>NC_090651.1:118615750-119298250 GCF_040937935.1 Hyperolius riggenbachi | reverse complement strand
AATAAGTTGGAATGGTCAATAGAGATGGTGTTCTGCTGACGAACCATACCATAGGAAGTTTGTCCATCACTAGTGACAAACAGTGTTCCGTAGATTCTAGAGTCAGGTTATAGATGATAGGTAGATTGTAGTGATAGGCAGGTAGTGACACTAGGTAGTGATGGGCAAGTAGTGACAGCAGGTGGAGATGAGCAAATAACATAATAAGGCTATCATGGACCCCAAATAACATAATTAGGCTGGCATGTTCCATAAGTTAAAATGGTCCTCAAGTAACAAACAGGCAGCATTTTCTCCCACTCCCTTCTCTCCAATAACATAATTAAAGAGCAAGCGACACCCATGCTAACGTAGAAATAAAAAAAAAACACATATATAAGTAGATAAATACTACTTCTACTTGCAGAACAGATGTATTGTGCTATCTACGTAATGATTCCTGTGAATTTTATAAAGGAAAAGCAGAAAATCCTATTCTAGGCAGTGGCCATCTTGCCAAGCTAATGCTGACCTCATATCCTCCTTGACTCGTTTTTCCCCTCCCTTCTCTTGCTCATTGTGTATTCATTAGCTGCCCTTCTCCCAGAGTCTTCAGACACTCCCATTGAGGTGTATACTAGAAAGTGCACTATCTTATCCTCCAATCACTGAGTCACCTCAGCCTTGCTTGTAAACACAAGTGATCAGAGGGTGTGTCTGATAAGCAGCTGGCAGGGAAATAAATAGAAGAGGAGGAATATATTATAGATAAAAAGAACTCCCAGCATTCAACTCTTTGCCACTGTTTGGCACTAGGGCCCGTGCTCCTAATGTATGTGATAACCAAATAACAGCAGAAAATGTTTTGCAAATTTTGAATGCAGGATTAGCATCTTTATCACTTAATATACTTGCTGTTAAAGTTTGATTTTTATGGTGACAATACTGCTTTAAACACATAACAGTGAGTTCCCCCATACAATGTTCCCTCTGCAGTACTGCCCTATTTAGTGCTCCCCCATACTTTGACCTCCCCCAGTAGTGCTCGCCTCATATAATTCTTTATCCTAATGCCATTCTTTTAAAATGTTACCCTTGTAAATATAGACCTTTTGCACAATGCTATAAACAGTCCTGCTCAATTTGATAAACTTTTCTTTCCATAGGATACATATACTCCAATACTCCAAAGTGCAGCCTTCCAGGAAGCAAATTGGCTCGTCTAAACCCACTGATTAATTTCATGCTCCTAACTTTAACATGTAAAGCTCCCTGTATTTCAAAATACCACCAACGATATACTCTCCACTTTGGGGATGAACCTCTGCTCTCATCCACTGTAGACACCTCCATCCACACCAGCAATCAGTACTTGTTATGAGCGTATCCTCTCCTCAGCAACCCCTTTCCAAACTCCATTTGGCACTCACTGGGGGACATTTATCAAGAGTGTCTGGGACTAAATATTGGTAGGTTTTTAAAAATTCATGCAGAATTGTTTCAGACATCTTATAAAATAACTAGATAGTGCAGATTCCTTCTAAAACTGTTCAATTCAAATAGGAGGAGTTAGGGAAGTCTCTCAGACAGTGCAGTGTGTGAGGGAAATAGCTGTTGCTGATGTAACTAATATATCGTCTGTATTGATACCAGCAGACTCTGACTGAGGACTTCAGCAGGGGGAGGAGCACTATACAAATCATGCCTAGCCTGCACTATCTGTAGAAATGCTATTACGCACTTCTTAATCTGCAGCAGTTTATGAATGGATTTGCACTTTTCTTAACTGTAGTGCTGCTCTACAAATCCACACTAAACTGCCACTATTAAGTAGGATTTCAGAAGTTTCTTATCATGCAGAACAGTTCCCCAGCTGGTTAGAACTGTTTAAGAAGAAAAAACTGTCAGTAATGCTTTCGGCAATCTGGCCCACTGTCCCTCAAGCTCTTCAAACACAATTTTAAAACGCACATATTCAGGCAAGCATACAATCTGATCTATGGATTGTTATCCAGTTACGTAACCAGCTTGGTCACATTCTCTTCTACTTAGTGAGGGTACCACAGCTATTTAGACTGTAAGCTGTTACAGAGATGATCAATTTTATCCTAAATTTTATCCCATCTCTCCAGAACTAGAGTTTAGAAAACCCAGCCATCTGTTAGAGCACCGCATGCATTAAAACAGACCATCACTAGGTGGATATGCCTGGCTAGGGATGCTAGCTTAAAAGGTCAGTACCCACCTCACAATTCTTCAGACGATTTTTCTGATGATCAGCGATTTATTTTGAGCGACGAGCAGTCGTTTCCACTTATCTCATGGGTACAGGCGCACAGCGATAACGACCGTTACAGGGGATCAGATCTTTAAGATCCCTGACGACTCCCACACAAAGTACCATGACCACTTGAAGTCTCACCGCGTCCATCATTTAACATCGCACATACCCGCTGGCTGGAAGATGAAGGAAGATGGATCCACAGAGCGCTCTTCGTCAGGAAGACGTCTCTGGATCTGTCTCCCTGCATCACGAGGCGAGTACTTAGCTTAAGACTACTCCTCCTGCAAATATCAGAGCCCACACTACCCAAATATCATCAGCATCCTGGGCAGAGAGCAGTTCATTAAATATGTCAAGTGACAACTTGGTCAAGATCTTCTACATTCAACATGAATTATAGAGTGGACGTGCTTTCCCAACAAAATTAGTCATTTGGCAATAAGGCAATTTAGGATGTGATCCCACCCTAAGTGAGTCTTTCGACTACTTGCTTATCTCCCCAGTTGTCTCATGGGACAGCTGGAGAAAAGTTCCAGTTAGGGCGCGATTCCACTTGAGCGGCGCGCATCTGTGAGATGCGAGGCAGCTCCTCCGGGTCTGCGGGGAAAGCAGACGAATCCCATCAGCCATGCCATGCACAGCTATGGGATCCGCAGCCTCCGGCGCCGATTCGGATGGAAAAGCCGGCCGAATCGCTAGCGCTAGCGATTCGGCTGACGTTACCATTGCACCCTATGGCAAAGTTTCCCTGCACTATTCGCCTGCGGGGAAACTCTGCGGAATTGCGGCGGTTTCCGCTCAAGTGGAAACGCGTCCTTAGACTTACCGTTAACAGTATTTCTAAAAGTCAAACATTTCTATATCTCTTTCTGTCACAGCTACTTCTGCTAATGTTGTGTAATTATTTTATTGTCCTAGGGCTTACTGTCCACATTTTTCTTGGTGTTTTTGGACATGTTTATGTTCATCTGCACTGAGGATCAGGGGAGGGTGGGTGGCAGTTTCCACAAGAGCTGGGCAGAGCCAGATCCCCAGTATGACATCTAGATATACTGTTACCAGTAGTCCAACTAGAGCTCTTCTTTTGCCAATCCTAACTGAAAGTGTGTACCAGGCTGTAGACAAAAATATATACAGTATACTGTAGATCTACTTACAGGTACATGCGCAGATAAAGAAGTCAACGGAATAGCTATTGCTAGGATCTAAAGCTAGGTGCATACTTTCATGATTAGCCACCTCCACGTAGCACGAGAGTCAAAAGATATTGAATACTATGAGCAGATTTGTAGGTAAACCCTCATAAAACATGGAGGTTGTAAAATTGGTCAGTGATTAGCCAATTATAATTGAAAATGTGTACCAGGCTTTAGGGTAAGTACACAACCAATTTTGATTGGCCAGCAAATGGCAAATCAAAGCATGAGGATGATGAATTACACTAAAGGAATACAACAGAGGTCAGACACCATAGTAACAAGAAAAGCCATCACAAGCCAGTTCCAGCTGTCTGTAAAAATAACTTAAAAATCATTACAATTACCGTACATAAAAATTTATATACAGCTTTTTCATGAAAAAAAAAAATGTTAAAGATTGCAAAAACCATAAATGTTTTATTCTAAGGCCAAAAGTATTGGGATGCACCTCCGAATCATGGAATTTAGGTGTTCCAATAAATACCATAGCCACAGATATATAAAATAAAGTGTCTAGGTAAAGGGAAAACTAGTTGAACTTACCTGGGGCTTCCAATGGTCCCCCACAGACGTCCTGTGCCCGCGCAGCCACTCACCGATGCTCGGGCCCCCGCCTCCGGTTCACTTCTCAAATTTCAGACTTCAAAGTCGGAAAACCACTGTGCCTGTGCAGCCGTGTCCTCGCTCCCGCTGACATCACCAGAAGCGTACTGCGCAGACGCAGACCGCACTGGGCCTGCGCAATACACTCCTGGTGACGTGTATTGCGCAGGCAAGGAGCGAGGGCGTGGCCACGCAGTCACAGTGGTTTTCCGACTTTAAAGTCAGAAATTACAGAAGTGAACTAAAGGCGGGAATCAGAGCATCAGTGAGTGGCTGCGCAGGCACAGGACGTCTGCGGGG
This sequence comes from Hyperolius riggenbachi, assembly GCF_040937935.1. Lineage (NCBI taxonomy): Eukaryota > Metazoa > Chordata > Amphibia > Anura > Hyperoliidae > Hyperolius > Hyperolius riggenbachi. The sequence continues at coordinate 119,293,885 of NC_090651.1, read as the reverse complement.
GACCATTAGAAGCCCAAGGTACAGTACTCCTTTAAGTGTTAGAGGTATTATAACACGGTGAAAGCAATTGGGAACAACAGCAAATCAGCCACACACAAAAAAAAAAATCACAGACTGGGCACAGCGTATACTGAAATGCATATTGTACATACGTTGCCAACCTTCTGCAATCAGTAGCTACAGACCACCGAGCATGGTATAGCTTTCATATTAGGTATAGAACAATGCTGAGAAAGCTTCACTGTTCTTTTCTGGAACAGTGGTCAAAAATTCCCATGAATGTACACCTAAACCTAGCAGAAAAGCCTTCTCAGAAAATGTTAAGTGGTTATAGCTACAAAGTGTGGGACAACTACTTATTAAAGCCTATGGAAGTCATATACATAGCACACAACCCCCTACCCCCGGACAGGAAGTACGTCACTGGGATCCCCGTGGGACATGTCGGCTGCAAAGAGCTGGAGGAAGCCTCAGGTAAGTAGATTGGGTGGGGGGGAGAAGAGGTTCCCGGATGAGTTCATGTGTGCGTAAGGGCAGGCGCCCCAATACATTTGGCAGTACAGTAGTGTATATACTAGCAGCAAAATACTGCATGACCTCTTATTGGCAGCATTATTGGAAGGGAGGCTTATTATTGGTCTAGTGTTTATTTGTTTCAGCTTCATTTATTCCAGTTTTTCAGTATCTCTTCACCAGCATCCAGGGTCTCATCTTTCTATAAAAGAAAAACACATCATTTTAGTTTGGGCTAATTCTCTAAAAGTTTTAGTTAATTAAAACCGGCAAAACATATGAATATATTGGGCACTAGAGAATATGGGCCAGCAAAAAGAAGGAGGAAAAAAAAATTTCGTTTTGTATATTTTAGAAAACAGTTAAAACCTCTTTTTTAATTGCCTTGCTAATTTTTCCCATCTGTATCCCATCAATATTAATAAACCTATTATATAAATTAGAGTATAAAACGTAGCTTTAGAATAGTCAGGAGTACTTCATAAAAAACACCACCATACACATAGGTAGCAATTAACAATACATCAAAGTCAGCAGTGCACTAATGGCTACTACTTGCGGACCATAACAATAACGCAGATGACATACAGCAGCAGTGTACTGAGCCTGTTAATGTAATATAAATCCTGCATATGCCATTACACAACAGTATAGTGCAAACTCATAAAGGTAACAATAAATAACAATAGGAGATATCAAACCTACATCCTTTTAATACACTGCACAAGGACCCGTCTCACCAATACATAAATATAAATAAACATTAGGGACCACTAGGTCTTTATTAGCAAAGTATGAATCTTTAATCAATTGTACAAAATAGAATTTGCTGTATAGATTTACCTTGATAAAACAGAATCGAATATACTTCTCAAACTGTGTCCTTGCGTCAGGTGCACAAAATGCTGTCACTGGGATAGCAGCTAATTTCTGGAAGACAATTCAAAAGAACAGCTGAAATATTAAAACATACCGTAATTCTGATTCAGGTCATGCATTCCACTATTGGTGTACAAAGTATAAAGGATAATGAGTTGGCATTGCCCGGTTTTCTTTTTCGGTTGTCACAGATGGTTGACAGTGGTGGACAACCTATGAAGTCCTCCCTCAGAACCACTGTACGTTTGATTACAATTGGAGGCATTTGAACTGGGAGTGGTTTGGGAGTCAAAAGAAGTGTATCCAAAGCAGGTGGCATCTGCCTGTCAGATTTTACATAGAGCGACTGCATAGTAAGTAACCCATGCAAATCCCTGTAGCATCACTCTTATCAAGTCAATTAACCCATCCATAGTGGTAAGAAAAGCTCAAATCCCTCATCCATAAACTAAACTATAGTGCATTTGTAAAATTCATAGGCTATAGTGGTGATATAAACCACAAATTCTGGCTTTTCTGTGACAAAGGAATGATCTGTTTGCTCACTTGTTGTCCAAAGAGATGCATTGTAGGGGTTACTATTTGTTTATGCCAAGAGGAATGTCTTCTGTTTTCAACAGGGAAATTTGTATAAGACTGTCCCGCCACCCTGTCAGGGACCAGATTTCGTTTGGCAGCTATTTTAAAAACCAAGGAGAATTATCAACCATAAACATTATATGGGACAATTACAAAAATATACTGCTTCTTTCACTACTGTAATTTACATACACACCTGCAAATATAACACCCTCTAAAGAATGTGGATGAAGAGACATTGTTTAGCATATAGACTGGGTATATTCATATATAAGCAAACATGATACAGATATGACATTCCACAGAGGTCAAAGATGTGCCTTCAGGAGACAAAAAAAAAAAACAACAGACACACTTAAAGGATTCCCGAAGTGACATGTGACATGATGAGATAGACGTGTATGTACAGTGCCTAGCACACAAATAACTATGCTATGTTCCTTTTTATCTTTCTCTGCCTTAAAGAGTTAAATATCACGTAGGTAAGTGGCTGACTCAGTCCCGACTCAGACAGGAAATGACTACAGCGTGACCCTCACTGATAAAAACTATAAAACACTTTCCTAGCAGAAAATGTCTTCTGAGAGAGAGAAAGAGATAACAAGGGGAATTTTTATCGATGAGGGTCACACTGTAGTCAATGACTGAGTCAGCCACTTACATACCTGATATTTAACTCTTTCAGGCAGAGAAAGGAAAAAAGGAACACAGCATAGTTATTTGTGTGCTAGACAATGTACATATGCATGTCACATGTCACTTCGGGTATCCCTTAAAGAGAGTCTGAAGCCATAATAAAAATGGCTTTTTTCCTTATATATAGCAAGGGCATGTGTGCCCCTGCTAAAACGCCGCTATCCCGCGGCTAAACGAGGGTCCTTTCCCCTCCAAATCCCCCCTGTGCTGCCCGGGGAGTGCTTCCGTGTGAGGCGGGGCTATGAGCTGCAGCCCTGCCTCACACGCGTCTATCAGCGGCGGATCTCCGCCTCTCCCCCGCCCCTCTCAGTCTTCCTTCACTGAGAGGGGGAGAGGCGGAGATCAGCCGCTGATAAGACGCATGTGAGGCAGGGCTGCAGCTCATAGCCTTGCCTCAAACGGAAGCGCACAGGGGTAGCAAAATCTACGACCAAGTTGGTCGTGATTTTGCAGGGGGGGGGGATTTGGAGGGGAAAGGACCCTCGTTCAGCCGCGGGATAGCGGCGTTTTAGCAAGGGCACACATGTCCCTGCTACATATAGGGAAAAAAGCCATTTTTATTATGGCTTCAGACTCTCTTTAAAGCCCTACATAGTGTAGAAAGTCTTCATAATTGCATATCAATCACACAGTGAGATGATACTCACAAACCCGGGTTGCACTCTCTACAACTATGGTAATAGAGCTTGTGGAGAATTCCGGTCTCCAAATATGTATTGTTTGTTGTACGTTCAGGCACTTGTACTAACCAGAAGAAGCGGACTTTAACCTACAAAACGCATCATCCATAGTGCATTCAACAAACCTCTTTCAAGGTAAGCAAATCTTTTTTTAACCGGTTTTTATAATTTTGAGGCACCATCTCCCAACCGATATTTACCTATGTAGCAAATTTTGCAGCAAAATAAACCGTAGAGGCTGGTGCCACTTTTCAGCTGCTGCCCTTTATGAAGTGCTCAGCTCAATAAAGAACAGTTATACTACTATACACATAGGCAGGCCCGGTTTTACATCACACAAGCCTATAGGCACAGATGTCCTGGTACCCTAGACTTCAACCTCCATGAACCTATAAACCCCTACTGAACCACACTACAATGGAGCTGACTGGCCCAGCTGTCACTTTTTCCTTACATCCCTTGCCCGGTGTAGGCAGCTACAGGTACCCCTTAGTATTACGTAGCTAGAAGAACCTCAGTATTCCATTGCTAGAGGTGCCTCTGACTGAAGAGAGATCTCGTCAGTGGAATGCTGGGAGCAGGTGAGTAACCTCTCATTTACAACCTCATCAGGACTCTGCATAGGGAAGGCGGTAGGGAGGAGCTCGGGGAAGGGAGTGAGCCGCCCTTTCATCATCATCAGGCGCCTGTAGGCACGTGCCAACAATGCCTTATGGTAAATCCGGCCCTGCACATAGCCCATCCCAGGGCATGCCTCAAGCATTGTGGGGTCAGTCTTACAGGTACAGATAAAACATATAATGTTGTTTGCCAAAGTACAGATTTACATTTATAACTGAAGTAACAGAGATTGGAAGAGCTGACATTTTAATGAAAGCATAATGATTACGGTAGATTGGCGTGCTCTATAATAAATGCAGTGCTACATTACCCACCTTAGTTTTAATCATCCACTTTATGAATTTGTAATCATAAGGCTCATCAGTCTTCATGACAGAAAGATCCACGCCTTGAAAAGACAAAAAACATCCTTACTATAGTAAAACAAGGCTGAAATCTACTTTAAACCAATACAATGTAAACATCTTTTTGTTATAAACTGTTCTTATCACCTTGCTTCGACACAATCGTCTCACAGACTGTGAGATCACTTGACTCTCCACACAGCAAACAGGATATAGACTTGCTCAGGCTTCTTTCAATGTTCACGTTATTTATTCAGGAAACAGGAATACAGATAGATACATTCATCATATCCTAGCCATGCCAATCTTCATGTTGCGTTATAAGCTCATGATTAGACTCCCTCTTGAAGTCAATCAGGTACCTTCTTCCTAACTACGTTACACTAAACTACATATGAACAACATACATTATATCAGATTACAGAAAGGACGAACATGCTTAGGTCCCAGTCGGCCTTGCGAGCTAGTGCAGAAGGAAGAAGCAGAAGTGAGTTCTCCATTGCTTGCTCCAGCTTTAATACCGGCTAGGAAAGAGTTAAATATGACATCATCTTCGCCACCCCCTAAATAAGTCTATTGGTGGACTCACTTGTGGTGTCATCATACACACCTACTCGATTAATAATCGATGAGGCACTTGACCCAGATGCGGGAATGTGAATGTTTAGTAAATATGGCCAATGTTTACTGTTCCTGTCCTGTAAGTGGAGGTCAGAGTAAACCGATGGCCTTCTCTTAGGAACATGTTCTCAGTATCTGCGTGTATCTTCTGCTACACGCAGACCCTGAGATGCCTCTGTCTATTTTAAAGGCATACACTGCGGACAAGCCTTTTACATAAAACTCAGGCCAAGTAACTGAGGCCTACTTAAATTATAACACTTTTCAGTTTTGGTTACCATCCCAAATCTTGATCCTCAATGGCCTCAGTTGAACACAATGGGACCAATCCAATTCACTTGCTCTCCTAAAGGTGGCCATACATCAGTCGACTTGGCGGCCGATCAACCATCCAATTCGATTATTATAATCGAATTGGATGAAAATCGGTGCCGCCAAGTGCATGCCCAACCGAGAAAGCGACCAATTTCGGGATGGAAATTGGTTGCATGGTCGATCGCACATGCCGCAAGATGTCGGATCAAAGTTGGTTGGTTGGGTGTGTGGCGGTACGGCGGCGATTTTCCTGAACGAGCGACGAGACGACAAAATCCCTGCTACTACCGTTGCTATGTTTAAATGTGCCCGGTCTGTGCATTTACAGTGGGATGCAAAAGTTTGGGCAACGTTAATTTTCGATTTTCCTGTATAAATCGTTGGTTGTTACGATAAAAAAATGTCAGTTAAATATATCATATAGAAGACACACACAGTTATATTTGAGAAGTGAAATGAAGTTTATTGGATTTACAGAAAGTGTGCAATAATTGTTTAAACAAAATTAGGCAGATGCATAAATGTGGGCACCACAAAGAAGAAATTAAATCAATATTTAGTAAATCCTCCTTTTGCAGAAATTACAGCCTCTAAATGCTTCCGGTAGGTTCCAATGAGAGTCTGGATTCTGGTTAAAGGTATTTTGGATCATTACTCTTTACAAAACATCTAGTTCATTCAGGTTTGATGGCTTCCAAGCATGGAAGCTCCCTTTAACTCACACCACAGATTTTCAACTATATTCAGGTCTGGGGACAGATGGCCATTCCAGAATGTTGTACTTGTTCCTCTGCATGAATGCCTTAGTGGATTTTGAGCAGTGTTTAGGGTCGTTGTCTTGTTGAAAGATCCAGCCCCGGCGCAGCTTCAGGTTTGTCACTGATTCCTGGACATTGGTCTCCAGAATCTGCTGATACTGAGTGGAATCCATGTATCCCTAAACTTTGACAAGATTCCCAGTCTCTGCACTGGCCACACTGCCCCACAGCATGATGGAACCACCACCATACTTTAGGTAGCAGGTGTTTTTCCTGAAATACTGTGTTTTTCCTCAGTGCAGAATGCCCCTTGTTATGCCCAAATAACTCAATTTTACTTTCATCAGTCCACAGCACCTTATTCCAAAATGAAGCTGGCTTGTCCAAATGTGCTTTAGCATACCTCAAGCGGCTCGGTTTGTGCTGTGGGTGGAGAAAAGGATTCCTCTGCATACAGCATCTCCGTGTATAATGGATGGTTGAATGATGCAGTGATTCCATCTGCAGCAAGATGATGTTGTAGGCCTTTGGATTGACTCTGTTCTCACCATTCATTGCTTCTGTTAATCCAAGATTTTTCTTGAGCCTTAGCTTGAACTAAGCCTGTGGTCTTCCATTTCCTCAATTTGTTCCTAATTGTGGAAACAGCTGAAATCTATGAGACAGCTTTCTGTATCCTTCCACTAAACCATGATGGTGAATAATCTTTGTCTTCAGGTTATTTGAGAGTGGTTTTGAGACCCCCATGTTGCTACTCTTCAGAAAGAATTAAAAGGCAAACTTACAAATGACCCCCTTAACCACTTCACAACTGAGGGGTTTTACCCCTTGAGCACCAGATCAATTTTCAACCTTCAGCGCTCCTTCCATTCATTCGTCTATAACTTTATTATTACTTATCGCAATGAAATGAACTATATCTTGTTTTTTCCGTCACCAATTAGGCTTTCTTTAGGTGGGACATTATGCCAAGAATTATTTTATTCTTAATGTGTTTTAATGGGGGAAAAAAATGTGGGAAAAAATTTTTTTTTCAGTTATCAGCCATTATAGTTTTTAAATAATGCATGCTACTGTAATTAAAATCCATGAAATGTATTTGCCCATGTGTCCCGGTTATTACACCGTTTAAATTATGTCCCTATCTCAATGTTTGGCGCCAATATTTTATTTGGAAATAAAGGTGCATTTTTTTCAGTTTTGCGTCCATCCCTAATTACAAGCCCATAGTTTATAAACTAACAGTGTTGTACCCTCTTGACATAAATATTTAAAGAGTTAAGGTAACTATTTGGTTTTTTTTTTTCTTTTTTTTATTGTAATTTTTTTTTCTTTTTATTACAAAAAAATAAATTGGGGAGTGTGGGAGGTAATGAGTTAATTTATAGTGTAAAAGTATGTATTTGTATATGAAAAATGTTTTGGTTGTAGTTTTACTATTTGGCCACAAGATGGCCACAGTCATTTTTTTGTTTATGCGACCTGTAAGCGTCGGAAGTATTCTTACAGGACGTTCAATGAGACTGGGAAACGCTTTTTTTTCCACAATGATCGCCGGAGGATACGGACACCGCACGGAGGCTGTTACAGGACAGGTAATGTATAAATGTACACGGGAAGCACACTATACATTGGGGGCAGCGGTGGTGCGGAATCAGCCGATTCCCTGAAGATTTCACGCTGAAATCAGACGGGAATCGGCCTGTAGTGTATGGGCAGAATCAACAAAAAACTAAATTTATCTCTAACCAGATTCGATTAGAGATACAATTTGTCTGTGTCGAATCTGCCCATAATCGTCAGGTCTATGGTTACCTTAACCTCCTGAGCGTTACGCCGCTCAGGTGATATGTTACTTTGTGTCCCAGGATAAAAACCAGTAAAAAAAAACCTTCAGCTAGCACTAGGCTAGCTAGTAAAAAAAGTGTCCGGCAATCCCCATCCAGCCAGTTTATACATTACCCAGCCTGGCTCCAGCGATCGGCGCAGCCTCCCTGGACAGCTCCGGTCTTCACTATGGGGAGGATCACACATGACGTCGCGCGCAAACCTGATCCTCCCCATAGAGAGAACGGAGCTGTGCAGGGAGGCTGCGTGATCGCTGGATCCAGGCAGGGTAAAGTATAAGCGGGGGGATTCGGGGGTGCCGGACACTTTTACTAGCTAGCCTAGTGCTAGCTAAAGGTTTTACAGCTATTACTGCAAATTAATTCATTCTGGGGCACTCCTGAGGACAGACAGCGGTATGCCCGACACAGTGTCGGGCATACCGATAAGGAGATTACGTTTTCTCCTAGGGGATATTTTCACACCGTATCAATAAAATTCCCAGCAAGCGAGAAAATACTCCAAATAATTTTGATAGCACTTTTCACCTACTTTTTGGTGATTTTTCAATTGCAGAGTGCTGAAAAGAGTGATTTATTGACATCTTCCATCACGGAAACTCAAATCTAATGTATGATCTGGATTTCCAAAAATACACTTTAATAAGATAAGAAGTTTTGCTGCTGTAGGGCTAGTTATGGACCGATCATAAATATTATTTTTTATACGGTAGCAAAAGTGCATATTAATCTAACTTATTATTCATCGAATAAGAAACATGTACATACAAAGATACATCCATTTCTGTATTAAATTCAGTCCTTCGCATTGGCCCCTTAGATAAAAAAGGACATATGCCTACAAATTTGAATTAGTAAAATGGACCCAGCACAGTCTCTTTATGATTTTATTGCATCAAGTTCAGCTTTTCAATTCTCGCGCAGTAAAACCAACATCCAAGTTACAGACTAGTTTCCCTTCAGGTCAGCTCTGCGTTGTAGCCCATCTATATAGGATGCTGGCTCCACCTGTTTGCCTCACGGTCATTGGTCGGTGCTGCATTGTCTCACGACAGTATTGTTGCGCTGAAGTAGTTTGAGAAAGAGTTGATCCTCTTGAAATTCCAAATTTATATACTCCTGTATGGAATTTATGTGTTATGGTGAACTTTGATGAAAAGCGGAACTTGACTCTATAAGCTAGATATCCCTCCGTGGGCTAGGAGGGCAAGACCTTAAAGTGATACTTAAGCCAACTGGAAAAAAAAAAAAAAAACACAACTTACCTGGGCCTTCTACCAGCCCCCGAGGCTTGTCCTGTGCTCTCGCCGGTCCTCAACAATCCTCCGGTCCCCTGCCTTAGTTTCAGTCAGTGGGCCACTGCACCTGCGAAGCCCTGGCCATGCGTATCCTTGCTCACGTTCCCATCCGCAATAGCATCCTGCACAGAACGCTATTGCGGATGGGAACGCGAGTAAGGATACGCATGGCCAAAGCCGTGCAGGTGCAGTGGCCTGCCGAAACTAAGCAATGGCAGGGGAATGGAGGATCGTAGAGGACCGGTGCAGGCACAGGACGGCTGCAGGGGGCTGGTAGAAGCCCTAGGTAAGTGAAACTTTTTTTTTTTTTTTTTTTTTACATTTAAAAAAAAACAAACAAACAAAAAAAAAAAAAACGACAATACTAGTTGCCTTGAAGTCCTGCTGTTCATTCTGGCATCGGTATTGTCTGAATCACACATCTGAAACAAGCATGCAGCTACCAAAGGTGAGAGGAATACAGAGGCTGACATATTGGTTCTGTAATAAATAATGCCAGTTGCCTGACGTGTGTTGATACTCTGCTTCTAATTCTTTAAAGCAGGGGTCTGCAAACTTTTTCAGTCTGGGGACCGCTATCCAGACCAGACTTCTCTCCGGGGCCGTTTGGTGCGGTGGAGTCGGGGTTAACAGCGCCCCCCCCCCCCCCCCCAATTTGGAGTGTATAGATAGGTAGGTAGCCACCAGGTATAAGTGCCCCCTGTATAGGGTATCTAGGTATAGTTGCCCCCAGTATCGCAGTATAGTTACTCCAGCATAGCTAGCATAGTTGCCCCTGTATAGCCAACATAGTTGCCCCTGTATAGCCAACATAGTTGCCCCTGTATAGCTAGTATAGTTGCCCCTGTATAGCTAATATAGTTGCCACTGTACAGCTAGTATAATTGCCACTGTACAGCTAGTATAATTGCCACTGTACAGCTAGTATAATTGCCCCTGTATTGCTAGTATAGTTGCCCCTGTATTGCTAGTATAGTTGCCCTTGTATTGCAAGTATAGTTGCCCCTATATTGCTAGTATAGTTGCCCCTGTATAGCTAGTATAGTTGCCCCTGTATAGCTAGTATATTTGCCCCTGTATTGCTAGTATAGTTGCCCCTGTATTGTTAGTATAATTGCCCTTGTATTGTTAGTATAATTGCCCTTGTATTGCCAGTATAGTTGCCCCTGTATTGCCCCTCCCCCTGTGGCCGCCGCTCCTGTTACCTTATGAGAGGCGGGCGCTGCCTCTTTTACATTCTCCCGTAGCCCCTTTCCTCTTTGCAGCATCTCCTATTACAGCAGCGCGTCCTGCGGCTGCTGTAAGGAGGGAAGGAAGCAGGACAGCGGCTTCCTGTCGCGGCGACCATGGGCACCGCTGTCCTGCTTCCTTCCCTCCTTACAGCAGCCGCAGGATGCACTGCTGTAATAGGAGATGCTGCAAAGAGGAGAGGGGCTACGGGAGAATGTAAAAGAGGAAGCGGCCGCCAGCTCATAAGGTAACAGGAGCCATGGCGGCGGGGGGCGAGAGGCCAGACCCGCCGTGGCCTGGCTGAAAACTGCCCACGGACCAGAAGTGGGCCGCGGCCCGGTGGTTGAGGACCCCTGCTTTAAAGGGAACCTGAGAGGTGGACCAAAAAAAAAAAAAAAAAAAAAAAAAAAAAGAGTTATACATACCTGGGGCTTCCTCAGTCGATCTTAAGGCAAGGGACACACTGTGCACTTTTTCTTCTGCACAGAAAAACTGATACAGTATAAACTGAGAACTTATGTTAATCAATGGCTTAGTTCACACTTAATGTGTTTTTTTGCGCACAGAAAGATTTTGCACATTTGTCAGTTTTCTCTATCAAATACAGTAGCCGCTGTGAAAACGTTTTTCAACATACAAACACACCTGGTATGCAGAAAACGCACAGAGAAAACTGAAAGACTAGTGTGTCCCCTGCCTCAGGCCGATCGCTCCCTTGTCATCTCCTCGGGCCACTCCGATTCACCGCAGGACAGCCCGGGAATGTTGTGCTTGCCCACGCGCTCGTATCGCTCTCCTGCGGACAGGAGTGTTCTGTGCCTGCACAGTACAACTGCGCAGAATACTCTCGGCTGTGGGAGCAAGTGGCCAGACTACGCATGCACCGACTGGCGGATTTACCTGACCACCTAGTGGAGGATCAAGGTGGCATAGAAGGACGGCTAGAGAGAGCAATCGGCCCGAAGAGGGCTGGAGGAAGCCCCAGGTATATATACATTTTTTTCTTCCCTTACTTCCTCAGGTATACTTTAAGTCACTGGCTCAGAATGAGTATGCAAATCAGATGCTTTCACTCTGATTTGACTCGACTGATTGCATGCTTGTTGCAGGGGAGTGACTCAAACAGCTTAAGCCAAAAGTTCAACATGACAGGCAGGCAGCTGGCATTGTTTAAAAAGGAATAAAAATGTATTAATTTAATAGTGATATAAAAATAGTTGATCTGGTTTATTGCCTAAACACTGGGTCTTAGGTATCTGATGTTTTGGTAGATGCTAGTGTATCAAATTTGCAGACATATGTCCCCTTTATTGTGTTTCTTAATTGATGAGGAAAGTGCTGAATTATGATATGCACTGGGGAAATAAAAAACGACTATCATATATAATCTTATACAGTAGGATCCCTTTATAGTAAACTACAAGGGACCAGGAAAAGTAGTTTACTTTATCAGAATTGGTCATACATTGAATATTTATATAGACGCATTTTCTGGGACCTGAGGACTGAGTTTATTATATCAAGACTTTTACTATATCTGAATTTACTATAACGAGATTCTATTGTACTTGTAAGTACTGTTCTATACTAATAAATTCAAGTATTCTAAATTCCACTAGGAGTCACTCAATCAAAAAAAAAAAAATGTCCATAGTTTGCCATTGTTGGCAATAAACACAATACACTAGTATATAGTCAAGAAAACGAAAAACAAAAACTGAGGTTCAGACACAGACCTAAACAAATTACTTTTTAAAGCAAACCTACCACAAGTCTAAACTGTGCAAACACCCCCCCCCCCCCCCCCCCAAAAAAAAAAAAAAAAAAAAAAAAAACACACACAATATGTTGAAACCATATGCATAGATAAAGATTGCCTTTAGTGAAAAGAAAAAACAATCATTAAAGTGTACCAGTGCTGAATGCCTGTAACATACCTGGGGCTTCCTCCAGCCCCATCCGCTCGGATTGCTCCCACGCTGCCGTCCTCAGTCTTCGCCCTCTTTTGTACCAGGTCCTGTCACTTACTCCAGTTGGGGCCGGTCTGACACAAGTGAAGTGTGCTATTTACGTATCTCTCCAGCAGCCACCGGAGAGAAACGTAGAGGGTGCACTTCTCCTGCATTGACTGGCCCCGACTGGCTGAAGTGATGGGACCCGGTACAGACGAGTGAGAAGACTGAGGACAGCAGCGTAGGAGTGATCCGTGCGCATGGGTCTGGAGGAAGCTCCAGGTATATATAAAACTGTTACAGGAATTCAGCTCTGGTACACTTTAAACTTGAACTAAATATTTTCTGCATAGATCTTGATTTTATCCAACAAGCATTTGACAACACTTCAGATACTAAAAAGGGTTATCGGTCATTCTCAAGGGACCTTAGAGGCAAAGGTCCAGAGTTGCTAAGGTTGAAGAGCAATGGAAAGCCCTGTGCAATCCAGAGAATTTAAAATAGATTCTACAAAACAATGGTTTAGAAGGTTACAGGAAAGTACCGAAAATGGCCAAGGAGGATGAGCAGGTCAGACACAGGCTCCATGTGATGAATAAGTAAAGGCTGGGAAACGACTCTTGTTGAAGAAGTCTATATTGTATAATGCCAAGAAGTGGAAATCTAAAATGTTGTCAACGTGAGCATTAATATCTGCTATACAGTGGATATGACACTTTGCTGAGGATTTTGTGAATTGTGGACATGGTTCATTTCAGTAGACAATATACAGCAGGGTTTCTGTGCTTCAATATTTTAAAGCCCAATTCAGGCGCCTGCATAGTAGAGCGGACCCGACAGATCGCCTATTTCCGTGCTGAGAGCCACAACAGCGCCACCCGCTGGAGTAGGGAAGGAAAATATAATCAAGCCTTTATATACACATTAAAGTTTGCACACCCCAACCTTAAAAAAATAGTCCTAAGACGCCGCATCACGGAGATTGGCGGATGCGGAAGTGACGTCATGGATGGGCAGCAGCTGCTGTCTTGACGTCCATGTGTCACATGGGCTGGCCCCGGTGCATACGGGCCAATCAGAAGCAGGTATAGGACTATTTGAGTGTAGATTGGAACACGGAACTTTGAGAGACGCCGCCTTGCATCATTTCTGCTGTTGCTGACAACGCTATATTGCCTTTCCTGCTGAATACCCGTGAACAAGAGGTCTTTACCTCGAAACAACGTTGTTGGATAATTGCTGCTACCATGATTCCTCCTTTGCTTAAATGTATGGGACTATATACTGGCTTTAAGCCTGTTCTATGGACATGACATATGGCGATCATTGTTTATCACTGTGCAGCCTTTTGCTACTAATGTTGCTGATATACATGCAATACTGTGGCCAATATAGCCCTGTCCAAACTCTGTATATATTATGTACATGTAGTGAAATGTTTGTATTGTTATGATTATGTCTATTGGCGATCTCCTTTTGTGATTAATACAGAATCAATTTTTGCATAGCAACTTGTCTGACTGGTGTGCATGTTATTTACTATTTATAAATATATCAAGCCTTGTCAGGCTTGTCGAGGGGGATTCCGGGACACTTCGGGGGAGCCAGCGCTGGACTGCCTGCAGCTACAGTGGAGGGGGAAGCCTCATTGGTACCCGGAGGCTTCCCCCTCCCGAGGTAAGTACCCCCCAGGGGACGTTTTTTTCAGTACAGAGTCTCTTTAAAAAAAACGACAAACAAAAACTGCATGATCAGCATCTGTGCTCAAGGGCATTTTCAAAAAGTCAAGGAGGATTTTCCTGCCTAGAGCAAGCAACATGCAGTACTGCATCCAGACTAAAGATCTTTGTTCCATGCTAGCAGCCCTTCTTCCATTTCCATAGAAATTATTTTTCTTAGCAATGTTGTCAATCACGTTTGCCCATGCCCCTGCCAGTTTCACCAAATATGCCAACATCCATTTTACAAGCGTTAATACTTGACCAATTGTTGGGAAAGTGTAACATGTTTTAGAACTGTACGGCAAGGCTATAGCCGATGACAAGTACCCCTGGGCATCAAAAGAGGAGGCACTGGCATAAAAAATGGTTTGTTTAGCAGATATAAACAGACTGGATCCCAATGGAGGTGAATGAACCCTATGTTAATCAATAGGACCCATTCACATTGCTCCATTAGAATGGATCCTTTCTGCCCGTTACACCTAACAGACTGCAGGTTTGGGTTGGGAATGATTTTTTTCAGATCGATGGATGCGTTGCATTGACCCCGCAGAGGGTCACTGATAAAAAAAATGATGCCTTTTAGAAACTGATCCGTTTGGACAGATCAGTTATTACGTTAATCTGACAGTGAACACAAGAAAACAGGCGATGCCGGCTACATAAGTAATTTCTTACGGGATTTTTTTTTTATTATTATTATTATTATTAAAGTTAATATGACGTTTATTCACACTTTAAGGAAGTGGAAAGCGTACAGTATTATATCAGTAATTCTCACAATGCACAGAGGCATAGACATGCTACGTGCTGTATAAACCCAGAACTGCAAATGATTGATTATATTGATTTCAACACGTTATCCTACTAATATTATACAGTAAATGGGAAAGTTTGGATGTTTGTTAATCACACAAAAATGGCAGAACGGCTTTGAATGAAATTTGGCACACACATAGTACATTACCTGGAACAACATATAGGATACTTTTTATTCCCATAACCAAAAAGTGGGCGAAAACAAATACAAATTTCACCGGGAAAATGTAAACCGCAGCCATTCTTACACTGTTAACCCTCCTGGCGGTTTGCAAAAAAATCGCCAGGGGGCAGCAAATCTTTTTTTTTAAATTTTTTTTTTTTTTTTTCATGTAGCGAGACAAAGTCTCGCTACATGATAGCCGCTGCTCAGCGGCATCCCCCCAGCCCCTCCGATCGCCGCCGGCGATCGGAGATCCGGAGATCCCGTTCAAAGAACGGGATCTCCTGGAGGGCTTCCCCCGTCGCCATGGCGACGGGCGGGATGACGTCACCGACGTCATCGACGTCGTGACGTCAGAGGGGACTCCGATCTGCCCCATAGCGCTGCCTGGCACTGATTGGCCAGGCAGCGCACGGGGTCTGGGGGGGGGGGGCGGCCGCGGCGAGAGGAATTGCGGCGGATCGGCGGGTAGCGGCGGCGATCGGGCACTGCACGCAGCTAGCAAAGTGCTAGCTGCGTGCAGCAAAAAAAAAATTATGCAAATCGGCCCAGCGGGGCCTGAGCGGTGCCTTCCGGCGGCATAGCCCGAACTCAGTTCGGGCTTACCGCCAGGAAGGTTAATGGTAGGGTTCTCAAACTTTGCACAGTTGGTCGCTGGGTGACTAGGATTAATAAATTCAAAAAAGTGGGCGGAGCTTATAAAAGCCAATCAAAATTCACCTATTGATTTTCAAGGGGAATATTTACATTGCTGCCATTCTTGCACTGTTAATGGCGCAAGCCTCAAACCTGGTACAGCTGATCATTGGGTGACTGGGGTTCAAATTCAGAAAAGGGGGTGGAGCCACAAATAGCCAATCAGATTTGTTTCATTTCAATGCAAATTATTAATGCCAAAGACCGCCAAGCTCACACACTTGGTCATTGAGTAATTTATTAATTATGTGTTAGGGTTACAAAAAGTGGGCACAGCCAACACCAGCCAGATACATAACCGGGCAACACAGGGTCATAAATGGGCAGAGACAAATACAAATTTCACTGGGAAAATGTAAACTGCAGCCATTCGTACACTGTTAATGTTAGAGTTTTTAAACTTTGCACAGTTGGTCAGTGGGTGACTGGAATGAATATTCAGAAAAGTGGGTGGAGCCTACAAAAGCCAATAAAAATTCACCTATTGATTTTTAAGGGAATATGTAATTGCTGCTATCCTTGCACTGCTAATGGCACAAGCCTCAGATCTGGTACAGTTGGTCATTGGGTGACTGGGGTTCAAATTTAGAAAGGGGATGGAGCCACAAAAAGCCAAATCAGATTTGTTTCACTCCAATGCAAATTATTGATGCCAAACACCGCAAAGCTCACAATCTTGATAATTGAGTAAGTGATTAATTGTGTTAGAGTTATGAAAAGTGGGCACTGCATACACCAGCCAAATAAATAAGCGGGCAATGCCAGGTCATCACTGGGCAGAGACAAATAAAAATTTCACAGAGCAAATGTAAACTGCAGCCATTCTTACACCGTTAATTGTAGGGTTCTCAAACTTTGCACAGTTGGTCACTGGGTGACAGGGATTAATATTCAGAAAAGTGAGTGGAGGCTACAAAAGCCAATCAAATTTCAATTATTGATTTTCAAGGGAAATATTTAACTGCTGCCATTCTTGCACTGTAAATGGCACAAGCCACAAACCTGTTACGGTTGATGATTGGGTGACTGGGGTTCAAATTCAAAAAAGGGGTGGAGCCACAGCCAATTAGATTTGTTTCATTTCAATGCAAATTGATGACCACAACGTTCACAAACTAGGTCATTGAGTAATTGTGTGCAAGGGTTAGAAAAAGAGGGTGGAGCTAAAACCAGCCATATGATTACCCGGGCAACGCCGGGCCATCAGCTAGTACAGTATAATAGTGCAAGTACCTTATAAGGATTTCGTCTCAGTGAAAACCTGGGAGAGAGAATAGTTTCTTTGAAAAACCATCTTCTAGAAAAAACACATCTTCTTACCCAGAGCAGAAACATCGGCAATCATGAAATATCCTCCTTCTGGGATGACTGGCTTTAGTCCAGCCTCTTGCAGTAAGCAAGCCATCCTGTCACGCTTGGCTTCTAGCTCCCGTGGTAGAGAGTTGAAATAACATTCTGGCTCTTCCAGCCTTTTTAAATCTTTGAAGAGGGCATGGGCCAAAGCTTCCTGCACAAAACACCAAGTGAAAGAGTCACATGTGGGACCATCAATTGCTCTGAGCTGTAGCTATAGACTTGTAATCTGCCTTGCAGTATTGAGCAGGTTTCTCTGTTAAAGTGGACCCAAATTAAAAATACAAGATTTCAGAAATAAAATCTATTTTGTAAATTTAATTATAATAATAAATAGCAGCCTTTTTCAGCTGCATGATGAAAAATATAAAATATTTTACAATTATTGGAGGAACCCCTCCCTTCCTTTCATATTGCCGGGACAGAATCCGGCAAACTGGTGGAGGAGATGGTGTCCGGCAAAGGAGGAATTGCTAATGGCTGCCACCTGTATAACCCTAGTTATGAAAAGAGAAGGGTTAAAAGCATGCACTGAAATGCTCATAGGCTTGAAGGAGTGTTAATTATCTTTGTATATGTCTGAGTAGTGCAACTAAATATTTTGTATTAAAAAAAATGTTTAGTTTGGGTCCACTTTAAATACTATCGGGCACAACCATCTGTCTACCTATACTGGGCTTGGTTGGGGGGGGGGGGGAAATAACATCTGAATACCTTAACTGGGCGGGGGAAACATGTCTAACTATACTGTGTAACGGCCGGTGTCAGCACACAGAGAGAATCTGACCATTGGTGACCTGCAGTATCACCAAGAATACAGATTATACCTGATTATTGATGATCTGCAGAATCACCGACAATCCAAGCATAACTAACCTCTGGACACCTATAATGTGAGTGTTTGATGCAACAGTAATAACTTTGAGTAAGACCACCCGGGGAGCGGGTGGTCTTTGGCCGTACGGGCGATACTGCCTTTAGGGAGGAACAGAGACCTTCCAGTAGCCTGAGAACTCCAAAGGGGTGGAGTTTCAGGGTAAGGTAGGCTAAACCTGTGAGTGAGTGACACCTGGAGGTGGTAGTCACTACCAGGTCAGGAGACTATCTCTTAACGAGAGAGATAGCTCTCGAGGTCGGGCAAGCCAGGTCGGCAACACACAGACAGATAAGGTACAAAGACAGAAGACTGATTCGGCATCCTAAACGAGCAGGCTCTGGCAACAGGTAATCAGAAGTGCGAGGTACCGAATCAGAAAGCAGAGGGAAAGTCAGAAATGCAACAGGTCACAACAGATAACAAAAATGCCTAGTCTTGGGTGTGAGGTTCGTGGTCTCTACACCCTGGTACTAGTCTGAAGTATAACAGAATGGTAACACTAGTCCCTAGTCTTGGGTGTGAGGTCCGTGGTCTCGACACCCTGGAACTAGTCTGAGGTATAACAGAATGATAACACAATAACAAACAGAAGTAATCTGGCTCAGTGTGAATTCCCAGGTCCTCCTGGTTCAAACACACTGTTGGATCTGACTAAGGTCTGAGTGCTTCCATGTAAGTGTTCGCAACGGCAGACAACCAGCAACTGACAAGCAAGCTGTATATATAGTTGCAGGACTCTGACGCCCCGCCCGAGCCACTCAGCCAATCAGGAGTCCAGCAGGAATCAGCTGACCAGCCTGATCAGCTGACACATCTCCTGCTGGCACAAAGGTCCTGACTTCTGGCGCGCGCGTGCGTAGCTCTCCATCCAGGTGCACTAGAGATCCCAGCCGACCCAGACATGCGTTGCTGCGAGGAAACCGCCGCGCTGGACGCGGAATCAGCCGCCCTGCCGCCAGTACACGCGGCGGCTTCTCCGCGTTTTCTCACATACTGGGCTTAATTTTTTTGGGGAGGGGGGGGGGGGGATGGCATCTGACTACCTACACTGGGCTGGTGGGGACATCTGACTACTTATACTGGGGAGGGGAGGGGGGACACATCTGACCACCTACAGTGGGCTGGGGACGTCAAATGTCTACCTATACTGGGCTGGGGGAGGGGACGACAACTGACTGCCTATACTAAGCTGAGGAGGGGGGGTATTTGCCTACCTATACTGGGTTTGGGGGGGGGAGACATCAGACTACCTACCCTGGGCTGGGGGGGGGGGAGGGAGGGACATCGGTCTACCTATACTGGGTGGGGGGGGGCACCTGACTACCTACAGTGGTCTGGGGGGGGGGCTCTGACTACCCATACTGAACTGAGATCTCTGCCCACATAATGTCATGGCCACACCCATTCTCCATTGCTCCCGGTGGGAGGTTCTACAAATGATGTGCCTATTGGGGGTCACAAAAAAACAAAAAGAAAAAAAACAAACACACACTTAGTAGTACCACTGGTATGAGGGCTTACAGATTTTTAATACTATGAACAGACTGTGTAGGTAAGCTCTCACACCACACCACACCGAGGTGTACCAAGCTTTAACGTCAGGTTCTGCAGACAAGGTTGTTGCCGCTGCTATGAATTCATCACTTTAATGTTCAAACCGTGAGAGGAAAGGCACACACTGAATGAGGTGGACTGCAGCCAGTAACCATTACAGTCTCTGGTGCAGGAAGTGATCGGGCTTCAGCTACTCGAGAGTCTACTCAGACAAAAATCATGTCTACGCAGAGCTTGAAAAAGTGTGGATTTTAGAAATCACCATTAGGGATGCTCAATGAGATGCAAATAGTTCCAAATTGATGCTGGATTATCAAATAATTTTACAAATCCATGCAGCTTGAAAATGAACTAATCAAGTTCTACCTCGGTGGGATTTGACTGGTCTATATTTAATCTGCATACATTTGCATAACCGATTTCCGTGAGCATGCCAAGTATGTTTCTGCGCCTAGAGGTTAAAACAGTTGATCATTTTGCATATCTGTACCCCACCCCATGATGACCCACGAGTGCCAAGTCGCTCTGTTCTTTGTTGTATGTATATATTTGCATAATCCTGCATCAACTCAGAATGATGATTTGCATCTCACTTACCGTTCCTACTCACCATACAAACAAAACCTACCTGTAATGGTGTTGCACAGGTGTATATGGAGTTCTGCTGTACAGTTTGCAAGTGTCTAATGAGATGGTCGGGACCAATGGACCAGCCAAGCTTGGAAGAAGAAAAAAAAAAAAAAAAAAAAAAAAAAAAGGGATGATCAGTATCAGTACTTATTTGCTAAGCTCCTAAAAAGTTTAAGAGAACATGAACTGAAAATAAAAAAATCAAAATAACCATACACAGGTCATACTTACCTCCTGTATAGTCTACTACTCAACCACTTTCTATTCTCCTGCGTCCCATTTGTCCAATGTGATCAATGGAATTCTCCGTACTCCATTTTAAAAATGGCCATTACCCCATAACAGCTTCCAGGTCAACACACAAACTATAATCACCCACTTGAGCCATAGGGAAACATGGACATTACCTTGCACAGTTAGTTGTAACAGACTGCTGCTGATATATAACTGACAGCAACTGGTATATTTCAGTTCTGACAAAATATTGTCAGAACTGGAAGGGATAATTGTAAGAAGAAAATGGTGAGCTTCTGGGAGGAACTGACAGTGAGGTCAGTATGTAATATTTATTTGCAGTTATTGTGTTTATTTTAAATAATTTTTCTTGCTTCAGGTTCCCTTTAAAGAGAATCCGAGGTGGGTTTAAAGAATATTATCTGCATACAGAGGCTGGATCTGCCTATACAGCCCAGCCTCTGTTGCTATCCCAAACCCCCCTAAGGTCCCCCTGCACTCTGCAATCCCTCATAAATCACAGCCACGCTGCTGACACACAGCTTGTCAGAGCTGGCTGTGTTTATCTCTATACTGTCAGTCTGCTGCTCTCCCCGCCTCCTGCAGAACTCCAGTCCCCGCCTGCATCCCTTCCCTCCCTGCTGATTGGAGGGAAGGGACGGGGGCAGGGACCGGAGCTATGCAGGAGGCGGAGGAGCAGCTGAGACTGACACTACAGATGTAAACACAGCCTCACAGCATGGCTGTGATTTATGAGGGATTGCAGAGTGCAGGGGGACCTTAGCAGGGTTTGGGATAGCAACAGAGGTTTGGCTGTATAGGCAGATCCAGCCTCTGTATGCAGATAACATTCTTTAAACACACCTCGGGTTCTCTTTAAGTGCAATCCTCTTACAGATGAACACTTTCCACCATGGACTGCCTATCATGCTTACAGAGTTTCTTGGCGACTGGCACTGATAAAAATAGCTGAGGTCACAACATTTTATGACTTCTACTTAAAGCGGTATAAAACCCTGACATAATATTCAATAAAAACATGTTTTCCTATTTTTTATATGCCATACGGTTATCATATTTACATTTGTGCATAAGTATTATTATTCATTTCGAAATTATACGTTCCCTAAAATACAGTTTTTTGCATTTTATTAATAACTAGTTTTATCCATTATGTATTGAATTCAGAAATGTGTTGAGTCTCTGTCTGTGTGGAGCTGCTTCTGCACAGTCAGAGAATGTGTCACATTCCTCACTTGATACAAGTAAGTAAACACAAGATAACAATCTAGGATGCCTCCACATTTCCCTGCACTGAACTTTCCAGCCCTGTGTGTAACCCTTTGAATGCTGGTCTAGTAAAAAAAAAAAAAAAAAAATGCTGGTTGTATAGAATATGCTGTAACTAATTTTTTAGAGCAAAGAAGAAATGCTGGGTTATATTCCGCTTTAATGTTCATTTCATTTCTATGCTTACACTGGTAGTACTTTAATGGACTGGGTTTGTCTTATTGTTTTATAAAGTATTTTTGAACTTTATCACAAGTGATGTTAACAGAAACCAAATGATTCTAGTTCTCCCTATAATCTAATAGGAAAGATTTCATTTTAAAACCATGTACAACATTGTGACTTGAGTTATTTCGCCATGAGATTCCTCACCTAATTTACAAAGAAATTCCCTCTTGCTATTGCCTCTCCCTCCCTACGACCAATCACTACTACAGATGGCCTGCAAATAATGAGAAGTAGAAAAAGGAGAGGGAGAGACATTATACAAAACTGGACTGAAACTATACAAAACTGAATGTTACATACATAAGCTTATGGCCCCTTTTACACTTGCGTTGCAAGTGTGCGTCACCTTCTCCTGTTTTACGGCATGGTAACCCATCGGTAATGCAAGTCTATGGGGCCTAGCACACTTACCACATCGCATAGCGCCGAAAGTTTCCAAATTCCTGCAAAGCAGCCGCAAAGTTAGCAGCACGTTACCATATGACTTACATGGTGGTAGAAGTCAATACCTTTTGAAAAAAGTTGATAGCGGTGTTGCGGCACACATGTGGAATGATGGGGAAAGCCAGGAATCCCAGTGATGTCCTTCCTATTCAGTAGGGAGTACAGCAGTGGGCAAGGGGATTGCAGGGGTGGAGGGTTGTGCATGCTATGCATATGACCCTGTTGGCATACTCTGCCGCAGGGTCATATGTTTGTGAGTATCGCACCGCAACACACACTCAATTGAAGGAACGGCCTATACTTAATTTTGTAGGCATCTTCAGCAATTTGACACTAATATTATTAAGTCATATATAGTCAAAAATGACTCTCTTTTCTCCTGAGCTGTGTTATGAGAGATAATCCACTTGTTATCAATACATTAATTATTTTGAGGATTCACCATGTTTAATTTTGTATTTAGTCCCACTTTTATGTACAGCATACATCTTACCTTCCATCCTGTTACACTATAAGCTTTTCCAGCACTTCCTATTGTTATTGTCCTTTCCCACATCCCTGGTAAGGTTGCTGTAAGAAAAAACAAAAAAATGACTATTGCATTAAATTTTTTCATTGCTAAAGAGAAATGGCACAGATGGCAGCCCAAGAGAGGGCCATACCTTCTCCTTTGACACTTAGTCATATATCATTTTATTTTACTTATTTTCTTTGGATGGTATTTTTTTCCATGGGATTTAATTTTCAAGGGGGAAAAAAAGGAAGGAAGAAAAAACACAATATTTCACTCACTGTAGTTTTAGAAGAAAAAAAAACAGTGGTAATATACTGTATTTTGCGGAATATAAGACGCTACGGCATATAAGACGCACCTAGATTTAGAAGGCAAAAATCAGAAAAAAAAAAAAAACCTAGGTGTGTCTATGGTGCAGGGGTGTCTTATGGACCTTTAAACCCACCAAGGTGAACTGCCTATCTACACTAAATCCTGCTACACTACACTTCACTTACCCCTGCTGCCCCCACCAACTACACTAACCCCTGCAGCCAACCCAAACTACACTACAATAACTAACCCCTGCAGCCAACCCAAACTACACTACACTACACTACACTAACTAAATCCTGCACCCAACACAAACTACACTACACTTTGCCCCTGCAGCATCTCACCTGATTCTGCTGCCGCGATCCTGTCCTCCTCCGCCTGACTGCTGCCATCCAAGGGTCCCAGCCATCCCATCCAGAATCCCGGCTCTTCAGTGTCCCAGCCGCCAGATCGTCTTCACTGCAGACAGCAGCCATGCGGTAATCAAGCGCTGCTGCCTCGCTTACATCCTCCATGGTAACGGCGTCCTCTTCCTAGTTACAGTGCCCCCTTCTGTGTGACGAGCGGCGCATGTGCGCCTGACGTCATGCGTGACCCCTGCGCACATGCACCGCTCGTCACACAGAAGGGGGCACTGTAATTAGGAAGAGCATGCCGTTACCATGGAGGATGTTGGCGAGGCAGCAGCGCATGATTACCGCATGGCTGCTGTCCGCAGTGAAGACGATCTGGCGGCTGGGACACTGAAGAGCCGGGATTCTGGATGGGATGGCTGGGACCCTCGGATGACCCTTGGATGGCGGCAGCCAGGCGGAGGACGACAGGATCGCGGCGGCAGGATCCGCTAAGTATGTTTTGGGGCCCAAATACCGTACCTTTAGAATATAAGAGGCACCCACTTTTTCCCCCTAGTTTTGGGGAAAAAAAAGTGTGTCTTACATTCCGAAAAATATGGTAGATGTAATAAAGGACCAAATGCAAAATGTGTAATGCAACACTCAAATAGGAACGTAACTGAATGTAATAATTATTAAAATTGCTAATATTTTACAATATTATTTTAGAAATGGTTTAGTAAAGGTTTGCCAATTGTAAACTATGTCCTCTCCCCGATTCACCTTCTTAAATGTATAAATAGGTGGCAACATCTTTACTGCTGGCAAGGTGCATTACTGCAGAATGTTTGTTTATTATGTGTTTCAAAGTAAACAAAAACACCTGGGCCATATGCAATTCACTTTTTCACCTGAGTTTTCTCCTAGGAGATACATTTTCATCTTCGATTTAAAAAAAAAACAACTTTTTAGCACTTAGCAATGGAAAAAGTACTAAAAAAAAAATAGGTGAAAAAGTACTGTTAAGGCTGCTTACACACCAAGACGTTACAGGCGCACGTTAGTGCGCCTGTAACGCTCCCCCAACGCACAGCAATGTAACACAAGTGGGCTGTTCACACAGCCCACGTTGCGTTACATGTAACGCTGCACGTTCGGTGCAAAGTGCAGCATGCTACGGCGTTGGAGCGGCTATAGCCGCGTTAGACTGTTTGCACATGCGCAGTGGGGGGCGGAGAGGAGGCGGGGAGAGCCAGCTATAGTAGCCGCGCACATGGCTACTTAATATTCACTGCACTGGCGGTAGCTGATTGGCCGGCGGGACCACGTGATGCGGAGTGTCTCGCTCCGCATCACGTGGTCCCGCTGGCCAATCAGCGCCACTCTGGGAGACATTATAGGAATCGAGCCGCCGAACGCGGCTCACTCTACCGTCGGCTTTTGCAGCACCATACGTTGTGTTAGGTGCACGTTATGCGACCTTAACGTGGCACCTAACACAACGTCTTGGTGTGCAAGAAGCCTAAAAGTATTTTGAGTATGTGTTTGCTTGCTGGTGGTTGAAAAGGTATTTAATTTACAAGTTGTGAAAATATCACCTAGGAGAAAACTCAGGAGAAAAAGTGAACTGCATATGGGCCCTGGTCTCCCAGACTGCTCTAGGGCAGAAGGCTGCATAACTAAATAGCCTAGGTTAAAAAAAAAATCACTGGGAGGATAGGGTTACATACAAATTTACAGCAATATTTGCATATAGGAAACCAGAACAACAAACAAAAATTGGGTATCCTGAATAATGAATTACATTCCTCTATATTTTGTTGCAGTGGCTCTTCAAATCATGTTGCTAGTACAATGTATAAGGACAATATTGGGGGCTGAGAGTTTGGTTATCCCAAACATTGCAAGCTTAAAGGGAATGTCCAAGCAAAATAAAAAAATGAGTTTCACTTACCTGGGGCTTCTACCAGCCCCATGCAACCATCCTGTGCCCTCGTAGTCACTCACTGCTGCTCCAGTCCCCCGCTGGCAGCTTGCCGACCTCGGAGGTCGGCGGGACGCATTGCGTACATTTTTACGCATTTCCGCTAGTGCAGGAACATTAACGCATACATTTTTACGCATTACTGGTTCAATGCGTAAAAATTTACGCATTGAACCAGTAATGCATAAAAAATGTATGTGTTAATGTTCCTGCACTAGCGGAAATGCGTAAAAATGTACGCAATGCGTCCCGCCGACCTCCGAGGTCGGCAAGCTGCCAGCGGGGGACTGGAGCAGCAATGAGTGACTACGAGGGCACAGGATGGCTGCATGGGGCTGGTAGAAGCCCCAGGTAAGTGAAACTCATTTTTTTATTTTGCTTGGACATTCCCTTTAATGCATGTGTTACAGTGAGTTTTCTCCCATGCCTCTGAAAATGTGCCAAATAGCGAGAAATATATACGGTACATAAAAGTACTTTATGCAGATACATATAAATTGTGCTAGAAAGGACATTTTTTAAATCTTTCTAAGATGCTTTTACCATGTTCGTTTCTTAACATAAATGTAGAATGTAATTGCACAGAAGCTCAGTACCTATTTTCACATGTTGACTTCCAGAGTACACCAGCCATTCATAAACCTCATCGCTGATACAGAGTGTATCATGTTTTACACACAGGTCTGCAATAACCTGCAGTTCTCCTTTCGAATATACCTTTTCAACAAGAGAAAATTCATTACGTTTATATTCAGTGACAATACAAATAGAGTGGCAATTAATCATCAAATATTGACCTCCTTGCATGAACATGTTAGTTGTGTTTGAGTGCATAGAATAGCACATGCAGGCATGATCAAGGAAAGTCTACAAACAGGTCTTTCATGGCAGCATCTTACAACAGTTGTCTGACAACATCTTATACATGCAATGAAAAATTGGTACTGCACAGCTTGTCTACTTCCAATGAAATCCTGTCCTCTGTCTGAGGCACACTTGTAGATGCAGATCTCTAAAGGTGGCTACATGCGAATAAAATGATCCAATTTTACAGAAATTCAATAAAAATGATCAGTTGCACAGAAGAATCAAAAGCTTTTTTTTTTTTTTTTTTTTTTTTTTATCCTCTCATTATGAAAATCAAAAGCTTTTTTTTTTATTTTTTAAATTCATTATGAAATCTGATCAAATTTCCCGTTTTATTCCTATAAAAGTCGATAGGGAGGGGTGGATTTTTCTGACCCATATTTATAAGAAATCGTAAGAAGTGGAAGATGCTGGCACTGCTACACTTTTTTATTGTTCAAAACTTGCTGTTACATGTGATAGAAAACACAATCCATATTTGAATAAAGGTGAACATACCATTAAACAGAAGGGTGGCACATGAGTGGCAGTGGGTGCTGGGTACAAAAGCCTGACAAACGTTTTGCGCATACTAGCGCTTCTACGGAGGCTGCGGATTGGAGGGCAAAGACTTCCGGTTTATGTATTCAGAAGTTAAGCGTGCGACTTCACGCCGCTTATAGTTCTGCTCTGCTCTTTCCTCGTATGGTGCGTATGTGGCTGGAGGGCATATGTGCTCCAGCGTGTTTGTACATCACCTACGCCAAAGAATTTACGCGTTACGCATATCGGACCTGATTAGGAGACCGTGCGTGCATGATTATGCCTCATCAATGCGTAAAAACAAATACTTGGATGCCATGGAAACAATGAAACTCCATCTAACATCCAAGACATAGAAGGCAGCTCAAAGTGCTAGGCACCAGGACAATTCCAGACTACCCATTGTTTTCAGCCCCATCCTTCACTTTGTTCCTTGTGCACACTTGCATCTTCCACCACGATCTCACATGTGTTGTGGATGCATATATATTGTTTATTAAATTTGGAGCTCGCAGTGTATATCACTATGGACATCGTCCCTCCCATCCACTATCGACTTTCCAGTCACCTGACTGGTCCTTTTTGCTTATTCCACTCTTGCTTTCACAGTAATTCACCCCTTTTCCTCTCCCCCCCCCCCCCTTTATCTTGGTGCCTAGCACTATGAGCTGCCTTCTACATCTTGGACGCTAGATCAAGCTTCATTGTTTCCATGGCATCCAAGCATTTGTTTTTACGCATTGATCACACATGATGCGCGTGCAGTCACCTAACCAAAGCTGACATCCGTAACGCATAGATTCTTTGGCATAGGTGATGTACAAACACGATATAAGGGATGAGCAGGGCGGAATTATGAGCGGCGTGACGTTGCACACTTACCTTCCGGATACATAAACGGAAGTCTTTGCCCTCCAATCTGCAGCCTCCGTAGAAGCTTTAGAGGGTGCAAAACGGCCGTCAGGCTTTTACCCAGCTTGTACCCAGCACCCACCATGACTCATGTGCCACCCCTCCATTTGATGGTATGTTCACCTTTATTTAAAATGTGGATTATGTGTTTTCTATCACATGTAACAGCAAGTTTTGGACAATAAAAAAAGTGTATTGCAGCAGTACCAGCATCTTCCACTTGTTACGACTTCCTATATACTAAAGAACACTTATCAGAAGAGGAAGCATGCATAAGCCAGCCTTGTCCAGCTAATCGTCTCACTGTACACTGTAGTGCCAACCTGCTGCTCCTTCTCTTTATAAGAGGAAACACAACCGAAAATGGGTAGAGGGAAGTTAAATGTGCAAAATGTGGTCTGAGAAGACATAGCCCTATAGTACCGGATGTGGCTATATCTGTTTATGAAGATTAATAGACAAAAAATAAGTGAAACCAGCCCAGAGTTACATATGTGGCAGGGGACAGTGTATTTGCCGATTGCCGCCCCCCCCAAATTTATATTCGTTCGGGAAACATCACTGTACCTACCTTGCCCAGTGGGTTGTTTGGCGTATTTATTATGATTGCCTTTGTCTTGGAACTGAATTTACTGGCTAGCTCTTCCGGGTCTAAAACCCAATCAGCACTGGATTCAGTCTCCTTTCCACTATTCTTCTGTGTATAGAAATCATGGAATATATAACAAATGCATTACTACTTGTATTCTAACATTTCAATGCAGTCATTGAATTACATAACCACACCTGAAGTGAGAGGGATATAGAGTCTGCTATATGTATTACCCCTGATTAGCAGCATGCTTGTTTCAGGTGTGCGATTCAGACACTACTGATGCCAGAAAGATCAGCAGGACAGGCATGCAACTGGTATTACCTTCACAGCCCTCTCATTTCAGGTGTCTATCAATTATGAAAGACAGTTAGATTAAAACCTCAGACAAGGAATAAACTAAACTACAGTTAGTTAAAAGTGTGCATTTGAAACAGCAAACTTAAAGTGAACCAGAGACTAAGCACCCTCATGTATTTTACCAAATATATCAGTGGGAACATTAGAGAAAACACCTACGCTGCTCTCTGTTTTATCCTTCACTGCTCAGCCTGCTTGTTATCAGCCCTGATAAAATCCCCTACTGAGCATTCAGTCTGGCTTTGCTCAGGAATAATTATAGCTGATTCATTATAGCAGAGCCAGAAGAGGGCAGGCTTGGGCTTGAAAATACATCAGAGAAGACAGACTCAGCTATAATGATTCCTGAGCAAAGCCAGACTGAATGCTCAGTCAGGAATTTCTATCAGGGCTGCTTACGAATGAAACAAAGAGCAGGGTAGGTGTTTTCTATAATGGTCCCACTGATATATATGGTAAAATACATGAGGGTGCTTCGTCTCTGGTTCACTTTAAAGCTGAATAAAATGAAAATCTGTAATTGTGTTATAAACTGGTATTTCTAGACTGGTCCTTAGCCTACAAGGAAAGTAAGGAATGACTTGCTTGGCTCTACCCACTGTAGTGAGGTCATGAATTATGGTCTTGCTTTTTAGACACATATTGAAAGTATCAACCTGAAATAATTTTGCTTTAAAAGAAACCTGAGGCAGATACATTAACAACATTTATACTTACCTGGGGTTTCCTCCAGACCCCCTTCACCCCTTCGGGCAGTGGGCTCCCTTGCTGGCTGGCATGGCAAATTTCTCCAGGCGTGCTCAGTCACGCATGAGTAGCCCGGCCTCCGTCATGCTCCTGTAGCCAGGGGTGTTCTGCGCTTGCGCAGGGGCAGAAAGTGACGAGGTGTGCCTGGACAAATTTACCAGGCAAGCCAGCAGAGGATCAGAGCGGCCCAGGATTGCGAGAGAGCCCACAGTCTGAAGGGGGCTGGAGGAAGCCCCAGGTAAGTATAAATGCTTTTATTTTCTTTGTCGAAGGTTTCCTTTAAAGCTGAATTGTCACCATAAAAATCAAAATTTCAACAGCAACTTGTCTGAGTGTATTAAGTGATAAAGATGCTAAGCTTGCATTAAAAAAAAAACACAAAAAAAATTTTCTGCTGTTATGTTTTGGCGTTATCACATATCTTAGGAGCACTGGCCCTTTAATTGCCATTGCCAAAAAGTTGCTTTCTGGGGATCTTTTTAGCTAGAATATATTCTTCCTCTTCCCTTTGTTTCCCCCTCCTTCTAATGACATAAGACAGTGCACTTCCTAGTATAGACCTCAGTGGGAGTGTCGGAAGACTCTGAGAGGAGGGTTGGTAACTAATACACAATTAGCAAGAGGAGGAGAAAAAAAAAAAGTGTGAGGGAGGAAATAAATGTCAGGATTAGCTTCATTCATAGGTAACCAAGATGGAAACTGTCTAGAATAGGATTTTCTGCTTTTCCTTTATAAAATTCACAGGAATCTTAACGTCGACAGTGCAATACATCTGTTATGTATGTGCTTTTTATTTCTAGGTTAGCATGGGTGTCACTTGTTCTTTAAGAAGGCAATACTGTATTTTTGATTGGTAGTCTCTGATACAACTTAGATAATATGGTCTTTTTAATCACCATTTGCTCTTACTGACTTACAAAATACCCCTTTAGGCACTTTAGTCATCATTATGTGTCACAAACATCTAAAGGTATCTTTGTGCAACACAAATAGAAAACTGCTGGAAACCGCTGCTCTATAGGACACGATGCACCTCTCCTTCCCCAGAATGCCAGAGGCATACTAAGAACAAATGATCGGGATTTAGTTATCTGAATTCCTCTGGCATGGAATAGGCGTTAATAATAAATGGGTTAGCGCTCGAAAACTCAGTCCTTGGTGTTAATAGGTGACACTCTCTCAGGCTTCAGGCAGATGTAAAGGTATTACATTCACATCTCCCCCCCCCCCCCAATATGGGAAGACTCACCGGAAGGTGCGGCCTAGGAGGCCCGACAGCGCAGCAGGGGTATGGGCCACCCCTCAGCCACTCAGGCAATCACAGCTGGGCACTTGAAATCCAGTCCCGAAGATTTCACCTCAAAAAGAGACGCCTCACATAGAGTAAAAATATAAGGAATACTTCCCATGTTTATTAAAACAAGACACAGGCTCATAAAAAAATGTTTTTAAAAAGTAATGGGTACGGCTCTAGGAGAGTGGGTATACAAGCTGGCTAGCTGCAGGCATGACAGTGTAGAAAACCCGCTTAATGCTCCAGCCTCACTCAAATCTCCGCCGCGGGTACAAGCATGTATAGACGAACGCCGTGTCCGGTGACGTCACACGCAGCGCCGCACCATAGCTCCGCCCTACGCGTTTCGTTACTATGGTAACTCCTCAGGGGCTACGGAGCCATAGAGACGGCGTGTTAAAAAGTGTAATATGCTACTCACAGTCATGCGCACATCGGGCCGCCTGTACGCCCACTCTAAATTCTACTGACAGTTGCAAAGCAAGTGCTACACATTAAATTCAATACAGTTACATTTCCAACTGGTTTACATACAGAAAAATAATAATACAAACTGCAATAACCAGCAGTTTAATGGTGAACTGAATAGGCGGGTCAGTGACCAGGATACCTATGAAAAATGATCGGGTAATTCTACTAGACGCGATTCTGAAGAGTTGAGGGATTTGCTTAAGGTAGGTCTCAGGGTGGGTTTCTTAAAGAGACTCCGTAACAAAAATTGCATCCTGTTTTTTATCATCCTACAAGTTCCAAAAGCTATTCTAATGTGTTCTGGCTAACTGCAGCACTTTATACTATCACTGTCTCTGTAATAAATCAATGTATCTTTCTCCTGTCAGACTTGTCAGCCTGTGTCTGGAAGGCTGCCAAGTTCTTCAGTGTTGTGGTTCTGTTATGAACTCACCCTTCCAGGCCCCTCTATGCACACTGCCTGTGTTTTATTTAGATTAGGGCAGCTCAGCTTCTCTCTTCTCTCTTATCTTTTACAAGCTGGATAAATCATCCTCTGAGCTGGCTGGGCTTTCACATACTGAGGAATTACAGACAAGGGCAAAGCTGTTTGCAGGAAGAAAAGAGCAGCCTGAAACTTCAGTGCATGAGAGATGCAGGGGGAAAGAAACACACAATGATCTCTTGAGATTCAAAAGGAAGGCCGTATACAGCCTGGTTGTGTATGGATGTATTTTCTATGTGTGGACATACTGTACATCAACCTACTTCCTGTTTTGGTGGCCATTTTGTTTGTTTATAAACAAACTTTTAAAAACTGTTTTTAACCACTTTTAATGCGGCGAGGAGCGGCGAAATTGTGACAGAGGGTAATAGGAGATGTCCCCTAACGCACTGGTATGTTTACTTTTGAACGATTTTAACAATACAGATTCTCTTTAAATGACAAGGAGTATGAACACTTGTTGCCTAGTGCGCCACGTATCCCTGTCATTTATCAGACACCCAAAATACACAAAAATTTGTCTGACCACCGGGAAGACTCAAAATAAGCGGAATGGGGTCCCTCACCCACAGATTAGGTTAATACCTAGATGATATGTGGCTTTGATTCCTAATCTTTTGCGGGATACTAAGCATGCCTTGCAGGTCCTTCGGGGGGTGGGGGGTTGCGGTGACAGAGAACACTTTGCTTGACACAGCGGATGTGTCATCCCTGTACACCGTAATCCCTCATGATCATGGACTGTGGGCTGCTGAAGTATACCTGCGAAAGACTGACATGAAAAACATGACCAATGCAGCTTTGTTTTGGCCCTCTTGGATGACGCCTTGAGACATAATTATTTTTGGCATGCCGGAGCGTACTATGTGCAAAAGCGCGGTTGTGCGATGGGCGCTGGGTACGCTCAGAGCTTTGCCAATATTTTTTATGGCTGTGTGGGAGGAGGAGGTTCTCAGTAGATCAATTTCTCGACCAGTCCTCAAGTGGTCTCGTTTTATAGACGATTTGCTGATTTTATAGGAGGGCAACCAAGCAGATTTTGTCCAGTACATAGAGCTATTAAATGGTAACGAGCTCAATATTGAGCTGACTACCACTAGTAGTTATTAATCAGTGGTCTTTTTAGATTTGGAGATAGTAAAGGATGTTGATTCATTGTGGACTAAAACCCACTTTAAGACCACTGATGAAATGGGTACATTTTACATCCCCATATAGGGAGTGGTCATCACCCCAACTGGCTTAGAGGAATTCCTAGAGGCCAGTTCTTGCATCTACGCAGGAACTGTTCTCATCTGGAAGACTATCAATCCCAGTCCAATCTCTTGGTTAATAGATTTTTGGAAAAGGGATATGACCCGGTACTGGTTAATGAGCAGAGGAGGCAGGTTGCTGAGTTGGATAGAGGGATGACCTTTGTACCTAAAGTACAGAAAGAGGCGAGTATGGATTTTAGTTTCCTCACCGGTTATAATAGACAGTCTAGGGAAGTAGAAACGATTTTTAAGAGGCACTGGAACATTTTACCGCGTGATCCCATCCTTAAATCACATGTACCAAAGCATCCAAAATTCATATACAGACGGGCCAGGAATCTTAAAGATTACCTTGCTCCTAGTTGTGTGGACCCCCCCAGAGTTCCTGCTAACCCCTTGCAGAGGGCAGGTTTCTACCCATGCAGGAATTGTAGAGCCTGTCGTGAAGGCCTAACATTTAGAACAGAATTCCTGACCTCCAATGCGACTGGCTTGAGGTTTCAAATTAGGGAATTCCTTACCTGCAACACAGCTTATGCAGTTTATTTGCTTAGCTGTAGCTGTGGTTTGCAATATATAGGTAGGAACACCAGAGCACTCCACAAAAGGTGGGGAGAGAACATTTATAAAATCACTAAAGGTTGCCAGCAACACAGTGTATTGAGACATTTCTCCACCCACCACGGCTCTTGTCTTAATGGTCTCCAGGTGTATGGGATCCAGAAGGTTAAGCCAAGCTGGAGGGGCTGTAATAGGCACCCTAAAACAGTTGAGGTCTCCAAGCTTGAAACCCAGTGG
Source organism: Hyperolius riggenbachi (assembly GCF_040937935.1). Lineage (NCBI taxonomy): Eukaryota > Metazoa > Chordata > Amphibia > Anura > Hyperoliidae > Hyperolius > Hyperolius riggenbachi. The sequence continues at coordinate 119,260,092 of NC_090651.1, read as the reverse complement.
ATACACAAAATGGACACGTTGGATCCACTGGGTTTGAACATCGACATTGACCCTAACTGTTTTATCAATAGTTAACGCTTGTGGTCATGTTTTAACTTGTGGGGTGGTGTCTTGTTCTGTTATTATGTGTGTGTGGGGGGGGGGGATTATACACGATTATAAGCGCGGCCGATTGGTCGCACTGAGGTGGTTGATGTATGGCTGTAAGTGCGACCGTTTGGTCGCACTGTGAGGACCGCCACCTGCCGAAAATGTGACTTAATCTGCAGCGGTTTGGTCGCACTGTGGGGTTCTGGCATCTGCACTCACGTTAGGGGAATATATGTTTGAAGCAGCCCCCTGGTGGTTGATCTCACTATCGCATTTTTTTGCAGTTTACTGCAGTTTGTATTATTATTTTCTGTATGTAAACCAGTTGGAAGTGTAACTGTGTTGAATTTAATGTGTAGCACTTGCTTTGCAACTGTCAGTAGTATTTAGGGTGGGCGTACGGGTGGCCCAATGTGCGCATGACAGTGAGTAGCATAATACACTATTTAACACGCCGTCTCTATGGCTCCGTAGCCCCTGAGGAGTTACCATAGTAACGAAACGCGTAGGGCGGAGCGTCGCTGTGTGTGACGTCAGACACAGCGTTCGTCTTTACATGCTTGTACCAGCGGCGGATATTTGAGTAGGGCTGGAGCATTAAGCGGGTTTTCTTCACTGTCATGCCTGCAGCTAGCCAGCTTGTATACCCACCCTCCTAGAGCAGTACCCATTACTTTTTTAAAACTTTTATGAGCCTGTGTCTTGGTTTAATAAACGTGGGAAGTATCCCTTATATTTTTACCCTATGTGAGGTGTCTTTTCTGAGGTGAAAGCTTCGGGACTGGATTTCAAGTGCCCAGCTTTGATTGCCTGAGTGGCAGCCCATACCCCTGCTGCGCTGTCGGACCTCCTAGGCCGCACCTTCCAGTGAGACTTCCCATGTTTGGAGGGGGGGGGGGATGTAAATGTAATACCTTACATTTGCCTGAAGCCTGAGAGAGTGTCACCTATTAACACCAAGGACTGAACTTTAGAGTGCTAACCCATTTATTATTGACTTTTTCCCCCGCTATCGCACAGCTAGCAGGGCAGCGCTCCACTGTATAGTAGCGTGTTTGTTCAGTATATTTGATTACAATTTGTTATATCTGTATTGTTTCTTATTGTAAAGGTCTGTGAGCGCTAATACTTTCTTGATTGGTATGGAATAGGCGTTAGTAAGGAACTTTCCACACAGATCTTTAACAACTAAAAATATTAGATTATACATATAGTTATTCACACCCAGAGATATTGCACTTACGTTTTTCAGAGAAATAAAGACAGGAGTTGCCCCAGCCATTCTTATCATGGGCTCATAACAGTCATAAAATGGTTCAATAATTATCACCTGTTATATATTAAAAAAAAAGCAAGAAAACACAAAATTGCAATAAATTGAAGCAAGAAACTTTGCATTTAACCAAGATTCAAATGAATGATAATGTTGTGTCTGTAAAACACATACCACAGGAAACTAACCAAGACTAAAAAGGAATAGTAATGGTCATGTCTAGGATAACTGTGGCGAAAAAAATACTACATAGATCATTTTGGTGTGATAAGTGATGATAAAGTTATTGGCCAATGAATGGGAGGAGTGTGATGTGAAAATTGCTCTGGTTTTTAAGGGGAAAAAAACCCCTGTGGTTTGGAAGTGGTTAAAGTGCAATTACACTTACTTCATCACCTTCTTCCACTAAGCCCTGAATAGAGCTAAAAAGGGAACCATAGGCCCCCACCGTTACAAGGATGTCTTTATTTGGGTTAATCTTCCTTCCAGTCACCTTGCTATACACCTGAGATAGAGCATCTACCAGCAGCGGATGACCCTGTAAAAAAGAACACAGGTAACATGCACTGAATCGGTGTCTCAGAAAGACCCTTCAAACAATGCTTAAGTCCTATATCACTTTTCCCCAGCACAAATAACAAATGTACTACATTGATATTTACATAAACTATCCTCAACAATAATATACTGTACTAGAAGTAATGTTTTTCTAGTTCTGTTAAAAGTTTAAAGGACATTGAAAAGTGGTTGGAAAAAAAGACAGTACATTAAAATTAATAACTACTACATAAATTACAGTAAACCTGCCCATACACAAATATTCCTGCTCGATTCCTGGCAGATTTGACCAACCTGTTAGGAATTGATTCTGCCAAAATAAAATCAATAGAAAGTGTTAATCACTAAGTGTTAATGACAGAAAGGAAGATCTAAGTTGACTGAGTGCAGGGCAGGAGTGGCGGTACATCGTCAGGCCCATAACATTGCACTGCATCAAACAGTGCAACGCTGCAGTTTGATTGATATTCAACAGATTCCCTGCTGAAATCTATTAAAATCGATGTGTAGAATGTGGTAGCAAATGGTTTCTTTCAAAGAGGAATCATTTTGCCACATTGGGTTGCGATTCATAAGTGTATGGTCAATTTAAAATGTAACTGTCGGGCATAAAAAAAAATTTATTTTTATCTGGTAAACAAGTAATCAGGCAATCCAAAAGTTAAACATCACTATTACTTTTCTTGTTGATAAATGATAATTTCCAGTTTACCTCACTCTTATTTGGTACACAAAAAGGAAGTTGCAGGGCATGCTGGGTTGTCCTGTTTTGCTTCTCTATTTCCCCCAGACTTAACTAATGCAGCTTGATTGGCTGAAGCCCCTTTCTCTACTGTTTTACCCTCCCACACCTCTTTTCCTCTCTGATTGGCCAATACTTCTCATGCTGAGACAATGCACTTTCTATAGTGGAGGGTGGTCAATCAGGCAGAGGAGGGTAAGGGAGGAAATGACATCAGGATTATCTTCAAAATAGCCACAGTTAAAATAGGAAATACGAAGAAGGATTTTATCTTTTTTTCCTGAGATAGTATGGCTGACATAACAACAAAAGTTGTTTAGGTGATTCCTTTAATGACTAACTGTACAAGATTTCTTTGCAAGCTTTTGAAACTAAGTTTCTTCTTCAGGCATGATACAGAACTGTTATGGTTCTGATCCAGTTCTGAAACATGTAACACATCTGTAACATGCCTGAAGAAGAAACAAATATTTGAAAGCTTACAAGGATATCTTGTACAGTTAGTCATTAACCACTTAGGGACCACAGGTTTATGCCTACCTAGTGACCAGGTGATTTTTTCAAAATTCAGCACTCTGCAGCTTTAACAGTTTGTTGCTTGGCCATACAACGTAGCAGCCAAATTAATCTTACCTCCTCTTCTTCTCACTAGTAGAGCTGTATTTTGGAGGTCTCTGATTGCTGCTGCTACTGTCATTTTTTTTTTATAAATTAAAAAAAAAGCAAATTTTTTTGTATCCCCCTCCCCTTTCCCTCTTTAATTGGCTCTAGACTGCAATCCATACAATGCACTACACATACATAGACATTAGCCTATGTATGTGATTAGATTGTGAGCCCATCAGAGGGACAGTTACCGTATTTTTCACCATATTATACGCTCCAGAACATAAGACGCACGTAGGGTTAGTGGGCAAAAACGAAGGGAAAAAAAAAAAAGTATACTAAACCAGGTGCATCTATATTCCAGGAGCGTCTTGTAAATGTTCTCCCCCAATTAATGTTCTCCTGTGTCCCCATGTGTCCTTGTGTCCCCCAGTGTGGACCCCATGTGTCCTCAGCTCCCTGTGTGGACTGCTCCCCATGTACTGTAATTTGTGTATCAGCACATATTTACATTTTGAATTTGACATTTGAAGCCTAGCGCATGCAGCTGGGAGGGGTTATCAGGACACAGGACAGTTGGAACTGTGTCTTATGCTCCCAGTCACCTCCTTTCAACCAAAAAGATGGCTGCCCCCATGACAAAGATGGCAGCCCCCATGAATCCCAAACATTTGCCTGTTCTTTTAAAACAGGGTGGGTAAAAAATATTACATTACCTCTCTATTCTAATTAACATAATTAATGTAACTTAATGACAGTATGTGTGTTTAGGCTGAAGTTCCCCTTTAACATTGTGCCGCCCGTATGTGCCCATGGCTCCCCGTGTGGTCCGCCTCCTGTCACTCCCCTCCCCACTCTTATGTGCTTGCCTCCCTGCTCCCCCCCCCCCACTTGTGTGTCTGCTCCCCACCCCCCGCTTGTGTGCACGCACCCCCGAGTGTCAGCATATCAGCGGTCTTACTATTTCAGCCGCGCTCCGGGAATGCAAGCCTGGTCTCCTCTCTGTCGCCCCCTAGTGATGGCTTCACTGATGATGCGTATTGCAGAAGCCATCACTAGAGAGGTGACAGAGAGGAGACATAGACAGTAAGATACAGAAGCGGGGGGGGGGGGGGGGGGGGGTGTAAGCGGACACAGAAGCGGGGGAAGGGAAGCGGCAGGAGGCGGACCACACAGGGAGCCAGAGGCACATATATTGTTAACATTTGTGCCGATACACAAATTTCAGTACTTGCAGAGCAGACCACACAGGGAGGTAATGCAGGGAATCCCCGACGTGGCAGCGGTTCGTATAGCAGGTGTTTGTATGTCAGGGATTCCCTGCATTTGCCGTATAAGACGCAGGGACTCTTTCTCATTTTTGGGGGAGAAAAAGTGTGTCTTATACGTCGGAAAATACGGTAAGTGACAGGGCTGTCCCTTGTAAACACAGAGAGCATGTCAACCACTGACTTCTGGTAAGCATGCTTGCTACCAAGAAAAGTCCTAGAGGCTAGCTATTAAACACCACTGGCAAGTCCCAGGTAGGAAAAAATGTTCACAGAAACAGAAAGTGAGCCCTCTATGGTTTTAAAAGAACATTTGATTAGGATCTCTAGACCAGAGATGCCCTCACTTTTTCGGCTTGTGAGCTACTTTAAAAATTAGCAAGTCAAAATGATCTACCTACAGTATGTACAATTTTAGTAGCACAATTGTACATACAGAATGGAAAATTTTATGCGATCGTGATCTACCATGAAGTCCTTGCGATCTACTGGTAGATCATGATCTACACAAAGGGCACCCCTGCTCTAGACAAACGTTTGTCAAACACAGATAATGCAGCAACTTGGACTTTGAATAGAAACCGTAACCAAGACTTGAACTTCATCCCAATCAGTAGCTGATACCCCCTTTCCCACAAGAAATCTTTACCTTTTCTCAAACTGATCATCAGTGGGCTCTGAATGGCTGATATTGTGGTGAAACCCCTCCCACAGTGTAATGTCAGCGCCTCACAACACTGAGGTGCTGACATCACACTGCAGGAGCCTTGTTGCATTGTGGGAAATAACAGAGGTTTCCAACTGCCAAAAAAGCAAGCAGCATCTCCTTCCACAGACATCACTTCCCATCAGTAAAAATGTCACATGTGATACATTTCAGAATGTAAATCAGGGAAAGGAAATATTTTACAATGGGCAAACACTGACTCAATCATTTTTACATAATTATTGTAAAAATTAAGCACTTTTTTCCATTAAGTTATTTTCACTGGAGTTCCTCTTTAAGGCTGCTAATAGAACATTTCTTATTGTAACCTTTTTCAAGAAAAATTTAGGACACTTGGAAGAACAGATAAAGTAAGCATGAAAACTTTACCAAGAAGTCTAACCAGATCTTTAAACTAATGCACATGGTGGTCATCTCTTGGTGGAACTTGGATAACTGGATCGGTACAACCTTTAGATATAAAAATTATCCCCTTTGGAATCCAAGTTGTTAGCTAAATAAAGGTTTGGGTGAAATACTACCACTTATTATATTCCTTATCCTACTGGTAACCTCAGAGACTTATCTATGCATAAAGATTGTACAGGGTAGAACCAGTCTCCCTTGTGTAGGAACAAAAATTAGTTGAGGGCCTATGAGGGAAAGAAAGGCTTTAAAGAGACTCTGTAACAAAGCCTTTCCTATTTGCACAGTGGCTGTATTATCTCTGTTATATGATCTAATCTTCTCTCCTCTGCCAGCTCTGTCGGGCTGAGGCAGTCTGGTTGGAATGTGCTTTGCTGCTTGTGATTGGCTAGAAGCTATACACACCCTCTCCAGGCCCCCTCCAAGCTCTGTATGACTCACACGCTGAGCTATGTCTTTTGTTTGTAAGCACTGGATAAAAATGGCAATTACAAGCCAGGATTGCAGCAGGGAGAAGCAGAAACAGCACAGAGGGGCCCAGGAGAACATACTGAATAGAATGGTATGCTTTTTATTGTAAGAATTTTAGAGTACAGATTCTCTTTTTTGTTCTATTGTGGTTGTCCTGGAAGATGAATGGAGAAAATGTTAATGAACTTTGTTGCAACTTTATAATTTCAATTTAACTGTGCAGTACAAAAGTTCAAACGCCCATACACTTATATATTGCCACCCAATGTGGCAAAACACTTCATTCCTCTCTGATCTGAATCAATTTGGAAAGGAATCTATTCCTACCACACACAGTACATAGATTTTCAGAAGATGTCCATTCAGGCAATGTCAATTTCAGAAATCGGAGAGTACAAGATTGCAGATTGTAATGTACAGTACTAAAATGTTAGATATTTATAAGGTGGCAGAGAGGACAATCATTTTAGGGAAGTTTTTTTTTACTAAAAAGAGAACCCAAGCCAAAGTTTGGGTTAAGAAACACATACTTGCCTAGGAAGAGGAAAGCCTCTGGATCCTGTCTGGGCTTCCTTTGTCCTCCTCACTGCTGCTTGCCAGAGCCTGGGCCACGGTCCTCTTCATGCAAGAGCGCAGCCAGTCTGCTGCCACGCATGCACGGGAGTGTCTGCACGGTAGCACAGAGCCACTTGAGCATGAGCGGCCTAACTGGCTCAAGCTCAGTACAGTCATGCTCATTTCTGAAGAGGAGCGCAGTCCTGGTCTTCAATTCCGCAAGCCCTAGATGGATTTCTGTGAGGGGTACGCGCTCTACAACAGGGGACCGGAGCTCCATGTGGGAAGCCTCTACAGGATCCAGAGGATTCCCTCTTCTTAGGCTAGTATGTGCTTCTTAATCAGAGGTTCTCCTTGCGTATACTTTAAAGCAGACCTGAACTCAGAACTTCCTCTCTGCTTTAAAAGATAAGCAACAGCATAATAGCTTTTAACGAAAAACATTTCTTTGTTACAGATGATAGAAATCCTGCAATAAATCTGCAGTGTGTATACTTCCTACTTTTATAAAAGAAGAAATCGTGTTAACATCCGGTGTTTACAAATTAGCTGCTCTGCTGACGCTGCCAAGATTTCTGACTGGCAAAGCTGGGAGATCAAATTACACTTGTGATTAGTCACAGATGAGGAGGAATTAGACAGGCTAAACTCTCTAAAACAGTCTCTCTGTTTTTATTTTGTCCTGTGCAAGAGTTCAGGTCCACTTTAACCCCCAAGTTTGCTTTACATTGCCTTACATAATGCTATACCAGTGGTAAAGCCTAATACAACAAAACTACCTAACCATTGACAATAAATTAACCCCACTCTCAAACTTTTGTCAATATAGCCTTTAGGCCTTGCAATGCAAGTGTCTGTGACAAATGTAAATGTTGTAAGATGCAGCAAGCTGAAAACTTGCAAGACAGTCAATCAGCTAACAGATTCATCAGCAGTAAAATAAACTAAACATTATACATAACTTACAAATCCACGCGTGTACTGATTAAGTCTGTCCACAGCTGCTGCCTGCGCAAGGCCTTCTTTCACGTAGGATGGAGGGGATATGTCTGGAAAGCCCTGACCAAGATTAACTACTGACGGATCTGCAGCCAGGGCTGTAAACTCCACCCTATAAGATACAGGCAGTTATTATTAAGGTCACAGCAAGGAAGCACAGGCTAATTCTGATAGCATGCCTAGTGTTCTCACTAGCGCCCTGCAATGCAGAGTAACTTGTGCATACACCACTGCACACATTCCTGTGTGCTACCATACACAATGTAATGACCAGAGTATCAGCTTGACACCAGGCGGTATCATAGTGGTGCAAAACGCAGGTACTGCTTTCCATAGCGTGAATGAAGCCAGACTGAAAATCTGAAATCGGTCAAAATCACAAAAGGTAAACTTAGATAATTTAACAATAGAATTCATGTTAATAACATTCCATTTCTATCAGTATTATCCATTTGGAGATAACTGTGAAGTACTTTTCAGTACCTAAAAGAAACAGCAGATGGTAGCATTAAGTTACCACAATTTCACATTTAAATTCCATTCCTAATGTTGTAGCCATGTTAGCACATTTGTAGCAAAAAAAAAAAAAAAAAAAAAAGTCACTATTGTTATTATGAGTACAAGATGTTTCTTGAAAGATTAGCTTTCGGAAGTAATTACATTTGCCAGATGCTGAGCATTTGGACTTACCTTCCAAACAAAATGCAAGAACTTGTTGTGAAGGATGCAGCGTAACTACAAACCATGGCACCCCACCAGGTGGCCAGCAGGCAGTAACAGGTACATTGTAGTGGCCAGCAGGTAGAGACAGGTACATTGTAGTGGCCAGCAGGTAGAGACAAGTAGGTTGTAGGGGCCAGCAAGTAGTGAAAGGTACAATGTATTGGCCAGCAGGCAGTGACAGGTACAATGTATTGGCCAGCAGGCAGTGACAGGTACAATGTATTGGCCAGCAGGCAGTGACAGGTACATTGTAGTGGTCAGCAAGCAGGGACAGGTACATTGTAGTGGTCAGCAGGTAGTGACAGGTACAATGTATTGGCCAGCAGGCAGTGACAGGTACATTGTAGTGGTCAGCATGTAGTGACAGGTACATTGTAGTGGTCAGCAAGCAGTGACAGGTACATTGTAGTGGTCAGCAAGTAGTGACAGGTACATTGTAGTGATCAGCAAGTAGTGACAGGTACATTGTAGTGGTCAGCAGGCAGTGACAGGTACAATGTATTGGCCAGGAGGCAGTGACAGGTATAATGTAGTGGCCAGCAGGTAGTGACAGGTACAATATAGTTGCCAGCAGGCAGTAACAGGTACAATATAGTTGCCAGCAGGCAGTAACAGGTACATTTTAGTGGCTAGCATAGCAGGCAGTGACAGGTACAATGTAGTGGCCAGCAGTCAGTGACAGGTACAATGTAGTTGCCAGCAGGCAGTGACAGGTATATTGTAGTGGCCAGCAGGTAGAGACAAGTAGGTTGTAGTGGCCAGCAGGCAGTGACAGGTACAATGTATTGGCCAGCAGGCAGTGACGGGTACAATGTATTGGCCAGCAGGCAGTGACAGGTAAAATGTATTGGCCAGCAGGCAGTGACAGGTAAAATTTATTGGCCAGCAAGTAGTGACAGGTACAATGTATTGGCCAGCAGGCAGTGACAGGTACAATGTATTGGCCAGCAGGCAGTAACAGGTACAATGTATTGGCCAGCAGGCAGTAACAGGTACAATGTATTGGCCAGCAGGCAGTAACAGGTACAATGTATTGGCCAGCAGGCAGTAACAGGTACAATGTATTGGCCAGCAGGCAGTAACAGGTACATTGTAGTGGCCAGCAGGCAGTGACAGGTACAATGTAGTGGCCAGCAGGCAGTGATAGTTGGTAGACACATTATAAAGAATATAAAAGGACAAAGGACTCTGGGGAAGTATTCGCTGACTGACAGTTAGTGATAATTTTTCCCAGCCTGGTTATTGTGCTGGAGATTTAGATGCTGTCGATCTAAATGGCAACTTTGGATCTTTTCAGGTGTAGAAAATCTTTGAACTGAGCATGGTAATCTTGTTCAATTCAGGACAAACAGGACTTACTATTTTTCGCACCATGAGACGCTCCGGACCATAAGATGCTCCGGACCATAAGACGCATCTAGGTTTAGAGGACAAAAACCAGGAAAAAAAATACTAAACCTGTGGCATCCATGGTACAGGGGCATCTTGTGGATATTCTCCCCTCCCCAATTTATGTGTCCCCTTTGTACCTGTAGTGTTTTTTTTTTTTACCTCCACTGTCCCTGTGTGGTCCTCTGTCCCCCTGTGTCCTCATCCATGCCCCTTCTGTCCTCTAAGGTGTCCCCTGGGTCCTCCAACGTGCCCCCCCGGTCCTCCAACGTGCCCCCCGGGTCCTCCAACGTGCCCCCCGGGTCCTCCAACGTGCCCTCCTGGGTGCTCCAAAGTGCCCCTCTCCGCTAAAATGCCCCGTGTTCTTGTGCAACCTGTACTTTTCTGTCCCCTGTGACAACCTGTCTGCCTAAAGTGTGTGTGTGGCCTGCAGTATGTTAATGCACAGTGTGTGTCTCCCGAGGCTGCCGCGACCCTCCATACATTGTTTTCGCCCGCCCCCCGTCCTCCTTTGCCCCTCCTCTGCCTCCCTTCCCTGGCTCTCTAATGTGGGGATATGCAGGGAGTGTGAAGGCTGCTGCGGCTTACCGAGTGATTATCGCGCTGAGCATCGGTAAATCCACCGCGTTAACTGCCGCTGGGTGGTCCGTGCACGTTGCCGTAGTCTCTGCCTTCACTTCCGCTTACATCACCAATGCGGAAGTGAAGGCAGAGAGGCTACGGCAACGTGCACGGACCACCCGGCGGCAGTTAACGCGCCGGATTTACCGATGCTCAGCGCGATAATCACTCGGTAAGCCGCAGCAGCCTTCACACTCCCCGCATATCCCCACATTAGAGAGCCAGGGAAGGGAGGCAGAGGAGGGGCAGAGGAGGACGGGGGGCGGGCGAAAACAATGTATGGAGGGTCGCGGCAGCCTCGGGAGACACACACTGTGCATTAACATACTGCAGGCCACACACACACATACACACACACACACACACACACACACTTTAGGCAGACGGGGCAGACGCGGTCACTTGATTTTAAGGGTGGAGGGGGACAACTGGTGCCGGGCAAAAATTGCAGCATTTGGACCATAAGACGCAGGCACTTTTTCCCCCCATGTTTGGGGGAGAAAAAGTGCGTCTTATGGTCCGAAAAATACGGTAGTCCTTTAAATAAAAAAATCCAAATAAAGTAAATATCACATACAATACTCCACACTCTTGCTTTTCACTACTACATCAACAGAATGACCTTTATTAAAGGAATTCATAACTTCCCCCCAACTAATGACTTACCATACATTGCCATCAATTCCCTGGATTCTTTTAGCATTTTTATGCCTTGAAGACATCACCTGTGAGTAAATAAAAAAAAAAATTATAATCTGTAAAGAATAAAATATTTGCAAAGACCCATATCTCCACCACCAACAGTCAATAGTAAATAGACCCGAGCAGAGTAAGCTGATTCAGAATTTGATTGGCTATTATGAAATACAGCATTCTCCATGATACGTAGCCGCAGCTTCGGTGGCTCCCGGTCTCCTCTGTTGCCGGGAGCCAACCGGAGCTGCGGCGGCGGCACAGGGCGGCTGCGGAAGCCCCAGGTAAGTGGATTTTTTTTTATTGCCTGGACGTATTCTATAAGTAAAACAAAGTCCATTTCTTATGCCTGGTACACGACATTCCAACACATCTGATCTGATTTTTGATCGATTTTCCGTTCACTTCTGTACAAAATCAATCAGAAAAATGATCGGAGATCAGATCGGACCTGTTTGGAAATTAGCAATTAGACTTGTCGATCTGACAGAAAAATTGCATAGTGTGTACCAAGTGTTACATAAGTCACTTTAGATTTTCTTTTAATCTTATTTATATGTACGGATGAAATCCCCCCACAATCTTTGCAAGCTTACACTGAGGAACACTATTCCTAAAAAAGGTATTAAACTAAAAAAAAATAAAATCTTAAAATAAAAAATAAAAATAAAAACCTGTTTTGTGTTTATGCAATATTTAGAAGGGCTTTGGGTTCTCTTCAGTCAGCCTTCGGAAGTACTCACATCTCCAAGTGCTTCTTAAGACGAGGGGATCTGTACTGCGCACGTGCGTGTCCAGGCTTGCGCATATAAGCTTGCGCAACCTGGGTTTAAATTCAGTGAACCATTTTCAAACTGCATACATTTGCATAAAAAAATGGCATAATTCCAGAACAATTTGCATCTCATTGATCATCCCTAGCTACTTGAGAAGCACTCCGGCCCCTTTCACACCGGTGCACTGCGGTACCTTTTTTGCCACAGGTTAACGCTATGCCAATGAAAGTCTATAGGGCATTTCATACCTGATGCGGTGCGATGTGGCATAAGTGCCCGATTTGCCACTGAAGCAAGCGACGGTGACGTGCAGTGACCAGCTGCTGGCAGCTGATTGATGGCCCATAGAGTTGCATTGGTTCAAATGGTGTAATGCATTTGGATTGATTTTCAATAGATTTAATTCTGAAATCTATTGGAAATCTGTTCCTAGTGTGTGGCACAAATCAGATAGGTTCCTGTCAGATTCGACCTGACCGGCATCTGACAGGAATCTGATGGTTGAATCTGCTGCAAATCTATAAGTGTATGGCCACCTTAAGACAATTTCGGCTCACGCAACAGATCCTTATATAAATCTTATACAGAGAGGGCAGGAGGTGAAAGAAAAATTTGCAAGTGTATAGCCACCTTTAGGGAGTCTATCCCAAGTACTCCTCCCTTTATAGGTGCTGGCTTACTGAACAGGAAGGGCTGAGATTTGAACCAAGGTCTCCTTTGTCAATTACACTATCCAGCCCCTATAACGTGTAAAGCAAATGCCTACATGTAGTTACATTTCTGGGTCTCAGGATAGGAGGACCAGAGTAAAAAAAAAAAATCCTGACATTTAGCCTGCACAACCAATTTTATTCAACTTTGAAATCAAATAAAAATCAGAAAAACACCTAACAAACAGGGGCACTCTACATTCAAATAAGATATGAGGAGTGACCAATCCCTACTGCCTCCCTCACTAAAGTATGTCCGATCCCTACACAGACAACCAAAATTGGATCTGTGTGGTTCCACTGAAGAGTCAACCCGGGTACTGTTTCAATAAATAAGTGCCACAAAGAAGTACTTAACACAATAATAGACATAATAGTGCATGAAAGACAAATCTATGAAGTGCTAGAATGATATAAATGTCAGACTACTGGTGGCTGCAAAAAGTATAAGGCAATGATGGAACATACCTTAATGGGTAGTTGTCAAGTCAAGGACTGGAGACTGGAGAGAGATAGGAATGCCCGAAGGAAGCGTTGTGGTGCGATGCGCCACCCCTCGCATCGCTCTGCCAAAAACGAGATTCATATGACCCTGCCGCAGAGTGCGCCAACCGGGAAATATGCATAGCACCGCATGCATGCCTTTCGCTGCCTCTCGCCCAGTGGCGTACTCCCTGCTGGATAGGAAGTATGTCACTGGGATTCCCAACTGCCCTATCATATTTGCATTGTTCTGCACATCCATGTCACACACCGCTGCTGCCAACAAATTTTAAATTTTTTTCCATTGCCCATTGACTTCCATTCATTCTGCAGCCGCTGGGTCTCATGGTAACACGCTGTAGAATTTGCAGCGGGTCGGCGGTGAATTGGAAGCTTCTGGCACAACATGTTAGTGTACTGGGCCCCAAACACTTTCTTTGCTGTTGCGTTACCCTAAGTGCAGAAAGGGTAAAGCAAAAAAAGTGCCCAAGTGTAAACAAACAACTTAAGTGAAAATATGAGCGCCAACATATCTTTCTCACAACAGGATAAGCTATTGTTGGAGCTACAAAACCGAGGATGTACCACAGTCCTAATGCTGGGAATACATGGCTCGATTCTGAGTCATTTAGATGGCTAGATACAGTGGCTTGCAAAAGTATTCGGCCCCCTTGAAGTTTTCCACATTTTGTCACATTACTGCCACAAACATGAATCAATTTTGTTGGAATTTCACATGAAAGACCAATATAAAGTGGTATACACGTGATAATTGTAACGAAAATCATATATGATTCCTAACATTTTTTAAAAATAAATAACTGCAAAGTGGGGTGTGCGTAATTATTCACCCCCCTTTGGTCTGAGTGCAGTCAGTTGCCCATAGACATTGCATGATGAGTGCTAATGACTAAATAGAGTGCACCTGTGTGTTATCTAACTTCAGTACAAATACAGCTGCTCTGTGACGGCCTCAGAGGTTGTCTAAGAGAATATTGGGAGCAACAACACCATGAAGTCCAAAGAACACACCAGACAGGTCAGGGATAAAGTTATTGAGAAATTTAAAGCAGGCTTAGGCTACAAAAAGATTTTCAAAGCCTTGAACATCCCACGGAGCACTGTTCAAGCGATCATTCAGAAATGGAAGGAGTATGGTACAACTGTAACCCTACCAAGACAAGGCTGTCCACCTAAACTCACAGGCCGAACAAGGAGAGCGCTGATCAGAAATGCAGACAAGAGGCCCATGGTGACTCTGGATGAGCTGCAGAGATCTACAGCTCAGGTGGGGGAATCTGTCCATAGGGAAAACTATTAGTCGTGCACTGCACAAAGTTGGCCTTTATGGAAGAGTGGCAAGATAAAAGCCATTGTGAACAGAAAAGCATAGGAAATCCCGTTTGCAGTTTGCCACAAGCCATGTGGGGGACACAGCAAACATGTGGAAGAAGGTGCTCTGGTCAGATGAGACCAAAATGGAACTTTTTGGCCAAAATGCAGAATGCTATGTGCGATGGTAAGATAACACTGCACATCACTCAGAACACACCATCCCCACTGTCAAATATGGTGGTGGCAGCATCATGCTCTGGGGGTGCTTCTCTTCAGAAGGGACAGGGAAGCTGATCAGAGTTGATGGGAAGATGTATGGAGCCAAATACAGGGCAATCTTGGAAGAAAACCTCTTGGACTCTGCAAAAGAATTGAGACTGGGGTGGAGGTTCACCTTCCAGTAGGACAACGACCCTAAACATAAAGCCAGGGTAACAATGGAATGGTTTAAAGGGGAACTGAAGAGAGAGGTATGTGGAGGCTGTCATGTTTATTTCCTTTTAATCAATACCAGTTGCCTGGCAGCCCTGCTGGTCTATTTCTCTGCAGTAGTATCGGATTAAAACCAGAAACAAGCATGCAGCTAGTCTTGTCAGATCAGACTTATAAGTCTGAACCACTGAAACACCTGATCTGCTGCATGCTTGTTCAGGGGCTATGGCTAATAGTATTAGAGGCAGAGGATCAGCAGGGCTGCCAGGCAACTGGTATTGTCTAAAAGGAAATAAACATGACAGCCTCCATATACCTCTCTCTTCAGTTCCCCTTTAAAACAAAACATATCCGTGTGTTAGAATGGCCCAGTCAAAGTCCAGATCTACAGGGAGTGCAGAATTATTAGGCAAGTTGTATTTTTGAGGAATAATTTTATTATTGAACAACAACCATGTTCTCAATGAACCCAAAAACTCATTAATATCAAAGCTGAATATTTTTGAAAGTAGTTTTAGTTTGTTTTTAGTTTTAGCTATTTTAGGGGATATCTGTGTGTGCAGATGACTATTACTGTGCATAATTATTAGGCAACTTAACAAAAAACAAATTTATACCCATTTCAATTATTTTTTTTTACCAGTGAAACCAATATAACATCTCAACATTCACAAATATACATTTCTGACATTCAAAAACAAAACAAAAACAAATCAGTGACCAATATAGCCACCTTTCTTTGCAAGGACACTCAAAAGCCTGCCATCCATGGATTCTGTCAGTGTTTTGATCTGTTCACCATCAACATTGCGTGCAGCAGCAACCACTGCCTACCAGACACTGTTCAGAGAGGTGTACTGTTTTCCCTCCTTGTAAATCTCACATTTTATGATGGACCACAGGTTCTCAATGGGGTTCAGATCAGGTGAACAAGGAGGCCATGTCATTAGTTTTTCTTCTTTTATACCCTTTCTTTCCAGCCACGCTGTGGAGTACTTGGACGCGTGTGATGGAGCATTGTCCTGCATGAAAATCATGTTTTTCTTGAAGGATGCAGACTTCTTCCTGTACCACTGCTTGAAGAAGGTGTCTTGCAGAAACTGGCAGTAGGACTGGGAGTTGAGCTTGACTCCATCCTCAACCCGAAAAGGCCCCACAAGCTCATCTTTGATGATACCAGCCCAAACCAGTACTCCACCTCCACTTTGCTGGCGTCTGAGTCTGACTGGAGCTCTCTGCCCTTTACCAATCCAGCCACGGCCCATCCATCTGGCCCATCAAGACTCACACTCATTTCATCAGTCTATAAAACCTTAGAAAAATCAGTCTTGAGATATTTCTTGGCCCAGTCTTGACGTTTCAGCTTGTGTGTCTTGTTCAGTGGTGGTCGTCTTTCAGCCTTTCTTACCTTGGCCATGTCTCTGAGTATTACATACTTTGTGCTTTTGGGCACTCCAGTGATGTTGCAGCTCTGAAATATGGCCAAACTGGTGGCAAGTGGCATCTTGGCAGCTGCATGCTTGAGTTTTCTCAGTTCATGGTCAGTTATTTTGTGCCTTGGTTTTTCCACATGCTTCTTGCGACCCTGTTGACTATTTTGAATAAAACGCTTGATTGTTTGAGGATCACGCTTAAGAAGCTATGCAATTTTAAGAGTGCTGCATCCCTCTGCAAGATATCTCACTATTTTTGACTTTTCTGAGCCTGTCAAGTCCTTCTTTTGACCCATTTTGCCAAAATCAAAAGGAAGTTGCCTAATAATTATGCACACCTTATATAGGGTGTTGATGTCATTAGACCACACCCCTTCTCATTACAGAGATGCACATCACCTAATATGCTTAATTGGTACTAGGCTTTTGAGGATATACAGCTTGGAGTAAGACAACATGCATAAAGAGGATGATGTGGTCAAAATACTCATTGCCTAATAATTCTGCACTCCATGTAAATCCAATCAAGAAACTGTGGCAAGATCTGAAAACTGCTGTTCACAAACGCTGTCCATCTAATCCAGGTATGTCAAACCGGTCCTATGAGGGCCGAGATCCTCACACATTTTTTAAACAGCTCAAATGAATTGATGGGTCTGAATGAGGAAAGGTGTGGGTCATCAGGTAGAACACATTTCTTTCTTTCTCAGTCCATCCTAAACACTGGCATGGATCTGGCCCTCCAGGCCTGGAGTTCGACACCTGTGTTCTAATCTGACTGAGCTGGAGCTGTTTTGCAAAGAAGAATGGGTAAGGATTTCAGTCTCTAGATGTGCAAAGCAGGTAGAGACATACCCTAAAAGTCTGGCAGCTGTAATTGCAGCAAAAGGTGGTTCTACAAAGTATTGACTCAGGGGGCCTAATAATTATGCACACCTCACTTTGCACTTATTGATTTGTAAAAACTGTTTGGAATCATGTATGATTTCCGTTCCACTTCTCACGTGTACACCACTTTGTATTGGTCTTTCACGTGGAATTCCAATAAAATTGATTCATGTTTGTGGCAGTAATGTGACAAAATGTGGAAAACTTCAAGGGGGCCAAATACTTTTGCAAGCCACTGTAGATCATTTCAGACATGTATGTCGATCTCCCGCCCGACTGTTTTGCCGCTCGATTCTGCATTGACAATGTAAAAAAAGAAAAACGAGCGGAAGATAAAAGAATCGCCGGAAGAATCGAGTCGTGTATAACCAGCATTAGAGAAAGATAAATGGCAAGGAATCATAAAGGAATATTTTGGAACCCAAAGACCCTTCAGTTTTACCAATGCGGCTCCAATGAATAATTGTTGTTTTTAGGAAGTGGATTATTCCAAATGACTGCTAGAAATTACAGATTATGATTCTTGGAAACATGATACATTTTCTTATCTTTTGTTCTAAATAATACCACATAGAGAACATTTTATTTCCTCCCAAGTCAATGTTTTTATTTGTTCAGACTAATAACCATTCACCAACACAACAACAGGGATCCAATAAAGCGAGGAAATGTCCATTTATCAGAAACAAACATACCTCTGTCAAATCCCTTCAACACAATTTTGGCTAAAGAGGAAACATTTTTGTGCATATTTAGATTAAAATGAGCATAGCAGACTTGTCAGCAAAGGGCAAAATCTGTTGTATCGTTATTGCAATCCTGCCAATGTCTAGAAGGAGCTATGGCCTGGTCACAGTAAATCATACAGAATATAGCAAATAAATGACTGCAACAGCAAGATAAATACCTGCAAGCAAAGGGAAACAAATGTGAATTACTGTGAGCTCAGGTCATTAGAGACACAATCCTAAAAATAACCTCACGGGATAACATAGCAACACCATCAATGCCAGAATCACTTCTGCATCAGGTCTATGGGAATGCACAGGACAATACATACTCCCGCTGTGGAAAACCTGAGGAGGTGAGAGGAATGGACTGTCTTCAGCAAATGAAAGCCATTCCCCAGGCGACACAGAGCACGAAAAGCAATCAACATGCCTGTAGAACGGGTCAATAAAAAAAGAAGCACAGAATTAGCAAAACGGTGTAATTAAGATGCTGCCATATTGACAAGTGAAGATACACTGCAGGGCTGGACAAATCACATCAGGACATGGGAGTCCATTTGCCAGAAAGGGTAAAGAAAGCAGTCCAACAGGGTTTCCCAGGGGCTGGAGGAGCTATAACTTAACATTTTTGCCTGGAGTTGTTAGTTTAGATTATTTTCTGTATTTAACAGCATCAATGTATTATCTTTGACAACAATTGTCATACAGAAACAATTTTTCAGGCTCAATGGTTTCTTTTTTGGAGCTAGTGCGCTTGAGGTGACTCAAATCTGCTTGATCTGCAGACTAGTAGGGACATCTCCAGCATCAATGCATATTAGAACAGATCAACAGAAGAAGCAAGCACTATATCATCTGTCCCACCGTGTCCCAGGAGCTCAGTAATGATAAATAAATAAAATTACAGCATCAGGCATTCAGCACAGTACATTTCCGCCTCAGACTAGGCAGCTGTGGAAGGGAGTGTGCAACTGACACGCCTCCAGCAGGCAGATGCTCAGCTTCTCTGCAGAGAACATGCCCCATTCCACAGCCATCCAGTCAGAGGCTGGAGGTCCGTCCGTTGGGGAATTAGAAGGAAAAGAAGATGCCAGCAATGCGGTAATTTCATGATAGTATGAAGCTCCTGGGGCATTGGAGAAAAGAGACATAATACCGCTCCAGGCTGTACTCCAGAGCATTAAAGATCACCAGCGATCCCTCACACCCAGGCCATCGCTTCATTAGTCAGCTCCCCTTGAGCCGGAGGCTACGGTTCCAGTCCATCTTCACCAAGACGTCAAGGCATAAAAACAGTTTCTTTCCCTCGGCTGTCAACCTTCTGAACTCTCTCCACGTAACTGCCCATCCCCACACCACAACACCATGTCTGCACTGCGGCACTCTGCACGTGGATAGACGGCGCCCTAGCTCAAGCTGACTTTGAGGGGTTTTTTTGTGTTGTAACTACGTTCTGTTCCTTTCTGACTGCTTGACTTGTCCTGTATCTGTATCTATATCCTGTATCAGTACCCTGTACGTGCCAAGACCAATTCCAGGCACGACCCAGTCGATAATAAAGATTCTGATTGTGTACTAGTGTGCAATGATGCTGGGATTGGCCTACTAGTCTGTAGGGCGAGCAGGCTAGTGAGTCACCTCAAGCACCCTAGCTTCCTTTTTTCTGGCTCTCACAATTTGTCCAGCCCTGAAATTAAATGTTTTAAACTGAAGCAAAATTATTTTTAAAGTGCATCAATCCTGGATTATGACAGAGCGAGGGAAGGTGTTGGTAATATCTCTACTCCCTTGTTCAGGTGGACACCCTGGGCTCAGCTTCTTATACACGTAGATACTAGGAGAACTTGTTAAGGTGCCCAGTAGAGATACAAAACTTGAGTATCCAATCTTACCACGTTTATGTAATATGAGGGATGACCAAAAGTATCCATGCAAAGTATATTCACTTAATTTACCAGTCTACTAAATTAGTTTTGTAAGATTGTACAATCAAGATTAGATCAGGGATGGGCATCTTTGGGGTGCTCAAGATTGTAATAAGTTAGTCATTAGATTTTTTTTTTCCTCTCAATTCAGGAATGCTCTCACAGAAACTATTTTTCTGCTCAATTCTCCACATACTCCTTTGGAGAATTAACTTAGAAGTCAGTGACAATGTCACCAGGTGACCATGCTTGTTCCTTCAATCTGAAAAATGGAGTAAAATAGAAGAAAAACTGCCATGTGTCTGATCTGTCGACAGTCCCATCATTATTATTGTCACGCCCCCAATAGTGCAAACCTACACTAACATTATGCTTTTTGTCAATACTGGCAAGTTACTTTATAGCTGAGCTAAACAGACACCACATTTGTTGGTGCTGGACACTGTCAATATGTTGCTTATATGTGGCTTTAGAATTCTTTTTGATCCTCAAGCATTACCCAAGCCACCAACTTTGCTCTAACCCTTTCCCTTATGGGTCTCAGACTCTCAGCATGCATCTTGTTTAGGTACAACTTCTTGGGTATATATAGATAGATATATATATATATATATATATATATAGAGCTCCAAAAGAGTTTCCCAAAAGGGAAAGAAAATGAGTAAATAAAAGTGGGACAACAAGTAGTGCTGCTGCTGCCTACTCATGATATAAACAGAATTCACTTTCTTGGTGTAGATCTGCTTTCACTGACTTTTCTAAGGAATAGAAGAATGTGTTCCAGGCAGACGAAAGACTGCGGTTCATAAAACAGCATTTTGGGTGTCACAGGAACACAGAGCAATAGGGCATTTCCTGAGCAAGGACAGAAAAAGCAATAAGAATCTGGTAGAGATTGTAACCTTCCATCATTCTATTCCAGACTAATATAAAAGCATTGTCTAGCGTTCTCTCTTAAAGGGAACCTAAACTGAGAAGGATATGGATTTTTCCTTTTAAAATAATACCAGTTGCCTCATTCTCCTGATGATTCTTTTTTGCCTTACTCTCCTGATGTTCCTGATTTTTTGAGCAACGAGCGATCCATACTGCAATCTTGCAACATGGGTACAGATGCGTGATCACGTGGACGGCGTTTAGAGACACGTGGTGAAAACAACTGTCTTTAAGATCCCCAACGACTCCGCGCAAAGTACCATGATCGCTTGACTTCCTTTTCACGAACGCTGTGTACCTGCTGACCGGGTTCGCAGAACACTTGTTGCTGGATCTATCCTCCTCCGTGTGCATTTAGCTTCATACTCTAAGCTATAGACCCTAAGCAAGCATGCAGGTCACATATTTGAGTGAAGTCTGACTGGATTTGCTGCATGCTTGTTTCAGGTGTGTGATTCAGACACGGTTGTTGCCAAAAAAGATCAGGACTGCCGGGCAACTGGTGGTGTTTAGAAGGAAATAAATATGTCAGCTTCCATATCCCCCTTACTTTAGGTGCTCTTTAAACATCTTGAATAACTTACAATTAATTTGATAACTTTATCTAGTACCAACATATACTGAGACTTATCCATTAAAAAGGTGATTACCATCAGTAGGAGGCTAATTCTAGCCATAGCCTAATAAAGCAGGAAGAAGCAAGAACATAAAAAAAGGTACAGCCAAAGACATGTTTAGTAGCAGTAAAACGAAACAATGCAAAGAAGAGGAATACAAGTTGACAAATTAATTATTGCACCTGAAATCCATGTGAGCTCAACTACATGAAAGATTTGGTAAAATGTCAACACACTCTAATTATTTAAGCAAAACAAAAAGTAAATTAGAAAGTAAAGAGCAAGCAATTAGATCATGGATGATGGTAACATGAAAGCAAGTTAATATTCTGCATAAAATAAAACATTATACTCTATGCAAATAAAGCTTTACACAAATAAGCCCCATAGGCCTCGATTCATAAAAGCAATGCGATAAAAAAAAATCTGGAGGGAAAATACCGCATTCGATATTTTAGACCTTTGTGTGCTAATTCATAAAGATTTTCACAGCTGCCTTTGAAGTTCGGTAAATTACCGCAGCCCATTGAGCGGTACAGCAGAAGTGTGGCGATATCTCTCTTTTGTTACAAGCTGTAATTACGGTTCCGGCGGCTCCCTGCACAGATGACTCACACAGACGGCTCCCTGCACAGATGACTCACAGAGACCTCGGCTCCCTGCTCAGACTTTTGGCTCCCTGCACTTTGCATTGTTAAGACCTCACCAGAGGTGTCGGTAATTATCGTCTGGCTTACCGCTAGTTGAAGGCTTTATGAATTGACATTTGCTGACAATTTACTGACGTGTTGGAGGTAACTACAGCCAAGTCTGTAATTTTCCTCACTGCTCGGTAATTTTAGTTTTTCATGCGGTAACAGTTTTTATGAATTGATACTATGCTCGGGAAAGTCAGCTGTTTTCAGCATTACCTCATGCGGTAATGCTTTATGAATTGAGGCCATTGTCAAAATTGTGAAAGCAATCCGCAAATCAGTTTAATGCAATTTAAAAATACCAACGCTGTCACCTGTTTATTGAGGCCGTGCCCATACACAATTTTTGTTGTTGTGCTTTTTTGTTTGTTTGTTTGTTTGTTTTTTAGCATAGAAATCTGATTAATTTTTCTGCTTGCATTTAAAATCGATTTTTCCAAAAATTTCAAACAAAGTCGGAGTAGAAAGAACATCCAGTTTGTATGTTTTTTCTATCCATTTTTTTTTTGTTTTTTTTTGTTTTTTTTTGGGGGGGGGGGGGGGGGGGGGGCTGTCAATAGTTTTTCAAACAAAACAAAAAAATAACATTTTTATAGAAAAAAATAGAAAAAAAAGGTGAAAATTAATATCCATTCAGTTGAATTCTGTATGGCTACCTTTAAAGGGATCCACTACTGTATTCTGTAAGGCTGGATTAACACGTCTATCAGTTTTCTATGTGTGTTTTTCTGCATGTGTTTTCTGACAATGCTGCATTGCGGTCAGTTATTTTTCTGCATGTGAAAAATTGATTAACATTGGTTCTCAGTTTTCCTATGCAGAAAACGGAAGGGTGCATCCGTCATACATCAGTCAGAGACCCATGAGCCCTGGGCGGGCTGACAACCACTTGTAGCCTACTCGCTATTTGCACACTACTCTGGGCCAGCACTTATTACCTCAAAAGCACCAGCTGAGTGAGACCTAGGATTCCTGTGTAAGCTGCTGCCTGATTACTGAGGGAATTGCCTATGATCTGTGACTTGCTTGTGCATGGCTACAATGCTACAGTATCATCCAGGCTGCCCACAAATGTGGACAGAGGAGCACACTATAAGGGCCCAGACACACCATAAGTGCTTTACTGAGCGCTTCTTGCGATTTGCGCTTTTTAAAAATGTCTTACATTCACTCATTAAAATTCGAGGTAAAAATTGATGCGATTTTTCGCATATGTGTTTGCGCGATCGCAGCAATTTTTACCGTGATTTTAATGAAAGTGGATGAGAGAAATTTTTAAAAAGCACTCAGAAAGCGCTAATCAATCGCAAAGCGCTCAGAAGAGAGCTTATAGTGTGTCTGGGCCCTAAGTACTGTACCTGCATTAACTGGCGAGATCTATGCTAATCGCTAGAAATTTAGCACTGTGCAGTGTGATCTAGCTTAGACCTTGTCTTTGCTCACTTGCTGAAGCATTGAAAAGAAAAATGGACTCCCAGTTATTGACTGAATTAACATACAGTACTATAGTATGCTTTATGTGCTTGAGTATTACAATATAGTAAACTTCTGAGATACTAAACTACTATGCCCAGTCCCTTAGAGTTTACTAGAAAGATTCTACTGTATTCTGCATTAAGGGCTGGTGCACACCAAAACCCGCTAGCAGATCCGCAAAATGCTAGCAGATTTTTAAACGCTTTTTTTTATTTTTATGAGGCGTTTTGCTAGCGTTTTGCGGATTGCTGCTGCGGTTTTCAGTATAGTAGATTTCATATATTGTTACAGTAAACCTGTTACTGAACAGCTTCTGTAACAAAAACGCCTGCAAAACCGCTCTGAAGTGCCGTTTTTCAGAGCGGTTTGCGTTTTTCCTATACTTAACATTGAGGCAGAAACGCATCCGAAATCCAAAAAATGCCTCACCCAGGCATTTTTCGTTTCTGCAAAACGCCTGCCGCTCTGGTGTGCACCACATTTAAAATGAGCATGTTGGGGATTGAAAAAGCTAGAACAGGACAATCACACAGAGTGCAGCATGCGGTGCATTAGTGATTAGCCAAAGAACTAGGTGGAATGGTGTTAGTCATGGTGCCCTTGTGATCAGAAATTGGGTCGATTCAATAATGTGACACTCGGATTGAAAAAAAGAGCCCTAAAGGCTGACGAAGCTAATCAGAAGCCATATTGTGATTCAATCAGAAACCTGTCTTGATCACCATTATCCCCACCCCCCTCCATGCTCATAAACACTCAGGCAAGTTGCGTGTCTATCTGTCCTCTTTAGTGTCCTCTGTGCGCACAGCGGCAACAACAGGACGATATTTGGGCGAAGACTGGTGAGTCCCGCAAATGCGGGTGAAGATACTCCACTTATCCATTATCAGTATCCTGGTAGCCACATTGACTTTCCCCGCCCAGCAGCTGACACTCTGCAGACGGCCTGCATCCCCACTCAGCTTTTCCCCCCCTCCTGCAGGGCAGTTATCTAGGCTGAGGTACCGGTACCCCTGTGTGGTTGGTGGCATGAGAGTGTGATTGCGGCATGTCTGTTTATGGAGTGCTCCGGAGCTTTTAATTGGTTTTATGGGTTTCCCATGTGTGTTATATTTCCACCAGTAAAGGTTTTCTATTTTCATAACCTGGAGAGTGATGGCACTTGTATTTTTGCATTTCAAGTTGCGTGTCTATGTGACAATATAATCACATTGCAACGCGATGCAATGATATTCCTATGGAGCTTTCACATTGGGTGCAAGTGGTACGGTGCGGTGGGTTCAGTCAGGGTAACCAGTCAATGCGTACATTTACAGTGTACGTATATAACTTTTTTTAACCTGATTCCAGTTGTCCTTTAAGGACACTTTACCCACGCAAGTGTGAAAACAAGTGTGAGGCCTGGTGCACACCAGAGGAGTTTTTCTGAGCGTTTTGAGTTTTTAAATCTGCTGCTAATGTTATCCTATGTGTCTGTGCACACTGGAGCAATGAGGTTTTGTAAAAAAAAAAACCCCATAGCATTACATTGGGAAGAGCTTTTGAAACCTCTAGCGCCCAAACGCTAGAGGTTTCAAAAGCTCTTCCCAATGTAATTTTATGGGGTTTTTTTTACAAAACCTCATTGCTCCACTGTGCACAGACACATAGGATAACATTAGCAGCAGATTTAAAAACTCAAAACGCTCAGAAAAACTCCTCTGGTGTGTACCAGGCCTTACAGCTATGACAGACAATACAAAAATAAAAAAAAAACAAAAAAAAAAAAAACAAAAACACTTGAAGGCGCAGTACCATGAAACATGAGACAGACTTACATGATGTGTGCAAACCAACTGAACAAACAAGCTATACTACTAAAAGAATCTTTAGCAGAAATCGACGCTGAATAAAATGTCACCACACTGCATTAGATACAAGTGACACAGAGCCCCAGCTGGGCTCTGGCACATAGCTCCATACCCTTGAAGAACATGGCCACCACCTTTCCGATATCTTCAGAACTGGACGTACAGAAGCCCGGGGCCCTTTTCTTGAATAGTTCCATCACACTTGAACTTCAGGAAGCAGATGGTGTTTTATTTAAAGCAATACTGAAGAGACTTTGGGGGGGGGGGGGAGGAGGCATATACTTGCCCATGGAGAGGGAAGGCTCAGGATCTCATAGAGCCTTCCCAGTCCTCTGTGTCCTCGATCCCCTGCTGTCCCTGTGGAAATTTGCCATCTCCGGGAGCCCTCGGAAGCCCTTGTGTCCTCCAATAATTCCTAAGGTGGGCGGCTCTGTACGGCACATACGCAAGTGCAATGTAAGGAGCCACCAGTCTCCAGAAGCACACGGGAGACACACGGGAGACACAAGTGCTTCTGAAGTTCCCTGAAGTTGTATTCGACTAGTTGGACCTTTCCTCTACATAGGTGAGCATCTGTTTTTCCCCCACAGTCTCTTCAGTATCTATTTAAAGGGGAACTTCAGCCTAAACAAACATACTGTCATTTAGTTACGCGAGTTATGTTAAATAAAATAGATAGATAAATATAATCTCTTACTCACCCTGTCTTAAAAGAACTGGCAAATGTTTGTTATTTCATGGGGCCAGCCATCTTTTTGGTTGAAAGGAGGTGACAGGGAGCATAAGACACATTTCCAACTGACCTGATCACCCCTCTCTGCTACGCGCGCTAGGCTTCAAATCTCAAATTTAAAAAAAATCCCATCATGCTTTGCACAGCATCAGGGGATTTAAAATGCCTGGGCAGTTTTCTTCTGTGCAGCTAAAAATGCTGTGAAACTGTTAAAGAAACACCAAGCCTTTTCAGTGCCGCTGAGTAGATTTTTAGTGTGGAGGTTCACTTTAAGTCATCTTAGGAAGTGGCATGGTGAAGAGAGGAGTCATCTACAAATATCTAGGCACTGGGAGCAATATATGAAAGTCATCCAGAAAGTAACAGTCTTTTCAATTAATTAAATCAATAAACATCTCATTTATTTCATATTAGACACATTCTGATTATTTCTCCACTTAATCACGTCCTTTATAATTTTTTAAACCTTTTTACAAGGTTTTAAACCTCTTTGTTGTCGTAGCATTGCACACCTCACATACGGGTAGGATGATTTGGCGGTGGGAGGGGGGGGGGGGGGGGGAATTTATGTCGCTGAACAGTTACGTGACAAGCCATGCAATTGGAGGAGAGGTTAACCTGACAGGTGCAGGTTGAAATACACAGAAAGAATACCGGAGACTAGTATGGTTGAGGTGTGAAAGGCAATAGGGGCAAGTTCTCCAATCACAGCCATGTCTACAACCTGAAGCATTCTAATTGGCTGGGTGTATTATCATTGCAACCTATCTGAAACCTAGAGGCTTGAGAGAGTGCTGTTCATCCAATCAAGTTAGCAGAATTTCCCTATAAACTTTGTCACTGGCTCACCTCGACCATACTAGTGTCAAGTACCTTGTGTGACAGTTAAAAGTAAATGGCTGTTACTTTCTGGGTAGGAGGAACAGATGGGGGGGTTCATGTTAATGCTGCTCAACAAACAGTTACCAGTGTTATGTAGTCCCATTACATGCGGTGCAGGGAGAGAAGAGGTTAACCTAACTGTCCTTGCAGCTTGTCCAAATGACAGTGCCATTGTAGAAGAAACGTTAAAGTAAACCCGAGTTGTAAAAAAAAAGTTGGATACTTATCCAAGAAGGTACTCCAGAGGCTTCCCATATCTTTCTTGACCCCACCGCTTCTGGCTGGGACCTCTTTTAGTTCATGGTCACACTCCCCTTAATGCACTGCTATACTTCAACTGCGCAAGTACAACCACGCTTATGCAGGAGCACAAAGCCACTGAAGACCATGTAGCTTAAGCCACACTCGTACACACGAAGAGTGTAGCCACAAGAACATATCCAACGAGTTCTTGTCAGATACAGGTATGTTCAGAGGATTAGTGCGAGGCAACAGAGGGTTTGAGGAAGAGATGAAAAGACTGGACAATCCAGAGTCTTCCCTCTATCAGCTTGCAACTTTTTTGTAATCTTCATAGCTGGGGTTCACTTTAACTACAAATATACCTGGCTGACACACTTCAACCCTTTTTTGCCGAAGAAATGCCAGATTTTGCTCCCCGTCTGCGTGTTTTAACACATGCATGCGCAGCAGCATCCAGTGGCGTAGCTAAGAAGCTATGGGCCCCGGTGCAAGTTTTACATTGGGGCCCCCCTAGCACCCTGTACAGAACAATTTATACGGCGCACCAAAACCTGCCAAAGACAACCTCAGTGTCAGAGGTGTAAGAAGGGGATTGGAAACAGTGTGTTAGGGATTACAACTATTCGAATCATCTATAGAAGTGATTATTACCAGCACAGGACCAATAGAGAGCTAATACTGTGATAGAGGGTGGACCCTTCGGGGCCCCTCTGGCCCAAAGGCCCCGATGCGGTTGCTACCTCTGCACCCCCTATTGCTACACCAGTGGCAGCATCCTTTTTTCTTCTGCTGCCTACGCCACTGCGCTGCAGGTCATCACGCGTAAGCGCAGTGTGTTCTCAATTACAGTTCACTCAAACTTCTTTCCATCGTAGGCATCTTACACGCCCCAAATTCTGAGGATATGGAGGGGACCCACAATCTTCCTCTTTACAAATTTGCAGTCCCTGAACCCTGCTGGTTCCCAAGATATGGCATATGAACCTATCTTGTGAACCAGCAGGGCTCAGGGCTGCAATTTTGCACTGAGGTAGATTGGGGGGTCCCCTCCTTATCTTTAAAGTTTGGGGGTGTAAGAGGCCTACAATATAAAGAATTTAGGGTGAACTGTAATATTGAGAATACAATGCGCATGTGTGTGATGAAATACAGCAGTGACATACGCAGCAGTAAGGCAGCAAGACCTGTCATTACACCAGCGAGCTGCTCCTATGTGGTCATGTTACAGATTGGTCATTCCAGCCTATGTCTCAGGGCTCTACAAACTGAGGTGGGAGAACAGGGGAAAAAGGCAGAAGGGAGATAATACTGTATGTGATCTGCAATTTCTGCAGCAAAGCATTGCTGCAGAAGCTTGTTTTCATGGACCCACTGCACAGAACACACTACATTAAGCAATGTTCTCTTGTAATGCAGCCATGCTACTTACTGCCCTGCAATCTTCACCAGCCTGACCACGTCCTTCTACCTCTGCAAAGTTCAACACACAGCATGTGATGCAATACAGGACAGAACATAGCTTCTTGCTACAGTGATTGGATAGAGACTTTATGTTACAGCAGAGCTGACTGCTGGGGGAGGGCACGGATGGAGAAGCAGCCAGCCAATAAACAGCAGCGTAGGACTGACATGAAGGTTCCCACCAGTAGTTCCTTTCTTTTTCCTCCTATTGGGTACTTCCCTTTGCCTGACAGAAATCACCACCAATAAGACGATGAGCTGGGCTTACTGCGAGCTGCTATTGGCTGAGAACCACAGATGGCCTGTGTACGGCTGTGAAGGTGTAGGAAGCAACAACTGACAGGCCGGGCAGATGGGATGGATGAGAAGTGAGTCATGTGAGTAAACGTCTAGCATTATCGTGTATATAGGATAGAATGGGGCGTCTCCACAATAGGGTCCATAAGCTCAGGTGATGCAGAAGCGCTGTACTGCTCTTCCTTGGGGTACAGTTATGTTTGGGGGGGGGGGTGTCTGTGGTGAATAGGTGTAGAAATAACGGCACATCTTTTGTCATGGGTACTACAGAGGGAACTGCCTTTGTATTGTAACTCCATAGTTACAGTTGTGTAAATTCTACCCTATAGCTTTAGTAAAACTAAGCACAGTGCTAAAATGTTTTTGGTTTTGTTTATGGGAAATAAGGCCTTTGCAACTAAACTTACAATTTTAGTAAATTATTTATAAATAGCTGTCTGAATTCAAATCACCTAATTTTTATTTTTAAACTGTGTTTAAAAAAGTAGTCACCATCTTTATAAAGCCTCCTCTACACCATTCAATTCCAGGCACAATCGATCAAATTCAATTGGATCAAATTTAATTAGATCGATTAAATCCGACATGTCCGATCAGGATTCGATCGATCGTGTGATCGATTTGCATTAAAAACTAGCCAAAATCGATCAAATCCCGATCGGACATGTCGGATTTAATTGAACTAATCGAATTCGATCGATTGTGCCTGGAATTGAATGGTACAGAGGGTGCTTAAAGAGGAACTGTAACGACAAAACGGCCCCGGGGGGTACTTACCTTGGGTGGGGGAAGCCTCAGGATCCTAATGAGGCTTCCCACGCCGTTCTGCGTCCCCCGGGGGTCTCGCTGTAGCCCTCCGTACAGCCGTGACGCAATATTTACCTTCCTGGCTCCTGCGCAGGCGCTCTGATGCCTCTCGGCGCCGAAGTAGGCGGAAATACCCGATCACCGTCGGGTCTGCTCTACTGCGCAGGCGCAAGTTTCCGGCGCCTGCGCAGTAGAGCGGACCCGACGGAGATCGGGTATTTCCGTCTATTTCCGTGCAGAAAGTCGCCACAGCGCCCCCGCTGGAGCCAGCAAAGGTAAATATTGAACTGACAGTCGGCACAGTCGCCGGCTGTTCGGAGGGCTGCGGCGAGACCCCCGTGGGACAGAGGACGGCGTGGGAAGCCTCATTAGGATCCGGAGGCTTCCCCCACCCGAGGTGAGTACCCCCCAGGGGATCTTTTTAATGTTACAGAGTCTCTTTAAAGGGACGATCATATCTTGTTTACTGAAGATTAGTTCTTGAATGACCATCATATCACGAATATATATATATATATATATATATATATATATATATATATATATATATATGTGTGTGTAAATATTATAGGTACTTATCCGTTAGCCGGGCGCATCCGGCAGGTGGCGCTAATTACTATTCCCCCTCCAGGCCGACATGGATAGTAGGGAAAGATGTAACTTTGGTGGAGTTTTGTCACCACCTACCTAGAGGATGCGCCCGGCTAACGGATAAGTACCAGAAAAAACAGCTAGGGGGTATTTGTCTTGGGAGAGGGGAGCCTGTGGATCGTAATGAGGCTTACCCATCCTCCTAAGCCTCATGCCGGCTTCACACTGTAGATTGGTGGCAGCGGTGTGGCCTACGTACCACTCTGCCAAAAACAGGGCATCGAAATTATCGCTTTAGTACGCAATAATCCCCGTCTGGATGAGATCCAAACAGGAAGTGACGCTCCAACCAATAATTCTTCATATACAGTTCATAGCAGTAATGATATATTCTCACTGGAACAATAGGCCAACCACTAACGATTAGCAATCACGTTTTTGGACCATGCCAGCACACGAACTCCTCCACTGATATAGGACTCCTCAGATGTGTGTATACATGTCATATGAAAGAGAGACACAGCAATAGTGTGATACCGTTTACAGAGCATACACTATCCAGCACCACCAGTGCTCCCACTCCACTCACGGGTCACCCTAAAGTGCCTCCACCAGCTATGCACTCAAGCCTCTCACCAGATAATATGGCCGACCCTTCACAGACCAGCAGCTCTAGCTTGTTGTGATGACTTTCTCTTGTGTCAGCAAAGAAATGATCTAGGGCTCAAACAGGTGTACCATAGCGTAATTCCATTTAATAAAATATATTAAAAAGAGCAAGTGCACTTACAAACATCCAGTTAAAATGCGTATATAAAACAATCCTCGAAGTGATCCAGTGTCTGACCGGCTCCTACAGCGCCGCCCGACTAATTTCGTCACTTGGACTCATCAGGAGCTTAGCTAATAGGAGCCTGCAGACTCTTTTAAACAGTTTCCACATCACATGACCATATGATTCAGTGAGCGCCATTCGCTGAGCTCTTTAGCTCGTTTCTAACCTCACTGTCTATTGGCTCTACTTTGTGTGTTATCAGGGACTACATTACCCATCATTCCCTAGGATCAGATCTATCCCAGGCTCTCCAATTGGGTGGTTAGGGTCACAAGCCCCTCAGGGCTCCACCCCTCCAAATTCCGCCCTAAAATCCGGATTTCTGTAACTCCTATCAGACGGACTACAAATGGCAGCATGTTGAACGGATTTCCGCATAAAAAAAACGGAATTCCGCATAAAAAAAACGGAACTCCGCATAAAAAACGGATTTCCGCATAAAAAATGGACTTCCGCATAAAAAAAAAAAAAATAAATAAATTATTTTTTTATTTTTCTTTCTCCCTTTTCATTTCCCCTTCCCTTCTCCTTTTCCTCTTTTTTGATCTTGTGATCCGGAACTCCGCATCATAAGCGGGCAAAAAACCTCAACAGACTAAAATCATGGGTCCACGGTAATGCTTCCAAAAAAGGCTACACCAGCTACCATAGGAAAGGGAAAATTGCTCTACTTTTACCTCTGTTTCTAGGCGCTCACTTCCACATATGTAACACTACGTACATTACTACAAATAAACCCCTTTCTGTCCATAATGCCCCCACCCCTTAATACACATATTCACCAATTACAATAACTGAATTGAATACAATTTTACCTTCACATTTGTGTCCCCCATCATTATTTATATATACAGCTCCATTCAATCCTCCCTTCAATCATCAGCTATATGACAATTCAGATCAAGCTCAACGTTCAATCCACCCGGCTGCATTGTTTTAAGATCATAAATCCATTTTGTTTCCATCTTAGATATCTCCCTAATTTTGTGACAGCCCCTCCACCTTGTCGTCAATTTTTGTACCCCACAGAATTTCATTGGGATTGCTAATCGTTAGTGGTTGGCCTATTGTTCCGGTGAGAATATATCATTACTGCTATGAACTGTATATGAAGAATTATTGGTTGGACTATTAACTGGATACCTGTGGATCACACCTATTGAGGGTGTTGTGGACTTTTTAAATGTGGAATCTTGTGTATTAATATGTAGGTTGTTGAGCGCTGTTTCCATAGAATAGAAATTTTGTATGTAGTGTGACACACACAATTGAAAAATAGTGATCCGACCAGACAGACATTTGTTAAGATTTATTAATATTTAGAATATCTATTGAGGAGCGCACTGATCAAATATAGAATTTTTTTTAAAAAAAGGAAGTGACGCTCGTTTGCGGTCAGTTCCTGTTTTGGCAATACGGAAGTGCATGGAAGCGTATTTTTAAAAAAACTATGCATGCGCGACGCACTTCCAACTTATTTTTTAAAAGCACTGTCGCCATAGACTTACGTGACTTCTGGTTCGCCACAGGAGCTGCACGGTAATGTAGGTATGCGCTTGCGTTGGGGCACTTCCGGCGCAGTGTACTGCAACGTGGGGAGTGTGTACTCCCCCATAGGCTTTCATTGCCCAGGGGCGTGGTGCGTTACATTTACTGCACCGCAATGCCCCAGTGTAAAAGGGCCCTCAGGGATCCAGTGCTAGAAGCCCCCCAAAAAATCAGCCAGGCGCAGTAGTGCCTGCAATATTTACCTACCTGGCTCCAGCGCAGGCGCCATATCGGCTTTCTTTATTACAGATCATCTTTAAAGCAAATACTTACCTGTAGAGAGGAAAGGCTCTGGATCTCATGGAGCTGTCCCTGTCCTCTCTGGGCGTCTGTGTTCCAGTGCTTTTACCTGTTCAAATTTGCTGCCTCCAGGAGCCTTCAGAAGCACTTGTGTCCCTGAGTGCTTCTGAAGAGGAATGGCTCCGTACTGCACATGTGTGGTAAGGAGCCACCCGTGTCCGGAAGAACTCAGGAACACAAATGCTTCCGAGGATTCCCAAAGGCGTATTCGACCAGTTGGTCATTCTAACAAGGGGACAGAGCGAGGACTGGGTAGACTTTATAGGATACAGAGTGTTTCCTCACCATAGGTAAGGTGAATATTAAACTTTTTTTTTTCTTCACTTCAGTCTAGCTTTTAGGCTAGTTACACACCAAGACGTTGCGTTAGGTGCTACGTTAAGGTCGCATAACGTGCACCTAACGCAAGGCCTGGTGCTCTTCGATGTGGATGTCAGAGTGAGCCGCGTTGTGCAGTTCACTCTGGCGTCCGTGATGCGTACTCTTGGACGCATGCGGCATCACGTGGTCCCGCCGGCCAATCGCCGCACAGAGCTGCTGCACCAGGAAGTAAACACTGCACGTCACAACGTGCAGTGAATATTAATTAGCCATGTGCCTGGCCGCTGTCCGCTCCTCCCCAACATGACTGAGCATGTGCAAACAGTCTAACGCGGCTCAAGCCGCTGTAACGCTATGGTATGCTGCACTTTCGGCAGAACATGCAGCTTTACATGTATTGCAACGTGGGCTGTGTGAACAGCCCACTTGTGTTACATTGCTGTGCGTTGGGGGAGCGTTAGAGGCTGCACTAACGTGCGCCTGTAACGTCTTAGTGTGTAAGCAGCCTAAAGGTAAAAAAAAAAGTTAGACACTAACCCCTGTAGAGGGAAGCCTCTTCCTCTTTGCAGCCGCGCTCCTTTCCATGTACAAGCATGGCCACACAGAGCAGGTACCTGCAGAGATTGCACCTGTGCAGTAGCTCGGAACTGCTGGTGCATGGAGGAAAAAGCCGTGCACAAGCAGCTCCGTGCCACTGTGCAGGCTGTGCTTGTACATGGAGGCTGGGAGCACAATGTTCCTTATTAATATGGGTCACAGCGGAGGAATAGAGGGGCGTTGGAAAACAGGGAACCTCTGTACAATCCAGAGGTTTCCCCTACTCAGGTAAATATCAGATACCTTTTAAAGTGGTGAGTTGGATTAATTTGAATGGTTACAGATCACTAGCCACAATGGTTACTTCTCACTGGAAGAAATAGCAGTACATGGCGGGTTGATTTACATTGCAGATGCATATCACTTGCCACTCTTTTTTTTAAAACGGGGGATGTGGCAGACAGGGTTCTGGGGTGGGGGGAGTGGTGAATGCCATTTGAAGTTCTGTAAAGCGGTGATTGCCACTTACTGCTAGTAATTAAAAGCCTGGACACAATGGCCTTGATTCAAAGCAGCGCAGCCTAATGTGAAGGAGCGCTCAGTAACAAGAAGCGTGCTCCCTATGCACACTTTAGCAGCGATTGCTGCTATGTTAGGAGCGTGTCTTTCCTTAGTTACGCACATTGCTATGTAAGCTTTAAATAAGTAACTTTAAATGTGGGTGGTCTTGTGAAGTATTGCAACCACGATACTTCACTAGCAGCCTCTACTTTGTTCATTAATATAGTTACAGTGACTATGTTAAGTGACATAGCAGGGCTGTGGAGTCGGTACAAAAATCTTCCAACTCCGACTCCTCAGTTTCTGAAACCACGACTCCAACTCTGACACTGGGTACCCAAAATGGCTCAAACTCCGACTCCTTGACTCCGACTCCTTAGTCTAATACTTAACAGAGCTGTGAATTTTGTACAAAAATTATCCGACTCCTCAGTTTCTGAAACCACAACTCCAACTCCGGGTGCCCAAAATTACTCCGACTCCAACTCCGACTCCACAGCCCTGTGACATAGTAGCGGCCACTAATGAAGTATCGTGGTTGCCACCCACCTCTGGACTGCTTGCATTTAAAGTTACGCGCGTTGCTATGTAAGCAGCGTGCATAACTAAGGGAAGGCACGCTCCTAACATAGCAAGCACTGCTATGTAAAGCGTGCATAGTGAGCGCTCCTTTACATTAGGCTGCGCTGCTTTAGTATTTAGTATTTAGAAATTTACCTTTCAATTGTAGACAGTGAGGAGCTGTGAGGAAGCATTAACCAGACTTCTGTGAGTGGGGATGACCAATTAGATGCAGTTTTTTTTCTGACTTCATGCAAATTGAAATAGAACCAATCCAAATCGGCAACAACTGCATTTGGTTGGTGAAGTTTCAGTTTGCATACATATTATGGCCAACTTTATATCTTGCTAGAAAAAAAATTACAATTGATTGTATCTACCTGTGAGTACAGGTCACCTGACTCGATCCACGTCACCATCCGCTTCCTCACTCTGCTGTTTACAGATTTATTATTCCTCCCTACGTCCTCCAGGACGGCCCTCCTGAGATTGTGTAGTCTCCCCTCCCAAATCGGAAACACCTGACAAGAATTAGAATAATAATTAGTATAAATCCCACCCCTCCACAATCTCCCTCAGTTTTTTGTATGTTTCCTACACTCACCACGGAAGCACCTACGGAGTCCTGGTGGTAGGGGAGCCTGATGGCACCTACCTTGTCTAAAGATGGCCAGGCAAGAAGATTGAAAGGATGTCGTTGGAGAGCGGTACGAGTCAGCGCTGGGCGCGACCCGTCTGGTGGTTTTTTGAGGCAGCCAGACCTTTTCTCCACTTGGGGGTGGGGGAGGTTGTAGGATTTCTCCCATCCCACTGCTCTCCCGGACGGCATGGCGGCTGGGTGACGCCGTCTCCACTTCCGCATTGAAGTTTCCGGAAGTTGGAGGCGGAAGTGACGCGGAGGCACGCCGCATGGCGCAGCGGTTCCGGCGTGCCAGCGGGGGTCATTTGCACGCAGTCTGGCCACGCGTTACAGCTCTATCTCCGCACAGCACACTCCGCAGCCGCAAGCAGGGACGCCAGATCACCCAGCACGCCAGCAAGTTTGCACTGAGTGCAACAACACTCTGCAGGGGCCATGCAGCAGCCAACAGAGCCCTCTCCAGAGACGAAGCAGACGCCTCCGGCTGGCACTGAGGAGTCAGGTCAGCAGCCGGTAAGGTTCCTTGCATTCCTGTTTTATTATGCTACAGTGTGCTGTCTGTTACTAGCTAAAGCATTCCCTGGATTTGTTTATGTTTTCTTACAGAAGCCAGTCAAGAGCTCAGGAAAATCTAATAAGTGTACTAAATGTGGGGGCAGGCTACCTGAGGGAACTTCTAAATCTTTATGTGCTGATTGTTACAATAAATCAAAGTCTCATTCTCCGAGACCCGAGAGCACTACTGTAGCATTGTTAGATTTAATGAAATCAATGAAACAGGAATTAGCTACTACATTTTCTGCATTTAGAGCAGCTCTACCTCCTTGTCCAGTCCAGATGGTCCCTCTTCCACAGGTTCCGGCAGCCTTACCAGCATCATCTACTGCCCAGCCTGTTGTAATAACTTCCCAATTACAGGTTCCGCAGACTGGTTCTGTCCCTATCGATCAGAGTGTATCCTTGCCTGTACTCCCTAGTACTCAGAGGGTGGATACGGAGGTTCCCCAGAACGTGGGTATTGAGAATCCCTCACCGTTTTCGGACGTTTCTGAGGCATCAGATGAGGGAGAGCTGGCTGAGTCTGACGCTTCAGGTAATACATCAGAGGCTACAGTTCCTAGGTATTTGTTCAATGCTGAGGACACGTCTGAGCTGCTGAAAGCAGTTTATGATTCGGAACAAATTGAGCAACCTAGGCCATCCTCTACTCCACAAGATGATATTTATAGGGGACTAGAGGATCGCGGAGGTCGGGTTTTTCCTGTCCATAGAGCTGTCAGGAGTATTATTTCCGCTCAGTGGAAGGATCCAGAGGGAAGGCTTTTTATCCCTAGATCCTTTAAACGGCGGTTTCCCTTTAATATGGAGGAACATGAATCATTGTTCAAGTGCCCTCGATTAGATGCTCCTATTTCTCAGTGCTCCAAGGATACTGATTTATCCTTTGAAGATATGGGGACCTTGAAGGACCCGATGGACAGGAAGGCAGAGGCTCTGCTTAAAAGAGCGTGGGATTCAACGTCCTTCTCTTTTAAACCGGCCATTTCCTCGGTTTGTGTAGCCCGGAACTTGGATAAGTGGGTTCGTGGGCTCCAGGAACGTCTGGAGGAGGGCACTCCACATGCTAGAATCCTAGAGAGCCTTCCGGTTATCATCAAATCTATTGCCTTCCTGGCGGACGCAGCAACTGAATCCCTCAGAGCTGCCGCCAAGACAGCGGCCTTAATTAACTCGGCACGAAGGGCCGTTTGGTTAAATACGTGGCAGGGAGATGTTACCTCCAAGCAGAAGCTATGTGGAATGGCGTTTCAGGGGGATCTTTTGTTCGGACGAGATTTGGACTCGGTTTTGGAAAGATCTTCCAATAGAGCCAGGAAATTCCCGGATAAGAATAAGAGCGGGAAACGGCCCTTTCGGAGCAGGAAGCCCTTTCTTAGGCAGGACCAGCCGAATAGAGGGCAAAGACAAAATAAGAAATGGACCTATAATGCAGGCAGAGGCAGGCCATTCCTGTTCAATAAACCCCAGCCAGCCCCGTCCACTGCAAGGTCCGCCAAGTGACAGCCAGATCCCGGTGGGGGGGAGACTTCTCCACTTCTTTCCGGAGTGGCAGAAGATAACAAAGAACGACTTTATTCTATCTCTGATCCAACTGGGTTACAAGATAGAATTTGTATCTCCTCCTCCCTCCCGGGTGATAGTCACTTCTATCCCCAGGGATCAGATCAAGGCAGAGGCCCTTATGGACTCGGTTTCCTCTCTTCTGCAGAAGAACGTGATTCGACCGGTTCCAACTCAGGAACAGGGGAAGGGGTTCTATTCGCGGGTATTTTTAATCCAGAAGAAGTCAGGGAAGTTTCGAATGATATTGAATTTGAAACCCTTGAATCCCTACATTGTAGTGAAGAGGTTCAGAATGGAGAGCATTGCCTCAGTTCGCAACCTCATATCTCCAGGGGATTTTCTGGCATCAGTGGATCTGGAGGATGCTTACCTCCACGTCCCGATACACCCGCTGTTTCAGAAATATCTGAGATTTGCAGTCCGGACGGGGGAGTCGATATGCCATTTTCAATATCAGGCTCTCCCGTTCGGAATTTCGTCGGCCCCAAGAATCTTTACGAAGATTGTGGCAGAGGTGATGTCCTTTTTACATCTCCACAATATAAGGGTCCTGCCTTACTTGGACGACTTCCTTTTTATGGCAGGGACCCGAGAAGCCTTGCAGAGGGAGCTAAATTTTTCACTCCAGCTCTTGAACAGTCTGGGTTGGATAGTGAGCATGGAAAAGTCTCAGTTACACCCGGTTCAGAGCTTAATTTTTTTGGGGCTAAGTTGGGACACGACGGT
Source organism: Hyperolius riggenbachi (assembly GCF_040937935.1). Classification (NCBI taxonomy): domain Eukaryota; kingdom Metazoa; phylum Chordata; class Amphibia; order Anura; family Hyperoliidae; genus Hyperolius; species Hyperolius riggenbachi. Next base: position 119,221,518 of record NC_090651.1, on the reverse strand, counting down.
CAGACGTGTCTTTCTACCCAAGCAGAAGATAGACAAGCTGAGGTCAGAGATTCAGGGAATCAGATTGGATTCTCAGGTTCCTCTTCGAAGGTTAGTATCAATCCTGGGTCTAATGTCGTCTGCCATTCCAGCAGTAGAATGGGCCCAGGCCCACTCTCGGGGCCTACAGACTTGGGTCCTAGCGAATTGGGACAGAGATCATCGGTCTTTAGACAGGAGAGTGATGTTACCCGACCAGGTTATACAGTCACTTCTCTGGTGGGATCATTTGATCAATCTAAACCAGGGTCGCAGATGGAACCAGGAGATCCCATTAAAGTTGTATACGGACGCGAGCGCCTGGGGTTGGGGTGCCCACTGTTTGGGTCACCAGGCTCAGGGGCGATGGGACGAACAAATGTCTCACAAATCATCCAATTACAGAGAACTCAGGGCGATCCTTCTGGGATTACAGGCCTTGCATCCGGTAATCTCCGGCTCGGAAGTCCTCGTGTTCTCGGACAACTTTGTGTCGGTCTGTTATGTCAGGAAGCAGGGGGGCACTCGTGTTCCGGACCTGCAGGGCCTGACAGAACAGATCATGTCATGGTCAGAAGCCAACCTGGAGTCGATATCAGCGGTCCAGGTTCGAGGGATCCACAACAAACAGGCAGACTCTCTGAGCAGGGGCGTGGTACAGGAGTCAGAATGGGAGCTCAATCCCGATGTTTTTCAGGAGATCACAGAAAGTTGGGGATCTCCGGTTCTCGACCTGTTTGCCAATCCAGAGAACGCAAAAGTCAGAGATTTTTGTACCCTGGATCCTTCTGTTTCAATAAACAGAATAGATGGCCTGTCGATTCCGTGGCCAGAGGGACTGCTTTACGCTTTTCCACCGTTCAAGTTGATTCCAAGGGTTCTCAGGAAGATCCTGACAGAACATGCGGAGGTCTTACTGATCGCGCCTTGGTGGCCGAGGAGAGCTTGGTATCCTCTCCTTCAGTACCTTGTAATCAGGGGCCCTTGGCATCTACCATGCAGACCGGACCTGCTGTCACAGAAGGGCCAGGTCCATCCGAGCCCAGAGGTCTTACATCTGACCGCATGGATCCTGAGGAGCAGATTTTGAGGCATCGGGGGTTTTCCAGTGATGTGGTTAAAACATTACTGGCCTGTAGGAAGTCAGCGACTAGGAGGAAGTACAACAAAGTTTGGTACACCTTCTCCGCTTGGAAACAGAGGGATGTTTCCAGGTCAGATAACATTGTCTCAGTTTTGGAATTTTTACAGCACGGGGTGCAGTTAGGCTTATCTGTTAGTACCCTAAGGGCCCAGGTGTCGGCCCTTTCGGTTTTTCTTTCTAGGCGGCTATCAGCCGATGTTTATGTTAAAAATTTTCTGAAGTCAGTAGAGCGTTCTCAACCGATCCCTCAGAAACTGGTTCCTCCATGGGATTTGTCATTAGTATTGGATTTTTTAACCTCAGACAGGTTTGAACCCTTGAATTCGGTCCCGTTAAAGTTCCTTACACTTAAGGTTGTTTTTTTGGTGGCCATCACTTCGGCTCGTAGAGTCGGTGATATTCAGGCATTGTCTATTAAAGATCCGTACATGGTGGTCCATACTGACAGGATTATCTTTAAGCTAGATCCGTCATACTTACCCAAGGTATCTACGTCCTTTCATAGGACTCAGGATATTGTACTGCCATCCTTTGTGGCTAATCCACAGAATGACAAGGAGAGGAGGTTGAGCTCTTTGGATGTTAGAAGGGCAGTTTTGATTTTTCTGGATAGAACCAGAGAGTGGAGAACTTCCACTAGCCTTTTTGTATCATTTGGTGGTTCTAAGAGTGGAAGCCAGGTTTCCAGAGTAACAGTGTCTAGATGGATTAAGCAGCTAATATCCCTAGCATACTCAGAGGCTCAGTTAAAGGTACCTGACCACATTACGGCACACTCAACAAGATCCTTATTAACGTCTTGGGCGGAGAGATCAGGAGCTTCTCTGGAGCAGATATGTCGGGCCGCGACCTGGTCCAGCCACTCGACCTTTGTCAAGCACTACAGAGTGGAGCTTCTTTCAAGCCAGGATCAGGCCTTTGGCCGCAAGGTTCTTCAAGCCGTTATCCCACCCTAGAGGTAAATTTCTCGCTAAATCTCAGGAGGGCCGTCCTGGAGGACGTAGGGAGGAAGTGCCGGCTGCTTACCTGGTAGCAGTGTTCCGGCGAGTCCTCCAGGACGGCCGCCTAAGTTCCCGACCCTATTATATCTATTAATGGTATGGTAGTGGTTGGTGGACTAGTTGTTTCTCTTCATTAAACTGAGGGAGATTGTGGAGGGGTGGGATTTATACTAATTATTATTCTAATTCTTGTCAGGTGTTTCCGATTTGGGAGGGGAGACTACACAATCTCAGGAGGGCCGTCCTGGAGGACTCGCCGGAACACTGCTACCAGGTAAGCAGCCGGCACTTTTTGACTAGGACTACAACTCAACAGAGTTTCATCTCCCTGTTCCTACTCTGGAGTGGAAAAAGTAAAATAAAATGGTTAAATAAAAAAGCACTGAATAACAATTTGTCATTGCAGACCTTCCAAAAGTGTCAGGTTGCTTTCTCTGTTGCTGAAAAAATCAGCTGATGCGTCAGAAGAGCAAAAGGGGAAATATTTGGAAAGTGTGAATATACTGTACGTTTTAAGATTAGAAACTAGAGGCCGAACTGGCGGCAAGCTTGCCGTGCGCAGGTAGCTGTCGCCAGCAGACCACTTCTCAGGAAGATATTGATCCTTTACTTGATCTGCCTCTAGGGCCTCTTTCACACTGAATGATGAAAAACTACATTTTACATCTCTAATTGATGTGCATATCTTTTCATAGCAATTGATTTCTTGAGTGTATATCAGAATGATTCTCAGTTACCCTGAAATGTTTGCCCTGTTTCCAAAATGTCATTGATCTAGTGAATTGATTTATTTACGGTAGCACCAGCATCACTTAGCAGGATCACATGACTAGAGATGATGACGGCTAGCAAATGGGAGCAGCTAGGACTGATGGGATGTGGTGGACACAATGGGCTCTATTCATAAAACATTTGCGGAAAAAAAAATCTTGGAGAGAAAACACTGCATCGGTATTTTAGACTTTTGTGTGCTAATTCATAAAAAAAGTTTACACTTGCGATGAAAGGTCTGGGAATTCCTGCACTAAACTGGCGGTGCTGCGGAGTTGTTACATTTTCTCTGTGCAGAGACAGTTACTATAAAGGAGGCAGCCCCAGCATCCCTTTACATGTTCCTTTTTTTTTAAACTGCCTATCCTTGCCCTGAATCTTCTCTGAATCTGTCTAATAGTCTTTCTAAACAATCTATTTAATTGCCGCATCTTAAGCTGAGTACACACGTACGATAACGATCGTTCGAAAACGAACGATAACGACAATCGGAGCGATAATCGTGCGCTCCAAATTTTCCAACGATCGTTTTTTTGGACGATAACGACCATTATCGTTCAATCTGACCGATCCAACCCGGCGGATTTTTTCGAAAGATAATCGTTCAATCGTTGCAGTGTGTACAATGATCGTCCGATAACGCATGTTCTTATTGCCTGTCATAACGTCACTTCCGTTTGCGCACGCATTTTTTAATCGTTCGTCGTTCAGTACTTTATACTTCTATCGTTCACGTGTGTACACAATCGTTCATTACGAACGATCTTTTCGGTCTAATTTGAATATCGTGTAAACGTCACGAATCGTTCGTAACGAACGATCTTTATCGGACGTGTATACGAACCTTTAGAAGAACTTCAAGAAATGTTACACATGCAGGCTTTCTGATGTGAAATTTATCTGAAAACAGGTACCCAAGGGGTTAAAAAACACAGCCTTGGTATTCCGGGATGCCTTGTTTGCTCTGCTCTCACTGCTGCTGCCTGCGAGGTCTGTCTCAATTAGCTTGCCTGTTATCGCATTATCTAAACAGTCGGTATTCTCTGTTCCCATTCCGCCTGCACTAATCTTTATGAATTGACATGTACAGGGAGTGCAGAATTATTAGGCAAGTTTTTTTTATTTTTGAGGCATAATTTTATTATTGAACAACAACCATGTTCTCATTGAACCCAAAAAACTAATTACTATCAAAGCTGAATATTTTTGAAAGTAGTTTTTAATTTGTTTTTAGTTTGCTATTTTAGGGGGAAATCGGTGTGTGCAGGTGACTATTACTGTGCATAATTATTAGGCAACTTAACAAAAAACAAATACCGTATATACTCGCATACAAGCCGAATTTTTGACCCCCAAAAAGGGGGCCAAAAGTTGGGGGGTCGGCTTGTATGCGAGTCGTGGGTGGTGGTCTGCGCCCCCCGCCCGCCCGCTTGCTCGCCCCCTCCCTCCGCGGCCGCTGCTGCTGCTGCTATTACCTGCTTCAGCGGCCGCTTCCTAATCCGGGTTCCCCTCTTCATCCTGCGGACTCCGTAAGTGTATCACAGCAGCGCGCCCGGCGCTGCTGCTGTGACGATGCAGGGGGCAGGAAAGAGCGGTTCCCCTGGTAACGGCGCCGTTACCAGGGGAACCGCTCTTTCCTGGCCCCTGCATTGTCACAGCAGCAGCGCCGGGCGCGCTGCTGTGATACACTTACGGAGTCCGCAGGATGAAGAGGGGAACCCGGATTAGGAAGCGGCCGCTGAAGCAGGTAATAGCAGCAGCAGCGGCCGCGGAGGGAGGGAGGGAGCGTGTGGGGCAGTGCGGGGCAGGGCACTATACTAGCTATACTGAGCACTACACTAGCTAAACTGGGGCACTATACTAGCTAAACTGGGGCACTATACTAGCTAAACTGAGCACTATACTAGCTATACTGGGCACTATACTAGCTATACTGAGCACTATACTAGCTATACTGAGCACTATACTAGCTAAACTGGGGCACTATACTAGCTAAACTGGGGCACTATACTAGCTAAACTGAGCACTATACTAGCTATACTGGGCATTATACTAGCTATACTGAGCACTATACTAGCTATACTGAGCACTATACTAGCTATACTGAGCACTATACTAGCTAAACTGGGGCACTATACTAGCTAAACTGAGCACTATACTAGCTATACTGAGCACTATACTAGCTATACTGGGCACTATACTAGCTATCCTGAGCACTATACTAGCTATACTGAGCACTATATTAGCTATACTGAGCACTATACTAGCTATACTGAGCACTATACTAGCTATACTGAGCACTATACTAGCTATACTGAGCACTTTACTAGCTATACTGAGCACTATACTAGCTGTACTGAGCACTATACTAGCTATACTGAGCACTATACTAGCTATACTGAGCACTATACTAGCTATACTGAGCACTTTACTAGCTATACTGAGCACTATACTAGCTATACTGAGCACTATACTAGCTAAACTGGGGCACTATACTAGCTAAACTGGGGCACTATACTAGCTATACTGAGCACTATACTAGCTATACTGAGCACTATACTAGCTATACTGGGGCACTACCTACCCATACTGGGCACTTTACTAGCTGTACTGGGACACACTAGGGGAATAAGGCGGCCAGCATTTCCTACCCCCGGCTTATATGGGGGTCAATCATTTTCCCCTGTTTTTTCAGGTAAAAGTTGGGGGTCGGCTTATATGCGGGTCGGCTTATATGCGAGTATATACGGTATATACCCATTTCAATTATTTATTTTTACCAGTGAAACCAATATAACATCTCAACATTCACAAATATACATTTCTGACATTCTAAAACAAAACAAAAACAAATCAGTGACCAATATAGCCACCTTTCTTTGCAAGGACACTCAAAAGCCTGCCATCCATGGATTCTGTCAGTGTTTTGATCTGTTCACCATCAACATTGCGTGCAGCAGCAACCACGGCCTCCCAGACACTGTTCAGAGAGGTGTACTGTTTTCCCTCCTTGTAAATCTCACATTTTATGATGGACCACAGGTTCTCAATGGGGTTCAGATCAGGTGAACAAGGAGGCCATGTCATTAGTTTTTCTTCTTTTTATACCCTTTCTTGCCAGCCACGCTGTGGAGTACTTGGACGCGTGTGATGGAGCATTGTCCTGCATGAAAATCATGTTTTTCTTGAAGGATGCTGACTTCTTCCTGTACCACTGCTTGAAGAAGGTGTCTTCCAGAAACTGGCAGTAGGACTGGGAGTTGAGCTTGACAACATCCTCAACCCGAAAAGGCCCCACAAGCTCATCTTTGATGATACCAGCCCAAACCAGTACTCCACCTCCACCTTGCTGGCGTCTGAGTCGGACTGGAGCTCTCTGCCCTTTACCAATCCAGCCACGGGCCCATCCATCTGGCCCATCAAGACTCACTCTCATTTCATCAGTCCATAAAACCTTAGAAAAATCAGTCTTGAGATATTTCTTGGCCCAGTCTTGACGTTTCAGCTTGTGTGTCTTGTTCAGTGGTCTTTCAGCCTTTCTTACCTTGGCCATGTCTCTGAGTATTGCACACCTTGTGCTTTTGGGCACTCCAGTGATGTTGCAGCTCTGAAATATGGCCAAACTGGTGACATCTTGGCAGCTGCACGCTTGACTTTTCTCAGTTCATGGGCAGTTATTTTGCGCCTTGGTTTTTCCACACGCTTCTTGCGACCCTGTTGACTATTTTGAATGAAACGCTTGATTGATCTATGATCACGTTTCAGAAGCTTTGCAATTTTAAGAGTGCTGCATCCCTTTGCAAGATATCTCACTATTTTTGACTTTTCTGAGCCTGTCAAGTCCTTGTTTTGACCCATTTTGCCAAAGGAAAGGAAGTTGCCTAATAATTATGCACACCTGATATAGGGTGTTGATGTCATTAGACCACACCCCTTCTCAATACAGAGATGCACATCACCTAATATGCTTAATTGGTAGTAGGCTTTCGAGCCTATACAGCTTGGAGTTAGACAACATGCATAAAGAGGATGATGTGGTCAAAATACTCATTTGCCTAATAATTCTGCACTCCCTGTAGTGACAAGTGCTGAGATAATCACCGCACCAGGCGGTAATTTCCCGCACTGCTCAGGAACTGTAGCTGTTCATGCGGAAACAGCTTTTATGAATGGACACTTTGCTAAATGGTTGGTAAAGTCAGCTGTTTTGAGCATTACCGTATGCGGGAATGCTTTATGAATAGAGGCCAATGTGTGACTCCAGACACAGATGTGAGGGAACAAATGTTTTTTTTTTTTTTAATTATACTCACCCCCAGATCCTTCTCGACCCAACCGCTGCTGTTGGGACCCTCGTCTCCTTTGCGACCGCACTCCTGTCCTTGCATACATGCCGGACTGTGCCCACATGAGTACTGTTTGCTCCTGCGCAGAAGTACAAAGGTGCTCGTGCACGGAGCAAAAAGCCATGCATTAGTGTTTTTTAGCACAAACGGGGGCCATACTTGTGGATGCCCAGTATGGAAGCACTGTTATACAAGCGTGGCCACGAGAGCATATTATTATGTAGTATTTATATAGAGCTGACGTCTCCTGCAACACTTTTACATAGTATGTTACTAACTTTCCCTCAGGAGGGGCTCTCAGTCTATTTACTACTTTAAGTATATGTCTATCATAGTCTAGGGCCAATTTGGGGGTTGTCAGCCAAATAAATTACGGTATTTGTATGTTTTGGGATGTGGTAGGAAACCGGATTGCCCAGAGGTAGCCCACTCAGATACAAGGAAGACATACAAACTCTGTGTATGTAGTATGCAGGCTGGGATTTTGAACCGGGGATCTAGCGTTGCAGGGCAAAAGTGCCATCCACTGCATCACCATGCTACAAGCCCTTGTTGGGTATGTTCAGAGGGACCTTGCTTGGGAACGGTGAGTCTGAGGATGATCGGGGAAGCCTCTGAAATATCTAGAGGCTTGCCTCTACTGAGATAAGTATGTATTTTTTGCTTTAATCCACTTCAAGCTCACTTTAAAGCCCCATACACACTGGGGGATCCCTGTCACTAACCCCTGTCTGGTGACATAGAACTGCTCACGCTTGTGAAGCACCTGTTGCTATAGGAGGGGAAGGGGGTAGGAAAAGGGAGAATAAGCAGCAAGCAATGGAGCAGATTCCTGCTGCTGGGGTGATGGGAAGAACAATGCATTCATGCGGTGCTTATAGACCAGGCCATTTTACATGCAGGAGGGGGGGGGGCGCGTTTGGGGAGGATCAGGCAGCCGGATCCCGAGTGTAGATTGCTATCCATGGTGTCCCCAGTGTAGCCAGGTGTCCCCCGTATTGCCAGCAGCCTTTACTCACCCATCAGGCCCCAGCAATGAGCAGCTCTAACCCCCTCCGCTCTGGCCGGCATCCCCGCTCGCACTGCCGTTAAGTTCCGGGTTGCGACTTGATGACGTCATCAAGCCGGGACCCGGCATCCCAGCAAGCTGGGATGCCGGCCAGAGCGGAGGGAAGCGACAGTTTGCCGGGGGAATGTCAGGAAGGTGAGTCCCGATCCTCTTCTTCCCCTCCTTCCTGATCTCTGAGGGGAGATGTCAGCTGTCATATGACAGCCTAATCTCCCCTCTCGGGTGCGCACGATTGTGTCGGGAGCGGAAATGGCAGGTGGCATAAATCCTACGCCGCATCAGAGTAAGGCAGCCACAACTGCGGCGTAGGATTTACTTGCGGCGGTCCCCAGAAGGTTAAGCAGATTTTGTGTGGCCGCTGTACACACACTGGTCTGACTCATGAGTCTTATTCTTTATCGTCTGCCCTGGCAGAGTTCAGACCAACGTGTGTACTTAAGATGGCCACGAACAATACAATTTAAACATTTACAAACGATTATTCTTATGAACAATTGAAAATAATCAATTGGGACCACTAACAGACAAAAATATCACAAACAATCAGATTGACAAAATTGATCTGAAAATCTGATCGATTTCATTAACCTCCGCCGATATAAGTGAAAAAAGTAAAGCTGGTGGAGCAGAGAAGTTTTATCTCCCCCATGGCATCCTTACTCCTGTCAGCATCTTTTAGCTGGACGAGTCACGCCCGTCCTTAACGCAAGGGAGGCTAATCGGATTGGTTAGGAGATTTTCGTCCATTAGTAGTCCCAAATGATGATTTCCGATTGTTCATACGGATAACCGTTCATAATAATTGTTCATAAATAATTGTTCGTAAACTGTCGCCAAATTGTATCACCATAAGACTAACTTCACAGGATTTTGTTAAAGGACTTAGAATGTGAAAATTAAAAACTACTTTTTACTCACCTGGGGCTTCTTGCAGCCCCAAGCTGGATCTTCTACGCCGGTGCGGACACTCGTGCCCGCGAGTCTGTCATCTGGCCTATACTGCGCCTGCGCACAGCTATTGTGAAGGCGCACTACGTGGCAGATGACATAAACAGGTGCACATGAGTGCCATGCAGGCGCAGAGCCGACCCCGCCGACGAGGACACCGAAGAGGACAGGGGCTGCAGCAAGGGACTGAGACTGCTGCTTGGGGCTGGAAGAAGCCCAGGGGAGTAAAAAGTAGCTTTTTTAATTTTCACATCGGAAGTCCTTTAAGGATATCCGTGAACTAAACATGGGTAACATACAAAGAGTGTATAACAAACCACATGTCTGATGTTTTGTACAGTTAAAACTGCTTGCATCAGAAGGATGTGAAAATGTTAATAAACAAACACCTAAGGTCCCGTTTCCACTAGGAGTTGTGCGATGCGGCTACATAGCCGCATCGCACCGTGGGTGTGCTGAAACACATGCATGCCAGTGGAAGAGTTTCCACTGCGTGCATGTTGTGCTGCAGATTTTCGCACGGCCGCATCCGCCCTCAATCGCGTCCCATCTCCTCCATGGACTTCCGCATCGGGTGATGCGGCAGTGATGTAGCCGGCGGCGGAAGTGATGCGATGCGGCTCCGTAGCCGCATTCGCATCATTTACAAGTGGAAACCCGCCCTTAGCTTCCCTGTTGGTTGGTAAAGCCACCTGCCATGTGAAAAGACCAGTAAGACAGCTTGAAGGGTCAAGGGGGTGGGGCTTCCTCCTGGCACTCTTATCAACAGTACTTAAAGAGGAACTTTAGTGAAAATAATGTAATAAAAAAAGTGCTTCATTTTTACAATAATTACAGTTGTGTTCAAAATTATTCAACCCCCAGTGAAATTGAGTGTTTGGCCAGTTTGACATTGATTTTGATCATTTCAGTCATCTTGTTTACAATTAAATCAAAGAGGCACTTTTAAGTCAGACACATATAACATAACATTTATAATGAAATAACCGCAAATGTCTTTTCTGTGCTCACATCATTATCAGTTTCATTCAACCCCCAAGTGACATTCATTCTTAGTACTTAGTACAACATCCTTTTCCAGTTATAACCACTTTTATACTTTGAAGCATAGCTTGACACAAGTGTCTTGCAGCGATCTACGGGTATCTTAGCCCATTCTTCATGGGCAAAAGCCTCCAGTTCTGTCACATTCTTAGGCTTGCACGCTGCAACTGCTTTCTTTAAATCCCACCAGAGGTTCTCAATCAGTCTGGTGACTGCGATGGCCACTCCAAAATGTTCCATCCTTTAACCCTCCTGGCGGTTTAAAAAAAATCCGCCAGGGGGCAGCAAAGTAGTGTTTTTTAATTTTTTTTTTTTTCTTCATGTAACGAGACAAAGTCTCGCTACATGATAGCCGGCGATCGGAGATCAGGAGATCCCGTTCAAAGAACGGGATCTCCTGGAGGGCTTCCCCCGCGACGGGCGGGATGATGTCACCGACGTCGTGACGTTAAAGGGGACTCCCATCCACCCCACAGCGCTGCCTGGCACTGATTGGCCAGGCAGCGCACGGGGTCTGGAGGGGGGAGGCGGCCGCGGCGCAACGAATAGCGGCGGATCGGCGGGTAGCGGCGGCGATCGGATGCTACACGCAGCTAGCAAAGTGCTAGCTGCGTGTAGCAAAAAAAAATTATGCAAATCGGCCAAGCGGGGCCTGAGCGGTGCCTCCCGGCGGCATAGCCCGTGCTGAGCACGGGCTTACCGCCAGGGAGGTTAATCTGCAACCATGCTCTAGTGGACTTGGAGGTATGCTTGGGATCATTGTCCTGTTGAAAGGTCCAACGTCTCCCAAGCCTCAGGTTTATGACGGACTGCATCACATATTCATCCAATATCTCCTGGTACTGAGGAGAATTCATGGTACCTTGCACACGCTGAAGCTTTAATCAAATGAATCACGGTCCTGGATCCAGGCAGGGAAAACGTTCTCTGCGTTGCCGGTGCTACACCTCACTCAGGTCACCCACCTGAGCAAACAAGTACAAAAGCAGTGAAGAGGCGGCACACAAAAGGCTTGCTAATTAAAGCATATATTGATAGTGGAGCCACACTACATGTTACGAACCATCTCGGTTCTTCATCAAGTGTAAAAAGCCTTGCACACGCTGAAGCTTTCCTGTGCCTGCAGAAGCAAAACAGCTCCAAAGCATGATTGACCCCCTGCCATGCTTCACAGTAGTCAAGGTGTTCTTTTCTCCATAGGCCTTGTTCTTCCTCCTCCAAACATAGCGTTGATCCATGGGCCCAAACATTTCTAATTTTGTTTCATCAGTCCACAGAACACTATCCCAAAACTTTTGTGGTTTGTCCACCTGACTTTTGGCATACTGCAGTCCACTATTCTTATTCTATGGTGACAGCAAGGGGTTGCGCCTGGAGTTCTGGCATGGAGGCCTTCATTACGCAGTGTGCGCCTTATTGTCTGAGCTGAAACTTCAGTACCCGCATCTGACAAATCTTTTTTCAGTTCCTCAGCAGTCACACTGGGACTTTTCTCCACTTTGCGCTTCAGGTAGCGCACAGCAGTCGAAGCCAGCATCTTCTTTCTGCCACGACCAGGTAGCGTTTCAACAGTGCCCTTTGCCTTGAATTTGCGAATGATGCTTCCTATGGTGTCTCTTGGTATGTTTAAAGGGATACTGTAGGGGGGGGGGGGGTCGGGGGAAAATGAGTTGAACTTACCTGGGGCTTCTAATTGTCCCCCACAGACATCCTGTGCCCGCGTAGCCATTCCCCAATGCTCCGGCCCCGCCTCCAGTTAACTTCTGGAATTTCAGACTTTAAAGTCTGAAAACCACTGCTCCTGCGTTGCCGTGTCCTCGATCCCGCTGATGTCACCAGGAGCATACTGCACAAGCCCAGTATGGTCTGTGCCTGCGCAGTATGCTCCTGGTGACATCAGCGGGATCGAGGACATGGCAACGCAGGCACAGTGGTTTTCAGACTTTAAAGTCTGAAATTCCAGAAGTGAACTGGAGGCGGGGCCGGAGCATCGGTGAATGGCTGCGTGGGCACAGGATGTCTGTGGGGGACCATTAGAAGCCCCGGGTAAGTTCAATTCATTTTCCCCCGATCCCCCCCCCCTACAGTATCCCTTTAACATCTTTGCAATCTTCTTATAGCCATTGCCCTTCCTGTGAAGAGAAATCACCTCTTCTCCTGTCTTCTTGGACCATTCTCTTGGCTTCACCATGTTTGTAAATACACCAGTAAATGTCTAGAAGGAGCTGAGTATCACAGTCATTTTAAATCTGCCTAATTGGTGCTTATTATGCTTGATTGCTGCTCGTTAACATCCACAGGTGTTTTTAATACCTGATCGAAAACACTTGAATGAACCTCTGTTCTTAAGAGTGGTAGTCTTTAAGGGGTTGAATAATTGTGTCAATGAAGAAATCACACACAAAAAAATGTAATACTTTATTACAAAAACAATTGATGTCATTTTAGTTTTATTTGGTTCTTTAAAAAGTCTTTGTAAGATTTCATTCTGAACACAATTACAAATGTACACTAAATTCCCTAAAACTCTTTACAGCATTGGGGGTTGAATAATTTTGAACTCAACTGTATGTATAAATGATTTAGTCAGTGTTTGCCCATTGTAAAATCTTTTAAATCCCTGATTTACATTCTGACGTTTATCACATGGTGACATTTTTACTGCTGGAAGATGATGTAGCTGCTGCTTGCTTTTTTGGCAGTTGGAAACAGCTGTAAACAGCTATTTCCCACAATGCAACACTGTTAAGAGACAGGAAACTGCAAGGACCATGGTCCTCAGAGTTTCTTGCGGAGGGGGTTTCACCACAATATCAGCCATACAGAGGCCCCTGATGATCTGTTTGTGAAAAGGAATAGATTTCTCATGTAAAAAGGACAGCTACTGATTGGGATCAAGTTCAATTATTGGTCACGGTTTCTCTAAAACAAACAGGAAAAAGGAGGCAGCACACAAGCGCCTGTGTAAAAAGCCAAGTGTATTGGAATACACTACATATTTCAAGCTTCCACTGCCCTTCATAAAGGTGCATACACACATCAGACTATAGTCTTTGGAAACTGAAAGATCACAGACCAATCTTACCACCCTTCATGTAGTATGAGAGCCATACTCTACACAGTCTATTCTATGGAGCTGAACTCCACATCAGAAAAAAATCTTTGCAAGATGCTGCATACACAGATGCTGTACAGACACAAAAGATCAGTATCTGCAAAAGATCTGTTCCTGCCAAAAATCCATTCCTGTAAATTGCAATGATAGTCTATGAGATCTGCAGATCATCATACACACAGGATTTAACTGACATTCATCTGCAGATCAGATCCACCAGGATGGATTTTCAGATCTGCGGATGATTGCTTGATCTGCAGATGAATGTCAGTTAAATCATGTGTGTATGATGATCTGCAGATCTCATAGACTATCATTGCAATTTGCAGGAATGGATTTTTGGCAGGAACAGATCTTTTGCAGATACTGATCTTTTGTGTCTGTACAGCATCTGTGTGTGCAGCATCTTGCAAAGATTTTTTTCTGATGTGGAGTTCAGCTCCATAGAAAAGACTGTGTAGAGATTGGTCTGTGATCTTTCAGTTTCCAAAGACTATAGTCTGATGTGTGTATGAGCCTTTAGCTTTTGGTGTAATTAGTCTGGAAGCTGGTACCAGCCTAATCCCTTTCAATTGAGTGAAGGTGAATTGAGGTAGTGTGCTTAGCGATACACTTACTGGAATTTGCAGCAGTTACTTGCTCTTGGTGAAGCCCTGGAACAAATAAGCATTTTGTGATGCCGTTCTCATTGTAGGTAACCTTTGATTCTGTTGTTTATGGTCATGTGCTCAGGTTATTGCTAAGGGTCATTTTAAAGTCAGAACAAACGTTGTAAAGTCTGGATAATAAGTATGTAGTATAAAGGTGAATTGCCTGAAAACAGTTTAATTGTATCATTTAAGCAGCTTTTCATGTTGCATAGATGTAATAAAGCACTCACATACACATGCAAGAATGTCCAGATATTTTGGTACGAGCCAGCTGCATTTATTGGAATTCCACCAGTCATTACGCGCTTAAGGCAGTCAAATATTGGCTTACTTCTAGAAAAGGCACCTGGTAATTTGGGCACTGGCTAATGCAGATAGATGATTTCTGTAATGTTACCGAAATTCCATTGTCGGCTTTCTTACCTTGTGCTATCTATGCCTAACACTAACTCCCTCTCCCTACCTATGCCTAAAGGTCCATACACGTGCAGTCGGCGCACGCAAACGAGCAATGTCGCTGAAATTACATTACCTACCCAGCAAAAAGAAACAGCAAGTAGATTAATCTTCTCAAAATTTGGGGGTCGTCTTATAGGGCGGGTGCTGAAACCGAGCCGGACTGGAGAATGTGTTTTTTCGCATATGGTGGGGAGAGCTCAAAAACGGCCGCATCCCCGCCGTATGCAGTGACCATATGAAAGCAGCAAGGGCGGTGTTGTACAAGTATGGTAGAACAAAAATCAACTCACCAGGATTTGTGGAAAAAAGTGACTTTACGCAATCCCGATAACGAGGTGAGGGGGCACCTCACTGGGAAGGTGTAAGTGAAGGGTGGAGCAAGCTGCAGGTGTCCGGGATGCCCGGGGTGTGGAAAAAAGCAATAGAGCGGCGCTGTGCCCAGAAAAACAAGCCTCTTTCACCCGTCTGGCTTGCCCTTGTATCCTATTACCGTACCTCCTTCTCTGCCTCTCAGATCTCACTCCTGAGGACTGCAGTGAAGCATCACAGGCACACATGTGCAAAATCTGAGAGGCAGAGGAAGGAGGTAATAGTATACAAGGGCGGGTCGGACGGGTAAAAGAAGCATGTTTGCGCTACCACTCTGATAGTAGTCTTGGAGACAGGGATAGCTGACCGATCCAAGCAGGCTTTGTATACAACAACCAGCCAATCACCGATAAGGTACATCGCTTGCCGTGATTGGCTGGTTGTTGTTTACTGTATACATACAGTACAGCACCAGTATCTGTACCTGTTTATACAGTATAGCACCAGTACATACAGTTGTGGGGGTGTGTTTTGCTCCGCTTCGTCATCTGTCTTCCAGCCATGATCGTCGCTAGGAGACTGTTAGACTGCGAAACCGCCGTCTATTTACACTGTACAACGCTGCGGCTGTCCTCCTGGGAGGCAGAGAAGCGATCCACTGTCATTTGCTGGCTGTGGGAGTGAGTAAAAAAAAAATAATAAAAGAAACCGCTAAATTTATTTAAAAAATAAACAAATATTTGTACAAAAATAAATATTCCAAGAGCGATCACAGCACACCAACAGAAAGCTCTGTTGGTGGGCAGAAAAGTGGGGGAATCACTTGTGTGCCGAGTTGTATGGCCCTGCAGCAAGCCCTTAAAGCTGCAGTGGCCTAAATTGTAAAACATAGCCTGGTCACTAGGGGGGTGTAAGCCTACAGTCCTCAAGTGGTCAACTTACCTTCCTATGCTCCCCGTTTGCTTCAGCAGCTCTTTGGTTCTCAATCCTTCATAATTATTTTATTTGACTGGAAGTCTTTTGGTTTTCAGCATATCTTTAGGCTGGTTTCACAGTGGGACGTTAAAGTCCCACGTTACAGCAGCCAGTAACGCAGCCTAACTCACAGCACTGTAAAATCAATTGTGCTGTTCCCAGTGCCCGCGTTGCGTTACATAGTAACACAGCACGTTTAAACAAAGTGCTGCATGCTGTACGTTATACTGGGCTAAGCCACGTTAGACTGTTTGCACATGCTCAGCAGGGCTGTGGAGTCGGAGTCGTGGAGTCGGAGTCGTGGAGTCGGGCAATTTTGGGTGCCTGGAGTCGGAGTCGGGAAAAAATGCACCGACTCCGACTCCTAATGAATTTGTAACTGTAATTAAAATAGAAAATATGATAAAATGTTCTATTTCTCAGATAATAGTCATTAAAAATAATGTATATATACAGTATATATACAGTAATAGCTGTGCTTAGTCCACAAAAATGAAATAAACCAAGCAAAATCAGTTGTGCTGCTTCAATAAAGCTGTCCCCGTATTTTTAAGGTCAGATATACATATCTGATTGTGACTGTATATATGATGTGTACACAGGAATCTCTTATATATATACTAAACAACATCTATGCTGTAAGAATAAAGCCTGATGTGTAGCTGTGTCACTAATAGAGATGGTCAATGAGATGGAAATAATTCTGCATTGATGCTGATTTATGCAAATGTATGCACTCCCTTTGCTGAGGAAATCAAATAATTTGATATGTTGTTAAAATTTGGTTTGGTGACTACAAATTAAAGGGTACCTGAGACGGATGAAAAGTAAAGTTTTATACATACCTGGGGCTTCCTCCAGCCCCCTTCAGGCTAACCAGTTCCTCGCTGTCCTCCACCACCCGGATCTTCTGCTTTGAGTCCTGGTAATTCAGCCAGTCAGCGCAGTCCAGCCACGTGCCGCTCCCACAGCCAGGAACATTCTGCACCTGCGCAATAGTGCTGCACAGGTGTAGTATGCTCCTGGCGGCGGAGTGTGTGCATGCGCACTACGCCCGACTGGCTCAAGTACCTGGACTCATAGCAGAAGATCCAGGTGACGGAGGAGGACAACGAGGGACTGATTATCCTGAAGGCGGCTGGAGGAAGCCCCAGGTATGTATAAAACTTTAATTTCATCTGTCTCAGGTTTACTTTGTTACACAGTAGTACTATACTCTACATATGCACTCTCCACAGAGCTGCAGGGAATCCACTGAGAATGCTGTGGACATTGAACACAGAGGTGTTGTCTATCACCCATAAACCTGGTTCAGATTGTGCATGAAGAATGTGTAATAGAGGAAGAATCTCCTCATTCCCCTGCAGAGTACCTGCACATCATTCTTACATGCACCCACACTTACATTGCCTAGGGCCTGATAGATGTTCTTTGTTCCGGTTTGTACCTTTTACAAGTACTCTTACCAAGGACTAGTTTTAGTCTAAAGGGAATAAATATAGTAGTCTACATATCCTTCTCACTTCAGTTGTCTTGTAAAATTCCTAATGCCTAGTACACACTAGCAATTTTGATGGATCAATCATTGGTCAATTTTACCACCTCCATGTAGTATGACCATTTACCTATATAATCTGCATAGAATTGAAAATCTGTTTGGCCCTCATACTACATGGAGGTGGTAAAATTGACCAATGATTGATCCATGAAAATTGCTAGTGTGTACTAGGCATAAGCATTGGCAGTTAAGAGACGAATTTCATGTTACATACTTTTAATCAACAAAATTTTAATATGCAAATTAGAGGAGTCGGAGTCGAGGAGTCGGAGTCGGTGGAATCCTAAACTGAGGAGTCGGAGTCGTTGGATTTTTGGACCGACTCCACAGCCCTGATGCTCAGTAATGTTGGAGGAGGAAGTCTCCCCTCCTCCTCTGTGGCCAGCCACATGGCTAATTAATATTCACTGCACTGCAGAGACTCGTGGTAGGACTGTAGTGTTGTCCGGATCATGAACGAATCGTTCATTTGATCCGGATCTTTTTTGTGAGTCGAATCATCTGGATCATCACAATGAAAGATTCGGTTCACAGTGGATGTCTGTCTGGAAGAAACAGGAACATACAGAATGTACAGTGCAGGGAAAGTCCTGTCCTGCTAGTCATTTCACCCAGTCTGCTTCCCTAGTAAAATGATTCAAATGATTTGGTTAAAAGATCTGGATCTTTTCAATGATCCGATTCAAATCATCCGAATCCTTAAAAAGATCCGGAATTCCTATCACTAACCTGGAGCGGCTGCTTTGAGAGCTGCATAACGCAGCTCAATCTGACGTCCAACTTCAACACCACCATACCTTGCGTTAGGGGCACGTTATGCGACCATAACGTCCCCTAAAACGCAACGTCTTGGTGTGTAAGTAGCCTTAAAGAGACACTGAAGCGAGAATAAATCTCGCTTCAGTGCTTATATCCGCCGTTATCCCGCGGCTAAACGGGGGTCCCTTACCCCCCAAACCCACCCCTGCAAAATCTACGACCAACTTGTAGATTTTGCTGCTGTTGAGGCAGGGCTAACGGCTGCAGCCCTGCCTCTCAGCGCCGTCTATCAGACGCGCATCGCCGCCTCTCCCCCGCCCCTCTCAGCGAAGGAAGACTAGGAGGGGCGGAGATACGCGCTGACAGACGCGCGTGAGGCAGGGCTGCGGCCATTAGCCATGCCTCAATGCGGAAGTGATCCCCGCGCCGCACGGAGGGAATTTGGGAGGTCAGGGACCCCCGTTTAGCCGCGGGATAGCGGCATTTTAGCAGGGGCACACATGCCCCTGCTGAATATAAGCACTGAAGTGAGATTTATTCTCGCTTCAGTGTCTCTTTAAACCATAGTGACCCTTTGTGTGCATTGTTCCTTTCCTTAGCCTGCCAGCCGGAAGCCACGCCATTGTCCCTCCTCCCCTCCCAATAGAAATAGGACGCATCACTCTGGTATGCCAAAGTGATGTGACTGCGGCGCTTCTTCCTCACCCTCCAGTGTCACCATCAGAATGGAGCTCAATCCTGATGGGCAACACAAATAGTGCATATGTACGCATCTTTAGTTTGGCTGCTGTTCCAATATCTAAAAACCTTCTTAGTGGTGTATATTAATTTGGCGCCGCTCAGTTCGGCGCGGTGAAAGCCAAATGACGGCTCTCACCGCTGCCGCTAAACTCCAAGGCGGCGTTAAATACTATTCCGATCATGAATAAAAGGAACGCTCCACTCCTTCTCCTGACTGTACAGAGTGTTGATCCACTCATGTATCTGTGCTCCCCAATATTTGTTTTGTACTTTGTACAGCGCTACGGAAGATGTTGGTGCTATATAAATAAATAATAATAATGAAACCTTAGTGCTATCAGGTTGTTTAATCTGTGCTTTTGTTTTTAGTCAGTTGCTAGGGTTAAATCTTAAATCAGTGATAGATTTGTGTTACAAACCTCTGATTACAGTTACTCCTTGGATCAATCCTGATGCACACGCGTGGAAAGTAAAGAAAACCTCTATGGTACGGCTGCAGCTGTGTACTGAACTTCCTTTTTTAATTGCTGAAATGCAGTTTTGGAGCCCAAGATCCCTTATGTGGCTGTTTTGTCTTCACAGTGCTTGAGAATTTGTGAAGCAACATTGCTTTGAGTAAATCTGCATAGCATAGCTTGTATAGGCATAGATTTTTAGGTATAAGGAGTACTCAAAACAGAAAGATTGACCTCCTGACGCTCAGGCAGGGGTCACACTTACCGGCTTTCGTACGCGTTTTCTGCACAGAAAAACTGACTTCAACTGAGAACTCATGTTAATCAATGAGCTAGGTCACACTTTAGGCAGGGGTCACACTTACCAGCTTTCGTACGCGTTTTCTGCACAGAAAAACTGACTTCAACTGAGAACTCATGTTAATCAATGAGCTAGGTCACACTTTAATGCAGATTTCACATGCAGAAAAAAAACTGACATCTTGCGCAATTTGTCAGTTTTCTCTATAAATTACATTAGCTGTTGTAAGGTAGAGGTCACATTTTTCTTTCAGTTTTCTGAAAAGTGTAGAAACTGAAAGACAAGTGTGACCCCTGCCTCAAGGTTATCAGCATGCGGTAAAAGATTTGGATTTGTAATATTGGCAGGAAACTGTCACAGACTTTATCGTGCTACACAGAAGATCAGATACAGGAGGAATGAATGGGTGAGTACGTATCCATTAGGATTAGCTGTAGAGTTGGAGGGCTAGGGGATGTGGTAGGAGAGGTGATCTTTAGTTATTGGGGTTTGAAGGTTATGGTTAGGTGTCAAAAGGGGTTAAATTAGGGGGGGGGGGGGGGGTGAGGTTTAGCATCATCAGACCGTTAGAGTTGGGGCTTTGCATCAGAAGGGGGATAATGCTAAGGTTAAGATAGGGAGAAACTAAGGGATAGGTGACAGGAGGAGGATCCCATGAAAATGAACAGCATGGCTAAGTTCACAGTGCGGTGTTGTGGTGCAAGGCAACAGGCATTTTAACGCAGAAAGTCACACTGCAATAGTAAGTCTATGCAACGTGCAGAATGCATCCCTGTGTAATCCGATTCAATACACTATAGTATCCCAATGCAGTGCGTTACCGCAAAACGCACACATTAACAGTGGCAGCAAAGCATACTTTTTATTGACTGCAGTGGTCGCATACTTTTTATTGGCTGCAGTGGTCGCATAATAGGCAATGTGACTTGTCAGGAACCGGCCCGCGGCACGCCTGCGTATACGGTTTCCAACTGCGGGTTTGACCAGATCAAGCGGGGAGCAGCCTTATTCAAGCTAAAAACAAGGCTGGGACCCCTCAAACACTTCTCACTGCCACCACTAGCTGTTGCTAGACACGTCCACTCTGCTGTCGAGTGCTCAGCACACAATCCGCATTTTCGTACTCGGGTCAGCTTTGTGGTTTAGGCCGAATAGGCACCTGGTAATTTGGGCACTGGCTAATGCAGATAGATGATTTCTGTAATGTTACCGAAATTCCATTGTCGGCTTTCTTACCTTGTGCTATCTATGCCTAACACTAACTCCCTCTCCCTACCTATGCCTAAAGGTCCATACACGTGCAGTCGGCGCACGCAAACGAGCAATGTCGCTGAAATTACATTACCTACCCAGCAAAAAGAAACAGCAAGTAGATTAATCTTCTCAAAATTTGGGGGTCGTCTTATAGGGCGGGTGCTGAAACCGAGCCGGACTGGAGAATGTGTTTTTTCGCATATGGTGGGGAGAGCTCAAAAACGGCCGCATCCCCGCCGTATGCAGTGACCATATGAAAGCAGCAAGGGCGGTGTTGTACAAGTATGGTAGAAGAAAATCCACTCACCAGGATTTGTGGAAAAAAGTGACTTTACGCAATCCCGATAACGAGGTGAGGGGGCACCTCACTGGGAAGGTGTAAGTGAAGGGTGGAGCAAGCTGCAGGTGTCCGGGATGCCCGGGGTGTGGAAAAAAGCAATAGAGCGGCGCTGTGCCCAGAAAAACAAGCCTCTTTCACCCGTCTGGCTTGCCCTTGTATCCTATTACCGTACCTCCTTCTCTGCCTCTCAGATCTCACTCCTGAGGACTGCAGTGAAGCATCACAGGCACACATGTGCAAAATCTGAGAGGCAGAGGAAGGAGGTAATAGTATACAAGGGCGGGTCGGACGGGTAAAAGAAGCATGTTTGCGCTACCACTCTAATAGTAGTCTTGGAGACAGGGATAGCTGACCGATCCAAGCAGGCTTTGTATACAACAACCAGCCAATCACCGATAAGGTACATCGCTTGCCGTGATTGGCTGGTTGTTGTTTACTGTATACATACAGTACAGCACCAGTATCTGTACCTGTTTATACAGTATAGCACCAGTACATACAGTTGTGGGGGCGTGTTTTGCTCCACTTCGTCATCTGTCTTCCAGCCATGATCGTCGCTAGGAGACTGTTAGACTGCGAAACCGCCGTCTATTTACACTGTACAACGCTGCGGCTGTCCTCCTGGGAGGCAGAGAAGCGATCCACTGTCATTTGCTGGCTGTGGGAGTGAGTAAAAAAATAATAATAAAAGAAACAGCTAAATTTATTTAAAAAATAAACAAATATTTGTACAAAAATAAATATTCCAAGAGCGATCACAGCACACCAACAGAAAGCTCTGTTGGTAGGCAGAAAAGTGGAGGAATCACTTGTGTGCCGAGTTGTATGGCCCTGCAGCAAGCCCTTAAAGCTGCAGTGGCCTAAATTGTAAAACATAGCCTGGTCACTAGGGGGGTGTAAGCCTACAGTCCTCAAGTGGTCAACTTACCTTCCTATGCTCCCCGTTTGCTTCAGCAGCTCTTTGGTTCTCAATCCTTCATAATTATTTTATTTGACTGGAAGTCTTTTGGTTTTCAGCATATCTTTAGGCTGGTTTCACAGTGGGACGTTAAAGTCCCACGTTACAGCAGCCAGTAACGCAGCCTAACTCACAGCACTGTAAAATCAATTGTGCTGTTCCCAGTGCCCGCGTTGCGTTACATAGTAACACAGCACGTTTAAACAAAGTGCTGCATGCTGTACGTTATACTGGGCTAAGCCACGTTAGACTGTTTGCACATGCTCAGCAGGGCTGTGGAGTCGGAGTCGTGGAGTCGGGCAATTTTGGGTGCCTGGAGTCGGAGTCGGGAAAAAATGCACCGACTCCGACTCCTAATGAATTTGTAACTGTAATTAAAATACAAAAAATATGATAAAATGTTCTATTTCTCAGATAATAGTCATTAAAAATAATGTATATATACAGTATATATACAGTAATAGCTGTGCTTAGTCCACAAAAATGAAATAAACCAAGCAAAATCAGTTACTTGTGCTGCTTCAATAAAGCTGTCCCCGTATTTTTAAGGTCAGATATACATATCTGATTGTGACTGTATATATGATGTGTACACAGGAATCTCTTATATATATACTAAATAACATCTATGCTGTAAGAATAAAGCCTGATGTGTAGCTGTGTCACTAATAGAGATGGTCAATGAGATGGAAATAATTCTGCATTGATGCTGATTTATGCAAATGTATGCACTCCCTTTGCTGAGGAAATCAAATAATTTGATATGTTGTTAAAATTTGGTTTGGTGACTACAAATTAAAGGGTACCTGAGACGGATGAAAAGTAAAGTTTTATACATACCTGGGGCTTCCTCCAGCCCCCTTCAGGCTAACCAGTCCCTCGCTGTCCTCCACCACCCGGATCTTCTGCTATGAGTCCTGGTAATTCAGCCAGTCAGCGCAGTCCAGCCACGTGCCGCTCCCACAGCCAGGAACATTCTGCACCTGCGCAATAGTGCTGCACAGGTGTAGTATGCTCCTGGCGGCGGAGTGTGTGCATGCGCACTACGCCCGACTGGCTCAAGTACCTGGACTCATAGCAGAAGATCCAGGTGGCGGAGGAGGACAACGAGGGACTGATTATCCTGAAGGCGGCTGGAGAAAGCCCCAGGTATGTATAAAACTTTAATTTCATCTGTCTCAGGTTTACTTTGTTACACAGTAGTACTATACTCTACATATGCACTCTCCACAGAGCTGCAGGGAATCCACTGAGAATGCTGTGGACATTGAACACAGAGGTGTTGTCTATCACCCATAAACCTGGTTCAGATTGTGCATGAAGAATGTGTAATAGAGGAAGAATCTCCTCATTCCCCTGCAGAGTACCTGCACATCATTCTTACATGCACCCACACTTACATTGCCTAGGGCCTGATAGATGTTCTTTGTTCCGGTTTGTACCTTTTACAAGTACTCTTACCAAGGACTAGTTTTAGTCTAAAGGGAATAAATATAGTAGTCTACATATCCTTCTCACTTCAGTTGTCTTGTAAAATTCCTAATGCCTAGTACACACTAGCAATTTTGATGGATCAATCATTGGTCAATTTTACCACCTCCATGTAGTATGACCATTTACCTATATAATCTGCATAGAATTGAAAATCTGTTTGGCCCTCATACTACATGGAGGTGGTAAAATTGACCAATGATTGATCCATGAAAATTGCTAGTGTGTACTAGGCATAAGCATTGGCAGTTAAGAGACGAATTTCATGTTACATACTTTTAATCAACAAAATTTTAATATGCAAATTAGAGGAGTCGGAGTCGAGGAGTCGGAGTCGGTGGAATCCTAAACTGAGGAGTCGGAGTCGTTGGATTTTTGGACCGACTCCACAGCCCTGATGCTCAGTAATGTTGGAGGAGGAAGTCTCCCCTCCTCCTCTGTGGCCAGCCACATGGCTAATTAATATTCACTGCACTGCAGAGACTCGTGGTAGGACTGTAGTGTTGTCCGGATCATGAACGAATCGTTCATTTGATCCGGATCTTTTTTGTGAGTCGAATCATCTGGATCATCACAATGAAAGATTCGGTTCACAGTGGATGTCTGTCTGGAAGAAACAGGAACATACAGAATGTACAGTGCAGGGAAAGTCCTGTCCTGCTAGTCATTTCACCCAGTCTGCTTCCCTAGTAAAATGATTCAAATGATTTGGTTAAAAGATCTGGATCTTTTCAATGATCCGATTCAAATCATCCGAATCCTTAAAAAGATCCGGAATTCCTATCACTAACCTGGAGCGGCTGCTTTGAGAGCTGCATAACGCAGCTCAATCTGATGTCCAACTTCAACACCACCATACCTTGCGTTAGGGGCACGTTATGCGACCATAACGTCCCCTAAAACGCAACGTCTTGGTGTGTAAGTAGCCTTAAAGAGACACTGAAGCGAGAATAAATCTCGCTTCAGTGCTTATATCCGCCGTTATCCCGCGGCTAAACGGGGGTCCCTTACCCCCCAAACCCACCCCTGCAAAATCTACGACCAACTTGTAGATTTTGCTGCTGTTGAGGCAGGGCTAACGGCTGCAGCCCTGCCTCTCAGCGCCGTCTATCAGACGCGCATCGCCGCCTCTCCCCCGCCCCTCTCAGCGAAGGAAGACTAGGAGGGGCGGAGATACGCGCTGACAGACGCGCGTGAGGCAGGGCTGCGGCCATTAGCCATGCCTCAATGCGGAAGTGATCCCCGCGCCGCACGGAGGGAATTTGGGAGGTCAGGGACCCCCGTTTAGCCGCGGGATAGCGGCATTTTAGCAGGGGCACACATGCCCCTGCTGAATATAAGCACTGAAGTGAGATTTATTCTCGCTTCAGTGTCTCTTTAAACCATAGTGACCCTTTGTGTGCATTGTTCCTTTCCTTAGCCTGCCAGCCGGAAGCCACGCCATTGTCCCTCCTCCCCTCCCAATAGAAATAGTACGCATCACTCTGGTATGCCAAAGTGATGTGACTGCGGCGCTTCTTCCTCACCCTCCAGTGTCACCATCAGAATGGAGCTCAATCCTGATGGGCAACACAAATAGTGCATATGTACGCATCTTTAGTTTGGCTGCTGTTCCAATATCTAAAAACCTTCTTAGTGGTGTATATTAATTTGGCGCCGCTCAGTTCGGCGCGGTGAAAGCCAAATGACGGCTCTCACCGCTGCCGCTAAACTCCAAGGCGGCGTTAAATACTATTCCGATCATGAATAAAAGGAACGCTCCACTCCTTCTACTGACTGTACAGAGTGTTGATCCACTCATGTATCTGTGCTCCCCAATATTTGTTTTGTACTTTGTACAGCGCTACGGAAGATGTTGGTGCTATATAAATAAATAATAATAATGAAACCTTAGTGCTATCAGGTTGTTTAATCTGTGCTTTTGTTTTTAGTCAGTTGCTAGGGTTAAATCTTAAATCAGTGATAGATTTGTGTTACAAACCTCTGATTACAGTTACTCCTTGGATCAATCCTGATGCACACGCGTGGAAAGTAAAGAAAACCTCTATGGTACGGCTGCAGCTGTGTACTGAACTTCCTTTTTTAATTGCTGAAATGCAGTTTTGGAGCCCAAGATCCCTTATGTGGCTGTTTTGTCTTCACAGTGCTTGAGAATTTGTGAAGCAACATTGCTTTGAGTAAATCTGCATAGCATAGCTTGTATAGGCATAGATTTTTAGGTATAAGGAGTACTCAAAACAGAAAGATTGACCTCCTGACGCTCAGGCAGGGGTCACACTTACCGGCTTTCGTACGCGTTTTCTGCACAGAAAAACTGACTTCAACTGAGAACTCATGTTAATCAATGAGCTAGGTCACACTTTAGGCAGGGGTCACACTTACCAGCTTTCGTACGCGTTTTCTGCACAGAAAAACTGACTTCAACTGAGAACTCATGTTAATCAATGAGCTAGGTCACACTTTAATGCAGATTTCACATGCAGAAAAAAAACTGACATCTTGCGCAATTTGTCAGTTTTCTCTATAAATTACATTAGCTGTTGTAAGGTAGAGGTCACATTTTTCTTTCAGTTTTCTGAAAAGTGTAGAAACTGAAAGACAAGTGTGACCCCTGCCTCAAGGTTATCAGCATGCGGTAAAAGATTTGGATTTGTAATATTGGCAGGAAACTGTCACAGACTTTATCGTGCTACACAGAAGATCAGATACAGGAGGAATGAATGGGTGAGTACGTATCCATTAGGATTAGCTGTAGAGTTGGAGGGCTAGGGGATGTGGTAGGAGAGGTGATCTTTAGTTATTGGGGTTTGAAGGTTATGGTTAGGTGTCAAAAGGGGTTAAATTAGGGGGGGGGGGGGGGGGTGAGGTTTAGCATCATCAGACCGTTAGAGTTGGGGCTTTGCATCAGAAGGGGGATAATGCTAAGGTTAAGATAGGGAGAAACTAAGGGATAGGTGACAGGAGGAGGATCCCATGAAAATGAACAGCATGGCTAAGTTCACAGTGCGGTGTTGTGGTGCAAGGCAACAGGCATTTTAACGCAGAAAGTCACACTGCAATAGTAAGTCTATGCAACGTGCAGAATGCATCCCTGTGTAATCCGATTCAATACACTATAGTATCCCAATGCAGTGCGTTACCGCAAAACGCACACATTAACAGTGGCAGCAAAGCATACTTTTTATTGACTGCAGTGGTCGCATACTTTTTATTGGCTGCAGTGGTCGCATAATAGGCAATGTGACTTGTCAGGAACCGGCCCGCGGCACGCCTGCGTATACGGTTTCCAACTGCGGGTTTGACCAGATCAAGCGGGGAGCAGCCTTATTCAAGCTAAAAACAAGGCTGGGACCCCTCAAACACTTCTCACTGCCACCACTAGCTGTTGCTAGACACGTCCACTCTGCTGTCGAGTGCTCAGCACACAATCCGCATTTTCGTACTCGGGTCAGCTTTGTGGTTTAGGCCGAATAGGCACCTGGTAATTTGGGCACTGGCTAATGCAGATAGATGATTTCTGTAATGTTACCGAAATTCCATTGTCGGCTTTCTTACCTTGTGCTATCTATGCCTAACACTAACTCCCTCTCCCTACCTATGCCTAAAGGTCCATACACGTGCAGTCGGCGCACGCAAACGAGCAATGTCGCTGAAATTACATTACCTACCCAGCAAAAAGAAACAGCAAGTAGATTAATCTTCTCAAAATTTGGGGGTCGTCTTATAGGGCGGGTGCTGAAACCGAGCCGGACTGGAGAATGTGTTTTTTCGCATATGGTGGGGAGAGCTCAAAAACGGCCGCATCCCCGCCGTATGCAGTGACCATATGAAAGCAGCAAGGGCGGTGTTGTACAAGTATGGTAGAAGAAAATCCACTCACCAGGATTTGTGGAAAAAAGTGACTTTACGCAATCCCGATAACGAGGTGAGGGGGCACCTCACTGGGAAGGTGTAAGTGAAGGGTGGAGCAAGCTGCAGGTGTCCGGGATGCCCGGGGTGTGGAAAAAAGCAATAGAGCGGCGCTGTGCCCAGAAAAACAAGCCTCTTTCACCCGTCTGGCTTGCCCTTGTATCCTATTACCGTACCTCCTTCTCTGCCTCTCAGATCTCACTCCTGAGGACTGCAGTGAAGCATCACAGGCACACATGTGCAAAATCTGAGAGGCAGAGGAAGGAGGTAATAGTATACAAGGGCGGGTCGGACGGGTAAAAGAAGCATGTTTGCGCTACCACTCTAATAGTAGTCTTGGAGACAGGGATAGCTGACCGATCCAAGCAGGCTTTGTATACAACAACCAGCCAATCACCGATAAGGTACATCGCTTGCCGTGATTGGCTGGTTGTTGTTTACTGTATACATACAGTACAGCACCAGTATCTGTACCTGTTTATACAGTATAGCACCAGTACATACAGTTGT
Organism: Hyperolius riggenbachi; assembly: GCF_040937935.1. Taxonomy (NCBI): domain Eukaryota; kingdom Metazoa; phylum Chordata; class Amphibia; order Anura; family Hyperoliidae; genus Hyperolius; species Hyperolius riggenbachi. The sequence continues at coordinate 119,193,393 of NC_090651.1, read as the reverse complement.
GGGGGCGTGTTTTGCTCCACTTCGTCATCTGTCTTCCAGCCATGATCGTCGCTAGGAGACTGTTAGACTGCGAAACCGCCGTCTATTTACACTGTACAACGCTGCGGCTGTCCTCCTGGGAGGCAGAGAAGCGATCCACTGTCATTTGCTGGCTGTGGGAGTGAGTAAAAAAATAATAATAAAAGAAACAGCTAAATTTATTTAAAAAATAAACAAATATTTGTACAAAAATAAATATTCCAAGAGCGATCACAGCACACCAACAGAAAGCTCTGTTGGTAGGCAGAAAAGTGGAGGAATCACTTGTGTGCCGAGTTGTATGGCCCTGCAGCAAGCCCTTAAAGCTGCAGTGGCCTAAATTGTAAAACATAGCCTGGTCACTAGGGGGGTGTAAGCCTACAGTCCTCAAGTGGTCAACTTACCTTCCTATGCTCCCCGTTTGCTTCAGCAGCTCTTTGGTTCTCAATCCTTCATAATTATTTTATTTGACTGGAAGTCTTTTGGTTTTCAGCATATCTTTAGGCTGGTTTCACAGTGGGACGTTAAAGTCCCACGTTACAGCAGCCAGTAACGCAGCCTAACTCACAGCACTGTAAAATCAATTGTGCTGTTCCCAGTGCCCGCGTTGCGTTACATAGTAACACAGCACGTTTAAACAAAGTGCTGCATGCTGTACGTTATACTGGGCTAAGCCACGTTAGACTGTTTGCACATGCTCAGCAGGGCTGTGGAGTCGGAGTCGTGGAGTCGGGCAATTTTGGGTGCCTGGAGTCGGAGTCGGGAAAAAATGCACCGACTCCGACTCCTAATGAATTTGTAACTGTAATTAAAATACAAAAAATATGATAAAATGTTCTATTTCTCAGATAATAGTCATTAAAAATAATGTATATATACAGTATATATACAGTAATAGCTGTGCTTAGTCCACAAAAATGAAATAAACCAAGCAAAATCAGTTACTTGTGCTGCTTCAATAAAGCTGTCCCCGTATTTTTAAGGTCAGATATACATATCTGATTGTGACTGTATATATGATGTGTACACAGGAATCTCTTATATATATACTAAATAACATCTATGCTGTAAGAATAAAGCCTGATGTGTAGCTGTGTCACTAATAGAGATGGTCAATGAGATGGAAATAATTCTGCATTGATGCTGATTTATGCAAATGTATGCACTCCCTTTGCTGAGGAAATCAAATAATTTGATATGTTGTTAAAATTTGGTTTGGTGACTACAAATTAAAGGGTACCTGAGACGGATGAAAAGTAAAGTTTTATACATACCTGGGGCTTCCTCCAGCCCCCTTCAGGCTAACCAGTCCCTCGCTGTCCTCCACCACCCGGATCTTCTGCTATGAGTCCTGGTAATTCAGCCAGTCAGCGCAGTCCAGCCACGTGCCGCTCCCACAGCCAGGAACATTCTGCACCTGCGCAATAGTGCTGCACAGGTGTAGTATGCTCCTGGCGGCGGAGTGTGTGCATGCGCACTACGCCCGACTGGCTCAAGTACCTGGACTCATAGCAGAAGATCCAGGTGGCGGAGGAGGACAACGAGGGACTGATTATCCTGAAGGCGGCTGGAGAAAGCCCCAGGTATGTATAAAACTTTAATTTCATCTGTCTCAGGTTTACTTTGTTACACAGTAGTACTATACTCTACATATGCACTCTCCACAGAGCTGCAGGGAATCCACTGAGAATGCTGTGGACATTGAACACAGAGGTGTTGTCTATCACCCATAAACCTGGTTCAGATTGTGCATGAAGAATGTGTAATAGAGGAAGAATCTCCTCATTCCCCTGCAGAGTACCTGCACATCATTCTTACATGCACCCACACTTACATTGCCTAGGGCCTGATAGATGTTCTTTGTTCCGGTTTGTACCTTTTACAAGTACTCTTACCAAGGACTAGTTTTAGTCTAAAGGGAATAAATATAGTAGTCTACATATCCTTCTCACTTCAGTTGTCTTGTAAAATTCCTAATGCCTAGTACACACTAGCAATTTTGATGGATCAATCATTGGTCAATTTTACCACCTCCATGTAGTATGACCATTTACCTATATAATCTGCATAGAATTGAAAATCTGTTTGGCCCTCATACTACATGGAGGTGGTAAAATTGACCAATGATTGATCCATGAAAATTGCTAGTGTGTACTAGGCATAAGCATTGGCAGTTAAGAGACGAATTTCATGTTACATACTTTTAATCAACAAAATTTTAATATGCAAATTAGAGGAGTCGGAGTCGAGGAGTCGGAGTCGGTGGAATCCTAAACTGAGGAGTCGGAGTCGTTGGATTTTTGGACCGACTCCACAGCCCTGATGCTCAGTAATGTTGGAGGAGGAAGTCTCCCCTCCTCCTCTGTGGCCAGCCACATGGCTAATTAATATTCACTGCACTGCAGAGACTCGTGGTAGGACTGTAGTGTTGTCCGGATCATGAACGAATCGTTCATTTGATCCGGATCTTTTTTGTGAGTCGAATCATCTGGATCATCACAATGAAAGATTCGGTTCACAGTGGATGTCTGTCTGGAAGAAACAGGAACATACAGAATGTACAGTGCAGGGAAAGTCCTGTCCTGCTAGTCATTTCACCCAGTCTGCTTCCCTAGTAAAATGATTCAAATGATTTGGTTAAAAGATCTGGATCTTTTCAATGATCCGATTCAAATCATCCGAATCCTTAAAAAGATCCGGAATTCCTATCACTAACCTGGAGCGGCTGCTTTGAGAGCTGCATAACGCAGCTCAATCTGATGTCCAACTTCAACACCACCATACCTTGCGTTAGGGGCACGTTATGCGACCATAACGTCCCCTAAAACGCAACGTCTTGGTGTGTAAGTAGCCTTAAAGAGACACTGAAGCGAGAATAAATCTCGCTTCAGTGCTTATATCCGCCGTTATCCCGCGGCTAAACGGGGGTCCCTTACCCCCCAAACCCACCCCTGCAAAATCTACGACCAACTTGTAGATTTTGCTGCTGTTGAGGCAGGGCTAACGGCTGCAGCCCTGCCTCTCAGCGCCGTCTATCAGACGCGCATCGCCGCCTCTCCCCCGCCCCTCTCAGCGAAGGAAGACTAGGAGGGGCGGAGATACGCGCTGACAGACGCGCGTGAGGCAGGGCTGCGGCCATTAGCCATGCCTCAATGCGGAAGTGATCCCCGCGCCGCACGGAGGGAATTTGGGAGGTCAGGGACCCCCGTTTAGCCGCGGGATAGCGGCATTTTAGCAGGGGCACACATGCCCCTGCTGAATATAAGCACTGAAGTGAGATTTATTCTCGCTTCAGTGTCTCTTTAAACCATAGTGACCCTTTGTGTGCATTGTTCCTTTCCTTAGCCTGCCAGCCGGAAGCCACGCCATTGTCCCTCCTCCCCTCCCAATAGAAATAGTACGCATCACTCTGGTATGCCAAAGTGATGTGACTGCGGCGCTTCTTCCTCACCCTCCAGTGTCACCATCAGAATGGAGCTCAATCCTGATGGGCAACACAAATAGTGCATATGTACGCATCTTTAGTTTGGCTGCTGTTCCAATATCTAAAAACCTTCTTAGTGGTGTATATTAATTTGGCGCCGCTCAGTTCGGCGCGGTGAAAGCCAAATGACGGCTCTCACCGCTGCCGCTAAACTCCAAGGCGGCGTTAAATACTATTCCGATCATGAATAAAAGGAACGCTCCACTCCTTCTACTGACTGTACAGAGTGTTGATCCACTCATGTATCTGTGCTCCCCAATATTTGTTTTGTACTTTGTACAGCGCTACGGAAGATGTTGGTGCTATATAAATAAATAATAATAATGAAACCTTAGTGCTATCAGGTTGTTTAATCTGTGCTTTTGTTTTTAGTCAGTTGCTAGGGTTAAATCTTAAATCAGTGATAGATTTGTGTTACAAACCTCTGATTACAGTTACTCCTTGGATCAATCCTGATGCACACGCGTGGAAAGTAAAGAAAACCTCTATGGTACGGCTGCAGCTGTGTACTGAACTTCCTTTTTTAATTGCTGAAATGCAGTTTTGGAGCCCAAGATCCCTTATGTGGCTGTTTTGTCTTCACAGTGCTTGAGAATTTGTGAAGCAACATTGCTTTGAGTAAATCTGCATAGCATAGCTTGTATAGGCATAGATTTTTAGGTATAAGGAGTACTCAAAACAGAAAGATTGACCTCCTGACGCTCAGGCAGGGGTCACACTTACCGGCTTTCGTACGCGTTTTCTGCACAGAAAAACTGACTTCAACTGAGAACTCATGTTAATCAATGAGCTAGGTCACACTTTAGGCAGGGGTCACACTTACCAGCTTTCGTACGCGTTTTCTGCACAGAAAAACTGACTTCAACTGAGAACTCATGTTAATCAATGAGCTAGGTCACACTTTAATGCAGATTTCACATGCAGAAAAAAAACTGACATCTTGCGCAATTTGTCAGTTTTCTCTATAAATTACATTAGCTGTTGTAAGGTAGAGGTCACATTTTTCTTTCAGTTTTCTGAAAAGTGTAGAAACTGAAAGACAAGTGTGACCCCTGCCTCAAGGTTATCAGCATGCGGTAAAAGATTTGGATTTGTAATATTGGCAGGAAACTGTCACAGACTTTATCGTGCTACACAGAAGATCAGATACAGGAGGAATGAATGGGTGAGTACGTATCCATTAGGATTAGCTGTAGAGTTGGAGGGCTAGGGGATGTGGTAGGAGAGGTGATCTTTAGTTATTGGGGTTTGAAGGTTATGGTTAGGTGTCAAAAGGGGTTAAATTAGGGGGGGGGGGTGAGGTTTAGCATCATCAGACCGTTAGAGTTGGGGCTTTGCATCAGAAGGGGGATAATGCTAAGGTTAAGATAGGGAGAAACTAAGGGATAGGTGACAGGAGGAGGATCCCATGAAAATGAACAGCATGGCTAAGTTCACAGTGCGGTGTTGTGGTGCAAGGCAACAGGCATTTTAACGCAGAAAGTCACACTGCAATAGTAAGTCTATGCAACGTGCAGAATGCATCCCTGTGTAATCCGATTCAATACACTATAGTATCCCAATGCAGTGCGTTACCGCAAAACGCACGCATTAACAGTGGCAGCAAAGCATACTTTTTATTGACTGCAGTGGTCGCATACTTTTTATTGGCTGCAGTGGTCGCATAATAGGCAATGTGACTTGTCAGGAACCGGCCCGCGGCACGCCTGCGTATACGGTTTCCAACTGCGGGTTTGACCAGATCAAGCGGGGAGCAGCCTTATTCAAGCTAAAAACAAGGCTGGGACCCCTCAAACACTTCTCACTGCCACCACTAGCTGTTGCTAGACACGTCCACTCTGCTGTCGAGTGCTCAGCACACAATCCGCATTTTCGTACTCGGGTCAGCTTTGTGGTTTAGGCCGAATACGAGAACACCACGCACACACACACAGTTGCAATCTTGCACTGTAGTGAAGCAAAACCACTAACAGTCGTTCCGAACGATACTATTAGCCACTCCGAGACTTCCCACTCTGCTGTTGAGCGCGGAAGTGCCCCATACGCACAATGCAATTACAGTCTTATACGGTAGTGTTGCTCAGTCATACAATCAGGCATGGACTTATACACAGTTACACTTCAGTCTCCTCTACTAGGCTATGAGTGTTACTTTAGAAAAGCAGAAGTCAAACTTATTAAATAACGATTTAATATTCCAGGAAAAAAGTGGAATAATGCAGAAAATAATATATACAAAAGATTTACAAAAACAAAGTAAAAAGTTACAAAATAAAAGTGGGCAGCACGGTGGCGTAGTGGTTAGCTCTCTCGCCTTGCAGCGCTGGGTCCCTGGTTCGAATCCCAGCCAGGGCACTATCTGCAAAGAGTTTGCATGCTCTCTCCGTGTCTGCGTGGGTTTCCCCCGGGCACTCCGGTTTCCTCCCACATTCCAAAAACATACAGATAAGTTAATTGGCTCCCCCTAAAAATTGGCCCTAGACTACAGTACTTACACTACATAATATAGACATATGGCAATGGTAGGGATTAGATTGTGAGCTCCTTTGAGGGACAGTTAGTGACAAGACAATATATATATATATATATATATATATATATATATATATATATACGCACCGTACAACGCTGCGTAATATGTCAGCGCTATATAAATAATAATAATAACGATACACACAAAACAAGTTGCAAAAATAAAAGGGAAATAAACGTAAAGTGAACTTTTACCAATGCAAATGTCCAAACGTGGAGGGACACGGATTTACCGATTCGATCGGGATCAGCTCTGGCGATGTGCTACCCTCAAGAGAAGATGATCTGTGACTGTCCCAGTCTGGTTCTTATAGTCCCAAGTGTTGCCCCGGGCAATGGATGTTCAGTCCCACAATCGAATGCAATTTCCCCAATGTCCCAGGTCCAGGAATAATCCAATTTGCTGTTTAACGTGTGCAACTTCAAAGCGTTCCTGTGTTAGTGTTTGATCTTTTCTGAGATTTCAGAACACTTCCATAAACCCAATTTCCACAGGTAAACCTATAGTCTAGTCCATACATCAAAAGATTGTGGGGTGAAGCTTCCTGGCTGTCATATGTAAATTCCTGGCCCTGTGCTGATGTGAGCTGTGTCAAAGCACACTGCAGCCAGTCCAGGTGACAATTGCTCCCAAGCACAATACACCTCTGAGACAGTATTTCCCAGAAGATCAAAAGGTAAGGACATGGCTGGCTATGGGCATAATTAGCCATCTCCTAATTAGAGGCTAAGTAGATAGTCCCTACTTGAATGTCTAGGTTCATTTGCCTATTCAACGTAATTGACCTATTCAAATGCAGAAAATGGTAGAGTTAATTTACATGTACATACAGGAACTCCATGAAGCCAGCTGCCAGCCTGGCATACCTACACCTCTGACATAATATACAGCAGATAGAAAAATGAAACATACTCCTGTATTATCCCAACATCATAACTAGCTGCCATATTCCTGACATGACTTTCCCCCTCTTTTGGGTTGCGTTCCTGTTTTTACAGCTCCCACTGTGAACTTAGTCTTAGGAGATCATTGGGAGAGATGTGCCATAACAGGTAAAAACCATGTTGCAAACCAACAAAAAGGGTTGGTTCACATAGACGGTTGTACTTCTTGTGTCTTTTGCATGCGTTTAACTGAGCAAGCAGGAAGAGATTGACCACTCTTCCTTTTGAATGAATGAGAGTGCTAATGGGGCCGTTTGTCACAAGTGTTGGAAAGCCTTTGTGAACTGCCATGGTAGAGCTGGCTTTCACAAAGGCTGCTTGCAGCTTCTTAAAGTAATATGTGGTCATAAAGAACTCCCTTGAACTGCCTAATAGCACCAGACAGGCACTTGCCAGCACTTGGAATGGGTAGTGGTGAGGCAGCCACCACATTGAGCCACAGCCATGGTCAGATGCAACATTTTTTTCACTATCGGGTAGCCATACTGTATTTGAAACACTTCCTCCCGTGGGATTACAAACAGCCCGAATGGGAAGCTGAATTGCCCAACATGCACATAGTTCTGCCATACATCTAAATAAACACCTTTAGTATCAATATTGGCATCATCAGGGTTCGTGACAATTCCACCTGTGTCTGAATCAAGCATACCCTTTTACATCACACACGCAAGGGGATGAGGGGTAAAATACACCCAATGTGTCATGTTTCCATTACACTTTGTTTCAGTGATGTTCAATACCTTCCAGCCACTAAACACTCAGGAACCACCTTCTGATCTGGGAAATAATCAGTGAGGAGCAATCTCAGGACCATATGTTCCAGATCAGAACAGTTGGGCGCAGAGAATGGCAGGGGTCTCAGAGGACTGTTTTGAATTTTAGTAATCAAGAGCTCCGGTGGTCATATGGGCCCCTTACGCAGCTAGTAGCCAATTGGCTTCTACATAGTACTTAATGGTGGTGGATGATCGGCTACAACTATTGGTTGTTTGGGCACTGAGTTTCAGGCACTTACCCGGGGGGAGGGGGGGGGAGGGGGGTCTTTTTAAGGCAATTACTAGGTTTGGGAGGGTTAGGCAATACGGGGAGGGGGAGGCAAACAGGGCTGTGGAGTCTGAGCAATTTTGACGTACCTGTAGTCGGGGGGGGGGGGGGGGGGGATGCTCCAACTCCTAGTAAATTTAAACTGCAATTGCTGGTAAAAAAAGAAAATGTGATAAAATGTTCCATTTCACAGATAATGGTCATCATAAATAACATACACACACACACATAGTAGATTTATGCATCCTGCAAGGCCTGGACTTTTGTTTTGGGTTGCTTGAGACTTCTGGTTAACTAAGTTCTGGATAATGGGGGTTTTACTGTATATATCTGCACTGTATATATCAACAAATAGTTACTTTTATATATAATAACCTCTCTGCTGTAAGAATAAAGCCTGATGTGTAGTTGTCACTAGTAGGGATGGTCAATGAGATGAAAATATCCCTGCATTGATGCAGGCTTATGCAAATTATATATGCAAATGTATGCACCCCCTTTGCTCTTGAAATCAATTGTATTGGATATGTTGTTAAATTTGGAGGTATACAGTAGTACTATACATATACCGTATATACTCGCATACAAGCCGAATTTTTGACCCCCAAAAAGGGGGCCAAAAGTTGGGGGTTCGGCTTGTATGCGAGTCATGGTGGTCCGCGGGTCCCCCCCTCCGCTGGTCCGCGGGTCCCCCGCTCCCCCCATGGCCGCCGCCGCCGCTATTACCTGGCTGCATCTTCTATTTCAATCTCCGTTCTTGTAAACATTCAGAGCAGCGCGCCCGGCGCTGCTACTGTGACGAGGCAGGAAAGAGCGTCCTGTTACTATGGGAACCGCTCTTTCCTGGCTCGCCGCTCGTCACAGTAGCAGCGCCGGGCGCGCTGCTCTGAATGTTTACAAGAACGGAGATTGAAATAGAAGATGCAGCCAGGTAATAGCGGCGGCGGCCATGGGGAGCGGGGACTGTACTGGCTAAACTGGGGCACGTAACTAGCTTTACTGAGCGCTATACTAGCTAAACTGGGGCGCTATACTAGCTATACTGAGCGCTATACTGAGCACTATACTAGCTAAACTGGGGCACTATACTAGCTAAACTGGGGCACTATACTAGCTATACTGAGCACTATACTAGCTAAACTGGGGCACTATACTAGCTATACTGAGCACTATACTAGCTAAACTGGGGCACTATACTAGCTATACTGAGCACTATACTAGCTATACTGGGCACTATACTAGCTATACTGAGCACTATACTAGCTATACTGGGGCACTATACTAGCTATACTGAGCACTATACTAGCTATACTGGGGCACTTTACTAGCTATACTGAGCACTATACTAGCTATACTGAGCACTATACTAGCTAAACTGGGGCACTATACTAGCTATACTGAGCACTATACTAGCTATACTGAGCACTATACTAGCTATACTGAGCACTATACTGAGCACTATACTAGCTAAACTGGGGCACTTTACTAGCTATACTGAGCACTATACTAGCTGTACTGGGCAGTATACTAGCTAAACTGGGGCACTTTACTAGCTATACTGAGCACTATACTAGCTATACTGAGCACTATACTAGCTATACTGAGCACTATACTAGCTATACTGGGCACTATACTAGCTATACTGGGGCACTACCTACCCATACTGGACACTTTACTAGCTATACTAAGACACACTCGGGGAATAAGGCGGCCAGCATTTCCTACCCCCGGCTTATATGGGGGTCAATCATTTTCCCCTGGTTTTTCAGGGAAAAGTTGGGGGGTCTGCTTATATGCGGGTCGGCTTATATGCGAGTATATACGGTACACTCCCTGCAGAGCTGTAGTAAATACACTGAGAATGTTGTGCACAATGAATGCAGAGGTGTTGTCTATTACCCCTAAACCTGGTTCAGATCCTGCATGAAGAAAGTGTAATAGAGGCGAGTCTATGCGAATCATGCTTTTGGAGTACCGATTTTCTTCCGATTTGATAATAATTATCGGATCAGATGGTTGATCTCGGCTGCCAGACCTATAGATTTATGACCACCTTTACTCTTTTTCTTTACATTGGCCACTAAATGGTACCATCCTGATTCAAAACTTCAAATTTTTCATTTATCAGAAATATGGGAGATTTTGCTTCTGGGTGTCAGCAAGGATTTGAATGTAATTTTAATGAAAATTTGTAATGAAAATATTAATTTAAGAAAATATCCTGTTATGATCATGTGATGCTGTCAATTTGCAATACTATTTTTTAATTCCACAGGCTGCTTGCAGAACATGTATGGTTTACTAGATCTTCAATGAACTTTCTGTCTGTAATGTGTTTTGGTGTCACATGCAAAAATTGATAGCATTGGCTTGGCCTCCAAAGATACCAGAAAGATTGGCAGCGAAAGAGTTAAATCATCATTGTGCAGCGGTTGGGATATGATAGCATATGCGTTTTCTGATTTATATTCTAAAGATCTTCTCCACCTGAATTGTCCAATTTATAATAAATTCATATAGACTACACAATTCAGGATGTTACGCAATAGCAATGTTGCCAGGCGACATATTTAGTCTATTGATAAACTCTCCTCGTGTTTTATAATGTTTATTTTAGCATATACATTTTATTTGCTCATCTAGGCCACACATTTCTTGAATTTACTGTAATCCTATGTACTAATTATGGTTTATTTACATTATCGGCACTCAGAGACCTGGGTTTTTGTCATAGCACATTCTCAGGAGTCTAGTAAATGATTGATCTCTGCTCCTGGAGCCTCTGCAGGTGTTGTTGTCAAGATTGATGATTTTAAGTCAACGTATTTAGACCAGACACCTCAGCAGATAAATAAGTGGGATATAACGTATTTTGTGCCAGATACAGCTCCAAGTACAACTCGCTAACTAGGAAGAGAGCAGATGATCTTCAGGCCTGGAAAAAATCTGCCTTCAGATTTGCTTTTCAAAACAGCGTGTACCGGTACATAAAGTGACTTAATTGCTGATGATACCCAAAGAAGGACATAAATTGTGTGAAGGATGTATTTGTATGGTGTATGTATGATGCAGAGCAGGGACTTACAGTATATGCATGATGCAGAGCAGGGACTTGCTTCTTTGGATGCTGGCCAGAAGATGTGCTAGCAGATCACTGCAGTAATATGCAATCTATTTTTGAGAATGAAGATTTTAAAAAAATAAAAAAATAAAATAACCATTTCAGAATCCAAAAAAAGCTTTTAGTTTTTCCACACTGTTACTGTTGGCCTCAAGGTGGTGCTGTTGGTAATCAGGAGACTGGAAAATAATTCATAAACTCTGTTAATAAAACTTTGGGTATAGTAAACTTGTTTTTTGACCCCTATATGGGACTGTTTCTCACTATAGTGGAAAGTGGACAGCACATCAGGGCCTCAGTGTGAAGCCAATGTGTAGCCAGGTCAGCTGCTGCACTCGTAATGCTGCATTAACTCCCTTCCTACATTGTTCCGGCCTGGTTCTGTACACCTGAACCAGTAATCTGACATAGTTACTGTATTGCATTGTAATCAGTTATGTACGACTAGCAGCAATTGCTGTTGGACTCATGATCCACTGCATTGGAAGTCACTTTCATTAAATCTTTTGTGCAAATTTTGCAAAGTTTTTGTTTACTGTTCAGTTGGCAGGGCACATGTTAAGGCCTGCCCGTGAAGGTATCGAAGCCACTCACATCACCAGAGCGAGTGGGTTCTCTTGATTGGCTGCCTGTTTTAGAGAGGCTGAATGATTGGCCAAATAGTGGCGCCTTGGAATCTCTCTGGTCCCACCACCAGAGGTGTATGCGCCAATGGTAGACTAGGAGGGGAAGGTTCTGTCCTCCTGATTGGTCCCAAATGCGGAAAAACTTAGCTTCTCCTCCTTTAGGACCTGGGGGAAAGGAGAGGTCATTTGTTGGCACCAGGAAGCATCCCCTGCATGGGGGAGACAGGAGAGCTGGGCATTTGTTGGCACAGTAATCTATGTGCTTGAGTATGACAATTTTTGATGTAGTAGACGTCCTGCTTCCTTGGAGTTTACTATAATGGGTTTCGGCTGTATCAGATAACTCTGGACATCCAGTAGTTGTCATCAGCATCTATAGACCTGTGCATATGCGAATGTCCAATATTTATAAGAGCTGATTCAGTGAGCAGCATTATGCCGCTATTGGCTCCACCTCCATTTCACTGTTTTGCTGCCGATCAAGAGCTGGAACGTGGATGCATGCCAGCAATGGGCTGCAAATAGTAGAGTGCTTCCTGAATAGGGGAGCCTGAGTGGGTCAAATCCTATTGGGTGGTTTTGCTGATTAGAGGCACTACTTTTAGGGTAGGAACGCACTAGGCAGAATCGCATATGCGTTTTCCATAGCACATAGTGGAAAACGCATATGTGATTCTGCCTAGTGTGTTCCTAGACACATAGACATAGACCCTGAACAAGCATGCAGCAGATTAGATGTTTCTGACAAAAAAAAAAAAAAAAAACTAATGAGATTAGCTGCATGCTTGTTTCAGGTGTGTGATTCAGACACTACTGCAGCCAAAGAGATTAGCAGGATGCCATGCAACTGGTATCGGTTAAAAGGAAATATGGCAGCCTCCATATCCCTCTCACTTCAGGATCTCTTTAATTTGCCCAGATCGAAACTGCATGCAGTTTCCGTCAAACTTTCATACAAGTTGCAATAATTTTCATCTTGTTGATCATCATTGATCAGTTTTTTAATTGTTACAGAAGACATTAGTACTTTCTAAATCCTACAATTGGAAGATATAGTATAATGACATCAGTCAGTTTCTCTTTAGATGTCCAGTAGCATTGCAAGTATTGTGAAGAACATGAATACACTTAAAGAGAAACTCGAACCAAGAATTGAACTTTATCCCAAGCAGTAGCTGATACCCCTTTTACATGAGAAATATATTGCTTTTCACAAACAGACCATCAGGGGGCGCTGTATGGCCGATTTTGTGCTGAAACCCCTTCCACAAGAAGCTCTGAGTACCGCGGTACTCTGGGCAAACTGCCACAATGTAACAAGGTTCACAGACAGGAATTAGCTGTTTACAGCTGTCTCTAACAGCCAAAACAGCTAGGAGCAGCTACATAACCTGCCCACAGTAGAAATGTCACCATGTTATAAATGTCAGAATGTAAATCGGGGAGAGGAAAGATTTTACAATGAGCAAACACTGACTAAATCATTTATACATAATTATTGTAAAAATGAAGCACATTTTTTATTACATTATTTTCACTGGAGTTCCTCTTTAAGCTACATTCACAGTGGTGTATTGCGGTGCAGCATACCGGACGCTCTGTAACCACCTATGCGCCGTTCATAGTGCATTGGGTGCGTTGCAGTACAATGGAGTGCAGCAGTGGTAACACACTGCGTGTTAATGGTTACAGTGAAGCATACTTTTTATTGACTGTATGGTTTACTGCATGCGATCCAATATGCAACAAGGCTGTGGAGTCGGTACAAAAATCATCCAATACCAACTCTGACTCCTCAGTTTATGAAACCTCTGACTCCATGTACCCAAAATTGCTCTGCCGGGCTGTGGAGTGGGTACAAAAATCATCAGACTCCGACTCCTCAGTTTATGAAACCACTGACTCTGACTCCAGGTACCCAAAATTGCTCCGACTTCACAGCCCTGATTGCGTTGCATTCCTGTGGCTGGAGGGTATGCAACTGCTTCATCCCTGATCCAGCACAATTTAAATGAATCAGGTGAAGCTAATCCTTACACATATCATTCAACTAGCCCATAAAACTGCACTGCTACTTGATGCCATTAAATTCACTTAACGTTTTGTAAAGTTGCTTTTATCCTTTTTATTTGAAGTTATTGGTGGAGTTTGAGTTCTTTTGGTTTTGAACAAGTTTCTGCCATTTACATTTGAAAGGCTATATAACTTTTGATCTATTGATGGAAATACATTCAGAAAATGATTAAATGTAAAACTGTGGACATCTTCACATATGTACCAAATCTACAAAGAAGAAACTTGCTTTCATGTCTGCTTTAGAAGCATCACCACTCAATAACTACATCAAAGTTGTGTCCACTTCTGCAGAGCTGACTGTTACCATTCTGACAGAGATGGAGACGATACTTGGAAATACTTCAACTGTATTATTAACAGATATGATTTAGTGTTTGCACGTAATAATTATGGAAATGTTTAACGCAGACACGATAATGAATATGACTAATGAGACTAAGACTCATGATAATATTTATGTGTTGAATATACAATACTATATTACAATGTACATTATGGTCTGACACACTTCAGACTTGCTTTTCAGTTATTACTCTACTGCCACATCCTCTAGTCACTCTAGTACATGTTTTCATGTCATTGGGTGATGCCGCTAGTAAAAAAATTATTAGTAATTTACATTACTGTTATTTTACTATGCACATACCTGCCACCCATTCTCACTTGAACCCTCCCCTCCTAGTGACTAAAACTACCAACTCCCCGCTTCAAGTGCCTAAATCCTAACTTCCCTCTCCTAATTCCTACATTAACGCCGGCATCCAAATGACTGCTAGTTGTAGACAATCATCTAGGATGGACTACAGCCCCTATTTCCTGTGTGGTAGCTGATTGGCTACCGTCTACATCTGGCGCCCTATTACCAATAATCCCCAAACCCAACTGACCTGATTCATTCCAGAAAGACCTGTAACCTGAGATATTTAATAATTTCTGTGAAAAATTGGGGTTCAAGAGGTTTTCAAACAGACACTTGAAATTCACAGAAATGTGAATAAAAGAATAATATTTTCTAGCGCTGTATGCAAAACGTATACAATCTCATTAAAGAACAAGCAACACCCATGCTAACCTAGAAATAAAAAAACGCATACAGTGGCTTGCAAAAGTATTTGGCCCCCTTGAAGTTTTCCACATTTTGTCACATTACTGCCACAAACTTGAATCAATTTTTTTGGATTCCACATGAAAGACCAATACAAAGTGGTGTACATGTGAGAAGTGGAACGAAAATCATACATGATTGCAAACATTTTTTACAAATAAATAACTGCAAAGTGGGGTGTGCATATTTATTCAGCCCCCTGAGTCAATACTTTGTAGAACCACCTTTTGCTGCAATTACAGCTGCCAGTCTTTTAGGGTATGTCTCTACCAGCTTTGCTCATCTGGAGACTGAAATCCTTGCCAATTCTTTGCAAAACTGCTCCAGCTCAGTCAGATTAGATGGACAGCGTTTGTGATCTTGCCACAGCAGTAGTTTTCAGATCTTGCCACAGATTCTCGATTGGATTTAGATCTGGACTTTGACTGGGCCATTCTAACACATGGATATGTTTTGTTTTAAACCAGTCCATTGTTGCCCTGGCTTTATGTTTAGGGTCGCTGTCCTGCTGGAAGGTGAACCTGTGCCCCAGTCTCAAGTCTTTTGCAGACCCCAAGAAGTTTTCTTCCAAGATTGCCCTGTATTTGGCTCCATCCATCTTCCCATCAACTCTGACCAGCTTCCCTGTCCCTGCTGAAGAGAAGCACCCCCGGAGCATGATGCTGCCACCACCACCAGTGATGTGCAGTGTTAGTTTTCCACTACACATAGCGTTCTGCATTTTGGCCAAAAAGTTCAATTTTGGTCTCACCTGACCAGAGCACCTTCTTCCACATATTTGCTGTGTCCCCCACATGGCTTGTGGCAAACTGCAAATGGGACTTCTTATGCTTTTCTGTTAACAATGGCTTTCTTCTTGCCACTCTACCATAAAGGCCAACTTTGTGCTGTGCGCGACTAATAGTTGCCCTATGGACAGATTCCCCCACCTGAGCTGTAGATCTCTGCAGCTCGTCCAGAGTCACCGTGGACCTCTTGACTGCATTTCTGATCAGCGCTCTCCTTGTTCAGCCTGTGAGTTTAGGTGGACGGCCTTGTCTTGGTAGGGTTTACAGTTGTGCCATACTCCTTCCATTTCTGAATGATCACTTGAACAGTGCTCCGTGGGATGTTCAAGGCTTTGGAAAACTTTTTGTAGCCTAAGCCTGCTTTAAATCTCTCAATAACTTTATCCCTGACCTGTCTGGTGTGTTCTTTGAACTTCATGGTGTTGTTGCTCCCAATATTCTCTTAGACAACCACTGAGGCCGTCACAGAGCAGCTGTATTTGTACTGACATTAGATTACACACAGGTGCACTCTATTTAGTCATTAGCACTCATCAGGCAATGTCTATGGGCAACTGACTGCACTCAGACCAAAGGGGGCTGAATAATTATGCACACCCCACTTTGCAGTTCTTTATTTGTAAAAAATGTTTGGAATCATGTATGATTTTCGTTCCACTTCTCACGTGTACACCACTTTGCACTGGTCTTTCACGTGGAATTCCAAAAAAATTGATTCCTGTTTGTGGCAATAATATGACAAAATGTGGAAAATTTCAAGGGGGCTGAATACTTTTGCAAGCCACTGTATATAAGTACATAAATACTACTTCTACTTACATAACAGATGTATTGTGCTATCCACGTAATGATTCCTGTGAATTTTACAAAGGAAAAGCAGAAAATCCTATTCTAGGCAGTGGCCATCTTGCCAAGCTAATGCTGACATCATAACCTCCCTGACTCTTGTTTTCCCCCCTCCTTTCTCATGCTCATTGTGTATTCATTAGCTGCCCTCCTCCCAGAGTCTTTTTTTTTTTTTTTACTTACACATCCAATCACTGAGTCACCTCAGCCTTGCTTGTAAACACAAGTGATCAGCTAGGTAGGGAAATAAATGGAAGAGGAGGAATATATTATAGATAAAAAGAACTCCCAGCATTCAACTTTTTGGAACTGTTTGGCACTTGGGCCAGTGCTCCTAAAGTATGTGATAACTCCAAACCATTACAGCAGAAAAAGTTTTGAATGCAGGATTAGCATCTTTATCACTTAATACACTCAGACCAGTTGCTGTTGAAATTTGATTTTTGTGGTGACAATACCAATTTTTATGGTGACAACCAGAAATCAACGTCAGAATCAATCAGACACTAACTGGGACATTAAAGCTGCTCACTGTTACAAGACATTTACTTAATTCTAATGGTAAACAAACCAACCAGGGGAAAAGCACTGCTTTGTAAAGTATGGAAAAATCGCTACTGTACATGCCCAGAATGCTCCCGGCTATGGCAGCCTGATCAGGATGCGTGCGGCTACACAGTAATTGGCAACCGGCCACCACTGACCAGCTTTGAGGGGGTCACTGCAGCTGACTGGAGGGTCGGGGAAGGACAGCGCAGGCACAGGATGACGGCAGGGGCTGCAAGAAGCCCCAGGTAAGTTCAACTGCTTCCCCTTAAAGTGTACCTGAGCTGAAAATAATAAAACGTTTTATACATACCTGGGGCTTCCTGCAGCCCCATCCACTCGGATCGCTCCCACACTGCAGTCCTCCGCTGCCCGCAGCTACGGGAACCGGGTCCCTCTACGTATCTCTCCAGCAGCTGCTGTATAGATATGCAAATAGCGCACTTCTCTTGCGTAGACTGGCTCCAACTGACGTAAGTGATGGGACCCGGTTCCCTTAGCTGCGGGCAGCGGAGGACGAATTTTTAAACTGTAATTAAAATAGAAAATATGATAAAATGTTCTATTTCTCAGATAATAGTCATCATAAATAATTTATATATACAGTAATAGCTGTGCTTAGTCCACAAAAATGAAATAAACCAATTAAAAAATAGTTACCGTACTTGTGCTGCTTCAATAAAGCAGTCCCTATATTTTTAAAGTCAGATATATCTGATTGTGACTGCATATATGATGTGCACACAGGAATATCTTATATACTAAACAACATCTATGCTGTAAGAATAAAGTTGTGTAGCCATGTCACTAATAAAGATGGTCAATGATATGTAAATAATTCTGTGCTGATGCTGGTTATGCAAATTTATGCACTCCCTTTGCTCATGAAATCAAATAATGTGATATGTTAAAATTTGGTTTGGTGACTACGAATTAAAGGGTACCTGAGACGGATGAAAAGAAAAGTTTTATACATACCTGGGGTATCCTCCAGCCCCCTTCAGGCTAATTGGTCCCTCACTGTCGTCCTCCGCCACCTGGATTTTCTGCTATGAGTCCCGGTAATTCAGTCAGTCAGTGCAGTCTGGCCGCGTGCCGCTTCCACAGCCAGGAGCATTCTGCACCTGCGCAATAGTGCTGCTCAGGTGTCGTACGTTCCTGGCGGCTGAGTGTGTGCATACCACTACGCCTGACTGGCTCAAGTACCCGGACCCATAGCAGAAGATCCAGGTGGTGGAGGTGGACAGCGTAAGCATGAAGGGGGCTGGAGGAAGCCCCAGGTATGTATAAAATCTGTCTCAAGTTTACTTCGTTACACAGTAGTACTATACTCTACATATGCACTCTCCACAGAGCTGCAGGGAATGCACTGAGAATGTTGTGCACATTGAACACAGAGGTGTTGTCTATTACCCATAAACCTGGTTCAGATTGTGCATGAAGAATGTGTAATAGCGGAAGAATCCCCTTATTCCCCTGCAGAGTACCTGCACATCACTCTTACATGTACCCACAGTTACATTGCCTAGGGCCTCATCCATGTTCAGATTGTGCATGAAGAATGTGTAATAGAGGAAGAATCCCCTCATTCCCCTGCAGAGTACCTGCACATCACTCTTACATGTACCCACAGTTACATTGCCTAGGGCCTGATCCATGTTCTTTGTTCCTGTCTGTACCTTCTACAAGTACTCTTACCAAGGACTAGTTTTAGTCTATGACTAAAAGTATTAGAGGCAGAAGGTCCGCCGGATATCCAGGTAACTGTTATTGTATAAAAGGGAAAAAATATGGCAGCCTCCATATCCCTCTCACGTCAGTTGTATTTTAAAATTCCTAAGCGCTGGCAATTAAGAGATGAATTTCATGTTACATACTTTCAATCAACAAGATTGTAATATGCAAATTAGAGAAGTCGGAGTCGGTGGAATCCTAACCTGAGGAGTCGGTGGATTTTGTACCGACTCCACAGCTTTGTTATTTTCAGCTCTGAGTCACTTTAAGTGCAAAAAGAATGCATTTAGACTCCATGAAATGACTGAATCTGCATTAAAGAATGTAATGAACTCTCAGTACCGAACATTCTGTACAGATCACCTGGCAGAACTAAAGATGTCACCACCAGTGATACATGAATATTGTAAAAAAAAAAAATAAGCAATTTTATTCATTGTTATTTTCACTACAGTTCCTCTTTCAGGGGCCAGATATATATGGCACAGAAAGGGTTAATAAACCAGCAAAAACTGCATATGCAGTTTTAGAGCTGCATGTTCTCAGAAAATTATCTTGTGACAGGTTGTTGCTGGAATTTTTTCTCATGGCTCAAACAGTATCGGGCAAGAGGCGTATCTAGAGGGGTGCAGGCATGCCTCGTGCCACAGGTGCCAACGGGCACCATGCCTGACCCTGTGCTGCACCCCCAAGACTGCCCCTGTGCTCGCCTCATGCCAGCCCCTGTGCTGCACTGCTATGCCTGACCCTGTGCCCCACACCCATGCTTGCTTCTGAGCTGCGCCCCCATGCCTGCCCCTGTGCTGCGCCGCCACGCCTACCCCCATGCCTCCTCATCACTCAGACCTCAGATCAGATTAATTTTGTTATCTGTAGAACATGGCTACTTAAAGCGGAATATAACCCTGCATTTCAACTTTGCTCTAAAACATTATTTACAGCATATTATATGCAACCAGATTTTTTTTTTTTTTTTTCACTAGACCAGCATTGGAAGGGTTACACACAGAGTTTTAAGGTTCTGTGGAGAGAGCTGCTCCCTGCAGCCGAAGTTTAAATAGATACATTTCAGTAAACAAAATGTAACAAGTGAGGAATGTTACACACTCTTTGGCTGTCCTCCAGCTCCTGCACAGTGAGAGAGAGTGAGTCACATTCCACAATTGTTACATTTTGTTTTGCTTAAATATATCTATCTAAACTTCGGCTGCAGGGAGCAGTTCTCTCCAGGAACGTTAAAGCTCTGTGTTTAACCCTTCCAATGCTGGTCTAGTAAAAAAAAAAAATGCTGGTTGCATATAATATGCTGTAAATAATGTTTTAGAGCAAAGTTGAAATGCAGGGTTATATTCCGCTTTAAGTTATGTATGTAAGGTGCACTTGGCTTAGTGTTAGAAAAGAGGACATAGGGCTGGTGCTCACCAGAGCGGTTCTGGAGCATTTTTTAAACGCTTGCAGGGGGAAAACCGCTTGGCTAATGAAAGCGAATGGGATGGTGCACACCAGAGCGGTTAGTTTTTTCCCACAAACGCAAACTCGGGGGCTGCAGCATTTTTGAGGTTTCGGAGGCGTTTCTACCTTAATGTTAAAGTATAGGAAAGTGGAAAACAGCTCTGAAAAACATTAGAACAGAGCAGTTTTCCAGGCGTTTTTGTTGCAGAAGCTGTTCAGTAACAGCTCTACTGTAATAAAATATGACATCTGCTACACAAAAATGCTCCAAAAACGCTAGGCATGTTTAGAAAACGTCTCTAAACATGCCTAGAATCGCTCTGAAATCTGCTTCAAAAACCTCTAACATTTTGCGGATCTGCTAGAGGTTTTTGGTGTGCACTGGGCCATAAAGGGAATAAGAAGAGATAGTTCCAGAAAAGTAACTTCAGCAATATCAAGAGTCAAAAAACACAAGCAACCATAGTACATGCATGTAAGAAAGCTCTGACTGGGGCGGGGGGGGCGGCGCAATTTAAGTGTTTGCCACAGGCTCTATATTACCCAGATACGCTGCACAGTGAGCACTAAACAGCCACTTTTCAGAAACTCTGCTGATTCTCATCTTCTGAAAGAATGTGATTTGTTGTAATTGGGTGTGGCATTGTAAGATTAAAAAATATTGGGGTGGATCAGAAACAGTATTGCTGTTTATCACAATTTTGTGATTTTCTGTAAATCCTGCAGTTCTGTTTTAATAATAATTGGATACAAATAGCTTCTAAAATTGCTTCTGTTCACAGACATTGTGTACTCCTCTGTCCACAAAATGTTTATTTCATGTATTCATGCAAAAATGGATGTAACTTGTTCAGCTTTACCTTTTGATATTGATTTCACTCTTAGAATACCATGTACTGTTCAGTTGCTGCGCTTGCCTGCTGTAAAGTGATTATCTAATTTTAGTCGCTAATTGAAACCGATAAATCCAGTCTGATGCATTCCAAGTGATGGTGTGTTGCTGTCCCAATCCATTAGCATTCTACTCGTTGTGCTGTGCTTTAAAATACACCATCACAAACCCAAAGAATCCACACTTGCGATATGATGAGCACAAATTCTCAGAGGAAACTTTCGGTGCTTGCCAAAATAGTTCCATAGATATTGGCAGCTGAAGCAATATGCAAATTCTTGACTCTGGCTTTATATTTTATACTCGTATGATCATCATTAGGATCTCTTATCATCATATGGTATTTGTGTCGGGTTATGTACCTGCCAGCTTATGTAATGTGGGCCTTTCATGATGGAGGTAATGCTGATGAACAAATATTAACCACTTAAGTACCAGCGATCTCTGCCCCCTTAAGGACCAGTGACTGGTGGTACCATAAAACGCTGTATACCGACAAATTGCTGCACATACCCGCCGCAACTGCAATCCACGCCCAGAGCCTCAGGCCACACTCTATGACAGCGGAGCTCTGTAAGCAGGTCTGGAGCCGCTTTTATTGGATCCTGACCGTGTGATTACTGTAAGCCAATGGGAGTTGCTTACATTGATGGTCAGGAGCCAATGAAATCATCTCCTGACCGGCTCCCAGGGCTCTGCCGTCATAGAGAGCGATGAGAACGCACGGCGGTGATCTGAAATCTATACCTCTTGCAGGTATTAAGGGATCAAAACAGAGCATAGATTTAACTCACCGCTGTCCGGAACTGGTTTAAAGAGACTCCGTAACAAAAATTTCATCCGGTTTTCTTCCATCCTACAAGTTCCAAAATCTATTCTAATGTGCTCTGGCTTGCCGCAGCATGTTCTACTATCACCATCTCTGTAATAAATCAACTTCTCTCTCTCCTGTCAGACTTGTCAGCCTGTGTCTGGAAGGCTGCCAAGTTCTTCAGTGTTGTGGTTCTGTGATGCATCTCCCCCTCCAGGCCCCTCTCTGCACACTGCCTGTGTGATATTTAGATTAGAGCAGGTTCTCTCTGCTCTATTATCTTTTACAAGCTGGATACATCCTCCTCTGAGCTGGCTGGGCTTTCACATACTGAGGAATTACAGACAAGGGCAAAGCTGTTTACAGGAAGAAAAGAGCAGCCTGAAACTTCAGTGGAAGATAGCTGCAGGGGGAAAGAAACACACAAATGATCTCTTGAGATTAAAAAGGAAGGGTGTATACAGCCTGCTTGTGTATGGATGTATTTTCTATGTGTGGACATACTGTACATCAACCTACTTCCTGTTTTGGTGGCCATTTTGTTTGTTTATAAACAAACTTTTTAAAACTGTTTTTAACCACTTTTAATGCGGCGGGGAGCAGCGAAATTGTGACAGAGGGTAATAAGAGATGTCCCCTAACGCACTGGTATGTTTACTTTTGTGCGATTTTAACAATACAGATTCTCTTTAAGGTCAGCTGTAATGATCGGGCTATGTTAAAACATGCAGCTATACATCAACTTCTGTTTAGACTCAATCTGTATTTAAAAGACACCCAACCTGGGAGGTATATGGAAGCTGCCATTTTTATTTCCTTTTAAATAATACCAGTTGCCTGGCAATCCTGCTGATCTATTTGAACGCAGTAGCCTCTGAATCACACCAGAAACAAGCATGCAGCTATTCTTGTCAGATCTGACAATGTCAGAAACACCTGATCTGCATGCTTGTTCGGGGTCTAT
This sequence comes from Hyperolius riggenbachi, assembly GCF_040937935.1. NCBI lineage: Eukaryota > Metazoa > Chordata > Amphibia > Anura > Hyperoliidae > Hyperolius > Hyperolius riggenbachi. Next base: position 119,170,406 of record NC_090651.1, on the reverse strand, counting down.
GGCTCTAAGTATTAGAGGCAGAGTGAATGTACAGTATATGCATGCTTTCAGCAAACATCTGGGTTAAAAGCTAGTTCTAGCCAGCAATTAATCAAGTTTTAGGTTCTGCAACATCATCTACTGACTTTCACATTGTTAACATTTAACCAATTAAATTGAAGGGCGCTAGAGGGTTGTTTGTTGGCTATTATATGCTGGAGAGAGTCTGAATTCAGGGCACAGTCCTTTCTTCTTGTACTAATCTCAACATATTTTCTGTGCTTGTGTACTTACCAAAAAGTCACTTTGAAGGTTCAAGAAATCCATTTTGGTGTGTAATATAAGATCACTGTATGATATCATTCATGTCAGTTACATAAAAGCTCTCAATCTATTGCCATTGTTTATCCTCCCTGCCATAGTGTAGAGCCAATTATAGGGGAACCAGCTAACTTACCAGCTTTGTTTTTGCAATGTGTGCAGAGATGTGGACTTGGTACAGTATCACACAGTTCATTGTCACAACATGTTTGGGACTTTAACTTCTAAGTACCATTTATTTCTGTATGTACTACATGGTGGAATAATAAAGCATGCTTAACCGTGCCAGACATCATCTTTGAGTTTTGTTCAGGTTTGTGGAATCGATACAAAAACCATCCAACTCCGACTCCTCAGTTTATAAAAGCACAAACTCCATGTACCCAAAATTATTCTGACTACTCAACTCCGACTCCTTACCGAGGCTGTGGAGTTGGTACAAAAATCTTCCGACTTCTCAGTTTATGAAACCATCGACTCAGACTCCAGGTACCCAGAAATTGCTCCACAGCCCTGGTTTGCTTGCATACTGATTGTCTCCTGGGGCTTGGGATAGCACCTGCGTTGGGGTGATATACCTATTGTATGAACCTCCTTCTTCTGTATGCCCAATTTACATGTTATATAAATGGTTTTATTCTACCAAAATTCTCTGAGGTAGACCTTCAAACTCCAAAGCTGCTTCTCAGAATGGAACATACCGTTGCTTTGCAAAAATACTTCTACTATTTACACAAAATCAACTTATGCATGCAGACTTGGAACATATGTTGCAGATCTGCTTTACGACAAGACTGTCTTAGGAAGTCACCTTACTTTTGTAGGAACTCTGATCCACTAAAAATTGCTAGTTATTGCCATTATTGCTAGCTATTAATTGGACTCAAGCCTGTATCAAACTAGGAAAAGAAAATACTGTATGTGCATTTATCTAAGAAAAAACATTTCAGTTGATGTTTCCTTGCAAAGACTCCAGCCAGTGACTTCTGCAATACTGCGAGCCAGAAAGACACTACTCTGTCCTCCTGGATAATATCAGAGATAGGTTTCAGCCAAGATGCTATGGGAAGAGCTGAAGCATGGAAACAATTGAAATGATCCCACGGGAAAGACTTCTGAATGTTTGTCTGTGGAAAACAAATCTTGTGGCAGTTTGGAATGGAGAATGCTGCTGCATATCTCTTAATGCACTCTTTGTCTTGGGATATGTTTACACACACTCACGTTCACTTATATAGGAAATAATTATGCACTATTTATAGTTGCTCAATGCCACACTAAACTATTACAGTGTTTCCTCTTTACATGAAGAACATGTAGAGAGTGAATTTAAACTAAAAAAACAAGTTCAGGAACAGGGCCAGAGCTTCCGTGGTGCAAACTGAGCAATTGCCCAGGGCCCCACACACAGCTGTATGGACCCTCAAATAAAACAGGAAGCTGGCACATCCAATATGTATCTTAAATCATTTAGTGTATAAAAACGCCAACATTTCGGAGCTACATAGGACCCCTTTATCAAGGCAACATTTGCTCGTAGGCAATCATCTGTTTCCCGCAATGTGTCAATCAATCTGTTAATATCAAATTAAAAAGAATGGGAGTCAGAGCTCCTCTGCTGCCTGTCTGAATTACATTGCGTCCTGCAAGTGCTGAGAGGAGCTCTGACTCCCATTCTTTTCAGTTTGACATTGCAGATTGGTTGGCACATTGCGGCAGACAGATGATTGCCTATGAGCAAATGTTGCTTTGATAAAAGGGTCCTACGTGGCTCCGAAACGTTGGTGTTTTTATACATAAAATGATTAAAAATACATATTGCATGTGCCAGCTTCCTGCTTTATTTGTAGATTTGCAGAGGGCGTCGTCCTTCTTTTTCAGCTGTAGCACTGCCCCTTAAGATTTATCCAGTTGTGAGGGTGAGGCAGCACTTAACTTTTTGAGCTGTATGGACCCCCCTGGTCTTCTCGCTTGAGTTCATGGAGATCCCTCCTGGGCCCTGATTTGTTGCAGAATGCACACTGGAGATTTTTCTTACCTGTCTGACAACTCGTGCCTGCGCAGTATAACGGACCCGATTGGGCTCGGCTATTTACGCCTGAGCCAGATCAGAAAGCCGCTGCTGCGCTACAGCCAGGGAGGTAAATTTTGCGCCTGCACAATTTTTTCAGGGGCTGGCAGTGCTGGATCCCTTAGGTTTAGGAGGATGAGGGAAGCCTCAAAAGGATCCAGAGGCTTCCCCCTGGAGGGGAAGGGGGTATTACAGTTTCTCTTTAAGGGATTCCAGAGTAAGAATTTCAGTCCTACAACCCTGGGCTGATCCAAGGCACACACAATTGTGGAACGCAGCGTGACCACAAAGCGTCCAGTAGGGGGGCGAAACGGCCGTCGCTTGACCCACCTTCTTCCCTCACCTCCCACCATCGGCAGCCTGCAGCACAACGTCTGAGGTAACTTGTGCTTGTAATTATCTCTGTGATCACCAAGATGTTACTACAGTTGCAATAAGGGCTGGTGCACACCAGAGCGGTTCTGGAGCTTTTTTTAAAAGGCTTGCAGGGGGGAAACTGCTTGGCTAATGAAAGTGAATGGGATGGTGCACGCCAGAGCAGTTTGTTTTTTCCACAAACGCAAACTCGGGGCTGCAGCATTTTTGAGATTTCTGAGGCGTTTCTGCCTCAATGTTAAAGTATAGGAAAATGGAAAACCACTCTGAAAAACGCTAGATAAGAGTAGATTTCCAGGCTTTTTTGTTACAGAAGCAGTTCAGTAACCGCTTTACTGTAACAATATTTGTAATCTGCTACACAAAAACGCTCCAAAAGACGCTAGGCATGTTTAGAAAACGTCTCTAAACATGCCTAGAATCACTCTGAAATCTGCTTCAAAAACCTCTAGCGTTTTGCAGATCTGCTAGAGGTTTTTGGTGTGCACTGGGCCTATATCAGTTTGGATTTAGGATGGAAGGTGGGCATGCTTTTGTCTCTCCACTTCAATACTTTCTTCCAAGAAATTTAACGGAGCACACATCCAGCAACAAAGGTGACGAGATTGTTGGGCTGCTGTGAAATTTATGTTTGCCTTTGTGACACTTATACCTGATCTATGATTGCACCAAAAGGGGAGTGCCACACTATCTTTTTCTTCTAGAAAAACTCATACAATTGTAACCCTCACCCCGTATGCCAGTATCTTTGCAATATATTTAGTTGCCCTGGTTAAGATCTATTCTTTTATATAAGCATTTTGCCCAGACTTTTCTTTCAGTGCTTCTTGTTGAACTTATTAAAAACATTCTAGATAGGCTTTGACAAAGGAAGCTTTCACTGTCCTGGTTGATAGCTTGTAATCCTATTTGACGATTATACAAATGGGTTTGAAAGAACTACTTCTTTCAGCTCAAGTTTCCTCAGAGAGCTGATGGATATGATCATTAAGATGCCCGTATTCAACACTGTGTGCAGCAGGAAACATTTGTGACTGCACTCCTCTACAATTACAGAGTCTTGGAGAAACCTGAACACTTGCCAAACCGTTCTCTGTATTTCTTAATTGCTGCATGTTCTCAGATCGTCATATTATGGTCTGTGTTACAATGATTTACGTTTCTCACATCAGGAGGATGAAGATGGCGTCAGGCGTTGTTCCAGAATGAAAGCAGAGATGAAGAGACTGAGGTTGTCTAAAAGATGCAGACCCCCTGACTGAAGAGAGCTCCACCTTACTTCTGATTGCTTAGTTCAGGTAAGTGTATTCTGCTGCATCCATCAATGTCTGCTGTGTGCAAGGTAGAATAAATGGATAGGAATTTTAGGCTGAAGCTGTTGCCATAAATCAGCGGCTCTGAATGCATAGTTGTCCTCATGGGCATAAAGGAAATATTTACATGGCTCCTCCCCTTAACTTAATGAAAAATAAAGCTTGTGTATTTTGAATGTGTGTGGGATGTCATGACACGGAGGTAACCGGCTTGAAAAAGGCAGTGCAAGCTCTCTACAGAGCATTTAATTAAGCCATAGCTTAGATTATGTACAACAGTGTTCTTGTGTGTGAGGAATGCATAAAACGACTTCATTCCATAGAGTGCCGCTTCCACAATTCTGTGGAAATGTGCAAAACTGGGTGTACTCTACTGAGTGAGTTATATTTTTATACGCACATGGAAGCCTGAGAGGAAATAAAAAGGTAGGAGTAGAACTTATAAAATTCAAGTGTACCACAAAGGTATAATTATACAGGTAGTCCCTGACTTACGAAGACCCGACTTGCAAAGAACGCGCCGATACAAACAGCCTGAAAATGTGACATTTGATTCTGTGGGAAGAAGTATTTTTCAAAAAGACCTTGTACTTTTTGAGAAAATCAATTTAAAAAAAATCAAAGAAAAATGTTTTTTAATCCCGTAAAACTTAATTTTGCTGCAGTATACAGAAGGCACAAGGGGGCAGAGGTGACACAGAGGAGAACACTGCTGGGGGATAGAGGTGACAAAGAGGGGGACACTGAAGGCACGTGGGAACAGAGGTGACACAGAAGGGGACACTGAAGGCACAGAGGAACAAAGGTGACACTAAAGGCACAGGGGAGGGGGGGGGGGCACTGAAGGCTTAGAGGTGACATGGGGGGGCAATGAAGGCACAGGGGAAAAGAAGTGACACTAAAGGCACATGGGAAATGAGGTGACACATAGGGGGAAACTGAAGGCACAGGGGGACAGAGGGGGACACTGAAGGCTGGGGGGGGGGGGGCAGAGGTGACACAGAGGAGGACACTGGAGGCGGGGGGGGGGGGGTGGCACGGAGGAGGAATGTGATGACAGTGTTTCAACTTAGGAACAGATTTAGGTTACAAACAAACTTACAGTCCCTACCTTATTCGCTAACCGAGGATTACCTGTATTTTAATTTAAAATGTGGATTGCAGTCTGTTGTGCAGTTGAAAATAAGTGATATGGATCTCCCTGTGCAACCTTTATTTCAAAATATTAGTCTAAGCCTGACTTTAGGCAACATTCTTATATGTACAGTATTAAATTAAATATAGAGACAATAACTGCCTACTCACACCCTAAGGCTCCCCGTATATTGCACGTGATTCCAATTTTTAATCGTTTTTTACATATGATTCCGATTTTTAATCATTACTGCATGCTGCGTTTTTTCCTCTGTTTTTCTGTTGATTGCATTCAGGGAAAATCGGAATTGCAAATCGGAAACTGAATCGCGAAATGGATTTGCAGTGTGCAGGGAGCCTAAGACATAACAATAAAAGTTGTTTAGGTGATACCTTTAATGACTAACTGTACAATATTTTTCTGCAAGCTTTTGAAACTTAAGTTTCTTCTTCAGGCATGATACAGAGGTATGGTTCTGATCCAGTTCTGAAACATGCTTGAAGAAGAAACTTAGTTTTGAAAGCTTGCAGAAAAATCTTGTACAGTTAGTCATTAAATCACATGGGCTTGCAGGGAGAGAGAGCGAGTGCTCAGTCAGCTGCAGCCACGCCCCTGCTGACTTACAGCCTATCATGGCCACTGTCCAGGAGACAGGAAGTGAGCTGGAGAGTGAAAAAATAAGGAGCTATGTATTGGTGCAGCAGGTATTTGGTAAAAACTGCTTATTTATTTTTTTCTCTTTTTGCAAAACCTTTTTTATGCAGAAGTCATTCAAATCAGTGTTTTATTAAATTTTCATTAAAAAATGATATACTCTCACTCACTCACTCACTCTCTTTCAAACAATCGCTGTACAGACTTGCTGCTCAGATGCCATCCGAGCAATATAGTAATGTATTTGCATTTGCAAGCTGCACTATGCTGCAGGAACTTCTTGGAAGTTCCTGTAGAGCAAAATATCGTCTGGCAAGGCGATTCATGCTGGTGGATCTGTGGCCAGCAGTGTTGCAGGAAGCCTATACTCATAAAAATTTAGATTTCCGGTTGAAATGATCTGCAACATTTTATTCTGTCAAAATAAAGCTTAAAGAGAGTCTGAAGCCTTCAAAAAATCCTTATTTTTTACATTTATCTTCAGCAATATCAGCAGTGCTAAAATGCCGCATTCCAGTGGCAGAACAATGTCATTAAACCCCCCAAATACTGGGGCAAAAATCCTAGTGGATTTTGCTGCCTGGGGAGGCAGAGCTTAGCGATATAGCTCTGCCTCCATTAGTGTCAATCCCAGCTGATTGCCGCCCCTCTCAGTGAAAGAAGACTGGGAGAGGCGGGGATTGACGCGAGTAGACGCAGAGCCGCAGCACAAAGCTCTGCCTCTACCAGGAAGCGCTCCCCATATTTTGCCCCGGGTTTTGGGGGGTTTAATGACATTGTCCTGCCGTGGGAATGCAGCGTTTTAGCACTGCTGATATTGCTGAAGATAAATGTCAAATTAAAAGAGGATTTTCAGAAGGCTTCAGACTCTCTTTAAAGGGGAACTAAAGAGAGAGGTATATGGAGGCTGTCCTGTTTATTTCCTTTTAATCAATACCAGTTGCCTGGCAGCCCTGCTGGTCTATTTCTCTGCAGTAGTAGCTGATTAAAACCAGAAACAAGCATGCAGCTAGTCTTGTCAGATCAGACTTATAAGTCTGAACCACTGAAACACCTGATCTGCTGCATGCTTGTTCAGGGGCTATGGCTAATAGTATTAGAGGCAGAGGATCAGCAGGGCTGCCAGGCAACTGGTATTGTTTAAAAGGAAATAAACATGACAGCCTCCATATACCTCTCTCTTCAGTTCCCCTTTAAGTGTTAAAGAGACACTTAAGCGGAAAAAAAATTATGAACTTATGATTTGTATGTGTAGTACAGCTAAGAAATAAAACATTAAGATCAGATACATCAGTCTAATTATTGTTTCCAGTACAGGAAGAGTTAAGAAACTCCAGTTGTTATCTCTATGCAAAAAAAGCCATTAAGCTCTATGACTTTCAAAGTCTTGGAGAGGGCTGTCTTCTGACTTATTATCTCAACTGTTAGTGAACAAATTTCTTTTTCTCTGCCAGAGGAGAGGTCATTTGTTCACAGACTGCTCTGAAAGAATCATTTTGAATGCTGAGTGTCGTGTAATCTGCACATATTATAGAATGATGCAATGTTAGAAAAAACACTATATACCTGAAAATAAAAATATGAGAATATTTTCTTTGCTGCTAATCTTCTAGTAATTATTCATAGTACACAACCAATTCATTATATCTTATATTTTTTCGCTTCAGTGTCTCTTTAAGTAGCTTAACTCTGCTTTAGCCTAACCTTTACCATAGAGCAGGAGGAACCACAGCCCTGTCAGCTCAGTTTTGCTGGGAGGCCCACTTGGACCTATTTACGCCCCTGAATATATGTGTGTTGTAAATGGTGCTTCTATTTGTTAGCTTTGATGTGGAAAATCCATTGTGCAATTAGGAAAGTTTGGGGGTAAAATAATTTACTTCATTCAACTAATGTTTCCATACATTATTAACGCAGCATGACTAATTTTATTTTCATTCTATGTTACAGCAGACTACAAAAATGATAACTGTCACAGAACTTAGATTTTTGGCTGATGCCCAGTCATCTTATCATATTCTGAAGCCATGGTGGGACGTATTTTGGTATTACATCACAATGGTTATGTTAATGATCGCTGTTCTTGCTGGTGCACTGCAGCTCACACAAAGCAGAATGCTATGTCTCCCTTGCAAGGCAGAAGTGGACAACCAGTGTGTACATCCTCTGGACCACGTGATCGCCAAGATTAACTTATCGGGTAGTTCCTCGGTAAAAGTAGGTCTTTCCACTGGAATCCGGACTGACCTGCACCGCCAACAATATGCCTATATCGATGCTGTGTGCTATGAGAAACAACTTCACTGGTTTACCAAATTTTTCCCCTATCTGGTATTTCTTCACACTATTATATTTGCTGTCTGCAGCAACTTCTGGCTCCACTACCCAAGTACAAGCTCTAGACTGGAACATTTTGTTTCCATCCTTTATAAATGTTTTGATTCCCCTTGGACAACCCGAGCTTTGTCAGAGACTGTTGCAGAACAAACCGTGAAAAACCAGAGGCGCAGAAGGTCACGCCCGCTTCTTTCAATATCTTCCAATACTGAAGACACAGACTCTGGAAAACAACCTCTCCAGTCAGGGGTTGAAACCACGGCAGTGGAAGATGATGCTTCAGGGGTATTAGACAAGAAAGAAGGAGAACAGGCCAAGGCTTTATTTGAAAAAGTACGTAGATTCCGCCTTCACGTTGAGCAAAAGGATATCATCTACAGGCTCTATCTAAAACAGATTATTGTTAAAGTCATTGCACTACTCATCATTATTACTTATGTGTGCTATTTTTTGTTGCATATAACATTTGACATTGACTGCATAGTAGATATTGAGGCTTTCACTGGGTACAGGAGGTATCAATGTGTTTACTCTCTTGCTGCAATTTTCAAGGTTTTGGCCACATTTTACATACTCCTCGTATTTTTGTATGGGTTTGCTTGCTTTTATAGTCTCTGGTGGATGCTAAGAAGTTCGCTGAAGCGATATTCCTTTGAAGCCGTCAGAGAAAAGAGCAATTACAGCGATATTCCAGATGTTCAAAACGATTTTGCTTTTATTCTCCACTTAGCTGACCAGTACGACCCACTGTATTCTAAGCGCTTCTCAATATTTTTGTCTGAGGTTAGTGAAAACAAACTGAAACAAATTAATTTGAACAATGACTGGACAGTGGAAATGCTGAGAAATAAGCTAACGCGTAATTGTAAGGACAATGTTGAGCTTCACCTTTTCATGCTGAGTGGGTTGCCAGACAATGTCTTTGAACTCAACGAAATAGACGTTATGAAGTTAGAACTCATACAAGATGCTAAGCTTACACCAATGATAACTCAACTGGTCAACCTCAAAGAACTTCACGTTTACCACTCAACTCTAACTGTGGATCTACAAGCTCTGAGCTTTCTTGCTGAAAATCTTGAAAGTCTTCATCTAAAGTTTACTTCTTTTGAGAAAGTCCCGTCTTGGATTTTCCATTTGAAGAATTTGAAGGAACTCTATTTAGCAGTATCTCTTGATGATTATAACTTTGCACAGATTGATGGTCTTCAGGACCTGAAGAACCTGACATCTCTTTACTTGAAGAGTAGCATCCCCAGAATTCCACCCGTAGTTACAGACATGTTGCCATTTTTAGAAAAACTTAGCATTAACAATGAAGGAAATAGGCTACTGGTATTAATAAGTTTGAAAAAAATGAAAAATCTTTCCATCCTAGAATTAATCAACTGTGACCTGGAACGAATTCCACATTCCATTTTTAGTCTAACTGAACTCCGTGAAATTGACTTTAAAGGAAACAACTTTAAGACCGTTGAAGAAATTATTAGCTTTCAGCATCTGCACAAACTGACTTGCTTGAAGTTATGGTATAATTCCATTGCCTATATTCCACTTCAGATTGGAGCCTTAGCCAACCTAGAACAACTTTACTTAAATGATAACAATATTGAAATGGTGCCACTTCAACTCTTCCTGTGTACCAAGCTGCGTGTCCTGGACCTCAGCTACAACAATCTAAGTTTCATCCCTGACGAAATCCAGCTTTTGAAGAACCTCCAGCATTTTGCCGTAACAAAAAATAGTGTAAGTATTCAAGGAACCTTTTTTTTTAAGAGCTCCGAAAAGTGTTTTTATTACTAACGCAACAAATATTTCTGAACCAAAGAAATATAAATTAAGAATATGGTGCAATTACACAGCTAATTTAAGGAATAACTGGGTTAATATATAGTAAACTGAAGACAGAAAAGTTGAGTTTATGCAATGAAGTTAAAGTGATGCTGAAGAAAAAAAACTTATGATATAATGAATTGTATGTGTAGTAAGGATAATTAATAGAAGGAAAGAGGCTCATTTTTATTTTCAGTTATATTTACAAACCACACTCAGTATTTTAACCTATGAAACAGAGCAGAGCTAATGGCCCTTTGAACTTCCCTGCAGTGAAACCTTATCTGAAGCTGTCTCACTGTTTCTTTGATATGTAAGTGCTTCAGAAAACAGCACTGTAATAGACCCAAATTGGGTTGAAGAGCTCAGGGAAGCTCTTTTGCATAAATAACAAGTGAAGTTTCTTAACTCTTCCTGTACTAGAAACAATATGGGACTCTCTTCTTTGCTACTAATGTTCTATTTCTTAGCTGTACTACACATATAATTCATGATGTTATACGTTTAATTTCACTTCAGATTCCCTTAAAAACCGGTGCAGGGTAATGCAGATAGTAGAAAACTGATAATCATACCGATACTCTAAATCACCACAGCCCCCTGCCACAGCCCCCTGCTGGTGACACAGGCAAGAAATTGCGATCTGTACAGCTCTGGCTCCCAGTTGCACACTCCGGCTCTACTTTCCTGAAACAGCCCAAAACGGCGCAGGAAAAGTTGGGTGTATTATGCGCTGCCATAGGTGGTAATGTGAATTAAGGCTATAGCGGTGCTCAAACAGTAGTTTGTGCACTGTCAAAAGATTGAGCCCAAATTACTATAAAAACAGCGTAATTCGGCCACCAGCAGTAGCTGGCAACTTAATTACGTCTTTCCCCTCAGTCCATGGTGGCCTGGAGGGGGAATAGTAATTAACGCCGCCGGGACTTTTGCAGGAGCAGGGTGAGACATTTTTCGGCTTCACCCTGCGCCCAAATTTCTCTGAGACGTTTTTGTATGTATGCCTCCTCTGCCCCTTTTACAAGTAGCTGTAGCTCTGCACTCCAGCTATAGCCACAGCTGGTTACCTGGACTGCTCCCAGTGTGATTTTGAAGCAGGTAAAAATGATAGCGGCTTAAAGCAAATGTTGCTATAGTGGCTAAAACCGCGCCCAAGTTAAACAGCGGGCGCCGCTAATTACATAGTGGCCTATAGCGGTGCCCAACATAACAAGTGTGCCTCAGCAACCTTTTTACCTGCTTTGAAATAAATTAATTATAACAGTCTGTCAAGCTACAGTTTTGTTTTTGTTTTGTTTTTTGTCTATTGGTAGCCAGTTGGTTCATTTGCCCAGTGTGTTGCCCAATGTGTTGCTCAGTGTGTTGCTCAATGTGTTGTTAGAAGCTCAATAGTGATTTTGTGTCACACTGATATGGCAGCTGTGCATTTTTAAACTCAACTCCTAACAACAAAAATAAGACAATGAAGACACCAGTGACGTTCTGTACTGTTTATTGATCTTCAGTGATATTGTGTAAGGTTTATTGGATCATCTTGAGTGAGTATGCTTGTAGACACCTATTAGACCAAGCAATTAAAGTTGGATGACCCCCATTGTTGTATGGTGGGCCACGGGTTCCAGCATAATAAGGTCTTAATATGGACATGGTGTTTCTCCTGAAAAGGTGTATATATCACAATGGCGTTGATTCACTAAATCGCCGTAATACTGTCGAGCACAGACAGCGCACAGCAGTATTACCTTTATTTCCAGGCCGTAAGTTAAGCTATTAGCATGACCCACAGTACTCGTGTAGCATAACTGTTGCCACGGTAACACACATTACTTATGGAAACGCTCGTTAGTAATACATGTTACCTTATCAAAAGCCAAACTATGCGATTACCCCGGGTTGATCTAATTGTGTAACTCACAGTACTTGCGGCCGTAAATAAGGGTAGTACCGCCGTGCGCTATCTGTGCACTGCAGTTTGCAGCAATTTAGTGAATCAACCCCTATGTCTGGTGCATGTTTAACCATTAAGTGGGACTCCTATTGACAGCCCTTGCAGTTTTCTCTGAATAATTATGTGGGGGCTATAGTATACCTTATAGTATGATCTGTGTTTTGGATAAAGGAGTTATACCTATGATAGTCAAAATGGTATAATGTATAGCAATGCTCGATAATTGATAGATATTGTATTTGGAAAGATGGTTTATTTAACACTCCCCCCCCCCCCCCCCCCTTACAAATTCTTCCCATGTAGTGTTAAACCATTCCATAATGCCGAACTCTTGCACAGCATAAAATGAAAGTGTTTATTCCACATATACCTGTAGTTGCTGAAAAATTCACTGCTGTGTGTTCTGTGTTTTGGTTAGCTAGATCAAAGTGTCCAATTAGATCTTATCAGCAGCTGTGAATCACAGCCGTGAGCTCTGTCACAGCTCTATCTATGCACCTCAGTAAACACTACTCTTTCTGTGCTCCAAGGAATGAGAAACTAAGTTAAAACTTCAGATTTTTTTTAGGATTTCTCTAAATTCTTATGATAATTTGTTTTTCCTAAAGATCATCATCCTGTGGCTAATCTGAGTTTTTAGTTCCACGTTAAGAGGGGACCATCACATAATTTGTGTGTTACATGTTCACTGCAGGTGATAACTAAAATATGTATGTATAGTATGTCCTGTTCACCTGTGTATGAAAAAATATTTTAGGCCACTGTTATAGTTTCACAGATCTGCATCTGCCTATAATGATTAACATTTCTATCTTTGTAGATTGAGAATTTGCCAGATGGGCTGTTTAAATGCAGCAAGCTTCAGTGTTTGTTACTAGGAGCCAACAACCTGACCAGCCTTTCCCCGCTAGTCAGTGACTTGATGAACCTCATAAAGATTGAGCTAGTAGGAAACCAAATTGAAAGCCTCCCTGCAGAGCTTGAGTTGTGCCAGTCTCTGAAGCCAGGCTGCATCATTGTGGAGACCAACGTCCTGCAGACACTGCCATCGTACAAGTCTTCTCATAGATGAGGCATCTTCTTGGTGAAGAATCAGTTCTCTCTTATTGTATTCAAACAGAAAAAATGAAATAAGCCATTCCTTTATCATATCAAGCACAATGGTGACTGACACCTGTCTACTGTCTGTGCCAACTAATATTTTGTATGCTTGAAGTACATTATTATTGTTGTTATTATTATACTGACATTTCAGGATACATAAAGGTCCTAGGTATACTGAGTGCCAGGGATTTGATTGACCTTGAGGTACTTGGTTAAAAAAAAAAGTGGATTGGATCACCAGCTGGTTATTTTTACTGGAATCAAGTGAGATCTCAGCATCTAAATTCCCTGGTCTGCACACCTCCATAGCCATGACTAATAGGGATGATCAATTTGATTTGGAACAGCATTCGGATCAGAAATTGAATTTAAACTAAAGCAGACAGCAGCAGGGGGCGTTATCTCAACCTTGTCACTGCCTCTGTGCACTGCCCTCCACGTTTTTTTCCAGCTCTCATATTTTTTTCCCTTCCGAATTCCAGCTCTCCTATACTTCCCCCTTCCGAATTCCAGCCCTTATATACTTCCTCCTTCCAAATTTCTTATACCTCCTCCTTCTGGCTGTGAGGGAGAAAGTATATGAGAGCTGGAATGTGATGTGGAGGGCAGTGCGAGAGGCGGCTACAAGACGCGGTCTGCTTTAGTTTAAACTCGAGTTCTGACCCAAATGCTTTGGAATGCTTTTCTGAAGCCAATTGATCATCCCTAATACCTAGGGATTTTGCTATTTGGTTCTTTTTATTTATGTTACATTATAGAACATGCAGCAGGACCGTTTCCAATAGGGACAAATCTGGCCTGAATCTGCAGCATTTCCCCGCAGGCAAGTCGGGTGGGGAAATGCTGCCTATTCCCTCCCATGGCTTGCTATGGTGCAATTCTGGATGGCATGCTGCGGTTACCCACGGCATGTATCCAAATCACCATAGCTGTACATGGCACAGCTAAGTGATTCAGATGTGGGCTCGCATCACTACAAGTGCTGGTGTGCGTCCTGCAAGATGCACGCCAGCTCAATGGAAACCAGCCCTTACTGTGGCAATAGGAAAGCTGAGTCTAAAGTCCCATCAGAGATTATATCTCTGTGACCTGTGAAATTCCACAAGACATATAGCAAACCACAAGAGTGACTTCAATCTCTTGCTACTGAACAATTTATCCATGAAGTTTGGCCATAAAACTGATAACAGGCATTAGATGATGATCTAGTTATTTGACAAATCTAGACAGTTTTAGCTAGATTAGTTAATGTGTACTAGAGGTACATCAGTGACTAAGAGACCTGTCGGACAGGTTTGAAGCCTAGTCCATTCACTACCCTTTCCCCAGAGGTATCCAAGCAGCAGAAGGTCTGCCCTTGCTACATCCACCTTCCCTCTGCATAGCTTAACATTGCTCACTTGGACGCCTTACTATTCATGGTCATAGGTCAACAAATATCAATAGAACATTCTGATGGTTAGGTTATACAACATATTCTATTGTTCCTCTGTCTATGTGCACCCCAAAGGCAGCCATACATCTAGCGATGATAGGCAGATTCCACCAAGAGACAAATCTCTCTCCAACCAAATCTGATTAGAGATAGATCTGTTGGCTGCTGATGCACCGCATGTTGATTCCCAATTAGGGGTGACATTGCCAGGGTTTTTTGACACATTCGTAACATGTCTGATTACCGACACGTTTTTTAACATGTTCGTAACACGTCTGATTACATGTTCGTAACAAGTCTGGTTTTGACACATTCGTAACACGTCACCATTACCGCAATGCGCCCCGATCGAGCAGGGCGACCCTACATGTTGCAGCATGTCTGACCGATTCATGTAACCAATTTCGGACAGAAATAGGGTGCATCTTCGATCAGGCATGCATTTGGCGGCACTGATTTTCATTCAGTTATAATAATTAAATCGGATGGTCGATCGGCCGCCAAGTTGTCTGATGTATGGCCACCTTAAACCTCCATACAGACTATAGATGTATGTTGACTACACAGTGCATGATCTAGCAATCAGTATGCGAAATGTGCACATGAACATATATATTTTTCTTGACCAAATATATGTGACCATGGCTATGAGGAGGGGAAGGTGTAAAGATATAGAGATCTTCCGCTGTGGGGAAATGCTCTGGAACTCTGATCCCTGTTGGCCAAGGAGGGCTTGTTTCAGACATTTGAAGACACATTTCAGGCATTATTGAAGTGTTGCTTGATCTCACTATAAAGGATGATCCGTTATCATGTCTGTGTAGCTTACGAAGCAATTCAGACAACCAGCAATCACCCCTAACTCAAGTACCAGTCTTAATTAGAGGACTACACAAAAAAATTGTGAATAGCATAAACTTTTTGAGAAGCTTTCCATTCTGATGTTTCATACTTAATCCATAAAACTTTACTTAAAAACACTTGTGGACCAACTTCACAAACCCTGAATGGTGTGCTAAACTACTGTGATAACAAAGCTTGCTGTAGTATGTGCATGAATGTAAAGTGTGCATGTGTGTAGTGTGCTTGTGTTTTTACTGTCTACATTTATAAACCACTGTAACAGGTTTCAGTTGTAAAGCTGACCCATACTGATCCCTATAGGCCTATGTTAAATGGGCCCACAAGGCAGGCATTCGTATCTGTCATTTGAATTGGTGGACTCTCGAATACATGGAATTCCAGTGCCATTTACATGACTCCTGTCTTGGTAATGGGAATTAAAGTGATGAGAAATTCTCAACTGGGGATAAATATGTGTGCTATTGAGGGACATATACTGAAAATAATGGTTTGCTTTGGAAAAATTTCAGACCTTTGCAAACCCCAAATAAGAACTTCCCATGGTTCTAACTAGGTATGGTCAATGAAATAATTTTGATCATGCTAATGTATACTGCTTGAAAATGGACCAATCCAATTTTACCTCATCAGGATTTGATTGGTTCATTTTTAAGCTGCATACATTTGCATAAAAAAATTGCATAATGCTTCATCAACTCAAAATTATTTGCATCTCAATGACCATCCCTAATTCTAACTCTAGTGAAAAAATGTCTGCCACTTCCTCTTGATGAATCTAGGGCAAATCTGTGGTGACATAAACAACAAAAAGATCTGACATTGCATCCTTTGTATCAAAAAATGAAATACCTGGCAGTAGTTAGTTCCAGTCTGGTGTGGGACTGATCATCCTAATGGTGGCCACTAATGATCCAATCTTTTTCATCCAATCTTACCAAATCGATGTAGTATAAGGGTAAACTGAGTGAATATACTGAATGGATACTTCAGGCAGTTACCTTATATTACATTGAAATGGTAAGATTGGATGAAAAAGATTGGATCATTAGTGGCCACCTTAACTTATAACTGTGCTAGCTTCCATTGTATGTTTCTTCATGACTTGTAACCAGTAATTTAAAGAACAATTTTTTATTTTTTTTTTAAGTTTGGAGTTTTGCTGATCTGAAAAGTCATGCTGTATCTAACTTTATGGCCCGTACTCACGGGCTGCAAAAATCGCCTGTCGCCAGCACACGTGAGCGTGTGGGCGACAGGCCGGCAACAGCTTCTCTCCAGGTCCCTCCGCGTACTCACGCGGAAGAGGGACCAGCGGCGAGACGGAAGCTGTCGCCGACGTTCCTCCTCCCCCCGCCGGAAGCTCCATAAACCTCAATGGAGGTTGCTGTCGCTAGTCCGCGTACTCACGCGGACTAGCGACAGTTGCGGCGGGGGGGCAGCGGCTACTGTCGCCATGCGATTGAAAGTTTCAATCGCCTGGCGACATGGGCGACAGTTCAGGGTGCGCGCGCGTGCGGCGGCCCATACTCACGCGTGTTGCGGCGACAAATGTCACTCGTGAGTATGGGCCATTAGTGTTAAGAGAGTTGCAGTCTTCTCTGCCAGACCCATAATCTGCTGAAGGAAGCGCACAGGTTGCTGGGTCTGTATACTAATTACAATACAACAGACATCTGTGGCTCAATATACATTAAACCAGAGCACTTGCCTCCAGATACAAAGAAAGAGATACAAGTTGCATAAACCTGCAGATAAATGGGAAGCTGTGGTATCTCCTTACGGCTCTTGTTACTTCTGGTTCCTACCTTGACAATGCAAATGCCATGTTAGTACAGTGTTCTCCCCAGGCACTTTTAGCCGGGTGCTCCACCCGGCTAGTTTTGGTGACTACCCGGCTGTCATCGGCTCAACTCCTCCTATGCTGTAAGCAGAGTTGCACACAGAAGCACCGGCCCTGCACGCTCATCTCGCCCCACCCGGCTACTTGTTCATGCCACCCGGCTGGAAAAAAAATCTGGGGAGAACACTGTAGTACATATACCGTCATGAATGGGCATAGGAGCCTCTTGGATGCTGCATACAGAGGGACCCCCATAAAACTCTACAGTAATGTTATGTAAGTCTGCTTCGACGGTTACCGATACCTACCTTAGTTAATATCCTACAATATATAGCACAATGGAAGATGCTTTACTAATCATTATGAGTATAGGAAAATGAGATGTCCTGATAAGGCTCCTCTGCTTCCCATTTATCCTCCTTTTAACTACGGTAATTTTACAACATTCTTTCTGTTACTTGGTGTTAATGATTTATAAAGCACCATCATAGTGGTATCTGGTGATCCACCTGTCCAAAGCTTCTTAGAGGGGCATTGAACAGCCAAAGCTTCTTACAGGGGCATTGGACAGCCAAGGCTTCTTAGAGGGGCATTGGGCAGCCAAGGCTTCTTAGAGGGGCATTGGGCAACCAAGGCTTCTTAGAGGGGCATTGGGCAACCAAGGCTTCTTAGAGGGGCATTGGGCAACCAAGGCTTCTTAGAGGGGCATTGGGCAACCAAGGCTTCTTAGAGGGGCATTGGGCAGCCAAGGCTTCTTAGAGGGGCATTGGGCAGCCAAGGCTTCCAAGAGGGGGCATTGCACAGCCAAGGCTTTTTAGAGGGATATTGGGCAGCTAAGGCTTCTTAGAGGGGCATTGCACAGCCAAGGCTTCTTAGAGGGATATTGGGCAGCTAAGGCTTCTTAGAGGGGCATTGGGCAGCCAAGGCTTCCAAGAGGGTCATTGCACAGCCAAGGCTTCTAAAAGGGATATTGGGCAGCCAAGGCTTTCTTGAGAGGCATTGGACAGCTAAGGTTTTCAAGAGGGGCAATGGGTAGCCAAGGTTTTGAAGAGGGGCAATGAGCAGCCAAGGTTTTCAAGAGGGGCAGCCAAGGCTTCCAAGAGGGGCAACGGGCAGCCAAGGCTTCCAAGAGAGGCATTGGGCAGCCTTCATTAAGTGTGCTTTTATGTGTACCTATTGCAGTATATATACTAACGTGGGTACTTTTGATACTTTGGATAGAGACCAAGGGTAACAAACTGTGATGAGTCTCCAAAGCTTCCCATATATCTGCTGATAGAGAAAACAATTGCACATAGCTGCAGATACTTGGGAAGCTGAAGGGCCTCAGCATGGCTCCCTATGGTCTCTATGGAAAACATTGTATCCTTATAACTAATGCTAGGTACACACATTGCAATTTTCTGACATATGTACTGTCAGATCGATTATTTTCAACATGTCTGATCTGATTTCCAATAAATTTCTTGAACGATTTTTCATATAAGTGAACAGAAAATCGATCGGAAATCAGATCGGACGTGTTGGAAATAATCGATCTGTCAGTAAATCTGTCAGAAAATTGCATTGTGTTACCTAGCATCAGGGAGACTACTACAATGTGGAAAAATCTTGATGAATACAACTAGAAATTGATAAACTTCGAATTCGGTAATTTAACGAACTGGAAAAAGACAATGATGAATCGAGGCCATATGTTAATACAGAAGTTTTGACTGGAGTTATGCTAAGGTCTTTGAATATAACATTATTTGTCCAGCACTGGAATACGGCAACGGTTAACAAATAAATAGCGCTGCGCTCCGTTATAAGTACCGCACTGGTGTCAGCATTGCTGAAGGGTCATTTATGGTATTGGAAGTGCACTGGACTGTGTAAGGGCCAGTAAAAATCTTGGTGAAGTGTTCTACTACAATGTTATTACTGGTTCAGAAAATACAGTATTCACATTTACAATGTGCTTTATTTTTTTTTATAGTTTTGTTACTTGTCCTGTTTTATATCTGTAATGTTTTGCACTGATTTCATCTTAAACTAAAAAGCCAGTAGGCTGTTTCTGTATTCTCTCTCTAATATCATTGCCCAGTTCCAGGGATTTTTTTATTTTAGTTTTGGATACTATGGAAGGGGATTAGAAATAATTGAGGATTTGAGATTTGTATTTGTATTGCTGTATCTCTACTGCCCCTTGCCTCTTTCTCCATTTCCCCACTGTTTGTATGGAAAGAGAGAAACCTTTCGAGACGTGGACACGGGGCAGCAAAAAAAAGAATGGGTTCCAATTCCTTATCAAACTATGCAAAACTATAATAACATTTTTCCTGGAGTTGGCCTTTAAAATAGGCCTATGCCAAAATAACATCACTTGCCTTTCTGTCAATATTGCTTCTTTAAAATAAATGTTAAAATGAATCTTAAGATACTAACCTAGCTTGCAGAAAATGCTTTCATAGCTTGGGGACAATTAAAGAGGACCTAAAGTGTAAATTCCAAAGTGAAAAATAGTCTGAGTGACACTTAGTTACTATGAGTGTTCACCCTTCTTTTTTTACCCATTGCAACCAGGGGTGATTTCTGTATTAAGCAGGAGGGAAGCACTATGGCAGCTCCAGTATGCACCATTGTGTGTCTGTCACTGAATACTGTAGTTAGCACCACACTTTCTTATCCTTTTCTCCCTTTGATTATCTAACTCGGTGGCACACAACATACTTAGGCTGATATAAGGGCTACATCCCGCCCTCCAGTGGCACAATCTGTTTTGTAATGTCAGAAAACTGCCATGGCAGTTTTTCAGGAGGGGGTGTGGCTGAAAATCCAAAACCGGTATTTTTTGGCACAAAACGTCTGTTTCTAGACATTTATTCATGCTACTCTATTATAACTTCTGCGGACTGTGCTGACAGCGTGGAATGTATTTTTACACTTTAGGTCTGGACGCTTTAAGGCATCAAATGATAATGTAATGGGATTCAATGACTGGTCAGGTGATTTAAGAATGTATGTCAAGCTGTCCACAGGAATGAGATGGGAAATGCCCAGTTTGAGCAACATTGCAAAAGATGCCTGTTGGCCAGACTCTTTTTGGAGAGAAAACTCAAAGTCTACCTGAGATGAATTAAAACTAAAAATGCATGCATACCTGGGGCTTCCTCCTGCCCCCTTCAGCCTGATCGCTCCCTCGCCGCCTTCCTCCTGCATCCTCTGCAATCCTCCTGGTAACTTTGACCAGTCGTAGCCAGGCAGCGGAGGTGCAGTGCAGCCGCACGCGCTCTCCTATCGCGCTCCCATCCTGACTTCTAAAGTTTCCGGGACCCATAGTGGAGGATCCAGGATGCGGAGGAGGACAGCGAGGGGGCGATCAGGCCGGAGGAAGCCCCTGGAATGTATTAATTTTTCCTTTTTGATTTATCTCCGGTTTTGTTTCTTTGCTTGAAAGATACAAATCTAGTAAGTTTAGGGCATACCCACTAACAGAGAGTAATGAGAGTGCTTAGATTGTACACTTAACAGTTCTGCCTGAAGACTCTTTTGGGTCAGCAAAGCTCACAGCTAGCTCATAGCTAGTTGTTGTTGGAGTTGGGAGCTATGCTTTCTGCAAGTCACATGAACAACCATTGTCATATCCAGGAGCACCTGCTGATTGCATTGCAAAATGTTCTGAGAGTGGGACAGTTTCTGTAAATCATGTGACCAGCTTTTTTTAGAGCCTGGAGTAATACTTCCCGTGTTTATGGAGCAAGTGCATTTGAGGGATTGTTAGGTATGGATGCAATTAACACATGAAAGAGGTAATGTTTGGCATTTGCTTGTTTTGCTAACCTTATGAAAGCATTCCATGAAAATTGTGAATTTATGTGTTTTAAATCTTCTAATGGTTTATTCCAAAGTCTTATTTATAGGGAGAAACTTAGTAACATATATGAATTAAAATTCCTTTCTGGCAGCTATGTATTACAAAGTTCATTCTAAATGGCCAACCCCAGCCTCACTTGTACATTATCTCTGCTCTTTTATTGCTTATGATTTATAGCAGTGAAAATAGATTTGGCTTGTATGAAAAGACAAAAATGAATTGATTTAGTAAACCACTGCACTGTAAATGTGTGTTTCGCTAATCTGAATAAGGTCAATTGAAACAAAACCTGTTTGATTAGGGTTTGTAGAGGTATTTTGCATATCAGTGGTTTTTTTTTTTTGCCGTTTCATTTAATAAACCCATTTATTTTCAGCATAATGTGGTTAAAAACACTATATAACAAGCCTAAACAGGCATCAATTTTTACTGACACATTCAGTCACTCACAATGAGCCACATTGATCGTAATTTTTATCGAATTGCTGCAAAAATTGATCAAAATTCCGATCGGACACCAAAATTTCAATCAACAAGATGCGGCAGTAGAGTGAAGGTCCGTAGCACTGCACTGCATTGGACAATACACAGCTGCGGTTCAATAGATTTCCTGGTGATGTGCAGTGTATGGGATGATTTGATCCCTCTCTGATCAGGGATTGATCTGCTTGCCACATTGGGTGCAATCTAAGCATGTGTGGCCACCATAACACAACAGAGGAACAGAAGTAGAAGGAAATAATTCTTATCATACAGGTTGTAAACATGTATTTATTACACACATCCTGTAAAAAGCAGATGTCTCAATGAGGGTTTAAAGGATGTGTTCCCAGAATTACTTGTCTGACTTACAAAATTGTTGCCTGAAAGAAAGCCAGTGGCAGTGAAAAGCCTGTAAGTTGGAGAAGAACCCTTCATACTTACATTCAGTACTGTGGGAGTAGGAAAATGCTGGTAGGCTTGGCATACATACCTGCCTGGCAATCACTGGTAGATACGCTTGCTCGAAGAGACGCTTGTATCCACACACCACAAATCCGGTTTGTGACTTCTGTTTGGACTGCTTAGATGATCAACTATAAATACCTATTGTAATATACTGTATAGTCCATCACCTAAATAGATTCAAATTAATCCATGGGAAGGATGACCAGCATAGACACTTGCAACTCCTGGGGAATTGTCACTTGAATCTAATAGAGGTATCATTGGCCGCTGAACAAGTATATATTGCAAGCATACTTACACTCACTTTCACCGATGCTGCTGAATGGTGGTAAGTGATGTTCTCCTTTTAAAGTGAAAATCCATCTCCATTAAAAACACTGTGAAATAAATCAGTGCTATATGAGTCATTTTGTAATGTAGTGTTATCAGCAATTCTCTTTCAGTTTGCAGCCAGCTATGAATATCTTTAAGGGTCTTTAAATTCAAAAGGCAGCTTTTCCAACCATGAAATCCGTACTCTTTAGTGGTTTTTCAACAGTCCATGCTGGCCAGTAAAGCCCCTGTATTTCCCCTCTTCTTGCATGAAGTATTAGCTGCACGGAGCCACAGGCACTTTGCTTTGGTGGTAGCGGGGTTCACCAGATCAGAGACTGTACTGATTGGTGCCTGTCTGAGCGCTGAAGCTGCATGCTGTAGTGTGCCCGCTGAGATTAGTGCCTGCATGAAGATTTACATTTCTGCACCTTGAGGTGTATGCTGCTGGAACTATAATCTACAGTGCACCAGTGTTTAGTCTACCGGACTGCCAGGCCTAAATTTCTAAAAATGGGAAGGGAAGTTGCGATGTGCACTGTGCTTCCAACCGCAGGTGCACGATTAAGGATGCACTTTGCCAGGCAGCACCTGCACACTACTCACTGACCTGGCTGACCCGGAAGTAGCTTCCAAGGCCCTTAACAGAAAACAGAGGAGAACAGGGGATGCAGTGGGTATAAGGGCTGCTTCCTCCCGTTTTTAACAATTTACAACCACTCAGGTATCCTTTAAGGATACTAGAGCAAGGGATTGTTTTTCCTTTGGCAAATAATTTACTTATGAATGTAAGAAAATCTGACATCTGAGTTAAACGAGGTATGGATTTATTTTATGTATAAATCCTATAGTAATTATAAATGAAATGTGTGACTATCCCACTCCACTTTTCATTTGTGCAGTTATCTATTAAGAGAATAGGCTTCAGTATTCTATTTTGTATTAACATATGCATAGCTATATCTAGTTGTTTAATATTTAGCCATATCATTAGTTCCTTTCTTATTTTTTCAGTAGGAATCTATTGTAAAAGGGAAATTCTATCCTTGAGTAAAAAATATATAATTTCTTGTCGTGGAGACTTACCAGTATATGATTAAGAGATTTTAGAAAACATTATTTCTGCTTCCCTACATAGCTTTTCTTTCATGTACAAAGACATATGCAACTTGTGCATAGGATTCTTACCATCGTAATGCCAGATGGGCGTGTCACCGTTTGCTGCAGCCCCCTGATTGCTAGAGGTGTGTGGGAAGTGGCAGTGCTTGTCTAGGTCAGTGATCTGCAAACTTGGCTCTCCAGCTGTTAAGGACCTACAAGTCCCACAATGCATTTGCCTTTATGAATCATGACTGTGGCTGTCAGACTCCTGCAATGCATTGTGGGACTTGTAGTTCCTTAACAGCTGGAGAGCCAAGTTTGCAGATCACTGGTCTAGGTATTTATCCATGCTGAAGAGGGTGTTGCTGAGAAGTCCATAACTTCAAGGACACCAATGGAAAAGTTGCTGTCTGCATTTGTGGCCAACTGTACACATTCCTAGCTGGCTGGAAATTGAAATGAGTATATAACTTTTAATAGCATTAAATTACAAGTAGTTGTGATATGAATCACAGGTTTTTTTAAGTCTGAGTTTAAAGCAACCCTGAATCGCGTAAAACCTATTAAATGAAGCCTATGGAGGGCTAGATTACCTCCTCCTGAGAAGACAGATGCTGCTTGTTGTCTTCGGGAGCTCTTCCCGTTCCTCATTCCTGTCTTCTTCTCTCACCATCCTCCCGTTGGTTCCCTGAGTGGCAATGGGCGATTCAGAACTGCGTATGTGCTAGTTCTGAACCCCACATGCGTAGTGAGAGAAAGGGAATGAGCGTGGTCTACAACTCGCCTATGCACAGTTGTGAATCACTCGTCACTGCTGGGGTTTTGCAGCAGAGTGAGCCAGTCCAAGAAGAAAACCACGGACAGGGAACAGGAGGGACCCATAAGACCATGAGCATGGGCATGATTTGATTTCTCCTTCCCCGATTCCTCTGTTAATTATTTAAATTACCCCTGAGCGTGTTGGGCACTGTTTGAAGTTTAGAGACTTTGTTCTGAACTTTGTTTTTTATGATATCTAGTAAACATTTCCGTTTTGTTTGTTTGTTTTTTGTTTGTTTTCAAATTGCTCTTCCTAAATGCTGTGCTCTGAATAGTGGTTGGGTTGTTTGTATGTTTTTTGTTCTTTTTTTGGCTGGGTTAACCTACCTTCTCTCCTTTCAGAAAACATGCATTGGTCAGTAATAATGACATGGATGTACAAAATGTGCTGAATGAGTTTTAACTGAAGAGGATCTTATTTATTTCTGAGCTGATTTGTACCCTGTAGTACCCTTCCTTTGTTGTAAAGTTTTATGTGTGCTTTTTATTTCCTAATAAATGCTCTTTGCAATGGTGTCTTGGTCTCAGATTATTTACATGACCGTTTGATCTGTGCCAGGAGATCCTTAAACTGATATTGTCCTTGTTTGCACATTCTTAATGGTGTTTAAGGAAGCATGTCGAGATTCCAGATACAATATTAGATATACTGACTTGTGTCTGGGATAGTTTACCTGTAAATGTCATTTCCTTGAACCGCCTGCAGCAATAAAAATGATTCTCAACTAAAGTCAGACATTAATAGCAGTCCATTAAAGTAAGTGTAAATATCACTTTATACACGTTACCGTGCTCACCATGGACATTACAATGCTGGGAAATGACGTGTTGTACTGTTACACACCATTGTGCAATAGTGTACATGGCTTGCCATTGTGACGTAAAGAAAAAGGTGATTGCGTTCCCCATCTTGATGGATGTTTATATTGGCTTTCTAAGGCAGAGGACACACTTGACTGTTTTTGTGTGTGCGTTTTCTGCACAGAAAAACGGATTTAAACTGAAAACTCATGTTAGTCTATGGGCTAGTTCACACTTAATGCGTTTTTAGTGCGCAGAAAAAAACCGACATCCTGCACGATAATTCTGCAAATTTTATTTTTCTATATCAATTACATTAGCTACTGTGAAAAAAGTGTGTATTTTTCTGCACACAAGCACACATGGTATGCAGAAAAACACAGAGAGAAAACTGAAAGTGTGTCCCCTGCCTAAACTGTGTTCAGGAGGACATATTTTTTTTTTCTTTCTGTCAGATTTTCACCATCATAATCAGGAAGTAGAGTGTGTATCAGCGGCTATGCAGAGCAGTCCAGTGGCAAGTGATTGGTGATTGGAACGGCAGGGAGGCGAGTTGCTCTATACAACGCTTCCTGCTGCACTAACTCTGCAGTGGAGGGGGGGGGAGCATGGAGGGTGTCTCCGGGGAGAGGAAGGGGGGGGGAGTCGGGTCACCGTTACCACGGCTGAATCCCCCCTCCATTCTGGTGATGGTGCACCTATCTATCTAACCTACATTGCGGGCACCTACCTAACTAACCTGTACTGGAGGCACCAACTTATCTAACCTATCCTGGGAGCACCTACCTATCTAACTTATACTGGGAGCATTTACCTATCTAACCTGAATTGGGGGCTCCTACCTAACATATTGTGGGCACCAAACCAATCTAATCTATACTGGGGGTGCCTACCTATCTAACCTATACTGGTGGCAGCTATACTGGCTACCTATATTGGAGGCACCTACCTAGCTAACCTATACTGGGGGGCAACTATACTGGCTAACTATACGGGGGACCTATAGCTGGCTACCTATAGTGGATGCAACTAGACCTGGCTAACTTATACTGCGGGCACTGTGGAAGTCAATTACTTACCAATACACCAAGATTTCAAAAATACGTCAGGAGATGAAAAGAAAAACAAGATATGGCTTTATTCAAAAATGTCACATGTATACATGCGGGAAACCAAGTAAGCCTAGTAAAAGGATCAAGGCAGTTTAAGGTTTCTGGCTTTACTTCCGCTGTGCAATAGTTCTTATACCCCAAAGTACGTATGCATGATATAATTTTACTTGTCCAATAATAATGCATGTCTCTGAGAGTTTTTTCTTCTTCAAACAGAAGGGTGGAGATTTCCCACAGCATTGCACCATGTATGATCTCCAGCACGTAGACTATTCTCACAAGGATACTTCCAAGGTCTTAGCTTGCGGGACTTGAAACATCCTACGATGGGAGGTTTGCAGTGCCAGGCGCAGCATATCTGTTAGACATTCCTGAAAGATAAGAAACTCACACAGTACCAGTTCTTGGCTAAAGCATGTCAGCAATAAAAGAATCTGAGTCTAACGTTAAAGGGTAACTCTATTCATCTGTGTTACATTGGACTTATTAAACATTAGTGTCACCTTATATCTATTAAGTGCATATATATGAAACTTGGATTAACATACAGCTCTGACATTAACATACCCCCCTGTTGCACATATATATGTATAAGGTGGCAAGGGGTTTAACTACATAGACTTGAAACACTTCTTAAATAATGGAAGCTAGCAGTTGCTTTCTTTGTAGCCTTGTAGCATTGCAAAATATATATATGTATTTATTTGGCGCCTAATGCTTCTAGTGCACTATCTTATCCGATATCAAACCATCTACACAACTGAGAAGTCAATTTTTGGGAATTTGTACTTTCCCGTAAAGCTGTCCTCCTCCTCAGTGTCATTGTATTCCTCATGTTGGAATGAAAACATGGCTGCATCAGTTTTCTGCTTTATGAAACTGCTCAAGTATTTCCTGGCCAGGGGTATGACACAACAAGCAAAAAAACTGAGCATGAGTATCACAATAAGTATCATGGTACCAACATTTTTTAGGAAACCCTTCCAGTCTCCAAACCAGTCATTGAACCATTTTGTAAAGGAATCTGATACACCAGAGTTTCTTTTTAACTCGTCTGATAGGTCAGTCAGTTTCCTCAAAGCTTCTGTCACCCGTCCATCAGGGCCAGTTTCACTGGGAATGTAGGTACAGCAGGCCCCGCCCAGTCCCAGAAATTTGCAAACTCCTCCTTTCTCAGCAAGCATCATGTCCAGACTCATTCTATTCTGAAATGTCATTTTGGAGTTTGGGCCTAACTCATTAACTATGCCCTGCAGAGCATCACGTGTGAAATTCACAAATCTTTGCTGATTGTAATATATGTAGTTTATCCACTCCACGTTTTTGTTAATGGTGATCTGTGGAATCATAGACTCAAACCCTGCCCACACCGGGTTTCTGGCCTTAAATTCATCTGGAACCCCTCTGGGGACACCTATTGCATCCAAATAAACATGTGGGTCCAGGTTACCTTTAAGTTCTCTCTTAAAGATCTTGTGGGCTTCTTTTTCAAAATCTTGGTCACTTTCTCTAAACATATGTATGGGCATAATGAGTTTGGCCAGTGCACAGTGACCTTTCCACACTGGTGGCAATCTAGGACGTAATTTAAGATCACCGCACAACCAGTAGATATCACCAAGGGAGTGTGTCTGATGAAATAGTAGGAAAGGGTCTGCTTGTTTCATTACAGCACAGTAACCAGGGGGAAATTCACCCACATCTACTCCACCTGAATTCGTACTGTTATAACAGGTATAGTTTCCCTTGTACACAGTTGCTGAGTGGTCAATTTGATCAGGGGTACCTTCCTTCAATGGGTATCGGTCAATCCACATTTTACAGAGTGGATCTGTTGTGGCCGGGGTTTGACCCTTACTCCTATAGAGTGACAGAAAACATTTCTTACCCCCTTCTGGAAGGGGAAGTGGCACAGTGCCAAGGTGTGGCCTTGCTCCTGCACATACATAACAATCTGACATATTGTGTTGTTTGGCTGTGTACCTCATCCATTCAAGCCACATGTTAGTATCTGAATATCCTGTCTCCATGGCAATGGTCTCCTCAAATGTAGGGTTAGCCAGGGCCTGTACCCAAGGTTCCTGATCCTCATGCTCCATGACTCTGCCACTTTGCTGGGTCAGCCTCACCTTACAGTGAAACGCTGTACCACACTCAACCCAGCAACTTTACTCCCGACCCCCGCTGCAGAGGGTGATGAGCCTCAGCATGATTGTGTCACAGAGTCACAAAAGGTCTTTCTACCCAGAGAAGACCTGAAGTCTGAACCAATACCCGGAAGTACACTCGTCTTTGTCGATGGCTCTGCCTCCAAAGATGCCTTAGGAGTGAATAGAGTGGGATATGCTGTTGTTACCCTGGATGCTGTTTTGGAGTCTGGTCCCTTACCAATCTCCTACTCCGCACAAGCTGCAGAGATTCATGCACTCACTCGAGCCTGTGCGTTGCACGAGGGTGAAGTTCTCACTGTTTACACTGACAGCCAGTATGCGTTCTCTGCTTGTCATACCTACGCTGCACAGTGGAGGAACCGTGGCATGTTAACTGCGGCTGGGAAACCAGTCCGCCATAAAGACTTATTGCAACAGCTCCTTGATAGTGTACTGCTGCCCTCGCAGGTAGCTGTGGTAAAATGCATGGCACACATGCGTGATGACTCTGACGTTACCCGTGGCAGCAATCTTGCAGATGCTGAGGCGAAATTGGCGGCGCTGCGCCCTCTCCCAACTTCTGAGCCATCACATCCCATCCCTTCTGCCCACCACAGCTGCCGCCTCCCCTTCACGCCCTGACACTGATCCCCCTTTGCCATCAGCCCCCTCCCCTCTCATCATTCCATCCTCTGCAGCGATCACCACTGATCTCTTAGTGGAATTCCAGAGCAATGCACCAGCAGCTGAAAAGTCTCAGTGGGGAAAAGCACATGCAACTGTTAACCCTCCTGGCGGTTTGCAAAAAAATCGCCAGGGGGCAGCAAATCTTTTTTTTTAATTTTTTTTTTTTTTTTCATGTAGCGAGACAAAGTCTCGCTACATGATAGCCGCTGCTCAGCGGCATCCCCCCAGCCCCTCCGATCGCCGCCGGCGATCGGAGATCCGGAGATCCCGTTCAAAGAACGGGATCTCCTGGAGGGCTTCCCCCGTCGCCATGGCGACGGGCGGGATGACGTCACCGACGTCATCGACGTCGTGACGTCAGAGGGGACTCCGATCTGCCCCATAGCGCTGCCTGGCACTGATTGGCCAGGCAGCGCACGGGGTCTGGGGGGGGGGGGCGGCCGCGGCGAGAGGAATTGCGGCGGATCGGCGGGTAGCGGCGGCGATCGGGCACTGCACGCAGCTAGCAAAGTGCTAGCTGCGTGCAGCAAAAAAAAAATTATGCAAATCGGCCCAGCGGGGCCTGAGCGGTGCCTTCCGGCGGCATAGCCCGAACTCAGTTCGGGCTTACCGCCAGGAAGGTTAATGATAGCGGCCTCCTATGTGTCAATGATGCCTTATGCCTTCCCAGACTTCTGTACAGATTATTGGCTCTTGTGTTACATGGGGTCACCCATGTCTCAACGGGTGGTATGATGGCTACAGCCACCAAATATTTTTACTGTCCGGGCATAAGCACCTTTTTTAAGAAGTTTGTCTCACAATGCACTGTATGTGCCCAGCACAACACAGGAAAGGGATTAAAGCCACCTATTGGTAAAACACCTACACCACATTACCCCTTTCATACCATTGCACTGGATTACATTGAACTCACCCCTGCAAAGGGAAAGAAATATGCTCTAGTGGTGCTAGATATATTCTCGGGGTGGGTGGAAGTCTTTCCCACTGCAAAAGCTGATGCACTCACAGTTGCAAAAGCGCTGACAAGAGAGATTATTCCGAGATGGGGCATACCAGAAAAAATCCTCAGTGACAATGGTAGCCATTTTGTGAATGATATCATTAAACAGTTGACAGTTACTTTGTGCATAAACGTTAGGCACCATTGTAGTTATCACCCACAGTCAGCAGGAGCTGTGGAAAGAACAAATGGTACAATTAAAAACAAACTTACTAAAGCTATGGCGGAAACAGGGAAGAGTTGGATATGGTGTTTACCCTTGGTATTGTTAAGTATGAGAACAGTAACAGTGAAGGGCAAGTTGTCACCATATGAAATTGTGTTTGGCAGGTCCTACAGAATCCCGGCTTTTGATGTAATCTGGGATCCCCCTGAGGAGTGGGAACTTGCAGACTACTTAAGACGCACCTGTAAACAAAGATCTCATGTACCAGGGAACCCTCCAAAAGAGCCGGATGTAAGTGAGGATCTCCTTGTAAATATAGGAGATTGGATCTGGGTCAAAATTATTAAAAGAAAACATTGGAACACCCCACGGTGGGAGGGTCCTTACCAGGTGTTGCTGGCCACACCCACAGCGGTCAGAATAGCCGAAAAAAGTTTGTGGATACATTTAACTCACTGCAAAAGGGCACCCATTTCCGGTTCGAAGGACCATATGTGGAAGTCACTTACTTACCAATACACCAAGATTTCAAAAATACGTCAGGAGATGAAAAGAAAAACAAGATATGGCTTTATTCAAAAATGTCACATGTATACATGCGGGAAACCAAGTAAGCCTAGTAAAAGGATCAAGGCAGTTTAAGGTTTCTGGCTTTACTTCCGCTGTGCAATAGTTCTTATACCCCAAAGTACGTATGCATGATATAATTTTACTTGTCCAATAATAATGCATGTCTCTGAGAGTTTTTTCTTCTTCAAACAGAAGGGTGGAGATTTCCCACAGCATTGCACCATGTATGATCTCCAGCACGTAGACTATTCTCACAAGGATACTTCCAAGGTCTTAGCTTGCGGGACTTGAAACATCCTACGATGGGAGGTTTGCAGTGCCAGGCGCAGCATATCTGTTAGACATTCCTGAAAGATAAGAAACTCACACAGTACCAGTTCTTGGCTAAAGCATGTCAGCAATAAAAGAATCTGAGTCTAACGTTAAAGGGTAACTCTATTCATCTGTGTTACATTGGACTTATTAAACATTAGTGTCACCTTATATCTATTAAGTGCATATATATGAAACTTGGATTAACATACAGCTCTGACATTAACAGCACCTACACCTGACTCCACAGGGGGGGGGCAATTTTTACACCCTTGCTCTGGGTGCAATTTAGCCTTCCACAGTACTGTTCTTTGCTGTCTGCCAAAGATTGCAAACACAATAATAAGGCCAGTTTCAATACATTTCACTGCCTGACAGATGCCATTGTAACAGGACTATCAATGTTGCTTCACCTGTCATTGTTTTTAATGATGCGGTTTTGCTCTATACATTACAAAGATTGGCAGCACAACATTTGTACAGTAATTTGTGCATAAAATACAAAGCTGCTGTACAATATTCCTACAAACTGCCAGATGGGAGTGTCAAAACAGCTGACAAACACTATTTAATTCAAGCTTGCAGAGAAGTTAAATTTAAGTGTACTGTCAGTCCTAGGAAACCATACTTGCAAATAGAAACTGAAACAGAATTTTAAAGAGGAAGCTTAACTCAGGATTGAACTGAATTCCAATCAGTAGCTGATACCTCCTTTCCCAAGAGAAATCTTTACCTTTTCTAGAACAGATCGTCGTGGCGAAACCCCTCCCACAGTGTTATGTGAGGACTATGGCCCTGACAGGTTCCTTTCTGTTAACCACAGTGCATTGTAGGAAAGAATGACTGCTTCTAACTGTCAAGCAAGCAGTATCTCCCTCTGTGCATGGCAAATTTTGAGTTACTTTTATTCAACCAGCAAGTATTTTTTTTTTTTTTACAGAAAATTACATAGGAGTCTCCTAAAAGATAATACAACGATGTACAAGAAGCATTATTGTAGGGGGGAAAAACATCTCGGCTTTTATTTACATTTGAGCAAAAAGTGTCCAGTCCTAAATTATTCATGCCCTTCACAAACTGTCAGTCTGTGGGAAAATCAAAGTTCTATACCATTCCAAATAGTCCAAGATCTTCTAAAGCATTCTAATTACACTGATTAATTGGAAGCAGCTGTTTTAATCAACTCAACAGGTGAAAAACAGCAGCTCTCTGCAGTTGGTTTGTGGACAGTCATGGCTAAGACAAAGAATCTTAGTGAGGACCTGCGGCTGCGCATTGTGGCTGCTCACAAGTCAGGAAAAGGCAACAAGGCTATTTCTAACTGTTTTCAAGTTCCAGTGGCTACAGTGCACAGTATTATTAAAATATACAAGATGTTCCGCACTGTGGAAAATCTTAGAGGACGTGGTCGGAAGCCAAAAGTGACCCCTGTGCTGGCCAGGAGGATAGTGAGAGAGGTGAAAAAGAATCCAAGGATCACCACTAAGGCCATCCTGGTGAATCTGGGCTCTGCTGGTGGCACTCTCAAGGCAGACAATCCAACGGACACTGCACACTGCTGGGTTCCACGGATGCAGACCAAGGAGGACGCTTCTCCAGATAAGGCACACAAAAGCTCACTTGGCCTTTGCAAATGCTCATCTGGACAAAGAAGAAGACGTCTGGTCTTCTGTGTTATGGTCATATGAAACAAAAATTTAACTGTTTGGTCAAAATAATGTTTCCTTCATTTGGTGTAAAAAAGGAGAAGCCTTCAACCCAAAGAACACCATCCCCACTGTCAAACGTGGTGGAAACCTAATGCTTTGGGGGTGTTTTTCAGCCAATGGACCAGGGAACCTAATCGCAGTAAACCGCACCATTAAAAAGAGCAATACATGTGGATTCTCAACGACATCAGGTAGTCTGCAGAAAAACTTGGCCTTGGGCACCAGTGGACATTTCAGCATGACAATGACCCAAAGACAACAACATTAACGTTTTGGAGTGGTCCAGCCAGAGCCCTGGCTTAAATCCAATTGAGAATCTGTGGAGGGAGCTAAAGATCAGGGTGATGGCAAGAAGACCCTCCAACCTGAAAGATTTGGAGCTCATTGCTAAAAAGATGAATGGGCAAAAATACCTGTGGAGACATACAAAAAGCTGGTTAGCAATTATAGGAAGCGTTTGATTGCCAATAAAGGCTTTTCTATTGATTATTAAGAAGAGTATAAATAATTCTGGGCTGGACACTTTTTGCTCAGATGTAAATAAAAGCTGAGAAATGTTTTTTTTTCCACAATAATGCCTCTTGTACATTGTCTTATTATCTTTTGGGAGACAAATGTCAATGTCCGTCAAAAAAGTACTTGCTGGTTGAATAATTACGTGTGTATGTATATATATATATATATATATATATATATATATATATATATATATATATATATATATATATATATATATATATATATATATATATATATATATATATACATACACACACACACACACACACACACACACACACACACACACACACACACACACACACACACACACACACACACACACACACACACACACACACACACACACACACACACACACACACACACACACAATCTTTAGACTATCACATGGTTAGTGGGTGTGTTTATAATGGCATTTGTTGCTGTCTGTTTTTTTTCAGCATTAAAGAGGCTGACTTGCAGGCTCACAGTGCATCAACAGACAGGAACAAGTTACATGGCGAATATTAATAATTACCTGACATCATTTTTTTAAATTTCTCACTTTGCAATTTTATTGATTCATGTGTATTTCCCTCTATCGTTCCATAAATTTCCTCTTTATTGTGAAATTGCAAGGGAAATTTGTTTTTCAGTGCACCAGTGTGTACATCGTGTCCCTCTGCTCGACATAGCCTGTCCCCCA
The DNA here is from genome assembly GCF_040937935.1 of Hyperolius riggenbachi. Taxonomy (NCBI): domain Eukaryota; kingdom Metazoa; phylum Chordata; class Amphibia; order Anura; family Hyperoliidae; genus Hyperolius; species Hyperolius riggenbachi. The sequence goes on along the minus strand of NC_090651.1, from coordinate 119,136,444 downwards.
GTAGCCATTACACGCATTTGTCCTTACACGTAATCTCTATATATAGCCTCCTTTAATTACACACAGACTCTGGCTTGTGAACCATTTCCCCAAACTTCAAATGTGATCTTTTCAGACTGTTTGTTGTATTTGTATTGCTGTAAACATGACATAAATCTGGAATTTGAGAAAATATTTGTAATAACTCATTACTTCCCTTATCTTAAACTATTTATTTATGTGAAGTTTGTTTATTGCCTAGGGTCAAGTATAGCTATAATTGTCTTGTTATGATTTCCATTCGCTTGCAACGTTTGGGTCTATGAAAACAGACACTAGTCCAACAGCAACTTTAAACAATCGGTCAGGAAATATCTCGACATACCTGTGTGATTAATCAGCGTTTGTTATTATTTAAATAGTTGAATAACTGAGTGCTGATTATTCATATGTAATGCTAAAAATGATTCACTCTTTTTACTCTGATATTAACCACTTCAGCCTACAGCTTCGAAAATCTTATGCATCCGAGCAATGTTCACCTCCCATTCATTCGCTAATAACTTTATCGCTACTTATCAAAATTAATTGATCTATATCTCGTTTTTTCCGCCACTAATTAGGCTTTCTTTGGGTTGTACATTTTGCTAAGAATTATTTTTTTTTAAATTCATCTTAACAGGAAAATTAAGATAGAAATGGAAAAAAATCATTATTTCTCAGTTTTTGGCCATTATAGTTTAAAATTAATTTAATACATGCTACAGTAATTAAAACCCATGTATTTTATGTGCCCATTTGTCCCGCTTATTACACCGTTTAAATTACGTCCCTTTCACAATTTATGGCACCGATATTTTATTTAGAAATAAAGGTGCATTTTTTCAATTTGCGTCCATCACTATTTACAAGCTTATAATTTTAAAGAATTGAATAAGATACTCTCTTGACATGTATATTTAAAAAGTTCAGACCCTTAGGTAACTATTTATGTATTTTTATTTTTTTTAATTATTCTTTTAATACAAAAATGTATTTGGGTAATTTTAGTTTAGTAAATTTTAGAGGTAAATAGCTAATTTTAGATGTAATATAATGTATTTTTTTTATTTAATAAAGGTATGTGGGTGCAGTTTACTATTAAAAAAATTCCTGGATGCGAACGATCGCGCATCCAGGAAGTATAAAGAGGCTGGAGAGACACTGTACGGGCAGAAATACCGCGCTCTCTGATGAGAAAGCGTCGGTATTTCTGCCGGGGACTTAAATCGGTGAATGGGAATTATATTCCCATTCACTGATCGGGGGGGGGCAGCGGGAGGCAGCGGGAGCGCGCGCCCAATCGCGCGCACCACACGGCTGCAGCAGCAGTGCCTATCTGGACGGATATCTCCGTCCAGATATGGCGAAGTGGTTAAGAATGGGTATTTACTTTTCCCCTCAAATGTTGCTGAAACAGCTGCAGTTGTTTTCTGTATAGGTCACCAAATGTAATAACATCATGTAGGATCATACGGTCCTGGCTGCAATTGTTGACATTTCAGAAATGTTTTCAGAAAATCAAGTATTTCTCACAGAAAAGTATTGCAGTAACACATTTTGCTATATACGTTTATTCCTCGGCGCGTATTGGAACAAAAAAAAGGGAGGGGAAAAATGCAAATTGGACATAATGTCACACAAAACTGCAAAAATGGGCTGGAAAAAATTATTGGCACCCTTAACTTAATATTTGGTTGCACACCCTTTGGGAAAAAAATAACTGAAATCAGTCGCTTCCTATAACCATCAATAAGTTTCTTACACCTCTCACCCGGAATTTTGGACCACTCTTTCTTTGCAAACTGCTCCAGGTCTCTATTATTGGAAGGGCACCTTTTCCCAAAAGCATTTTTAAGATCTCTCTACATGTGTTAAATGGGATTTAGACTCATTGCTGGCCACTTCAGAACTCTCCAGCGCTTTGTTGCCATCAATTTCTTCGTGTTTTTTGAAGTATGTTTGGAGTTATTGTCCTGCTGAAAGACCCAAGATCTCGGACACAAACCCAGTTTTCTGACTCTGGGCTTTACAGTGCGGCCCAGAATCCTTTGGTAATCCTCAGATTTCATGATGCCTTGCACACATTCAAGGCACCCAGTGCCAGAGGCAGCAGAACAACCTCAAAACATCATTTAACCTCCACCATATTTCACTGTAGGTATTGTGTTCTTCGTTTTTTGTAGGCTTTATTCCATTTTCGGTAAACAGTAGAATGATGTGCTTTACCAAAAAGCTCTATCTTGGTCTCATCTGTCCATAAGACGTCTTCCCAGAAGGATTTTGAATTACTCATGTACATTTTGGCAAACTGTAGTCTTGCTTTTTTATGTCAGCAGTGGGGTCCTCCTGGGTCTCCTGCCATAGTGTCGTATTTAAATGTCGACAGTTTGCGCTGACACTGAGGCTCCCTGAGCCTGCAGGACAGCTTGAATTTCTTTGGAACTTGTTTGGGGCTGCTTATCCACCATCCGGACTACCCTGAGTTGCAACCTTTCAACAATTTTTCTCTTCCGTCCATGCCTAGGGAGATTAGCTACAGTGCCATGGGTTGCAAACTTCTTGATAATGTTCCACACTGTGGACAAAGTGTCAAGTTTCACACGCAATTACAAATATTTATGTTGCACATAAGATACATTTACTCTGCTCTTGTGCAGACAGCTCAGTCAAAGACTCAAGCAGCTGCCAGCGAGAGCTTTGTCACACACAGGGTTAACAGATGTAGTGTGAGGGACTCCCCCCTTTCTCTCATGATTAAGTAGACTCTCAGTTTTGGCGTCAGTAAAGTGTGAAATAAATTTGATAACAGTTAACAAAGTGATAAGCATTAAACTGTATACACCAGTACTTAGCAGCACTTCCCAAACACTTCTATCTCAATTGAAAAAAACATGTTAATCGATAATGTTTCTTTAAGTAAACCTCTAAGGGAAATAAGAGCCCCTGGGGGTACTTACCTCGGGAGGGGGAAGCCTATGGATCCTAAAGAGGCTTCCCTCATCCTACGCAGCAGGTAACCATCCAGAGACCCCCAAAAGATTTCCTTGTCAGCGCTTGTTGACATGCAAACATACGCAGTAGCAGCTCTCTGCTCGGGCTTTGGGGGAAATAGCTGAGCCTGATTGTGTCCACTCTACAGTGCAGGAGCAGGCTGTCTGCACAGTAGAGCAGACCCGATCGAGCTTGGGTATTTCTGGCAGAGCCCAATCTGAGAGCCGTTTGGGAGTCTGCAAAGGAGCGTGGGTGGAAATATTTTGGTCTGCTGCTGCTGCGGGCTGCCAGCGTGCTCCGGTGTCCCGGGATCTCCTCCATTGCAAATGCCGACCTCGCCAGGTCAGCATCTTCTGTGAGTGTGTGGCCGTATCACTCGCACTCACATGGCCTGGAGCATTCTGCGAAGGAGATGCTGACCTTAGAGGAGATGCAAACCTGGTAAGGTTGGCATCTGCGACGGAAGGGATCCTGGGACACCGGAGCTGCGCTCAGGGACAGATAGGCTGCCAGGGGCTGGAGAAAGCCCAGGTAAGTAGATCCTGCTTTTTTTTTTTTTTTTTTAACCAGGATTTCCTACAGTACAAGACCAAACTGCTGCAGTTCCACACTGCCCTTGCTCATGGGAAGCAGGACTACTTTACCAAGCTCATCAGAGCACAAGCTTCCAACCGTCAGCGTCTGTTTGCCACTTTCAACTCCCTGCTTAAACCCACCCCCCACCCTCCGTTTCCTCCCTCTCTGCCACAGATTTAGCCACCCACTTCACCAACAAAATTGTCTCCATCCGCCAGGAAATATCCAATCTACAATCACCTCCCAACCAGCTCCTCCTCCACCCTATCCTCCCCTCACATCCTTCACTCCTACTACCACCGAGGAAGTCAACCACCTACTGCAGACTTCCCATACCACTACTCCCCCCCCCCCCCCCTTGACCCCATCCCTTCTGATTTACTCCAGCCTCACTTCACGGAATTGGCCCCAGTCCTCACTACCCTGTTCAACCTCTCCCTATCCACAGGCACCTTCCCCTCAGACTTCAAGCAGGCCACTGTACTACTCCTGCTCACGAAACCCTCCCTCGACCCCTCGCTACCCTCCAACTACCGTCCTATCTCCCTCCTCCCCTTTGCCTCAAAACTCCTTGAGCGTCTGGTTCACAAACGCCTGACCCAGTACCTCAATGCCAACTCACTGCTAGACCCACTGCAATCTGGATTTTAGCCTGCCCACTCAACCGAAACTGCTCTCACCAAAGTGGTCAACGACCTTGCTTTAGCTAAAGCTGAAGGTAAATACTCCATTCTCCTCCTCCTTGACCTTTCAGCAGCTTTTGCACAGTAGATCATCCCCTACTCCTCCAGTCCTTGGGCATTCACGATCTCGCCCTGTCCTGGCTTTCATCCTACCTCTCCAACCGCTCCTCCACGACCGCCTTCAATGAGTCCTCGTCCACCCCCAACCACCTCTCGGTGGGAGTCCCCCAAGGTTCGGTCTTTGGCCCCCTACTGTTCACCCTATACACATCCTCCATTGGCAAGGTTATCTCCTCCATGGGTTTTAACTATCATCTGTATGCAGATGACACCCAGATCTACCTCCACACCCCTGACATCTCCACCACTACCATGGACAAGGTCTCCTCCTGCCTATCAGCCATCTCCTACTGGATGTCCACTAGGTTCCTGAAACTAAATCTAGACAAAACGGAATTTATGATCTTCCCACCCCGGCCATCCACGAACCTCCCAAATGTGCATGTCACTGTTAACCACACTTCCATTCGCCCTACCTCTCAAGCCCGCTGTCTGGGTGTCACCCTGGACTCCGCACTCTCCTTCACTTCCCACATCCAAAACCTCACAAAGTCCTGCAACTTCCACCTTCGTAACATCTGTAAGATTCGCCCTTTCCTGACCTCTGCCACCACCAAACTCCTCATCCATGCCCTCATAATTTCCCGCCTTGACTACTGCAATGCCCTGCTGTCTGGTCTCCCTATGACCCGAACAGCCCCACTGCAGTCCATCATGAATGAGGCAGCCAGAATTATCCACTGCTCCCATCGCTCCACCACGGCAGATCCCCTCCTAGAATCCCTCCACTGGTTTCCTATCCAGTCCAGAATCAGATTCAAGATACTGTGCCTGACCTACAAATCTGTCCACAAAACCTGTCCAACCTACATCTCCGATCTTACTCAGAGGTACACACCTAGCCGCTCACTCCACTCTTCCAATGAACTCCGCCTAACCGCCCCCCGCATCACCCAGTCCCATGCACGCCTCCAGGACTTCTCAAGAGCTGCTCCAACACTATGGAACTCCCTACCTCCACCCATTAGGGCAGCCCCCTCCTTCAACATCTTCAAGAAAGCCCTCAAAACTCACCTTTTCACTCTGGCCTACTACCCCTCACAAGTGCTCTAAACCTACAGCTGAACTCTGGTCCCCTACCGTTCGTGTCCTTACCTCTCCCTCTAGATTGTAAGCCTTTGGGCAGGGTCCTCCTCCTTTTTGTGTCCTACCTGATCATGCACCTCCATTACTGTGAACCCATGCTATGCATCTGAGTGAACCTAACTTGCCTAATCTCCATGCTCCATCCAGTGACTGACTAAGCATTACCTTGTACTCTTACTGTGCTGTGTGATCTGGTTTTCTTGTATTCCTGTATTGTCATATTGCTGTATGTCACCCCTAAATATTGTCTGTAACCTAAATTAATCTTCAGCGCTGCGTAATATGTTGGCGCTTTATAAATACAATAAATCAATAAATAAATAATGAATACATTCATAACAAGGGTCACTCACAGGGGAACAAGCCGCCTAGAGGGATGGAGATAGTACACAGGCTGACCACACTCTGCAAAGGCCCAGAGGGAGACCTGGCGTGGGCCTGACAGTCATCCCTGTATGGTGGTAGCGGCTCCATAGATTATTATTAGATTGCAAGGTTATGGATCAGAAAGCATCTATCTGTTAGTTGAATATGGTGGTCATCTGCCAGTTATTTTTTTATTTTAAATAGGTGAAGGGTAAACAGTGACTCTCTATATCTATTTACCTGGAGGGGGCAGGACACCTGGGGGTCCTTTTATTTAAGAGGGCTCCCCAGATTCCAGCATAAGCCCCCCAGGACACATGCACCCCACCTCCTCCTGGGCATGTAGCAGGGGCTGGAAGAAGCCCCAGGCAGGTAGAAAAAGTATACCTTTCCCTCATCACAGGTATCCTTTAAAGGATACTTTTTTATCCTTTTTTAGATTAAGAAAAACTTTGCATGGTCCTTCCCCTTTGAATTTTCATTAACCCCTTGTAATCGGGTTGCACAATTGGACCAATCTCAATTCCCCCCCAGACCCATTGCGCAGCCTGGCCAATCACCGCCAGGCTGCACTAAGGGGTGGATCGGGACTCCCCCTGATGTCATGACGTTGGGACGGGACCCTCCACTCTCGAGAAAGCGGCGTGACTGCCGCGATACAGGTAGAGTTGTCTACCGGGGGCCTCTCCACATCACTGGACACCTCGCTGGCATATCCTTTATCCGGGTCACGTAAGCCTTGTTCCCTCTGCCACTTCATTTCGTTGCAGGCGGTCTCAGCATCAACTCACTAGTATATTTTTTAGCATTTATGATTGCTTCAGGGGCTGATCTTCTTTAGCACGGTTAGCACTTTATGCACACATCACGGTCATTCCACATGGATATATGTTTTTTGTGCTTTCTATCAGTGTTTGTATTTTGTATTGCAGGCTGTATTTATTTTGATCACGCATGCAATTTATTTAGGGCTTGGCTCTCTGAACCTGGGTTCAATCCCTGTGGCAGCTCTTAATCTGAGCTACCCAGGTGATTTATATAAATTTTCATCCTATGCTTATTAGAGCTATTAATTATTATACTATATATGAAATGTTATATCAATTATATGAGGTGTCCTATTGTTTTTTTTAGATGTTTTTAACTTGTACATAGTGCTTTATGAAGATCAACAAATGTTGTTATACTTTGAATATATATAGGTGTGGTGTTGTATTTAGTCATATTCTCTAATTCATGTAGTGCTAGGCTAGCTACATGATAAAAAAAAAGTGGGAAAAAAAACACCCGCGGCCGAGCGCCGCAAAACAAATGCCAGGGTGGTTAATCGCCATATTTCCCGTGAAAAATCGTGAAAAGTGCAACAATGCAACAACTTTTACAGCGAAAAACTCAATATTTTTAATGCAAAATTTGTAATAAATGCAGAAAACGCAAAAAATAACAATACATTTTCCGTGGAATTTTCATTCGGGAATCAAATTTAATGTTATTTTCACAAAAATGCAAAAAGAATATTGGCATTTTCACTCATCACTGGTAATAAGTGATCGATGTGTCTGAAGCCCAGCAATCGAAAGCCGCAGGTCATGGTGTGCAATTTTAGAGTTTATTATAGTACTTACGGATAGCGTTTCTGGCTTACGTATGATTACACCACTGGTGGGTTAGGCGCAGGGTGAGCCGAATGATGGCTCACCCTGCTGACGCTCAATTCCCTGGCAGCGTTAAATATTATTCCCCCTCCGAGCTGTAGCACCTTGGAGGGAGATGTAATTCAAGGTCCTGCGATCGCCGTTACCCCTGAATTACTCTTGCTCAGCGGGGTGCAGAGCATAGCCGGGCGGCGAAGTAACCTGATTCGGCCCATTTGGTGTCTGCACCATCGGGCAGCACTGAGCTGCTGTCACTGGAAAAGATCAGCTGTTTGTTTCGTAACAAATCCGCTGTTCTCCTTCCTGACGCTGGGCTTTTAGTCGACTGCCTAATATGCAAGTATTCTGGTTTATAGGCAGAAAGATGTGTGGTCCTTACATCTGTATGGGGGTCCCTGAGTAGACATCAGAATATAAGTTGAATCATGCTTTGTATTGCCCAGTTATTAGCTAAGTCTTGGTGTTTTGATAATACCTGCCACCAGATGGTGCTATAGGTATCTACTGTATATGGATGCTGAAGGTTTTTTATTACTTGTACAACAAAATGTGTTACTTACTTGTACAGAACTTACAGGCTTTTTCTAAACACTGAGAAGTACTATTAGCTCCCAGTCAGGCTGTTTGTCATTTGGGACATAGATCTTCAAGCACCTGTGTCTGCGGGAACCACAGATGATTCCCCGCAATCAGTTTGCTGCACGATATGGTGTGTGCGTGTGTCAAGGATTTCAGTGAGGAATCGCATGTATTGTGTGGAAAATTCAGGGGCGTTCCATCCATTGTGCGCCGGGGAGTGTGGCGCTCTGACAGGAGGGGGGTATCAAAAAGGCCTCCCACAGAGGCCTTGAGCAGCAGGGGGAAGCAGCGCAAGAACGAGGGGCAGTGGGGACAGCGGGGGGGACTCCCCTCACCTGGGTCCCCTCCTTCAGCACTCTCCCCATCCAGATATGTGGGCATCACTCACCTAACTCCTTTATTCTAGGCGCCGGAGCGCTGCATCACCGTCTGCCTTCAATGCCGCTCACTGTGCTTCCTGATTAGCGGAAGCACAGTGAACGGCAATAAAGGTGGAGACCTGTGGCACGTGACGGTGACGCAGTGCTCCAGTGCCTGGCATGCAGAGTGATTTCCCACAGCCGCGCCTGCCTGCTGCAAATCTAAAGGAGAGAGCACGGAAGGAGGGGACCCAGGTGAGGGGAAGGGTCTGGTCCTCCCCTTCCCGGCCACTGTCCCTGCTGCCCTTCTTTCTTGCGCTGCTTCCCCCTTCTGCTCATAGATTCTGAAACACAGTCCCAACGACATGGATTTGCCGCTACCGCCGATCGCCCCGTTCACCCATTCACTCTGCCGTTCCTATGTCGGCAGAGCTTTGTGAGCTGGTCAGGAGCCAATTTCATTGGTTCCTGACCCTGTGCTCAATGTGAGCCAATGAGATTGACTCACAGTGATCACAGGGTCAAGAGCCAATGAAATCGGCTCCTGATCAACTCACGAGTTCTGCTGTCATACCAACAGCAGGGTGAGTAAGCCACAGCGGTGAGAGAGTGGTGCGATTGGCGGAAGTGCGCGGCGGGGAAGTTGAAGTCTAAGCCCTGACAGATATAACTGGTGCCAAACAGAGCATTGATCTCAACTAGCGTCATCAGCAAATGGTTAAAGGAGGCGAATATTTAGGGGGGGCAGGTTTGTGCTTTTTTCAGACCGGTTCTCAAGCAAACGGCAAGCACATGTATCTGACATCAGGCGATCTGAGATCTCACTGGGGACTTTGCTGTATTGAGGTAAAAATAGGGCTGCTAACTGCTAATTTATTACATTCTATTAGGAATGAGTTTTCAAGCGCTCGTTATGAGTTTCATGAAATACACATTTTACATGTGCGGAAAGGAGGAAGCATCGGAGTGATGTAAAACGCAATGTGGAGCGCAGCGGTCAGAGGCGGTGACAAGGATAGGGCTAACTCCCCGCCACAGCCAGCAGGTATAAAGCTTCCATTTTATATGAAAATCAGAAGGAGCGCTAGGAAGCTCATTTCTACATTCTGCCATACAGTCATTGGGCCTGATTCACAAAGCGGTGATAACTCAGTTATCACGCCTAAAAGACTTTAGGCGTGATAACCTTTGCACCATACTGGTGAAAAGTCAATTTAGGCGTGATAAGTTTAGGTGTGATAAGTTTAGGTGTGATAAGTTTAGGCATGCTAAGTTTAGATAAGTGTAGAGAGCGTGCAAAGTCCCGCACGCAAAGCAGCGCCATTAAACTCCAAGTGCACCAGACTTTGCTAGCGCAAAACGTTTGATCAGCTGTGCACTGCGGTGCTAACGCAGTTGGTGCTTAAACTTATCATGCCTAAACTTATCACACCTAAACTTATCATGCCTAAACTTATCACACCTAAACTTATCACACCTAAACTTATCATGACTAAACTGAGTTTAGGTGTGATAAAGGGCTTTTCACCAGCATGCTAACTGTTAGCACCGCTTTGTGAATCAGGCCCATTGTAGTTCCTTTTTTTACGCATACCATGAAAATGAAATATGTGAACTTCTGTATACAACTTGTTGAGTATATGGTTGTAGTCAGGGGCATAACAATATACCTTGCAAGGGATGAAGCCACAGAGGTCCCAAATGCCACAGGGGGCCCCGTGCGGGGTAAAGTTTTTTTCCCTGTCCTGAGAGACTGACAACTAAGGGCACAGAGAAAAAAAAAGTTTCTGCTCTCTGCGCAATTTATTCTAATGACTGCATCTGCTCAACCACTTGATAAGGAATCATACAAAGTTTTACAGACAAAGATTTGTAGACAGTCCCTATTCAGTGTGCCGCAGGCTCTTGTGTACAGCGCCCAGCCTCCAACCTCTCTACCCCTCCCCAAGTGGTCTGTACTGTAGTGATGCTGGAGAAGTCTGCAGGGCCAGTTCTGCTCCATCAGAGGGGGATGGAGTGAATGTAATAAGCTAAGGCTGGGAATACACTAGTCTGTCAGTAGAGATGTAGCAAACGGTTCGCCGGCGAACGGTTCCAGGCGAACTTAGGGGGTTCGCGTTCGCCTGCACCAGGCGAACTTTTGCGGAAGTTCGATTTGCCCCATAATGCACTATGAGGGTCAACTTTGACCCTCTGCATCACAGTCAGCAGGCACATTGTAGCCATTCAGGCTACACTAAGCCCTGGAGCCCCATTAGCCTCACTTGTGTGCCTGCTAGAGAGAGGAAAGGGACAGCTGCTGCAGACTTTTTCTCCTAGGGACAGATTAGTTAGGTTCTAGGCTGCTTTGCTTGCTCCTGACTGATTATTATTGCTTTTAAAACACCCAGCAACAGCTCTTTTCAGAGCTCAACCTGTACATTTTTTTTTCTGTGTGTCAAACTGACACTTTTGTTGCATGCACAGCCTTGCTAATTGATATTGTGTGTGCCACTGCCAGCAGCCCAGCACATTCAGTGACTACCTGTGTGTGTGACAGGGAGCTGCACATTGTACTACCCAGTACTGCATATACCCCAGTACCTGTTGTGTTTACTTAACCCACCTCATCACTGCATATACCTAGCTTTGTGTTGAGTGAACCCAGCTCACTGCATCTAACTACCCAGTACCTGTTGTGTTTACCTAACCCACCTCATCACTGCATATACCTAGCGTTGTGTTGAGTGAACCCAGCTCACTGCATCTAACTACCTGTTGTGTTGAGTGAGAACCCACCTGGCCACCTCACTGCATCTAACTACCTGTTGTGTTGAGTGAGAACCTACCTCACTGCATCTTAAGTACCTTTACTGTTCAGTAAACCTACCTCACTGCATCTAACTACCCAGTACCTGTTGTGTTTACTTAACCCACCTCATCACTGCATATACCTAGCGTTGTGTTGAGTGAACCCAGCTCACTGCATCTAACTACCTGTTGTGTTGAGTGAGAACCCACCTGGCCACCTCACTGCATCTAACTACCTGTTGTGTTGAGTGAGAACCCACCTCACTGCATATAGCTAGCATACCCCCGAGATGGACAAAATGGACAAACCAGGTAGAGGAAGAGGTAGAGGCAGACCCAGAGGAAGGCCACCAGGCACCGGCAGGTCTGTGGCTGTGCGAGGTGGTATTGCTGTGATTTCGTGCGGACCTGCCCCAAAATACAGTGCTCAGAAGAAGGCACGTGCCATCACTTCCCAAAATCGTGAGGAGGTGATTGAGTATTTAACACAGAACACCTCATCTCCCGCAGCCACCAGCGCTACAACAAGCACCACATCCGCTGCATTTGACACTTCGCAGGAGTTATTTGGTGGTGGTGGTGAAATCACTGATTCCCAGCCACTACTGCCACAACAACAAGAAGGCGCAGGTACACCACCTCATACGTCTGAGTTAGGTGGCGATAGTATGGACGTAACGTGTGTGGATGGGGATGATGGTGGACCACCTGAAGTTGGTGCACTTGAGGAGGTGTCTGAGGAAAGAGCAGCTGGCCAGGAGGATTATGATGACGATTATACGGATACCACATATGTTCCCGGTGGAGGAGATGACCAGGGGGACAGTTCAGAGGAGGAGTCAGAGAGGAGTAGGAGGAGACGACTCCATGATAGAAGCAGAGGGAGCTCGTCCTCAGAAACAGCTGGGGGCAGTGTCCGGCGTCATGTATCACCAGCTATGGCCAGCCAGCCAACATGCCCTTCAACGTCAGCTGCTGATGCCACCCTAGCGCCATCACCCCAAGGGGGTTCAGCGGTTTGGACATTTTTTCACGTGTGTGTCTCAGATCGGAGCAAAGCCATCTGTTGTCTCTGCCAGCAAAAATTGAGCTGTGGAAAGGCCAACTCTCACGTAGGGACAAGTGCCTTACGAAGGCACCTGGAGAGAAGGCACAAACAGCTATGGCAAGAACACCTGAGGAAAAGCAGCACCCCTCAAAAGACAAGCCACCCTTCTTCTCCTCTTCCTCCTTCAGGTGCATCGTCTTCATCCACTTTCTTCCTTGCACCTTCACAGCCACCCTCCTCCACACCGCCTCTTCCCTTCAGCGGTTCCTTCTCCTCTGCCCACAGCAGTACCCATCTGTCCGTGAAGGAAGTATTTGAGCGTAAGAAGCAAATGTCTGCCAGTCACCCTCTTGCCCGGCGTCTGACAGCTGGCGTGGCGGAACTATTAGCTCGCCAGCTATTACCATACAAGCTGGTGGAGTCGAAGGCTTTCCGTAAGTTTGTGGCCATTGGTACACCGCAGTGGAAGATACCAGGCCGCAATTATTTTTCACAAAAGGCCATACCCAAACTGTACCGTGCAGTTGAGAGGCAAGCGGTGTCATCTCTGGTACACAGCGTTGGGTCAAGGGTCCACCTGACCACGGATGCCTGGTCTGCCAAGCACGGGCAGGGCCACTACATTACATACACAGCCCATTGGGTCAACCTGGTGACCGATGGCAGCAAGCAGGGAGTACGTGGCTGCGCAGAGGACCGACTTGTCACACCTCCACAGCTTGCAGGCAGGCCTCCAGCCACCTTCTCTCCACCTGCTATCACCGCTTCACTGTCGTCATCCTCCTCCTCCTCCTCCTTGGCTGGTGCCGCCATCTCCTCTCCAGCTACACAGCCCCAGCAACCCAGGGCCTATGCTGCATGCCAGGTGCGATGGTGTCATGCAGTGTTAGATATGTCTTGCCTGAAAGCGGAGAGTCACACAAGCTTGAGATCGGCAACGTGGTGTGTGACAACGGCAGCAATCTCATTGCTGCGTTGAATTTGGGAAAGCTGACACACATACCCTGCATGGCACATGTGCTTAATCTGGTCGTGCAAAGATTTGTGTCCAAGTACCCAGGCTTAGAGGACGTCCTGAAGCAGGCCAGGAAGTTGTGTGGGCATTTCAGGCGCTCTTACAAGGCCATGGCACGCTTTGCGGACATTCAGCGTAGAAACAACTTGCCGGTGAGACGCCTGATTTGTGATAGCCCGACTCGCTGGAATTCCACCCTGCTGATGTTCTCTCGCCTGCTAGACCAGGAGAAAGCCGTCACCCAGTACCTGTATCATTACAGTACAAGGACACAATCTGGAAGGATGGGGATGTTGTGGCCCAACAACTGGACACTGATGCGAAATGCATGCAGGGTCATGGAGTCCTTTGAGGAGGTGACCAAACTGGTGAGTCGCGATGAGGGCACCATCAGCGACTTGATCCCCTATGCCTACTTCCTGGAGCGTGCCGTGCGTAGAGTGGTGGATACAGCTGTGGAGGAGCGTGAACAAGAAGAGTTAGGGCAGCAGGAGTCGTGGGAGCCATTTACACACAAACCCGTTGTTTCCACAACACCGGCGGCAGCACAGAGGGGGGAGGAGGAGGAAGAAGAGGAGTCGTGTGGGGAAGGGGAGGAGTCAGACTCTGATGATGAGCAAGGTGTTTCTGTGGAGGAGGAAGAGGCGGCGGAAGGAGAACAACCGCGGCAGCCATCACAGGGGGCTTCTGCTGCTCCACGTTCCCGTGGTATTGTTCGTGGCTGGGGGAAGGAAGAGGAGTTGCGTCCCGTCACTGAGGAAGAGCAAGAGGAGCTGGAGAGTACGTCTGCATCCAGCTTTGTGCAGATGTCCTCTTTCATGTTGTCCAGCCTGTTGAGGGACCCCCGTATCAAAAAACTCAAGACGAATGACCTGTACTGGGTGGCCACGCTACTAGACCCTCGGTACAGGCACAAAGTGGCGGACCTCTTAGCAACTCAACAAAAGGCGGAAAGGATGCAGCACTTGCAGAACAAGCTGTCGATGATGCTTTACAATGCATTTAAGGGTGATGTGGCTGCACAACGCAATCAAGGTACCACTGGCAGTAACCCTCCTCCTCCCAAGTCCACGCAGGCAAGAACAGGACGCTCCAGCGATCTCAGGGTGATGTTGGACATGCGGACGTTCTTTAGTCCAACTCCTCGCCATAGTCCTTCCAGATCCACCCTCCACCAACGCCTGGACCGGCAGGTAGCCGACTACCTGGCCTTGAGTGTGGATGTAGACTCTGCGAAAAGCGACGATGAACCCTTGGACTACTGGTTGCGCAGGCTTGACCTGTGGCCAGAGCTGTCCCAATTTGCCATACAACTTCTCTCTTGCCCTGCCGCAAGCGTCCTGTCAGAAAGGACCTTCAGTGCAGCTGGAGCCATAGTTACTGAGAAGAGAAGTCGCCTAAGTCACGACAGTGTTCAGTACCTGACCTTTATCAAAATGAATGAGGAATGGATCACGGAGGGCTACTGCATGACCGAAGACTAAGTCAGTCCCCACACACAGCAAATCTGCCTGCAAGCCGCTTGACTGCCTTCTCCGCCACTATCAACAGGGTCCAGGACTCTAGGCGGATTCCTGAATTTTTAAGGCCGCTGCTAGCAGCGGCCGCTACACTAATTTTTCATGTGCCCATCCCCCTTTGTGATCATTACCTTGCCGCGGTGAAGGGGCTTGCGCATCACTCTCGTCATGGTGCGCACCAGTCCAGCACGGCCGTCACTACACAAACTGCTGTTTGCAGTCACTGCATACCTTTCACTGCATCTGTGACTGCACATTATACCTGGCAGTCAGTGCATAACTTGCACTTGAATGGATACACTTTTAAACAATTTAAAAATACAACCATCTAAACTTTCGAACAATTTAAAAATACAACCATCTATCATTTTCAAAAAATTTAAAAAAAAGGGCAAAAAAACTTGCCCTCCGTAAAACATTCTTGGCAAATGCTTTCGACTTGGTTTGTCTTCCGCTGGCTCAAGGGTCCATCTGACCACAGATGCCTGGTCTGCAAAGCACGGTCAGGGCAGCTACAGCATGGGTCTCAGCAGGCTCCCACTTCGGGCCGGAATCCAACCTTCATTCCCCGCGGTGACAATGGCAGACTTGCCCTCCATAACGGATTCCTGTTAAAGGATTTAAAGTTAATTTATTTCAATTAGGGCCGCAAAAGGTCCTCCTGAGTCCTGTATTGTTATTTTTGGTCACTACCTCGGGGCGGGCGTGCATGCCTGCCTGCCTCCCTCCTTGCCTGGATGTGTGGTGGTAGACGTTGATCAGGCTCCAACTCCGGAACGCAATACAAGAGGGAGCTCGTCCTCAGAAACAGCTGGGGGCAGTGTCCGGCGCCATGTATCGCCCGCTATGGCCAGACAGCCAACATGCCCTTCAACCTCAGTTGCTGATGCCACCGTAGCGCCATCAGCCCAGGGGGGCTCAGTGGGTTGGAAATTTTTTAACGTGTGTGTCTCAGATCGGAGCAAAGCCATCTGTTGTCTCTGCCAGCAAAAATTGAGCCGTGGAAAGGCCAACTGTCACGTAGGGACAAGTGCTTTACGAAGGCACCTGGAGAGAAGGCACAAACAGCTATGGCAAGAACACCTGAGGAAAAGCAGCACCCCTCAAAAGACAATCCGTGGAGAACAACCGCGGCAGCCGTCACAGGGGGCTTCTGCTGCTCCACGTTCCCATGGTATTGTTCGTGGCTGGGGGGAGGAAGAATAGATACACTTTTAAACAATTTAAAAATACAACCATCTAAACTTTCAAACAATGTAAAAATACAACCATCTAAACTTTCAAACAATTTAAAAATACAACCATCTAAACTTTCAAACAATTTAAAAATACAACCATCTATCATTTTCAAAAAATTTAAAAAAAGGGCAAAAAAACTTGCCCTCCGTAAAACATTCTTGGCAAATGCTTTCGACTTGGTTTGCCTTCCGCTGCCTGGTCTGCAAAGCACGGTCAGGGCAGCTACAGCATGGGTCTCAGCAGGCTCCCACTTCGGGCCAGAATCCAACCTTCATTCCCCGCGGTGACAATGGCAGACTTGCCCTCCATAACGGATTCCCGTTAAAGGATTTAAAGTTAATTAATTTCAAATACACAGTAGGGCCTCGAAAGTCCGCCTCCTGTATTGTTATTTTTGGTCACTACCTCGGGGCGGGCGTGCATGCCTGCCTGCTGCCCTCCTTGGATGTGTAGTGGTAGCCGTTTCTCAGGCTCCACACCGGATTCCATCCCTCATTCCCCGGCCATTACCCGGGGTCACAAATGGCAGACTTGCCCGCCTCCATATGATTCTCGTGAAAGGAATGTGGTGTCATCTTTGCCCGCCATAACTGGTTCTCGTTAAAGGATTTAAAGTACATTCATTTCAAATACACAGCAGGGCCTCAAAAGTCCTCCTCCTGTATTGTTATTTTTGGTCACTACCTCGGGGCGGGCGGGCGTGCATGCCTGCCCGCTGCCCTCCTTGGATGTGTAGTGGTAGCCGTTGCTCAGGCTCCACACCGGATTCAAACCCCTCATTCCCCGGCCATTACCCGGGGTCACAATGGCAGACTTGCCCGCCTCCACAGGATTCTCATTGTAGCGGTACTGAACAAGTACACAGCAAGTAGAAAATGTAATTTAAAAACAAAACGTAAGCTTTTTAACAATGCCATGGAAAGTTGAGAAGGAAGTCACACATTACCTGACATCACTGAGTGAGGAAGAGCAATCTCGCCATGTTGCGCAGTAGTCCAGCATGGCCGTCACTACACAAACAGCTGTTTGCGGTGCGTTACACAGTGAGTTTGGTGTGTCAGTGTGAAGCAGTACTCTAATTACACTCCCTGATTGATGTATACACATGCAAGATATTTTAAAGCACGTTAGGCCTGCAATTTAGCATTCAATGTGATTTCTGCCCTTAAAACGCTGCTTTGCGTCACATCCAGATTTTTCCCTGGGACTTTTGGCATGTATCCCACTCCGCCATGCCCCCCTCCAGGTGCTAGACCCCTTGAAACATCTTTTCCATCACTTTTGTGGCCAGCATAATTTTTTCTATTTTTCAAAGTTCGCCTCCCCATTGAAGTCTATCGCGGCTCGCGAACTTTTCCGGGAACCGAACCTTCCGCGGAAGTTCGCGAACCGAAAATCGGAGGTTCGCGACATCTCTATCTGTCAGTTTTCTGTATGCATTTTCTGCACACCATGTGTGTATCTGTATGTGTGAAAACATGCATGTTTTATCACAGAAGCTAATGTAATTGATAGAGAAAATGCATGCAGTACTTCACTGCTGTCTGTTTTTATTTGTATGGGGAAAATACCTTCAGGTGTGCACTAGCCAACTGAATAACATTGGTCCTCAGTTTACCTGAACAGAAAGCGGTAAGGTGGGGGGGGGGGCATCCAAAGGGGGCCCAGTGATTCCTAGTTACGCCCCTGGTTGTAGTGCTGGATCTCCTATAATCAGAAGCAGCTTCTGCTGGTGGTTATATCTGCATTACCCAATTGTACATTTCTTCTGTAATCTTCTCCATTCTATTATAAGGCTGTGGGTACCTCATTTGTTTTTCCAAAGCACGCTCTCTATGAACAATTTATATGGCTTCAACTGACCTTACTATTTTTACTCTAACAGGCACTGAGGTCAGTTTCCTGTTTAAGTTATTCAGACTATTTTTTGAAAAAGACAAACTTTGAATGTTTCCAGTTGCTCTAGTTTTTGAGAAATGATAGCTGCCTTCTGAGAAATAAACATCCATTGTGTTATGGCAATGTGACTATTCTACAATAGTCTGGATAACACAAGTGACCTATCACCTGGGTTATACCAGAACATGGTGAGAATGAATGAAAGGCCAGCAGATTGGAGTTGTGCTATTAACCTCCCTAGCGTTAAGGACGAACCTGACTCGTCCTATAAAAAAAATAGCTACTATGGTTAAGGACGAGTCAGGCTCATCCAGCTGTTACACCTACTCACCTGCGGCGTTGCTGGTGTGCGCTATCCCTCACGGCTTCCCTGTGCATGGGATCCCATCTCCGTAGTGGCGATTCCCAGCAGCGAGCTCTTCTTCGTCCTCCTTCTGCTTCCTGTCCCCTGGAGATCGCATTCCTCGCCGTGTCCCTCTGACAGTGTCAGGCACAGCATCATCAATTGAGGTGGCAGATTAAAATTTCATTACATACATCTGTATTGGATCCAATATAAAAAAATTTAAGTGAAAAAAAAAAAAAAAGCAATGGGTAGCAGCAAACATTAAAAATAAAAAAATAATAAATAAAAAAAATAAGTTTTTTTTTAATCATTGTTTGTTTGTTTTTTCTTTCAAACTCAGCACACAATCCCAATAGTGAATATTCAACTAGTGGCGTAGCAGCAGTATCTCTCCCTTGCCGCACTCATGAGTTGAATTGTGTGGTCATCATGGTTTGAAAATTGTTTTTAGTTGTTCTATTATACATTGCTGATGTTGTTAAATGAGAATTATTGTTACTAAACTTCCCACCAGGAAGTAAACCAAACAAAAAGAAAGCAAAAAAAATCCCCATCTACACCATAGGATTCTTTGTCCGATTTGATTCAATTTGATTTGATTCATTCCGACATGTCCAATTCATGATTTAATGCAATTCGATTCAATTTGCCATTGCCCCTCTCCCACTGAGAGGGGCGGGGAGAGGCGGCAATCCACAGAGATTGACTACGGAGGAGGCAGAGCTACTCCGTACAACTCTGCCTCATTGAGGAAGTGAAGCCCTGCAAGCCACGGAGTTCTGCAGGGCTAATCCTCTGCCATAAATCACCTATCTGCCATGGGGGTGCAGCGATTTCACTGAGGCATTCATGCTAAAAAGAATTATATGACAAAAGCAGGGAAAAAAGAGACTTCAGAGTCTCTTTAATAGTTTATGCATAAACCACTTTTTATTTTTTTCCTCATTCGCGAAAGAGGTCCTTTAAAATCTGCATCATTATGTTTCAAGGGGGCACAACACAGACTGAACTGTATGAGAAACCTGCAGCCTTCAGCTCTGGCATTCTGTGCTAACAGAAGCTGTCACTTCCCTGCCTAGAAATTAAAGGGGCACTATGGCGAAAATTTGTAAAATTTAAAATATGAGCAAACAGAGACAAATAAGAAGTACCTTTTTTTTCCAGAGTAAAATGAGACATAAATTACTTTCCTCCTATGTTGCTGTCACTTACAGTAGGTAGTAGAAATCTGACAGAAGTGACAGGTTTTGGACTAGTCCATCTCTTCATAGGGGGTTCTCAGCAAGGTTTTTATTATAAAGATATTCCCTAAAAAGAATTTAAACAATGATGCTGGCCAGCTTCCCCACTTGCTACTAGTGTTGGGCGAACACCTGGATGTTCGGGTTCGCGAACGTTCGCCGAACATGGCCGCGATGTTCGGGTGTTCGCGCCGAACTCCGAACATAATGGAAGTCAATAGGGACCCGAACTTTCGTGCTTTGTAAAGCTTCCTTACATGCTACATACCCCAAATTTGCAGGGTATGTGCACCTTGGGAGTGGGTACAAGAGGAAAAAAATATTTGAAAAAGAGCTTATAGTTTTTGAGAAAATTGATTGTACAGTGGTGGGTGAGCGGTGTATTACTATTCCCAGCAGCGACACAGAGCACAATGCTATACAGTGGTGGGTGAGCGGTGTACTACTGTTCCCAGCAGCGACACAGAGCACAATGCTATACAGTGGTGGGTGAGCGGTGTACTACTGTTCCCAGCAGCGACACAGAGCACAATGCTATACAGTGGTGGGTGAGCGGTGTACTACTATTCCCAGCAGCGACACAGAGCACAATGCTATACAGTGGCGGGTGAGCGGTGTACTACTGTTCCCAGCAGAGACACAGAGTGGCAGTAAACACAATGCTATACAGTGGTGGGTGAGCGGTGTACACAGAATGGCAGTAAACACAATGCTATATAGTGTGGGTGAGCGGTGTACTACTGTTCCCAGCAGCGACACAATGACTGGGGGGTCCCTGGCTAGCCTGGCTGGAGAGAGAACTACCCTGCTTGCCTACCCAAAGCTAAACCCACAGACAAATGGCAGAGAAATGACGTGGATCGGGTATTTATTTACCCGAACCACGTGACCCGTTCGGCCAATCAGAGCGCGTTCGGGTCCGAACCACGTGACCCGTTCGGCCAGTCACAGCGCTAGCCGAACGTTCGGCCATGCGCTCTTAGTTCGGCCATATGGCCGAACGGTTTGGCCGAACACCATCAGGTGTTCGGTCGAACTCAAACATCACCCGAACAGGGTGATGTTCTGCAGAACCCGAACAGTGGCGAACACTGTTCGCCCAACACTACTTGCTACACAGTTTTTTGGCAGTTGGACAGAGCAAATGCCATTCACTAAGTGCTTTTGAATATTCCTTGAGAATCCCCCCATGAAGAGATGGGCTAGTCCAAAACCTGTCGCTTCTGTCAGATTTCTACTACCTACTGTAACTGACAACAACATAGGAGACAGGGTAATTTATGTAATGTCAGGCTTAGCAAGTTATCAGCTCACAGCTCAGCTCTTATGCCTCAATCTATCCCCACCTTCTTCACCCTATGTGGCGCGTCCCTGCTTGAACGGGAAGTGAGGAAACAACACCTGCCCGACTTCAGTTACACCCAGGCCTTGTAGGTGCAAGGTATAGGAGCTGAACATAGAGTGAACTATGTAACTCACCAGAACCTAACAGGAGATAAGCAAAGTCCAGTAACAATCCGAGGTCATACACGTATAATCAGAAGTATCGAGGTACACAAGGAGCAGGCGAAATCAAGGTCAGGTAATCCTATGTCGGTCCAGGCAGAGATCAGAGAGTAGTCAGGGATCAGGCAGAAGGTCGGTTCAGGCGGCAGGCAGAGAGTAGTCAGATTCCAGGCAGAGGTCGGTTCAGGCGGCAGGCAGAGAGTAGTCAGATTCCAGGCAAAGTCGGTACACAGATAATCAATAAGCAATAAATCACACCCAGCAGAAACACAGCCAAAGCTATCACGGGCAATGACAGAAAGCACTCAGCAGGTTTAAATGCTTCATGCAACCAATCAGTAACCGGCCACATGCACACAGCAGCCAATCACACACAGGCAATAATCCTGTTTAAGTGTCAGCTGACAGAGAGATCAGCTGACACAGGTAGCAATACATGTCAACTGACTAACCAGTCAGATGACCAGCAAAACATCCTGACTGTTTGTCAGCTATAGCATACTGGTTTAGGCTCCCTGCACACTGCAAATCAGTTTTGCGATTCCGTTTCCGATTTGTAATTCCGATTTTCCCTGAATGCTATCAACAGAAAAATGTAGGAAAAAACGCAGCATGCAGTAACGATTAAAAATCGGAATCGGATGTAAAAAACGATTAAAAAGCGGAATCGGAATCGCATGCAGTGTGCAGGGAGCCTAAGGGAATCGCCTCCGATGTGAGAGACCAGGGTTCAATCCCGGCCAGGGTCAGCATCCATTATTTTAAATGTATTACTAAAACCCCTGCCTATGTGTCCTGACGCGACTCTCGTCAGGAGCGGTCGCATTGTGGGAACCTCCAGGTGAGTTCCTAATACTTTATGGCTCATTTTACTCTGGAAAAAACGTACTTCTTATTTGTTTATGTTTGCATATATTTTACATTTTACAATTTTAAATTTTTTTGGCATAGTGCCCTTTAAACTCTTTCAGGTAGCAAAATAAAACAGCCTGGTTATCAATATGTTTGTACTGTACATACACATTAATCTCATCATGTCATATGTCGCCTCGGGTACACTTTAGAGTAGGGGTCCCCAAATGTTTTGGGTCGAGGGCCAGGTCAACATACTTCAGACAGCTGGGGGGCCAGAGTATACATAAAATGATGTAGAAGTCTTTGCGGACCAGACAGTGAAGCATACCCAGGTGACAACCTGCAGTCCAATTGGACAGCAGTGTCACCTGATGTGGAATTTGATTGGAAACCAGCGAATTACTGCTTTCTGGATTCCCTGTGGATGGGTGGTGCCAGCACTGCTAAGCTATATGAGGGCCACCAATATTTAAAGATGTAGCTGATCACATCTATAAGTAATACATTTTGTGTGTGGAGGGTCAGTAAAAAAGCCTCAGGGAGCAGAGCCCGCCTTTGGGGGTGGCAAGTGGGGCAATCGCCCCAGGCCCCGCACCCTCCGCAGTGCTGGGGAGAGCGGGCATAGTTGTTAAAACTCACGTGTCTGAACAGATGCTCACAGCTACCATCTATTTCCTCTCCCAGCATCTGTGTAATGGTAACAGGCAGCGCCCCCTATGATGACGTGACCACATGTCACCACAGGGGGGCACTGTTACCAATACACAGATGCTGGGAGAGGAAATAGATGGTAGCTGTGAGCATCGGCAAAGACACGTGAGTTTTAACAACTATGCCCGCTCTCCCCAGCACTGTAGCCACCTTGCTATCTAACCTGTACTGCGGGGCACCTACCTATCTAATCTATACTGCAGGGCATCTACCTATATAATCTATACTGCAGGGCACCTACCTATATAATCTATACTGCAGGGCACCTACCTATATAATCTATACTGCAGGGCACCTACCTATATAATCTATACTGCGGGGCACCTACCTATCTAACCTATACTGCAGGCTGGCACCTATCTAACCTATACTGCAGGCACCTATCTAAACTATACTGCAGGCTGGCACCTACCTAATCTATACTGCAGGCTGGCACCTATCTAATCTATACTGCAGGCACCTATCTAATCTATACTGCAGGCTGGCATCTAACCTATACTGCAGTCTGGCACCTATCTAATCTATACTACAGGCTGGCACCTATCTAATCTATACTGCAGGCTGGCACCTATCTAATCTATACTGCAGGTACCTATCTAATATATACTGCGGGGCACCTACCTGACTAATCTATACTGCAGGCACCTATCTAATCTATACTGCAGGGTACCTACCTACCTATCTAATCTGTACTGCAGGGCACCTACCTGTCTAATCTATACTGCAGGCACCTATCTAATCTGTACTGCAGGGCACCACCCTTTCTAATCTATACTGCAGGCACCTATCTAATATATACTGCGGGGTACCTGCCTACCTATCTAATCTGTACTGCAGGGCACCTACCTGTCTAATCTATACTGCAGGCACCTATCTAATCTATACTGCAGGGCACCTACCTATCTAATCTATACTGCAGGGCACCTACCTATCTAACCTATACTGGAGGCACCTACCTATCTAACCTATACAGAGTGTGTGCTTCCACAACGAGTGTATCCACAGCATATGTCTCTAGGCCCCGCATATGACACTCGCCCCAAGCCCCGCGCACTCTAAGGCCACCTCTGTCAGGGAGCCACATTTGGCCCGCGGGCCCACTGCTTTAACCTCCTTAGCGGTATGGACGAGCTCAGCTCGTCCATTACCGCCGGAGGGCGCCGCTCAGGCCCCGCTGGGGCGAATTTCACAATTTTTTTTTCAAACACGCAGCAAGCACTTTTCTTGCTGCGTGTTGATCCCGATCGCCGCCGCTCGCCGTTGATGCACCGCTATCCGCCGCGTAACCGCCGCCCCCCCCCCACCAAGACCCCTGCGCAGCCTGGCCAATCAGTGCCAGGCAGCGCTGCGGGGTGGATCAGAACGCCGTATGACATCACGATGTCCATAACGTCGATGACGTCATCACGATCGTCGCCATGGCGACGGGGGAAGCCCTAAAGGGAATCTCGTTCAGAACGGGATTACCTTATGGGCTGAGTGTGCCGGCGGCGATCGGAGGGGTGGGAGGGATAGCGCAGAGAGGGGGGCATCATGTAGCTAGCGCTAGGCTAGCTACATGATAGGGGAAAATAAAAAAAAAATAAAATACTGCTGCGCATGCACCCTGGCGCTCTTAATAGAATGCCAAGGTGGTTAAAGCAAACCTGAAGCAGAAAGAAAAGCTAAATACCACAGGAGAGGGAAGCCTTTGGATGCTCCAGAGGCTTCCCTGAACCTCCACAACCCTTCCGCTCCCAGTCAGGGCATCTTCATCGTGCTACCCTCTGTGTACGACTGCGGCCGGCCACGCTGCACCAGCATCAGTAGTGATCGCACCTGTACAGCACAGGTAAAAAAGCTATGCTCTAGCTCCTCCATGATGTGCTGGCATGTGCCTTACTTTGAGCCTGTGCAGTGCGGCCATGCTTGTATACAGAGGGAAGCATGGCCACGGCAATATTCAACATTAATGTTGAATATTGTAAAAAGGGTAGAACAACACCCTATTACATAATTACCTCACTGTCAGTTCCTCTCAGAAACTCCCCATTTTCTTCTAGCATTGATTCCTTCCAGTTCTAAAAAGATTATGTCAGAACTAAAATATATCAGTTGCTGTCAGTTGTATGTCAGTTACAACTAAAAGGACAACTGCTGTGCAAGGTAATGTCCATGTTTCCCTATGGCTCAAGTGGGTGATATTACAGTTTCACAGTGTGCTGACCTGGAAGCTGTTACAGGGTCATGGCCATTTTTAAAATGGAGGAAGGAGACCATTGATCACAGTGGACAAACAGGACACAGGAGAGGAGAAAGAGACTGATGAGTAAACTGCACAGGAGGTAAGTACAACGTGTGTATGTTTTTTATGACTTTAAGGGCTTGTTCACACCTAGCGCTGGCGATTTTTTAAAATGCCCTGAAATCGCTAGTGCAATGAATCCTTGTGGGACAGTTCATATCTGCGCGTTTCGTCCGCTTTCCGCTCAGCAAAGCACTGCATGTACCATTTTTGGGGGCAATTTTGCTACAATGGAAGGTAAAGGAAAAATGCAAAACGCTCACAAATTGCTTTATCCAGCGATTATCTGGTGATTGCGTTCGCGCTTTTAAGAATACATACATTGTATTTATTATTTTCTGGGTCAAAGAGTTCACTTCCTGACTGTGCAAGTCAGGAAGTGAAAAAACAAATCGCTCTGCAAAAGCACTTTGAAAAAGCGCACAACACAAGATCGTAGAGTGCAGTGGAGCGCCGGGAGGGGGAAAAATGCTGAAAAAAACAAAAATCTCTGGGGTCAGCGATTTCGATTTTAGATGTGTACAAAGTCTAAATGTTCAGTTCAGGTTTGCTTTACAGGCCATAACTGGGGTTTCTTCAAGGATCTCCATGGCCCCTCAACTTCACTGCCCAGCTCTCCGTTGTCATGCTTTACCCACTGGTTGCAGATTTTAACTGGGGAGAAAGCATCGTGATGAAGTGGTGACTGGCAAAGCTGAAGGGCCATGGAGATTATGCGGACCCTGAAAAAGCACCAGGTATGGCCTCCTCATGTTTTTATTCTCAGTTCAGGTATCCTTTAACTACCTCCGTACTAGACAGCTCTGGCCCCTCTGAGCCGTCCTCTTCCTATTTTGCAGAGTGATTGCTGTGATTTTCTCACAGCAATCATGGGGTCAGGAGCCAATGAAATCATCTTCTGACCAAGAAATGGAAGCGATACAAACAGCGGTGCAAATGGTGAGAGCGAAGAGACCGCATGGCAGGGTTGACTGAAATCTATGCCCTGGCATGATGAACAGGACACAAACAGGGCACAGATTTTAATTATCAAGGTCCGGAACCAGTTAGGGTGCATACAAACATGCTATAACAGTCACCTGCAGCCATGACTGACAACTCCTCCTGTGCTGTCTGTTACCGCAGGAGAGCACAGGAGGACTGGCAATTTAAAGGGGTTCTGTAGGGGGGGGGGGGGGGGGCTGAGGATAAAAAACGCCACTTACCTGGGGCTTCTATCAGCCACCTGTAGCAGTAATGTCCCACACCGTCCTCCTTCGCCATCGGCCCCGGTCTAGCGCGGCATGCTGTCCAACTGCGACTGGGGCGGCCGTGGCCGCACGCCTGCTCGCTCCCGCCCGCGTCATCGGAAGCTTACTGCGCAGGCGCAGTACAAGAAAACTTCATACTGCGTCTGCGCAGTAAGCTTCCGATAACGCGAACGGCCTGGTGCCGGCGGTGGGGAACGGCGAATCGGAGAAGGACGGCGTGGGACATTACTGCTACATGGGGCAGATAGAAGCCCCAGGTAGGTGGTGGTTTTTATCCTCAGCCCCCCCCCCCACAGAACCCCTTTAAAAAAAACTCGCTAGATCACATGACTGAATTTGTGATGGTGTAAAATGGCTGTACCAATGCTAGTTATTTGTTCCGCAATCTGATACTGTCAGATATGGCTTTGGATTTACAAATAAAGATTACAAGAGTTTGCTTTCTTAAAACAGAAAGAATTTGCCATAATTCAGGTTGGAGTGAGCTTGAGATGTCTCCCAGTGCATCACTGCTGAAAATACGCAAATAAACCATTATTGCCCTTAGAAGCTAAACACACCTCCAAAACCGCTGGAATGCAATGATATGTCAGCTTGTTAATTTGTACAGAGCCATAATAATCCAACATTAGGGATGGTCAGAAATGCTGATTTCCAGTTCCACTGAAATTCCAATTTCCACAAATGCTGATTACTAATTCTGCAGATTTCGAATGATTTCCGATGAAAGGTGTTTTTGTTAATAAAGTTATGTTATTTTTTTTATTTCATTTTTTTTATTGTTTTTTGGGAATCCACTGTATTTTGCAGGTGTCTGCTATTATGCGGAAATCCTTGATACACTACCGAATCCTCTGATTGGCCAAATACTTCAGAGTCGGAAGTATTGGACCAATTAGAGAATTTACAAATGTACAGTAGAAATCGGAATACCACGTTCATTTTAGACCAATCGCGAGGCTCTGCTGCTACTGCGTTTTTCCAAATCTTGTGATTGTATTAAAATTCTTGTGGTATTCAGATTTCCGCAGTAAACCACCGCATTCTCTGTTTGGTCCGATTCCTATGACTGGTCTAAATTTCCGATTTTAGGCAAATCACAGGACTCGGAAATACTCAGTAGTATTGAACCAATCAGTGAATGCTGTGGTTTACTGCGGAAATCAGAATACCACAGACATTTTAATACAATCACAAGACTCGAAAAACTTGGCAATATCTGGGTCTTGTGATTGGTATAAATCTGATGTCCAATGCTTCCGAGTTCTGTGATTGGTTGTGGTAATGCAGCATTTCCATGGAATTTCTGATTTCCATGACCGGTTTCTCGAAACTCAAAATCAGTGTTCCATGGGAATTTTTCCGAACATCCCAAAAAATGACTGAAGAAGTGGATTAGACTTTTAACAATCTAGAGAGGAGATATTGCCTGTGTATGACTTTGTCCATGAGACGCTTCCTGTAGCTAGCGAAATGACTCACAGTATCTTACATATGTATGCTGTGACCAGGCAAAGGACGTCTGTATCACACACAAAGCCCACATTGTTATTGCTGCTGGCTTGAACATTCATAACATTGATAGAGTTTATGTAGCAAATTCATGAGGCTTCGTACGTCAAAGCCAGCCATGAGGAAGTGAAGGAGTACTTTATATATACAAAATACATCAATTTACTGCACAGCAATAAGTTAAAACATGCAGCTATACATCAACTTCTTTTTAGGCACGATCTGTACTTAAAGGACACCAGACCTGAGAGGTAAATGGAGGCTGCCATATTTATTTCCAGTTCAACAATACCAGTTGCTTGGGTTTCCTGCTGATCTCTTTGGATGCAGTAGTGGCTGAATCACACACCTGAAACAAACCTGAAGCTAATCCAGTCTGACTTCTTTCAGAGCACCTGATCTGCATGCTTGTTCAGGATCTATGGCTAAAACTATTAGAGGTAGAGGATCATCAGGACAGCCAGGCAATCTGCATTGTTTTACCACTTGAGCCCCAGAGGTTTATACCAGGCCATTTTTTATAATTTGGAACGCCGCAACTTTAACGGTTTATTGCTAAAAAAAAATATTGTTTATTTTTTTTTCTCCCTAAATTGGCCCTAGACTAAGATACATACACTACACAATACATACATAGACATGTGACTGTGGTAGGGATTAGATTGTGAACCCTCCGTGGGAAAGTTAGTGATAAGACAATATACTGTGTACAGCGCAGCGTAAGATGTCTGCGCTATATAAACACTGATTAATTAAATAAATAAAATAAACAGCCTGCCAGTGCCGGTCATTGGCTGGCAAGCTGATGACTCATGTCTGTTGTGCACCCTGATGTGAATGTGCTCTCGTGCGAGCTCCCGTCAAGTCTCGTTCCTTCACGAGATGACGCATATATGCATCATGGAGGAACAAGAGAGCCGCGGACCTGCCGCCAATCTGCGTTAGGTAGTCTACAAGAGGTTAAAAGGAAATAAATATGGCAGCCTCCATATCCCTCTCACTTCAGGTGTGCTTTAAGCACTTCCAGACCTTGCTAATTGAAATCTAAGCCTTGTTTGGAACCTGTTATCCCTGTCAGGGTGTAGACTTCAATTACCGTGCCGCACGCTCCTGCCACTACTGCCGATCAGGCCATTCTCCTGCCGCTGCAGCCCACTTGCTCTGCTGAAATTTGTTGCTGAAAGCACCCCAAAAAAATCTCTTTTGATGGCTAATATTCTTCAGATGTGTTTTTTTTTATGCGTGACACTGACACTGTATAGATACAGCCCTGTCTGTCACAGCTGGCCCTTGCTGTACTGTGCCAGGCTCAGCACACTATTACCAGTGCATATCTTTCCACTGTATTTGTGTGATTTAACTTAGTATACCATAGCTCTCTTTGTGGGTGATACTGCATAGATACAGCCCTGTCTGTCGCAGCTGGCCCTTATTGTACTGTGCCAGGCCCAGCAACCTTTTACCAGTGCATATCTTTCCACTGTATTTGTGTGATTTAACTTAGTATACCATATCTCTCTTTGTGGGTGATACTGCATAGAAACAGTTCTGTCTGTTGCAGCTGGCCCTTGCTGTACTGTGTCAGGCCCAGCACACTATTACCAGTGCATATCTTTCCACTGTATTTGTGTGATTTAACTTAGTATACCATAGCTCTCTTTGTGGGTGACACTGCATAGAAACAGCCCTGTCTGTCGCAGCTGGCCCTTGCTGTACTGTCCCAGGCCCAGCACACTGTATCTTGGTAAACCACAATCTTCTCTGGCATTACATGATTTACCTTGTTTACTTCTGGAGAGCTGCCACAAGGTACAGCTTCAAGCCACCCATCTATACTACCCTAATGTGGTTGCTGAAAGATTACACAGAAGTATCAGCAGGTCAGGAAAGAATTTATGTTGGCCCCACAAAGCCTGTCACTGAACAGGAACTGTGTCCAGCATCATGGTTGATCCATTCCAATCACCATCAGATTTTTCAGGGGAATGATTGTCCACTCCCAACAGCTCTCCTTCAAGCTTGCAATTTAACTGCAGCTACATTTTCTGTGTGATGCTTCTTAGATTTGTTGGATTAGAGATTGCTTTCACATTCACAACTTGAGAAGGCACAGGTGTTTGTACACAGCACAAGTTCTTTATGGCACCGTACAGGTCAGCGCTCGTTGGCAGGTATTAGCTCTTGAATTACCACAGTTATCAAAGTAACGTATCAGGAAAAAAAAACAACGTAGAATTTTATAAATAACTTTGGAATTTTCAATTAATCAAAAGAAAAAAGTATTTTTTAATTTTCATCAACATCGCCTGCACTCTCACCAACGTGTGCATGAGAACGACCATCACTACACAAACATTGCCGCCGAGAGGACTGACATTTACAGTGGCTTGCAAAAGTATTCGGCCCCCTTGAAGTTTTCCACATTTTGTCACATTACTGCCACAAACATGAATCAATTTTATTTGAATTCCACGTGAAAGACCAATACAAAGTGGTGTACACGTGAGACGTGGAGCAAAAATCATACATTATTCCAAACATTTTTTACAAATCAATAACTGCAAAGTGGGGTGTACATAATTATTCGGCCCCCTGAGTCAATACTTTGTAGAACCACCTTTTGCTGCAATTACAGCTGCCATTCTTTTAGGGTATATCTCTACCAGCTTTGCACATGAACTAGAACTAGAGACTGAAATCCTTGCCCATTCTTCTTTGCAAAACAGCTCCAGCTCAGTCAGATTAGATGGACAGCATTTGTGAACAGCAGTTTTCAGATCTTGCCACAGATTCTTGATTGGATTTAGATCTGGACTTTGACTGGGCCATTCTAACACATGAATATGTTTTGTTTTAAACCATTCCATTGTTGCCCTGGCTTTATGTTTTGGGTCATTGTCCTGCTGGAAGGTGAACCTCCACCCCAGTCCCAAGTCTTTTGCAGTCTCCAAGAGGTTTTCTTCCAAGTTTGTCCTGTATTTGGCTTCATCCATCTTCCCATTAACTCTGACCAGCTTCCCTGTCCCTGCTGAAAAGAAGCACTCCCAGAGCATGATGCTGCCACCACCATATTTGACAGTGGGGATGGTGTGTTCAGAGTGATGTGCAGTGTTAGTTTTCCGCCACACATAGCGTTTTGCAGTTTGGCCAAAAAGTTCAATTTTGGTCTCATCTCACCAGAGCACCTTCTTCCACATGGTTGCTGTGTCCCCCACATGGCTTGTGGCAAACTGCAAACAGGACTTCTTATGCTTTCTGTTAACAATGCCTTTCTTCTTGCCACTCTTCCATAAAGGCCAACTTTGTACAGTGCATGACTAATAGTTGTCCTATGGACAGAGCCTCCCACCTGAGCTGTAGATCTCTGCAGCTCGTCCAGAGTCACCATGGGCCTCTTGACTGCATTTCTGATCAGCGCTCTCCTTGTTCGGCCTGTGAGTTTAGGTGGATGGCCTTGTCTTGGTAGGTTTACAGTTGTGCCATACTCCTTCCATTTCTGAATGATCGCTTGAACAGTGCTCCGTGGGATGTTCAAGGCTTTGGAAATCTTTTTGTAGCCTAAGCCTGCTTTAAATTTCTCAATAACTTGATCCCTGACCTGTCTTGTGTGTTCTTTGGACTTCACGGTGTTGTTGCTCCCAATATTCTCTTAGACAACCTCTGAGGCCCTCACAGAGCAGCTGTATTTGTACTGACATTAGATTACACACAGGTGCACTCTATTTAGTCATTAGCACTCATCAGGCAATGTCTATAGGCAACTGACTGCACTCAGATCAAAGGGGGGCGAATAATTATGCACACACCACTTTGCAGTTATTTATTTGTAAAAAAATGTTTGGAATCATGTATGATTTTCGTTCCACTTCTCCATGTGTACGCCGCTTTGTGTTGGTCTTTCATGTGGAATTCCAATAAAATTGATTCATGTTTGTGGCAGTAATATGACAAAATGTGGAAAACTTCAAGGGGGACAAATACTTTTGCAAGCCACTGTATGTCCTGAGATCAACTAATGACAACAATCCTTTGCAGCTGTTTGCAGTGCGTTAAACAGTGAGTTTGGTGTGTCAGTGTGAAGCAGTACACTAATTACACTACCTGATCCATATATACACAAGCAAGATGTTTTAAAGCACTTTATGCCTCCAATTTAGGAATGTAATGTGATTTCTGCCCTACTCTGCATCAGATAAGTCATTTTCCCAGGGACTTTTGGCGTGTATCCCACTCTGCCATGCCCCCCTCCAGGTGTTAGACCCCTTGAAACAACTTTTCCATCACTTTTGTGGCCAGAAACAGTCTTTGTAGGTTTTTTAAATTCGACTTCCCATTGACGTCTATTACGTTTCGCCGGGTCGCGCAAACTCACACTTTTGCATAAGTTCCCGTCCGTGGTCTGCAAACCCAAAATCTCAGGTTCAAGCCATGGCCATTCTCGGGGTAATGTGCTTGTTTTCTTAATATTCACTATCCACTACTCATTTGAAAAATAAAATACCATTTTTTTCTGGAATCTTGTTTTAAATATCCAAATCTTGTCATCAGAAAACAATATTGCTTTAGTGCCCCTTTTGTGAGTTTATCATTTAGAAAATCTTGCAAATGATGCAGTGTTGAAAGCTCTTTCCATCTCTTCTTTGAGTTCAGGCTTAGACTAGTGAATGCAATACAAATGATTGCATTGAGTTCTGCTACTGAAAACACAAGTCCAGGGCCTGTTCTCTCATGAAGCGAGGTGAAACACTTGCATCAGACACAGAGATTTCAGGGGCAGCATGTTTGTACTGTGTGTACCTTCCTGAGGAGGTATAGAATGGCTGAGGGTAAGTTGTTTGTTTGTCAAATACTTATAGCCAGCCAATGTGCTATTGTAATGAATTGCAGCATGTCATGTGAGAACCTTAACCACTTCACCTCAAAGGGTTTGTCCCCTTAAAAAATCAGAGCAATTTTCACCTGTCAGCGCTCCTTCCATTCATTCGCCTACAACTTTATTACTACTTACCACAACGAAACAATCTATATCTTCTTTTTTTTTGGGGGGGGGGGGGGGGGGACTTTTTGCTAAGAAATATTTTATTCTAAAAGTGTTTTATCAGGAAAACAAAAAAAAAATGGAAAAAAATGCATTATTTCTCAGCTTTCGACCATTATAGTTTTAAAATCGT
The DNA here is from genome assembly GCF_040937935.1 of Hyperolius riggenbachi. Classification (NCBI taxonomy): domain Eukaryota; kingdom Metazoa; phylum Chordata; class Amphibia; order Anura; family Hyperoliidae; genus Hyperolius; species Hyperolius riggenbachi. The sequence continues at coordinate 119,103,621 of NC_090651.1, read as the reverse complement.
ACATGCTACCGTAATTAAAACCCACGCATTTTATTTGTCCATTTGTCCTGGTTATTGCAACATTTTACTAGTACAATGTATGGCGCCAATATTTTATTTGGAAATAAAGGTGCGTGGACGGCTTTTGTGAATGACGGCGCCGTCTCATACACGGCTGCGGTCATTCACACGGGGACTTAGATTAATGAATAGGAACTGTGTTCCTATTCATTGATTTAGCAGTTAACGATCGGTGGTGGTATTGAGTGTGAAATTTCACGATGGTGCGTCGAAACGCTAACGTGGCCATTATATGAGTTATCACGGTTTAGTGAGTCAAGCCCATGGTGTGCAGAAAACGCACGTAGAAAAACTCACACAGAAAACTGAAAGACAAGTGTGTCCCCTGCCTTACTGTACAGCCCCATTTTACTTGCAAAATAAAATGGTATATTTAATTGGTTTCCTCCATTATAATGCACTCTTTATTATCCTGCTTCCATTATGGTGTTGCCTTTGGTATATTCACCTTATTATAGCGCTGCAGTCCCCACCCCCTTATATTGCTCCTCCCACTTCCCCTGCACAGTGTGTATTGGAGCATACAGTTGACCATAGTCCTTTGGAACAAAGTTAAAGGCGGCAGAGGAACAGATTCAGGAACAGGTAACTATATTACATAACCTCCAGAAAGCTCCAGTGCACAATCTGCATGGATAGAGTCCATGGACCACACAGTTTACTGAGGGCCACAAATTTGATATCCATTGTAAAAGAAGCAGAAGTTGATGAATTCACCTGCTGCTCCTGTGTCCCGGCCAGGCTTTTGGTAGCACTTAGCATGGGTATTGGGCAGTGGAAAACACATTGGGTCACATCTGAACATGGACGCCATATGATGTGTTGTATTGCTGCCGGGTAGCTGTGCATTGTGTCAAGCCCTTACTCACATTGTCATGAGTGTCCACAGAAATGTTTTGGGGGGGGGGGGGGGGGTGTTAAGTAATCCGCCGAAAAACGGGGGAGAGGTGTGCGGCACGCGTACATGAACTTATACAATTAATTGGCAGCAGAATCCCACACAGTGCAATTAATTGGCGGCAGAGTCCCACACAATGCAATTCATTGGCAGCAGATTCCCACACACTGCAATTAATTGGCAGCAGAGCCCCGCACAATGGAATTAATTGGCAGGTGGCAGCATTTCCCCTCCCTCTGACGAGCTTCCCCCTGCCAATTTGCATTCAAAAACATGTACATACAAATATAGTCAACTTACCTGGCAGATGACTCCACCAGCGATGATCTCCAAACTCCAGTCACATGCGTGGTCGCTCTGGCGCTGGCCACTAATGGGTTCCGGTGATGTGGTTGGAGTGTGTATCACTTTGCATCATCTTGGGACTCTAGTCACCCCAGGGTGGGCTAAGAAGATCGCTTCGCTGCCGCTCTGCAAGCACCCTCTGTGCCTCCCCCTGACGCCCATGAACATGGTTAGAAAAGCTGCCTTTTGGCTGTATAGAATTACAACCTCAAAGCATTCGGGGGCCCGGAAGATGGGCGACTGAACTGCAAGACAAGTGCACAGCTCAGCCTTCCGTGCGAAAGAGACTTAATGGTCACAGGCAGAGACGGCCCTAGGCAAGGTAGTAGCTTTGACTCCTCCTTATGGTTCTAAATGGGAGAAGGGTCAGAGAAAGTGGCAATAGGGCCCCTTAACACCCACTGGGCACCAGGCACCTGCCTAGATTGCCTTGTAGATGATCCTGCTCTGGTCACAGGAGACAGATTGTACATTCTGCATACGAAACAGCACTACTGTATAAAAACAATGAAAGATGTGAAAGTAAAATATAAATCATTACTTTGAACACACCTATCGATACTCTAAGTATGCTATACTATTAGCACATCGCACATGTTTACAAAAAAAGAAAGAAAAAGAAAAAATGGTAAGCCATGGCTATAAGGAAACATTTTTATCAGATGTGACGGGTACAAAACCAGCTGCAGCACAATTCATGGATGCAGAGGATTACACAGAAAATGGGAATTTACACGAGATTCCGCTTAGAAGGAAATTACATCACTGTAATGAGTAATACGGAATGCTTATTAATGGCTGGAGTGCATTAATCATTACACTGACCTTGCCATGAGAATCAGCCTAATGCTGACACAATGGGCCCTATGCAATTACCAAACTCGCCAGCGCTAAGTGCTGGCGAGTTCTTAAATTAGGCGTCAGCAAGGTCGCCTAATGCAATTGCATTTAACACCCCCCAGGGCGGAAAAGAGCTCGCTTGGGCAATATAATTGCCCAGCAAGTTCCTTTCCCCCTATGCAATTGCATTTTGCACCCCCTCGGGAAGTGAAACATAGGTGCTAACTTTTCACCTGCTCTGAGCAGGCGAAAAGACCTATCGCTGCTGTCAGCGGGCTGATTTTGGCATCTGGGAGCCTCCTTTACTAAGGAAACCCCAGATGCCAGTGATTTAAATAGGTAAAGGAGTCAGTTTTGACTCCTTACCTATTTAAAATGTAACAAAAAAACATACCTCCATCGTTCCCGTCTCGCGCATGTCCCACGCCGCTCCTCCGCTCATCACTGTGACTGTGAGTATTCTTGGAGCCGGCAAAGCATCTTTGAGTCTCCCGCCGGGGCTCCCCATTCCTCCACTAGATGGCCCAATGAGAATCATCCTGATTCTCATTGGTCCAATTAGAATCAGGATGATTGTCATTGGGCCACCTAGTGGAGGAATGGGGAGCCCCGGCGGGAGACTCAAAGATGCTTTGCCGGGGCTCCGAGAACAATGACAGTCACAGAGATGAGCGGAGGAGCGGTGTGGGACATGCGGCGAGATGGGAACGATGCAGGTATGTATCTTCTGAAGGTCCCGCGGTAGCGACGAGCGGCAGGAGGCGACGGGTACGAGCCTTGCGATGATGCGCTGGCTCTTGCGACGATGCGCGCGCATCTTCCCGGGGAGCGAGGCAGCAGTGTTGTGGTGCTGAAGGATAGCTCCACGGCACAAATGCCTCGCTCCACATCGCTGGCCACACAGCAGCATCGCTCAGCGAATACCTAGTATGCGCCTGAGTTATGCTCCTTTACGCAAGGACATCGCTCAGGTAAAACTGGTAATTGAATTTGCCGGTAAATCCTGAGCGATGTGAGGAGATAAGAAGCTCGCATGTTTTCAGCTTCTTATCTCCTCGAATTGCATATGGCCCAATGATCACAACATGAATGAACTGGAAGGATTGGAGAAACCTTTGCTGCACTAAAAGTGCTTTGTTAACAATGATTAAAGTGTAACTGTCGGGCATAAAATTAAAAATCAATTCTTTATTTTTATCGGGTAAACAAGTAATAAGGATGCTAACCAGGCAATCCAAAAGTTAAAATCTCTATTACTTTTCTTGTTTATAAATGATCATTCCTCAGTTTACCTGACTCTTATTTGGTACGTTGCCGCACAAAGGAAGTTGCAGGGCATGCTGGGTTGTCTTTTTTTGCTTCTTTATTTCCCCTCAGACTTAACCTCCTTGCCGTTCTAAAAAATCCGGCAAGGAGGCAGCGCCGCACGGCGATCAGAGTATGCAGGAAATCCCGTTGAGAACGGGATTTCCTGCAGGGCTTCCCCGGTCGCCATGGCGACCGAGCGGGATGACGTCACCGACGTCATGGCGTCAGAGGGAATCCCAATCCGCCCCTTAGTGCTGCCTGGCACTGATTGGCCAGGCTGCGCAGGGGTCTGGGGCGGGGGGGGGGGGGCGGCTCGGCACGGCGGGTAGCGGCGAATCGGCGGCGAGCGGCGGCGATCGCGTACTACACGCAGCTAGCAACGTGCTAGCTGCGTGTAGGAAAAAAAAATTATGCAAATCGGCCCAGCGGGGCCTGAGAAATCCTCCTGTGCAGGTCACCCCGAACTGAGTTCGGGATAACTGGCAAGGAGGTTAAAGGGAACCTTAACTGGTGGGGGAAAAAATTCACTTACCTGGGGGCTTTCCCAAGCCTCCTGCAGCCGTCCTGTGCCCGCGCCGGTCCTTCGGTGCCCTCCGGTCTCCCTCCGCGGCTAAGTTTCGTTTTATTACCGATTATGATTTTATGCCCGACAGTTACACTTTAACACAAGACCTCCCAAATCATCTGAAATAAGGGCACTTTTCAATGGGCAGGTGAAGGCAGTAAATTGACCGCCTCTTAGCTGCTCCGGTCTACCAGCCTGGCACTTGCTAGCGCTCAGCAAGGGTGGTGGACAGGGCCCCATTCCCCTCCCCCCCCCCCCCATTAAATTCTTATTTGAGGTGCAGAAAACTACGAATTTGGAATACCAGCATACTCTGCAAAACAGACTCGCTGTGTGACTCGGATGCAGCTTGGATAGAGTCCAAACTCCTCCCCCTTTCCCATCACCACTCACAAGAGGTAGTCAGGGAGGAGATGGCAAGGAAGACTAGGTAGACCAGTACTGTCCAACTTTACGGGTATGGAAGGCCACATTTTTTTTCACACACATGATCTGGCAGCAGTTTTCCCTCAAAATAAATATGATCTGGCAGCCGTTTCCCATCAAAATAAATATGATCCGGCAGCAGTTTCCCCACTAAATACACATGGTCAGGGAGCAGTTTCCCCACAAAATAAACATGATCTGGTGGCAATTTCCCCATAGAAATAAACATGATCTGGCCGTCGTTTCCCTACAAAATAAATATGATCTGGCAGCAGTTTTCCTACAAAATAAATATGATCTGACAGCAATCTCCCCACAGAGTTCCCCTTTAATGATACGAGCATCCCCCTCCCACCAATATCCCTAATGTCAGTTATTAATATCCCTCCTCACCCCACCGCAACAGCATTAAGCTTTACCGATTGGTCACCGCATGCCGTCTGCCATGACACAAGCAGTTTCACTGCTAGATTAGTGGTTAGTTTCTCTCCTATGGGGCACGTCACCGCCGTTGGAGAGTCTATTAGGGATAATTTGTGCACAACTTATGCTGAAGCTAACGCCCCCCTTTACTGTACCTGTTTTGAATGCAAGGTGTGTAACCTGCCCGTTATTTGAGCTCTGCATACCTGTGCAGGTAGTCAATTCAGGTGCAGCGTCTGTTTGGAAGCGCTGCCATTTCCTTCTGCTGTACAAAACTTAAGTATACTTCAGGCTAGCTGCCTCCAGGGGTGTCAGCTTGCATTCAAATTTTAGAATTTAGATTAGTGTTAGCACATAATTTGCATCTGATTTGTATTCAAGGTGTGTATTTAGCCCCAAGGGGCTGGGCATATCTCTGGAGCTTTCACTTCACTTGCAGCCTGTGCGCGCTGCCCATTGCTTGCTGTCTTCTGAACAAATGTGTATACCATTTATGGCTAGCTGCACCAGGTAAGGATTATGATTTTAATTTTAGACTAGCTAGGGTTCACTGTTGGATATGTTTCACTGTTGAATATGTTTCACTGTTACATTAGTTTGAGGTTTTAACCTTTTTTTTGGACAATTTTCATTGTTTGTACATGCTTCACTTTTTTATATGTTTCACTGCTAGATTAGTGGTTAGTTTCTCTCCTATGGGGCACGTCACCGCCGTTGGAGAGTCTATTAGGGATAATTTGTGCACAACTTATGCTGAAGCTAACGCCCCCCTTTACTGTACCTGTTTTGAATGCAAGGTGTGTAACCTGCCCGTTATTTGAGCTCTGCATACCTGTGCAGGTAGTCAATTCAGGTGCAGCGTCTGTTTGGAAGCGCTGCCATTTCCTTCTGCTGTACAAAACTTAAGTATACTTCAGGCTAGCTGCCTCCAGGGGTGTCAGCTTGCATTCAAATTTTAGAATTTAGATTAGTGTTAGCACATAATTTGCATCTGATTTGTATTCAAGGTGTGTATTTAGCCCCAAGGGGCTGGGCATATCTCTGGAGCTTTCACTTCACTTGCAGCCTGTGCGCACTGCCCATTGCTTGCTGTCTTCTGAACAAGCAGGGCAATGGCAGTGCACTGTCTGGCAGGACTCATGTGCAGCATGGCACCAGTGACGTCCATATGGGGTGGCAGACCTTTTTAGACCTTTGCTGCCTTCTTTCTTACGCCAATCAGCAGCAACTTTCTCTGCCCCCCTCCTTCCCATACCAAATGCAATTCTCTGTCCCTTGTGGCCTGGCTCGCTGGGCTGCTACTGCTGCAGTGTTGTGATGCACAGACAACAAGCAGCACACTGGTTTGGAGCTGTGGACGGAGCTGATGTGTATGCGACCAGCTGCGCTTTTTTATGTGGGCAGGAGCTTGGAGGCAGATTGGAGGTGGGCAGGAGGCAGAGTGCACAAAATCCTTGGACGTATATCAGCCAAACTGGGGTTTTTCCCGGGACAAATTTCTGCCTGGGCACAAGACCCTGAATCTGGACGTGTCCCGTGGAAAGCAGGACTTCTGGTCACTGTACTAGCTCTCAAGCTCTCTTACCATTCTGTTTCTTTTTTGAATGTATGGAGGGGGAGGTTTTGTGGGTAATGACTTTGGTGGTAGGGAAAGTAGTGTGTAGTCACCTGAGTGGTGAGAGCATTTGGGAGGCTGCCTGCACTGCTCCTACCATTGGCGTGTAGCTTGCAGATTGTGGTCCAAGGCAGTGTGAGCACTTGGGAACCTTCCTTTTTTGAACACCCCTTGTTTGTACTATTTAGGAGCTATGCAGGAATTATGGCATACAGAATAATTACTATAGAAAGCTTTTGCCAGGAATTTAAACAGAGAACTGACCAATACACTAAAGCCCTGAGGATATAACGATGACATCAGAATCTCATCACAATATACAGTTTACAGAAGTAAATAATCTAAACCATATTGCTTTATAGAAGTCATGTAAAAATACATACTACGTAATCTGTGCTGAGGCCAGTATGGGTTCACATGCATAGAGGACAAAGCTGCAATAAACAACCGGCTCAGATTTCACTGCTTTGTAACGATGGCAGCTGATCACTGGCGGGTTCAATGGTATGCTGCATTTCCTGAAATTTCAGTTATCATATATGGGGCTCGATTCACAAAGCGGTGCTAACCCAGTAAAAGACTTTAGGCGGGATAACCATTGCACCACGCTGGTGAAAAGCCAGTTTAGGCGTGATAAGTTTAGGCGTGATAAGTTTAGATAAGTTTAGATCGCACACAAAGTCCCGCGTGCAAAGCAGCGCCAATAAACTCTATGCGAAGTGCACCAGACTTTGCTAGCGCAAAACTTTTGATCAGCTGTGCACTGCGGTGCTAACCCAGTTGGTGCTTAAACTTTTCACTACTAAACTTATCACGCCTAAACTTATCATGCCTAAACTTATCACGCCTAAACTGAGTTTAGGCGTGATAAGGGGCTTTTCACCAGGGTGCTAACTGTTAGCACCGCTTTGTGAATCAAGCCTTTGGTCTGTATAGAATAGGCTTGAATGCAAGAGTAATTTAGCTGTACTAGGCAGAAAACCTTGATTGTCTATTGGTAGAACTGATCCACTGATTACAGCAGGCTGACTCTACCGTGCAGTATTTTCTGACCCAAACATTTTGGATGCAGTCATTGCAGAGCCGGATTAAGGCTAAATGGGGCCCTAAGCAAAGTAACTGATTTGGGCCCCGCATCATGTCGTAATAGAATCAGAAGATGCATGCAGCTGCACAGCAACATGCCGCACACACCGGGGCAGCCGAGCTACTAGTTGCTATGGGCAACAGCCCGCTTTCCTCTGTGGGTGCACAATGCAGGGAATAGCAGCAGCAAAATGCAAAGTGAGAGATGAATGGCTGGGACATTTGCACTCAGGGGCTGGGGCACCCCTGTGAAGAGGGCGCCAGATATCACAGCAGCAGCACATTCCCCCTTCATCTCCAGCCTAGCAATAGCAGAAAGCTCTGGACACCGCCAAACCGGAAGCCTTCCCCAGACAGAATTATATAACCACCCCCACCACCGAACAACCGATTTCCTCCCAAACTAGACAGCCACCATGCAGCCTCCATCCCAGTGAATACGATAGTCCAGCAGAGAAGGCAGCCGCAGCGGGGGAGAATGACAGCACCAGATGACTCACATTCACCTATTGCGATCCAAGCAATAGAGGTCCCGTCATCCGGAGCCCATCTGTCTCCTCTAGAGTGCTGCCCCTCTGTTACTACTACTATTACTACTTCCTACTTCCTGTCTGATCTGAGAATCAGGAAGTTCAGAGCGAGCGGCTGCACTGTAGAAGAGACAAATGGGTTTCAGATGACGGAATCTCTATCGCTTGGATCATGGATAGGTGAGTGAGCGTTTGCCATCTGCTGCTATCATTCTTGCTGCAGCTGTGGTTCTCTGTGGGAAGGAAGGGAGGAGTGGGCAGCGGCAGAGCGCACAGTAGCAGGAGGGGGACCTAGGAGGAGAGCCTGGCTCTGAAGACAATCAGCAGCGCAGGGCATCATTTGACAAGACAAATAACATTTATATCGCGCTTTTCTCCTGGCGAACTCAAAGCGCCAGAGCTGCAGCCACTAGGACGCGCCCTATAGGCAGTAGCAGTGTTAGAGAGACTTGCCTAAGGTCTCCTACTGAATAGGTGCTGGCTTACTGAACAGGCAGAGCCGAGATTCGAACCCTGGTCTCCTGTGTCAGAGGCAGAGCCCTTAAAGGGACTCCGAGCAGTGCCTGTGGGTATGCCTTTAAGCATACGCACAACTAATTAATTATATCCTCACACCTACCAGCATAATGTTTGTAATTACATCCCCCTGGGTTCCTTATATTTCATTGCATTGTGCTGAATCGAGCTGCCGACTTTTCCTGTGTAATACAATGTAACTATGAAAAAAGATGCATATCATTTTGAAGCTCTCTTTCTCCTCCTGCCTATGATAGATAAACTGCTACCCTACGCCTTTTAGTTTTCGCTATTTTCGCAATCAAAGTTGCTGTGGCCACGATTTCAATCGCGAAAATATCGAAAGCTAAAAGACGTAGCGCGGCGGTTTATATATCAATGGAAAGAGGAGAAAGAGAGCTTTAAAATGATATGCATCTTTCCATAGTTACTACACTGCTCAGAGTCCCTTTAACCATTATACCATCCAGCCACCGCTGACAGGATGGCAAGGGCTGGTTTATGTGCTAATGGGGCCCCTTTGACTCTGAATGAAGGACCCCAAGTGACTGCTATTGTTGCCTGGTTGGTAATCCGGCCCTGAGTCATTGCTATCTGGTGTCAATGAAAGATATTTTAATTTCTGACAGCAGGTTCCAGGGGGATGCTCTCAGAAAGCCCTGCAAAACAACATATTAAAAAAAAGAAGTGAGCGGGTCATATGACATTAAATGTAATTTCCTTTATTGGAGGCGAGTGTGGTGGTGGGGGAGGGGCAGAAAATCTACGGTGTATTTGGAAAGCATCTGGCTGAAGTAGGCATTATGTTTAAAATGACCCCAGGTGTTACTACACTGATCATGTTTTAAAGACATGCTTACAGTTTAGCCTAAAAAGAAGCCCAAATATGATTTATGGATTTTTTTTCATAAGAAAATCAGGTTTTCCTGTCCTGCTGGTTGGCAGAGACAGTAATAGGAGAGGTGTGACTTGCATCCTGATGGTCTGCCTTACCTGACATCTTGGGCTTTTTGCCGCCCACCTAGAGCCTCATACGCACCCCAGATTGGGACCACCTCTCTCAAGAATCTAGCATGTACAGTGGCCCCCAACTCGCCCTGATGCATTGGCCAGAGATCTGGAAGCTGGATTATTTTGCATGCCAACACTACTGTTCTCCCTTTTTACCCCGCCAGCTCTGCTGTGCGTTGTCCCCCTTTCCCCTGCATCAAAACAGAACTCATACATCAACCAGCAGACTGGGGATGCGTCTGTTCAGAACTCAGCCCAAATGAGTCCTGCTTAAGGTAAACCTGTAAGGATATAAAACAGCAAAAAATAGACAGAGATCCTCCAGAGCCCTCCCCCACCTCGCCGTTCCAGCGCTGAGGCCCCTGAATTGCAGCTGCACTGCACCTGCACAGTAGCATGATCCCACTCAGGCTTTGGCAGAAAAAGCCAAAAAGGTCCATGGTAATGAGCAGGTGCACATGGCTTGCACATGCACAGTAGCATGGACCTGACTTCAGCGGAAAATGCCGAGCCTGATCGAGTCTTTGCTACTGCACATGTGGTAGCTATAGACAAGGTCTTGTCCTTGTGTGGAGGGGACCGCGGAGCATTTCCATTGCAACACAGGTACTGTATCCTGTCACATAGGCCACTGTGACGAGCAGCTGTGGGGGAGAGTACCGTGACGTGATGCTACATGTGTGAACAGGGTCGGTCCTAGACGTTTGCTGCCTGAGGCAACCTTGTGAGGCTGTGCACCCCCCCCCCCCCCAATTTGGTATGATCGCACAGCACCCAACAATTTAATCTGCTTAATTTAACCACTTTACCCCCAGCGGTACGAATTTCTCCGCCCCTTTTTTCCCTCCTAAAAAAACAGGGACGGAGAAATCCATACCTTCCGCGCTACCGCCGCTGTCCGCGCTCCCGCCGCTCGTGCGCGCGCACCCGCCGCTCGTGCACGCTGCCGCCCGCTCGCCCGGAGATCAATGAACGGGAAAATCCATTCCCGTTCGTTGATCTAGCCCCCGCAATGATCTGCTGCTTCTTTCAGAAACAGCGAGATCATTGTGCGTCTCCCAGCCTCCTACTGCTTCCTGTAAGCGTCCTTCCGGACGCTTACAGGTCGCATGTAAACAAACACTCTGTGGCCATCTTGTGGCCAAATAGTAAACTACACCCTAAAAGCATTTTACATACACAAACATTACATTTACACAATAAATTAACTCATTACCTCCCACACTCCCCAATTTTTATTTTATTTTTTGTAATTAAAAAAAAAAAAAAAAATACAATAAAAAAAAAAAGCATACATAGTTACCTTAGGGACTGAACTTTTTAAATATTTATGTCAAGAGGGTATAACACTGTTACTTTATAAACTGCGGGCTTGTAATTAGGGATGGATGCAAAACTGAAAAAAATGCACCTTTATTTCCAAATAAAATATTGTCGCCAAACATTGTGATAGGGACATAATTTAAATGGTTTTATAACCGGGACAAATGGGTTAATACATTTCATGGGTTTTAATTACAGTAGCATGCTTTATTTAAAAACTATAATGGCCGAAAACTGAAAAATAATAATTTTTTCCCACATTTTTTCCTATTTCCCCATTAAAACACATTTAGAATAAAATAATTCTTGGCATAATGTCCCACCTAAAGAAAGCCTAATTGGTGGCAAAAAAAACAAGATACAGTTCATTTCATTGGGATAAGTAATAATAAAGTTATAGACGAATGAATGGAAGGAGCGCTGAAAGGTGAAAATTGCTCTGGTGGTCAGGGGGTAAAACCCCTCAGTGGTGAAGTGGTTAATGTTCTCAGTCAGCAATGGAGCGTATGCAACAACTTGAGACATGACATGCTGCAGCTCAACACAATAACACACTGGCTGGCTGGCTGGCTGCGAGTCTGTGACAAACAAACTGCTCACCCTCAGCCACTCCATTCCTCCTTAGTCAGGTCAGCAGTGCCACCTCCTCCCTTCTGCTGTGCAAGTCAAATGAAACACTGCTGCTCTCCTGCCTCCCCCTCTTAACTCACTGTCAGACTCCTCACTCAGCACAACAAGCTGCTTTTCCCCAATGATAACCTCTTCACCTCGCTCTCCTCTAGCTTCTCCTCCTACCCTGACTGCATGCTGTAAGTGTAAGCACACAGTACAAACATGCCGCCCCTGTAATCTCTGCGCTTGATGCAAGTGTTTCACCTTGCTTCATGAAAGAACCGGCTCTGTGTGTGAAAGGGGCCTCAATGTATCATCTACCATATCATTTCTGTGGTACTACATATTTCCTTACTCAGACAATCACACAACAGAAAAAGCATCTCTTCCAATGCACACATAATTGAATGAAAGAATATAAAAGCTTAAACTTTGGTTTATGATGTTTGTGCATCCCCATTATGGCATAACATCTAACCACTTTTGGCAATTTGAATTCCATTCTCCAATGTCAGCAGCCAGCAATGTAAAAAGTCGTCCAGTAGTCTAAGCTTTGAATCACGTTTGCCTGTCAGTGTATTTCTTACTTACTGCAGCAATGAATACACAAACTGCTGTAGACAAATGTATTCTGTTTCCAAGACTACTCATTATATTTGTTACCGATTGACTGCTCATGTTAGATAGTGTCTGGCCACGCTTCAGTTCCGGCTCCTTGCTCTGGTATCTGGGAAGCTGTGCTGAAGTATCTGGAAGGCAGGCTTGTGCAATGGTTTCCTTTAAATGCCAATCTGCAATAAGGTATTGTAATATAATGAAAAACTAACCAACCCATCTTCCTCTGTCTCTGAACCATCGCTTATTAGCAATTGTTCTAATTCCCCTACCTATTGCATTCAGAGTTCAAAAACCTCTTAAGCCTCGTACTCACCCTTATTGAAGTCAGCTGAGGCGGCCGATAACGACCGCTTCAGCCGATATTCAGGTGTGTGTACAACAGCCAGCGAACCACCCGCTACTGATCCACTGGGTGGATCTACTCATGCCCAGCAAAGCTGACCCCCTTCCAATAATGTTGTTCGCACCGCTCCGCAGCCCGCCACATGACGTCACACACGCGGTTTCGCCGTCCAAAAGTCTCCTAGCAGTGATCGCCGCTGGGAGACTGATGACGGAGCAGAGCTCCTTCATTCAAGTGGAGATGTGCATACAGCGGTGCACGCGATCTCCAGCAAAACACACCCCTAGGACTGCACGCCGATCGGCATTAGGCGGTCCTGGGGCTGCCGCCGCGTCCACGCCAATTGGCGTGGAGCGGTCTTAGTTAACCAGTTCACCACTGAGGGTTTTTCCCCTTATGGACCAGAGCAATTTTCATCTTTCAGCGCTCTTTCCACTCATTAAACAATAACTTTATCACTACTTATCACAACAAAATGATCTATACCTTTTTTTCGTTACCAATTAGGCTTTCTTTGGGTGGTATGTTTTTCTATGAATCATTTTAACAGAAATAACAAGGAAACAAAATGGAAAAAAAGTAATGATTTCGTTTTTGGCCATTATAGTTTTAAAATAGAACATGCTACTGTGAATAAAACCCACACATTTTAATTGCCTATTTGTCCCAGTTATTACAATGTTTAAAATATGTCCCTAGTACAATGTATGGCGACAATATTAATATTTAGAAATAAAGGTGTATTTTTTAAGTTTTGCATCCATCACTAATTATAAGCCCTCATTTGCAAAAATAACAGTAATATACCCTCATAACGTACATATTATAAAAATTAAGTCTCTAAGGTAACTATTTATGTTTTGTAAATGTATTTATTTTTTTACATTTATTTTTTTAATATGCACATTTTTTGGGGGGGTAACTATAGGAGAGTGGGGGGGGGTAACGGGTACATTTTGAAAGGGAATCAATGTATTTTTATTTAATATAATGTATGTAGGGTGTAATTTTACTATTTGGCCACTAGACATCCCCCCTCCCCTTCCGATCGCCTTCGGCGATCAGAGCAAACAGGAAATCCCGTTCAGAACGGGATTTCCTGTTTGGCTTCCCCCGTCGCCATGGCGACGATCGGGATGACGTCATCAACGTCATCCATGTCTTGGTGCACCGGGGAGTCCCGATCCACCCCTTAGCGCTGCCTGGCGCTAATAGGCCAGGCTGCGCACGGGGTCTGGGGGCAGCGTGGCGGGTAGCAGCGATCGGTTTGTACACGCAGCTAGCAAAGTGCTAGCTGCGTGTACCAAAAAAAAATTGTGCAAATCGGCCCACCAGGGCCTGAGAAATCCTCCGCGGCGACTTAGCCCGAACTCAGTTCGGGCTTACCGCCAGGGAGGTTAATCCTGTGTACTCTGTGAACAGTACACAGGAAATAGTGTGTGTGTGTGTGTGTTAGTGTGTGTGTGTTTACTTTAGTTTTATCAATGACCACAGCATCTCATTGATGCTGGTAGTCATTGATCACAGGCACTTTGATCTGTGAATGGGAACTGTGTTGCCATTTACTGATCAGTGTAGTACAACACTGCCACAGGGGGGGGGGGGGGGGGGGGAAGTCACCGCACATTAGATTCAGAAGACTAATATGTACGCCTCTGGAACAAGAACAGTCTTCCAGTGGGGCGCAGATATACTGCCGCAAACACGGCTAGTGGTTAATTTTCTTTTTTTTTTAACTTCATCAAGTTCTTTTATTGTCCAATGTTTCCCTTAACCTTTTACAGGGATAGGTGGCTTTACTGACCAATAGTGAAACTCAAAATACTGAAATACAAATACAAAATACTCAAAATATTTCTACTTGTAACGTTTGTGGAATTCTCTCCGTGATCAGCGCACAAGACGTGCGCTGACACTGCGGAAATCCTCCACAAGCGTATAATTTGAGGGAACCCAGCAAAAGGTGCAATGCACCTGTAGAGGGAAATTCCTGTCGACAGGTGGAGCTGTGGAGTGCAGAGGAACAGCTCCTCTGCCCTGCCACAGACGCAAGACAGGAATTGCACGAAGGGAAGAAACGCAGGGCAAGATAGCCCTGAAAGGAAGAGATCAAAGTGACAGAGGGTATGTGTGTCCACCAATCTAGTCGCCACCCTGCGACGATGAACACACAACCATGAAGAACAGGTGAGAAGGCAATCGTCAGAGATAGCGATTGCTAACAGTGACACAAGACTGAATAAGCACAGATGAGGAATGTATGTATGTCCACCAATCTAGCCGCCACCCTGCGACGGCGGACACACAACAAAGGAAACCGAGTGAGAAGCAATTGCGAATGAGATTGAGCAAAGGGACAGATTGTATGTGTGTGCACCAAACTAGTCGCCAACCCGCGACGATGCATACACAACAGCAGATATGAAGTAGGAACGCAATCGCGGGAGAGGCGATTGCCAAAGGTGACACAAGGCTACAGCAAGGCAGAGCACGAGAGTAGCAAAGGCATAGCAAATCATACAATGAGAAGGTAAGGAAAATAACAAACGCTAACTAAACGCGAACACCGCACTCATTCACAACAGTGCACGCGTTTATGCGCGGTCTCCGCGTGTTAAGCACAACAGAGACAAGCACGCCTAAATAACCACCGACAGACAAACATGAAACAGAGGACGCGAGTGCTTGCTTAACGGTTACCTCACCGAGCCTCCAGCAAGCGTTCGTAGCAGACAAGACAGATACATGAAAACAGGAATAAGTGAGAGAGACTGATCCACAGCACTAGCGCCAGGCGAGTGCGATCCAGGCAAGGCAGATTAGATGAGATAGCTGGTAGCAACCGCTGCTCCAGCTATACTTCAAGAACAAAGGTCAGAACGACTTCCTGTCGACCACCGCTGGGACAGAACAATCGCAACAGACAAACAAAACAGATATGCAATCCTAACTGCACTAGGGAATCTGCCTAGTGCAGTCCCAGGAATTACTCTAAGCTAATCTTTAAACAATGAGCAAGGCTGACACTCCTGGAGTGTTTCACAGCAGGACTAACCCTTATGACCAGCCAAGGTCTGTGATATCACATGGTATTTATAGTACAAACCTCCAGAGGATGTGGCTAGGAAATTTGCATGACCAACGTATGCAAATTCCCTAGCAGCAGACAAAACTGACAAAAGGTCTCTCTTCCAGAGACCTGCAGAATGCAGACCTGAACAGTGGTCAAAAAGCTGCCTGCCTGCGCAGGCAGCTGAGCGGATCATTACACTACTACTGTCTTCTACCACAAGTAAAAATGTAGGATTTTGTTATCTCCAGCTCTAGCGTGTCCGGCAGCTTTTCTGTCCACAATAACAGTAAAATTTCTTCAGCAGGAAGTTCCAGACATAAATAACTACTGGGTAAGTAGCACCTTGCGGGGGTGAGCTAAGGGTGACAAGAACTTTGGGCTCTGGAGGCAACACAAAAGTTTTGGCGCCTGATAGGCACCCATGTTAATATTGGATATGATTGGGAATTTGGGCTCCAGAGGTGCCCAATAAAATATTGTCCACTAGGGCCGTACACTATACAAAATGGTCCTACAAATAGTGGGCAATTTCCAGTCATAGCTGATATTAACATGCATGCCTATAGGGTTCCCAAACTTCTGCAGTGACCAAAATTTGGTGTATACAGCGCCTTGTGTCCGCTATTTGTAGCCACATTTTGTATACCAGGCTGTACCTGCTATCAGTGCCCAAATTTCCTTTTACTGCCAAAAAGCACCTACATTTCTGCAGCACCTGATATTTTCCATATAAAGCAGCATAGGGGGTGCAGATATTGGTGGATTTGCAGAGGCGGGCAATTCGAGTTTTGCATGGGGGGAGTGGGTTAGTGTTAGGCATTAGTAGTAGGGGGAGGGTTTATTAGAGTTATGCATTCGTGGGGGAGGGGTTTGGTTAGGCATCGGTAGAGGGAGGCCTCATGTGAGAAGGTTTAGCGATATTTTACTTTTAGAATTACCACTGTCCAATAGTAGAATATCAGTAACTTTAGCAATATTCTACTGGTGGCTATTTTCAGCACCCAGACTTCTCTGACAACCTTTTTGCATGTGCATGCACTGTTGGGGCCTCATCTACTCACCCTATCATACAGCTTTCCCTCCCCCCCACAGCAGGTGTTGTTATGGCCACTCTTGTTATGGGAGGGCGGAGTCATGGTGGCTGCACTGATATGTAAGGGGACTCTGGTGATTAAACCTGTGATATGACCCATGGCACATGGACTACGGGGGTACCACAGGCGGAAGCAGAAGAGGCTGTGAACTCTGGAGGACACCATCAAAGTTTCTCTAGGGGTGGGGGCATGATTTGTAGATATGCCAGTCCTGTTTACTGCAACTTTGTACATGTTCCTGGCTGAAATTTTTTTTAATATATAGAGAGAAATGTATTGAAAAATGATAAATTTCCTCTAAATGTTATTTGTTATGTCTTGCTTTATCATTTATATCTGTGCTGCAATAAAGTAGGCTTTCAGCACTGGTAGCTGTACTTTGGCCATCTGAAACTACGTATATTCTGAAAACATGATGGCAAATATATTGAATTTACCAGGCTAAACAATTGAATTTTGTTTCTCTTGATTGTGTTGTCTGCTCTGCGCGTATAATTGTGTGATTTATTTACCTGCAGCATCCCTTGAGTTTTGTTTACATGTTTTATGAAAATTCTGGAGTAGAAAAACAAAAGGAGTGTCAGAGGAGGTCAGGGGAATCGCATTTAAGGGGCAATTCCAGCAAAACTTTTGTTTGTTTTGAATTCAGTGGGCAAGAGTCTTTCCTGCTGTATCCCTATTAACGAAATTTCCTCTTGCTTTCTGTCCCCAGGACTTCCAAGGAGCTGTGGATTATTATTATGGAAACTGTCCCCCACCCCCCTGCCCTACGCACAGGGCCGTATTTACCATAAGGCACTGTAGGCACGTACCTACCGGCGCCTGAAGATGGAAAGGCGGCTCACTCCCCTCCCTCCATCTTTGCCTATAAAGAATCTGGAACTGAACGTAAATGTGAGGTAACTCACCCAGCTCTCGACATACCAGTGATCAGATGTCCCTTAAGTTGGAGGCACCACTGGATACTTAACCACTTTTTTCTCTGCTACAGTATATCTAAGTCATCTGTGGCACCTCCAAGCCACAATGACATAGAAATACTGATTCAGCTTGCAGCCCTGCTGTGCAAGATCGGGTGCACTTCCGAGCGCACCCCCCCCCCCCCCCCCCCCCCGGCACTGTCAGCTGCATTACTAATTGGTGAAAGGGAACATGATCCCTTGTAGCCAATAAGTGACCCCTGCGCGAATGAACGAGCAAACAGCGGTGATCCTTCATCTCTCCCCCTCTGTGGCCAGATCGATAAAAAAATGCCCCTGCAAGCAGAATATCTCACCTTACCTGGTTCCTGCCATAATCCTTCAGCCCCAGCTTTCATTCACCGCGGTGTACGCATGTCTGTGATGCCGAATATCCGGATCCCAGCTTGATGACATCATCAAGCCGGGACCCAGTTGTTCGGTATCACAGGGCTGCGTGCACCGTAGTGAATGAACGCTGGGGCTGAAGGATGATCGCAGGAACCAGGTAAGGTGAGATATTCTGCTTGCAGGGGCATTTTTTTTATCGATCTGGCCACTGAGGGGGTAGAGTGGTAAAGGGGGAGCACATCTGGCTACCCATAACGGAGGGTGGGGGGCAGAGCTCTGAAAGGGGGGGTAAAATGTATTTTGGGGCACATCTAGGTAACTGGGGGTCGGGAATTAATAATGGGGGCACATCTGATGGTCCTGGGGGCCATAACCTAATACGGGGGGCACATTTGGCTGTAATGGGGAACATTGATCCCGGGGACACATCTTGCTATAATGATGGGCCCTATTCCGGGGGCGCATCTGTCTATATGGGAGGGCTAACAAATACAGGGTACAGATCTGGCTATACAAGGTGGCTGATATTGGGGGACACATCTGGCTATACTGGGGGGCTGATACTGGGGACACATCTGGCTGTCTATCCTTGGGGGACGTAATACTGGTGGCATGTTTGTTATCTACTGTAGCATTTTTTACTAGAATTGGTGAAACCTGAGGATTCATGGGAGTAACAATAGGGGATGCAGCCCCTGCTCTCGCGGGGGGCCGCTCTGGGCCGTTTTTGGGGGCTGGAGGGGTCACAGCATGAGGGGAGAGCTTGGTAGCACATTGATGGGAAGGGGGCGGTCCCCCCCTCCCTAACCTCGGGCTCTCCCCTCTGCGCTCCCCTCCAGCATTGAATATTACGTATGCAGGCGGTGGGCAGCGGCAGATACATACCTTCCTTGCGTTCCATGGATGTTCCTTTCTCTAGCTTCTGACGCGACTTCCTGTATAAACAGGAAGTAGCGTCAGACACTAGAGGGGGAAACATCCGCGTTGGAACGCAAGGAAGGTATGTATCTGCCGCTGCCTGCATACGCACTATTCAATGCTGGAGGGGAGCGCAGAGGGGAGAGCCCAAGGTGAGGGGGGGGGGGGGGGACCGCCCCCTCCCCATCAACGTGCTACCAAGCTCTCCCCTCATGCTGCAACCCCTCCAGCCCCCAAAAACGGCCCCCCTCCCCCCGGGCCCCGTTTATAATTTCTGCAGGGGGGCCCGGCGATTCCTAGTTACGCCTCTGTAAGGATTAAAGCAATTTTTAATTTCCCCCCCTCTTTTTCCCATTAAAATGCATAGAATTTTTTTTTTCCTGGGTCAAATTACCCCCTATGAAAGTCTAGTATGTCCTGAAAAAACGATACCTAGATCATTTAGGTGTCGTGAGTAGGGATAAAGTTATGGCTGTTTAAATAGGGACATGGCTAAAGCATCAAAACTGCTCTGGTTCATAAGGGGAAAAGAAGGTCTGGATGCAAATTGGTTAATTTTTACTGAGGGTACCTCTGGCTACCTAATGCTACAGTAAGAGGCATCTGTAGTTACGTATGATGGACAAGGTGAGTAAGAAAGAAGTGACAGTTGGGACAGCCAGCACATTTGCAGTGCGGTTAGGTGGGGGTTTGTAGTTTTATGGAGGGCGAAGTCTAAGGTGTCAGGACATCTGTGCCCCTCCTCCCAAAAAAAGGTATAAGGCATCTTTGTGCGCTTTCTCTTGCCCCTGCACACCAATTTTAGCTAGCCAAAGGAGCCCCAAGGATTAAGTAGTCCTCCAGTAATGGTAGCCAGAGGTACCATCCCCAGGTAGATAGCCGCAGGTAGACACCAGTGTAAGTAGCCAGAAGCTCCCCCACATGTATAGGTAGCCAGAAGTAGTGCCCCCCCCCCCCCCCCCAAGTATAGGTACCCGGGGACAGAGGCGTAACTACAAATCACAGGGTCCCCCAACCAAACTTTCATGGTACCCCAAATGTTCCCACTCTTTCCATCTCCAACCCATGGTGACCCTCACAGTCTGGGGCCCATCTTACAAGGCTCATAAAACAGGGACAGGCAACTGTGCGCCAAGTGTCAGAATGGCGCTGCACTTAAAACGATATTTATCGTTTTATATGTAATTTTTTTTTTTTGCAGGGATCGGGCTGGAGAGGCAGCGGGCAGTGGGCTGGCAGCGGGGTCAGGGTGGAGAGGCAGCGGGCAGTAGGCTGGCAGCGGGGGTCGGGCTGGAGAGGCAGCGGGGTGGAGGGAGTAGGATTAGGTAGCATGTGTATACATTACCTCGTCCCGGCCGGCGATCGCTCCTTCACATCATAGCTTGCACGAGTCCTGCATCCAGCATTCAGAAGTGAAGGAGCGATCGCCGGCCGGGACGAGGTAATGTTTACACATGCTACCTAATCCTACTCCCTCCACCCCGTTGCCTCTCCAGCCCGACCCCGCTGCCAGCCTACTGCCCGCTGCCTCTCCAGCCCGACCCCCGCTGCCAGCCCACTGCCCGCTGCCTCTCCTCCAGCCCGACCTCTGCTGCCTCTCCAGCCCGACCTCCTCTGCCTGACTAGCTCCCTGAATTTTTCAATGGCGCACTGTTCCGCTGTTTTATAAAACGCTATTTACCGTTTTAATGTATTTACATTAAAACAGTAAATAGCGTTTTATGATCGGCAGAACGGTGCGCCATTTTTTACTCTGCGCCATTTTTGACTGTATGCCATAAAACAAGTGTGGACAACGTAATCTTCACACCCATAAAAAGTGTAGCCACAAACACACCTGATCTGAAGGATGGACTCCTTTATCAGAGGGAGTGAAGTTGTAGTGGGGGGCACTTTACAGCTCTGGGTCTCCCTAAGGTCTCTGGAGCTGCTCCCCTGTAGTTACGCCCCTGGCCAGAAATGAACCCCCCATATACAGAGTTGACCTCCCGTATGGGTAGCCAGAAATAGCCCCCTCAGTATAGGAAGACACATGGTCCCTTTGTATAGGTATTCAAAAGTATCCCCCAGTATAGGTAACCCCCCAAGTATAGGTGACCAGAAGGACCCCCCAGCATAAGTAGGCAGAAGGACCCCCCAGTATTCAAATCAGGTCATTTTGGTGCCAAGTGCTGAAGCCATAGCACTAGTGCACCCGACGCAAGGGGCTCCAGCGATCGCCAGACTCTGAATTACAACTCCCCGAGTTTCTACAACCTGGGAGTATTTAACACTGTTGGGGTATTGAGCGGCAGCAGGGCGAGCTGTAGCTTGGCTCACCATGCACCCAGCTCAAGAGCCGCCAAAATAACATGTACGGCCAGTATTGATAGTCAGCAAGCAAGCCACTGGGGGAGAGTGGGCTTGGTCAGGTGATGGGAGAGGATCACGCCCTTCTGTTGCCGTAGGAATATTAAATGGCAGGGCCAGAGTCAGGAAGAGCTTTTAAAGCAAGAAAACATGAATGTATGGAATAAGCAATGTCTCCTTCCAGCACCAGTGCCTTGTGCTAAACTTGAGTACATTCTACAAAAAGGCATGTAGCGTTGTATGTTGTTTTCCAAGAAAAGAAAAATCCCAAAATAGCATTTATGGTAACAGGTAGAGGCCTGATTCAATTCACTTTTTCTCTTAAGTTTTCTCCTAGTACATTATTTTTCATCTTCTGTTTAAAACCAGAAGATGAAAAGTGTAGATGCAAGTCAATGAAAAGTGAATAAGCAGTTAAGCAGTGAAAATTGCTCTGGTCCTGAGCTTTTCAGCACTCTGCTATTGGAAAAAGTAAAAAAAAAGCAGGTGAAAAAGAACTGTCAAAATAATTCAGATTTTCTTGCTTGCTGGTGGCTTAAAATGCATTTTATTGATAAGATGTGAAAATTTACCTTGGAGAAAACTTAGAAGATAAAGTGAACTGGATCAGGCCCATATTGTCAGAAGTTAACCTCCCTGGCGGTAAGCCCGAGCTGAGCTCGGGCTATGCCGCCGGGAGGCACCGCTCAGGCCCCGCTGGGCCGATTTGCATAATTTTTTTTTTGTTACACGCAGCTAGCACTTTGCTAGCTGCGTGTAACCTCCGATCGCCGCCGCTGCCTGGCGATCCGCCGCTATACCCGTCGCCGCAGCCGCCCCCCCCCCCCCTGACCCCGTGCGCTGCCTGGCCAATCAGTGCCAGGCAGCGCCGTGGGGTGGATCGGATTCCCCTTTGACGTCACGACGTCGGTGACGTCATCCCGCCCCGTCGCCATGGCGACGGGGGAAGCCCTCCAAGAGATCCCGTTCTTTGAACGGGATCTCTTGATCTCCGTTCGCCGGCGGCGATCGGAGGGGCTGGGGGGATGCCGCTCAGCAGCGGCTATCATGTAGCGAGACATTGTCTCGCTACATGAAAAAAAAAAAAATTAAAGAAAAGGTATTTGCTGCCCCCTGGCGGATTTTAACAAACCGCCAGGGAGGTTAAATATGTTCATGTAACAGCCATTTCTAACTGAAATGCTTATCTATTTACTTCTCATTCCACAGTATGAGTCATCTAATGCTGCACTATAATTTTGTTTTATTTTTCGTCTATTAATTTCAATTAACATCTTGGTAATTAGAACAAACTATTGTCAGTGTTTTTAATTAGTTGGCCATAATGTTTCCAGAAGAACTGAATGTCTAATATATTGAAACTGCTCAATTGTTTAAATAGATAAGACATTAGATTCAATATTCAGTCAACCTAATGAAAATCTATTGAAGCTTGGCATTTTTGAAGCAGCACAGTCGAGGTTTGCCATAGCTTTGTACTGCTTCAGTACTACAAAGCTAGTGACTGCAGTGGGGAGCCCAATATTGAACAACATTTATGCTTAAACCTTGTCTAATATCAAATGCTGTAAAGTGGTAGAACAGATAAACCATTGATATCTAAAAAACATTGATTGTTTACCTGATCTAACAAAAAGATATTAGTGTATCGGTACTTTAAAGGTAGGGCCTGGATTTACCATAAGGCACTGTAGGCGCAAGCCTACAGGCGCCTGAGGATAGAAAGGCGGCTCACTCCCCTCCCTGAGCGCTTCCCTCCCTCTATTCCTATGCAGAGTCCTGATGAGAGTGTAAATGAGAGGTTACTCACCCTGCTCTTGGCATTCCAGTGCCGAGCTCTTCCTTCAGCCAGACTCAGGGGCACCTCTATGCTAGCTACTTAATACTGAGGTTTTTCTACCTAACTAATACTTGGGGGCACCTCTAGCTACTTAATACTGAGGGTACTTCTGGCTACCTAATACTAAGTAACACCTGTAGCTACAGGAGAAGTGACTGCTGGGACCGTCAGCACACTTGCAGTGCAGTTTGGTTCGGGTTTGTAGGACAAAGCATAAGGTGCCAGGACATCTGTGCCTATAGGCTCCTGTGAGGTAAATCTGGGCACTTTTTTTGCAAGCCAGGCAATTGGTATTGTTTAAAAGGAAATAAATATAGCAACCTCCATATCACTCTCACCTCAGGTTCACTTTAAGGCTACTTTCACACTGACACATTGCAAGGGACAACATAATCACATGGCAAATGCAATGCAATTATATAGTAATATTATGTTCACATCTGTGCATTTGCAGTGTGGTGTGACAGAATCTATAACACAAGGTATGCTGTACAGTGCCAGACAATTTGTGTGTTTACATTTGCTGTAAAACACGCTTTTCATGTACTGTATTCTTCACCGTGTGTGTTGCATTGTACGCGCAATGCACAATATGACTTTTCTTCTCTGATGCGAACCTGTTTATACAGCATGTGCAACACAACACCCTAGTGTGAAACTAGCCTTACACTCTGCTCCGCAAAAAAACCCTTTTCATAGTTGTTCATTCCTGACGCGGAAAAATTGTATCCACTTCCTGTCAAGAAAAGATGTGTAATGATTTGCTCAGCTGTCTGCACGGGCAGACAGCTGTTTGTCCATTCTTTAGGTCTGAGTGTTGCAGGTCTCTGGAAAAGAGACCTGTCTTCACTTTGCAAGTTTCAGAGTTGCTCTACTGGTGAGGAATTTGCATATACTTGTCATGCAAATGGCTTAGCTGCCTCCTTTGATGGCTTGCAGTATAAATACCTTTTGCTCCCAGAATTCCTTGCTGGTCATGATGGTTTGTTCCTGCTAACTCTCCTGGAGTATCAGCCTTGCTATTGTTTGCTAAGATTATCTTAGTGTAATTCCTTGGGACTGTACTAGGCATCCCTTCTAGTGCAGTCAGGTTGTATTATCTGTATTGCCTTGTTATGTCTCTCTGTCTCGATTGTCTTGTCGCCAGCGGCGGTCGACAGGAAATCGTTCTGTCTGTCTGGGAGTGTAGGCCAGAGCTGCGGTTGCTACTGGCTGCTCCATCTGTTTGGATTGCATTTGCCCTAGTGGTAGTGGCAGTGCTTCCTTCTGTATTCTGCCTTAGGGGTGCTAACCAGAGCAGCGGTTGCTACTGGTAGCCCCATCTGTCTGTCTTGTCTGGTACGAACGCTTGCTGTAGGCTCGGTGAGGTAACCGTTAGCAAGCGTTCGCGTTCTCTATTTCATGTTTGTGTTTCATTAGTTAGTTAGGGTGGCACGCTTATCACTGGGCGCCTAACGCGTGGTGATCGTGTCTTAAACGCGTTCGCTGTTGCGAATGAGTGCGTGGTTCGAGTTTAGCTAGCGTTTTTATTTTCCTTGGATGTTCTGATTGTTGTTGCTTGCTGTGCCTGCTCGGTCTTGTGTCACTGTTGGCAATCGCCAGTCTTGCGATTGCGTTCATACTTTGTTTCTGCTGATGTGTGTTCACCGTCGCTGGGTAGCGACTAGATTGGTGGACACACATTCATTCTGTCTCTATGCTCTCTCTCTTTTAGGGCTATCCAGCCCTGCATTGCTTCAACTCGTACAATTCCCACCTGGCATCTGTGGCTGTGCAGAGGCTGTGTTCGTCTGCACTCCACAGCTCCATCTGTCGGTGGGAATAGCCCTCTACAGGTGCATAGCACCATAGCTGGGTTCTCTCAAATTACATGCTTGTGGAGGATTTCCGTAGTGTCAGCGTGCGTCTTGTGCGCTGACCACGGAAATAGTTCCACAATCGTTACAAGATGTGATGGAAATTCTCTCAGATGGAGACACAGACACTAATAAAAACCTAGAAGGGGTTATAATCCTTTTCCATACTATCCAAAAGTAAAAATAAAAATTTTGACTGGAGTATTGCCTTGAAGCAAGTTTAAAACAGGATGTACTCTGAGGAAAAGCTGTAAGATTCTTCACATTATCAACTGTGGGACCATGGGGGTATGTGGCACAACACTAAGGATTCTGGGATGTGGGGCAGGGGATTGAGGTATCACAATGCGCTAATGGCTGGAGTGCCTCCCTCTTAGTTGCTGGATGATCATGTATGTCTGGTCATAATGTTGAGGTCCCCCGTAGGTACACTGTTGATCAGTTAGAATAAAAACTTGGGTTTTAGACTTCCATCAAAATGTAAAATTTCCTATTAAGAAACCCTTGTTTCAGTATGCTAGATTTATTTTTAATAGGATCCAATAAAGTATTTATGGCATGCAAGCTAGATAAGATAGATCCATGCACCACGTGACCTGAGCAATGCTACCTAAGGTAAGCAGAGAGGTATGTTCATGCAGGATCCACATACCTCTAGGCATTTCCCATGCCTCCCCCCGGTCTCTGTAATAACTCCTTAAAAGATTGACTTTTGGCTAAAGTAACAGTTTCAGACAGGAAGAGTCGGGCTTGCTGCCATGTTACCGCCCATGAACCTCCCATTCCCCCCTCCTGTTAACTGTCCTTAAAGGGACACTTAAGTCATCCCCAAAAAATGAGTTTTACTCACCTGGGGCTTCCAATAGCCCCCTGAAGCTGTCCGGTGCCCATGCTGTCTCTCTCCGAACCTCCTGTAAACGGCGGCAGCCACTTCCGGTTTTGGCGACAGGAGCCGACAGGCAGGGAACGTGAGTGATTCTTCGCGTTCCCGGCCGCTGTATGCTGCTATATGGTATATGATATATGCTATAGCAGCATACAGGGCGCTATTGTGGCTGGGAACACAAAGAATCACTCGCGTTCCCAGCCTGTCGGCTCCTGTCGCCGAAACCAGAAGTAGCTGCCGGCGGGGACAGGAGGATCGGAGGGAGACAGCATGGGCACCGGACAGCTGCAGGGGCTATTGGGAAGCTCATTTTTAGGGGATAACTTAAGTGTCCCTTTTTTTAAGAATTTTATTAAAAATGATATTGATATTAAAGTGGACCCAAATTAAAAACACAAGATTTCAGAAATAAAATCTATTTTCTAAATTATAATAATAAATAGCAGCCTTTTTTCGGCTGCATGATGACAAATATAAAATATTTTACATTTATTGGAGGAACCCCTCCCTTCCTTTCATATTGCCGGGACAGAATCCGGCAAACTGGTTTAGTAGATGGTCTCCAGCAAAGGAGGAATTGCTTATGGCTGCCACCTGTATAACCCTAGTAATGAAGACAGAAGGGTGAAAAGCATGCACTGAAATGCTCATAGGCTTGAAGGAGTGTTTATTTAACTGTTTATGTGTCAGAGTGGTGCAACTAAATATTTAGAATTAAAAAAATGTTTGGTTTGGGTCCGCTTTAACAGCATTTAGGATTTAAAGCTCTATAACTGTGTAAATACAGAATGTTTAAGTGAAGCTTATTAAATTCTATTTATGTAGTCTGATTTATAGTTATTGCGAAGCCATCACCACGGACTTACTTGCCTTTCTCTAATCCGTTTATCAACGTGTTAGTCACATTTGGGTTGAGGCGCTCACATACACATACACATGAATAATCTGAACATTTTGTTCTTGAGCAAGTAGATTAATCAATGTGGTCATTTCACACGCTGGAGCCTTAGAGAACCATAATATTTTTAAGAGTCTAAGTCATGAAGAATTAATATGACTCCACCTACTATATTAATCCCCTGTCCAATACCATATTTTTCCAACAGGCGTACAAGCGTGACCTTATTTCACTTATGCTATTTTCTAATCTATAGAATAAAATATGAAATAGAAATTAAACTATGAACAGTTACATCTAAAAATAAAAGTAGACATGTTAGTTTGCCGCCACTCCCAGTCTTCCTGGTGCCATTAAAAATTGCATTGTTATTTTAGGGCATAGTAGAATCATGGTGAGGCAGGAGCTAATTTTTTTTTACTTGCAGTTGGTGTATTTTTATATACTTTTCATACAGTAATTTCTAAATAGAGGATATGGAATGGAAATGAATGTCTAGCCATTGTCCTAGTGGACGGTGTGTCTACTCCCAGCTGTGGGTTCTTCAGCTAGGTTTGTGGAGGGTCATGTGCTTGTTTGTGTGAGTACCTAATGCTATGGTTGGTATCAAAAGGGCTAAACATGCTGCCTTTTGCCAGGATATTGTGTGTAGTGTGTGTACAGTGGCTCTAATGCATCGCTGAAAGATCCAGAGTGCTGGACCATCTAGACCGAGCGCATTATTCTTCACCTTACCCCTCCAGCTCAATGTTGCTCCATTGTGCCCCACAGCATTGTACAGCCTCTCTCCCCCATTGCAATAAAATGCTTTGCTAACCAGTAGGCTAGGTTCGTGTCTGTACAGCACTTGTTCCTGAACTGACACCTGAGGGATCAAGTCTCTGCAGGTGTGCTGTGTGTGTGTGTGCATGCACCTTTGGAAAGCGTACACACATCCAATTTGGAGATTTTGATTTCGTACTTCAGCTCTCATACTACATGGGGATGGTAAAATCGCCCAATGATTGTACAATCAAAATTGGATGTGTGTATGCACCCTTACTAAATTTCAAGTATTGGGAGGGTTTAACTGCCACATCCAGTTATGTGCAGAGAAGTATAGAGAGTTAAGTCTGGTACACACTTTCAGTTATGATTGGCTAATCACTGACCAATTTTACCACCTCCATGCAGTATGAGGGTCAACAGATATTGAATACTATGAGCAGATTGTGTAAGTAAACCCTCACACTACATAGGGTGGTAAAATTGGTCAGTGATTGGAAAATCCTAATTGAAAGTGTGTACCAGACTTAAAGGAGACCTTAGTGGTCAAAAATTTTAAAAATCCTTCTCTTCCGTCCCCCTCCATTCTCTTTTTGAAATGCCCCGCAAAGTTACTTACTGGTCGGCAAGGTCGGTGACTAGTGCACAGGCGCTGTCCCGGCGGAGCGCGTCCTTGACCGCGTGCCCGCAAGCGCTCTGCAATTAATGACTACGTTGTGCCCATGCACAGAGCACTTCTGGCTGCGGGCAAGCGGTCAAGGACAGCGCCTGCGCACTAGTCACCGACCTTGCCCACCAGGAAGTTACTTTGCGGGACCTTTAGAAGGGGATGGAAGCGAACGGGGGGACCGCTTCCTGCACATGCCTGTTCCCTCTGCTTTTTAACAGCTGTGACCGCTAAGGTATCCTTTAACAACTTCTCTACATATTTTGATGTTGTAAATGAACCCAACTTCTCTGAAATTCACCTTTAGTAAATCACACATCCCAGCCCATCTATGCAAATGCCTCCAGTGCAAATAACTGAATAGCTGGGACTCTTCACCAGGGTCAGTTAACTGTCTGGGCACTACCACTATTTACAAGGTCATTCCTGAACACACTATCTGCCTGTGCTGTGCTATGTTGAGAGGTTACGTACAGAGCAGGTGTGCTCCTAATAAGGTTAAACTGACTTTGCTAAGCAGCATTGCTTAACTATGCTGAACAGATCCTCCAGGAGGATATCTGTGCTGAACAGATCCGCCAAGAGAATATCACTTGTGCATGTTGACATTCCCATACACAAGATGTTTCACACTTAATCTAACAGTTTTCATCTGGACTGAGGAACATTCTCTTGTTGCGGGGTTTGTATACCCTTTGGCAATACTCTTCCTCCTCTTATTTCTCCATAAAATTCCATACACTTTTTGTCTCATGAAACAACCATTCCAAACCTTTTCAAATATCCTCAACATACAGTAAGTGGCCCCCACCAAAAGATAATACTCAGACCACTGACAACGTAATTCCTGATTTCTTGTCCATATCATCGCTTTCCACGGTGTAACATAGGCTGCCTGCTTGTCTGAGAGCTTACAAAGAAACCATATCCCCCATTCCGTAATTACCACCAATCGCGGTCGTTTTTCGGGCACAAGCTTTCTAGGCACAGGCCTGTAGCAGCATTTAGTACCCAGGGTTCCAGAGTTGTTTAAAAAAGTGAAGTAACACTCTTATCCTTCATAATGTTAAAAACAGCATGGAAATATGAAATTCTCCCACTTTTTATGTTTACAGTGGGATGCGAAAGTTTTGGAAACTTTGTTAATTGTCATGATTTTCCTGTATAAATCATTGGTTATTACAATAAAAAATGTCAGTTAAATATATCATATAGGAGACACACACAGTGATATTTGATAAGAGAAATTAAGTTTATTCGATTTACAGGACGTGCACATTTACTGCGCAATAATTGTTTAGATAAAATTAGGCAGGTGCATACATTTTGTCATTTTATTGATTCCAAAACCTTTTTGAATGGCTTGGTAAGCTCAGTGACCCCTGACCTACATACACAGGTGAATCCAATTATGAGAAAAAGTATTTAAGGGGGTCAATTGTAAGTTTCCCTCCGCTTGTAATTTCCTCTGAAGAGTAGCAACATGGCAGTCTCAAAACAACTCTCAAGTGACCTGAAGACAAAGATTGTTCACCATCATTGTTTAGGGAAAGGATACAGAAAGCTGTCTAAGAGATTTCAGCTGTCTGTTTCCACAGTTAGGAACATATTGAGGAAATGGAAGACCATAGGCTCAGTTCAAATTAAGGCTCGAAGTGGCTGACCAAGACAAATCTCGGATAAACAGAAGTGAGGAATGGTGAGAACAGTCAGAGTCAACCCACTGACCAGCACCAAAGACCTACAACATCATCTTGCTGAAGATGGGGTCACTGTGCATCGCTCAACCATTCCGTGCACTTTACACAAGGAGATGCTGTATGCAAGAGTGATGCAGAGGAAGCCTTTTCTCCACCCACAGCACAAACAGAGCCGCTTGAGGTATGCTAAAGCACATTTGGACAAGCCAGCTTCATTTTGAAATAAGGTGCTGTGGACTGATGAAACTAAAATTTAGTTTTAAGGGGTGTTATGCAAGGAGGAAAAACAACACAGCATTCCAAGAAAAACTCCTGCTATCTACAGTAAAATATGGTGGTGGTTCCATCACGCTGTGGGGCTGTGTGGCCAGTGCAGGAACTGGAAATCTTGGCCATCTCAGTCCCCAGACCTGAATATAATTGAAAATCTGTGGTGTGAGTTAAAGAGAGCTGTCAATGCTCGGAAGCCATCAAACCTGAATGAACTAGAGATGTTACATAGTTACATAGTTATTTGGGTTGAAAAAAGACATACGTCTATCGAGTTCAACCAGAGAACAAAGTACAACACCAGCCTGCTCCCTCACATATCCCTGTTGATCCAGAGGAAGGCGAAAAACCCTTACAAGGCATTGTCCAATTAGCCCCAAAAGGGAAAACATTCCTTCCCGACTCCAGATGGCAATCAGATAAAATCCCTGGATCAACATCATTGGGCATTACCTAGTAATTGTAGCCATGGATGTCCCTCAACGCAAGGAAAGCATCTAAGCCCCCTTTAAATGCAGGTATAGCATTTGCCATAACTACTTTCTGTGGCAATGGATTCCACATCTTAATCACTCTTACTGTAAAGAACCCTTTCCTAAATAAATGGCTAAAACGTTTTTCCTCCATGTGCAGATCATGTCCTCTAGTCCTTTGAGAAGGACTGGGGACAAAAAGCTCATTCGCCAAGCTTTTATATTGCCCTGTAAAGAGGATGGTCCAAAATACATCATTGGAACCTACAGGAAGCGTTTAGAGGCTGTAATTTCTACAAAAGGAGGCTCTACTAAATATTGATTTCATTTCTTTTTTGTGGTGCCCACATTTAAGCACCTGCCTAATTTTGTTTAAACAATTATTGCACACTTTCTGTAAATCCAATAAACTGCATTTCACTTCTCAAATATCACTGTGTGTGTCTCCTATTTGTCTCCTATATGATATATTTAACTGACATGTTTTATAGTAGCAATCAACGATTTATACAGAAAAATCATGACGATTAACAAGGTTTGCATCCCACTGTATTGTCCAGTGTGGATGCCAGGGAGACAGAAAATGTGCTCCAGTGTTGGCTTGTGGGAAATGCAGTCAGCCTATATCACATGTATACTTTCTGCTACTTTTGTGTCAAGTAATTTTGTTAAAAAAAAAAAATACATATATCCAGGCACATCGCCTCTAGTTAGGACATTAAATAAATGATTAAGGATAGGGAGGTGCTGAAGGGGGTGTGGCTAGAAAACAGCAAAAATCTATTAACCCTTCACACTCTTGCATGCAAATGTTCAAACAAATGCATTCACAGATTCACTCATCCAGGCACAACTGTTATCCCTGGCTTTTAACTTAGCTGTAGGGATAACAGTTGTGCCTGGATGAGTGAATCTGTGAATGCATTTGTTTGAACATTTGCATGCGAGAGTGCGAAGGGTTAATAAGTAATTTTGTTAAAGACTGATATGCTGACAAAACCCGTCTGCATAACCCACGTGTCACCACAGAAACTAGGAAATAAGTGAGGAATGATGGAGACGCGAGAAGGGGCTGGACAAGCAGGTGGAAATTCATAAGGCGCCACAGATTTTCTCGCCTGGAGTGACAAGATGGCTAGAGGCGCTCCTATGAGAACCCTACAGGCGCCCCCACCTGCGCAGTGCGGCCATGCTTGTACATGGATGGGAGCCTGGCCACAAAGTTGAAGAGGGTCCCTTCTCGTATGGAGTATGGTTTGCAAATTATGACAGGTTGCAAAAAAGAAAAATGCTATGAGGCTTGCAGTGGAGGCCCTATTTATTGCGTTGAATTGTGTTCCATTTTGGCATATGGGCTGCAACCCAGTGTAACTCATTGCAACCCAGTGTAACTCATTAAGGGCCTTTTTTTTTTACTACACGCACATTGGATGCAGAAAAACTGACTCCAATGAATGTCTATGGGCCTGTTTCCACTAAACGCAATTTTTCTGATGCAGCTTTTCCCATAGGCATTCATTGGAGTCAGTTTTTCTGCATCCATTCTGCGTGTAGTGGAAACATGCCTGAGGGCCCTTTTCCACTAGCTGCGTTTTTGCAAAAAACGTAAAACGTATGTGTTTGCTGATTCTGAAGTGCAGCCTGTTTAAAATAAGAATCTTGGGTGGCCTTTTCCACTGCTCCGATTTTTTAAAACGCAAACGCATGTCTGTGCGATTATGATGCGTTTTTTGCGTTTCAATGTAAAGTATAGGAATGCATGAAAAATGCGTTGCGTTCTAAACGCACTGCCATCTGTGATTCATGATATGAATGTGGCTTAAAAAATGCACATCAAAATTGGGGAAAATGCAAAACGCATGCGTTTGCAGTTGCGTTTTGCAGTGGAAAAGGGCGCTAAGCGTAAATAGGGTCGTGAAGGATCGGGGTCTCCTCTGGATCATTCAGAAGCTTTGCTCAGCACTGGTAAGAATCTAACGTTTTGGCTTCAGGTTTAAGATTTCCATCATTCCAGAAGTCTCCTGGCCGTTAATGGGTTAAAGGTATCATTTTGCAGGCTGGCATCGGCGTCTCATCAAATGTGTATTGAGGATGCATATAAAATGTCATTGTTACATTTCATAAATAGAGCAGACTCTTCCTTTTTCCTCATATTGTTATCTATTTTTACCAGCTCCCCACACCCTCCGCGCTGCTCAGGGTACATCAGCGTTTGCAGATGATGATTACAGAGGGGCAGGTCCTGTGGCTGCTGTCCTGGGCCAGGACCCCCTCCTCCTCGTCGTGTGGTGGGGGAGTCTCTGTGCGTCACTGCTGGGCTGAGCATCTTCTCCAGCGTCCGTCCTGCTGGAGAGAGAGAGAGGAAGGAAAGGCTGGAGTGAGCAGCAGCCGCCGGGGCGCAGAGAGGAGGCGACCCCAGCTTACTGCCTGGCACAGAGGGCAGCCAGCCAGACATGAGGACCAGCTAGTTACCCGGACTCCGCTCTGCCTGTAGCCGTGCTCAGCCTGGACCGGGTGAGTGATGGGCAAACTTCTGTGTAGAAGTGGCAGAGCCTGTGTTGTGTGTGCGGCACTCAATATACATCTGTGTTATTACCGCATGCTGGTGTGATGTCTGCCCCGCCCAGACACTGGGGTTCCTGTGCTCCGCTATGGGAGACATGGATGGGGAGGCTGCGGGGGAATTTCCATCCTCCTCTTGCATTCTGAGCTGTGGGAGATGTATAGGAACACGTGTTGGAATGCCCTTCCAAGGGAATGAGGCATTCATGCTACTATGCAGTGACAGGCTTGTGTTACTACAAGATTAGGTGACTTGCTGCTGACTCCTACCTGATATACAGACAGTCTGTGTGGCTCTCCAGATTCTATACAGGAAGCCATATATTTTACCACTGGAAATGATCCTGGCTGGCAGTATTAAATTCATAGATTGTATTCCACTCCATGTGGATAGCACTCTTGCCTTGCAATGCCCTTGCCCTGGTTCATATCCCCGCCAAGGCATTACCTACATGGAGTTTGTATGTTCTCCCCCTGTCTGTGTGGAATTCCTCTGGGCATTTCGGTATCCTCCCAAATCACAAAACCACACAGATAAGTTAATTGGCTTCCCCTTGAATTGGCGCTAGACTATGATGGACATATGACTATGGCAAGGATTAGATTGTGAGTTCCTCTGAGGGACAGTTAAGTGACAAGACAATTCTGTACAGTGCTGTGGAAAGTGGTGGCGCTATATAAATACTAAATAATAATAATATGTGTGTGTGTTTTGAATTATCTGGGAAGGGGTTGGAAACCTCTCAATGTTTTCATTCGGTTTGGGTCCCCATTGAGGAGATGTTTCCTCACTTTCTGACACTTGGGAGTCTGGAGCTTTGTAGCTAAAAATCTACTTTGGGATTTTAATAAGTTTCTACAAACAACGTGTTGCTTTTGCTATTTCTTGACACTGCTGGAGAGATGGTATTACTCGTTCCCGACTCATAAAGTGTACCTGAAGTTCATTTTTCATACCTCTGTCCCCATGGTGGCGTTAAAGTTCCCCCTCGTCGCCCATAATCCTTCTCTACAGTTCAGGACAAGCCATTTGTCGAACGCTTGTCAAATCTAGAAGCTGGAAGGGAAGGCTTCAACACTCCCATTGCTACCTAAAATACGCCCACTCCTGTTTGGAACAGCCACTCTTCTAAGTATGTACTGTGCCGTGAGCATGAGAGAATATACTGCACATGCTCAGAGCTCAGTCCTCTTGTGCATGTTGCAATGGGAATGTGTGCATGCCACACATACCTGGAAGTGAATTTGGGGTTTTGCCCATCTTGGCTGAGAAAAAGTCCGGAGGGGATAACGTATCAGGTGGTATGTTTTATTTAACTTATTTTTGATCTGAGGGCTAGGACTCACTGGGCATACTTTGGCAGCGCATGCCGATAGCCAGCAGAGTGCTATGCAAGTGGGTGTGATCCCAGAGCAATCGCATCAATGGCTTCAGTAGCTAAATCATGCGCTCTGCTCCGTGGCAGTTCCGCGATTTAGAAAAGTCCCAGCCCTAAAAGAGATTTTCACTTCATGAACAGAAAGTAATGTCAATTCTCACAGATAGGGTCACAGGACAACAACAAAAATACAAAGTAGGCTTTTTATCCCCTAACCGCATTCTGAAATATAAAAAGATCCGCTCTCTGAGAGATTCTGCAGAGCTTCAGCCTCTGCTCTGTTATTTTCTATGGCAAAAACTACAATGCCAGAATTCCACATTGAGAACAATCCTGGAAGTACTTGAACTCAGTGACTGTAATGCAATGCATACCTCTTGTCACAACTGTAGGACTGTATCTGTTTTCATGTGGCAAAGTGAAAGTCTTTTTTCATTATAGCCTAAAACTGTGATCCCCTAATTACTGTATCGTTTCCCCTCACCTCATGTGTGAGCCTTTTTCTTCTGCCTCAGTCTCGTTTTGGAGCAAGACCAAGACTCACCAGTTATCTTTTTCTAAACAACTTATTTACTTCGTACAACCTACTGGTAAGTCTAATCAATCCTCTGAGTTTGTTTTCATATAATTGTGTGAATACAGCACTGAGAAAGAAGAGAAGAATTGAGAATTCAGGTCACTCCCAGTTTCAGTTTAGCCGAGTTGCGCTAGGTTTGGCGTTATCATGAATCTGTAATTATTATTGTTATTATTATGCTTTTATATAATAAGGACATTTTACCACAGTGCTTTATAGAGTACACTGATTATTAATTCATTCAACTGTCCCTCAAAGCAGCTCACAATCTATTGTCCCTGCCAAAATCATACACTACTGTCTACTATAATCGGTAGCCAGCTTTGAAGGAAGTTACTAGTGTGTTTGTATTAGTGCCTTTAACAGGGCTGTGGAGTCAGAGTCGAGTCGGAGCAGTTTTTGGGTACCTGGAGTCGGAGTTGGTGGTTTCATAAATTGAGGATTTTGGAGCTGGATGATTTTTATACTCACTCCATATCCCTGTAAAGGCTGTGGAGTTGGAGTTGAGGAGTCGGAGCAATTTTACCTTGAGTCGGAATGAGTGGTTTCATAAACTGGGGAGTTGGATGATTTTTGTACTGACTCCACAGCTCTGCTTTTAAGTGAAAGAAATATTGTTCTATCTAGATTAAACACATAGGGCTTGATTCACAAAGCGGTGCTAACCTACTTAGCACGTCTAAAGTCTTTAGACGTGCTAACCAGGGTGCTAAGTAGGTTAGCACCGGATTTCTCAATCAGATCGCGCACAAAGTTTTGCGCGTAAAGTTTTATGCGCGCAAAGTCCTATGCATGCGCTAAGTCCCATAGGCTTTAATGGGCACTTTGCGCGGAGCGCTCTGTGCAGTACGCGCGTAAAGTTTTATGCGCATAAAGTTTTGCGCGCATGAAGTTTTGCGCGCGAAAAGCTCATTTAGACGTGCTAAGGGGGTTTTCACAGACGTGCTAACAGTTAGCACCGCTTTGTGAATCAAGCCCATAGTATTCCTACTCCAGAGTCTATGTGGCCTCTCGGGGTACTAACTTGTCATATATACAGCGACACGGAATATGTTGATGTTTTATAAATCAATAAGAATAATAAAGATGCCTAAATAAGTATAGTTAATCAGATGCATCATACATTTATACACTATTATAGAGTATCATTGCATCTCTTTGCGATGGGATGATATTGTTAGTTGCAACGGATTAATTGTGAATTACAAAAAAATTCAGACACCAGCTGTAATTTTGTAAGTAAGTACCGTAAGTAACTTTTGATCCTTGGATATGAACTGCCCTTTAATTATCCTCCACTGTGCCCAATAGGGCCCAGGTGAGGGTTGGGTATTGTGGGAATTTTGGTATCCAATAGCAGACATTTAGAAAAATCCAAAGCCATGTTTGTTGGATCACTTGTATTCACACTGATCTGAAGTTATGGGTTGTAAATGTGGCAGCTGTCACTTGATGGTAATATGACAAGCTGTATGAGGAATCACTGTTGTGGCTGGCATGAAGGCTGGATGAGGTAATTTCTGTAAAGGCCACAGAAGCCCAGGTCTTGGGCAGCTGCTGCAGAGTAGGGAGGCTGGACATGGAACTAGAGTTGCTGCATAAGGGAAAGAGGAGGCTACTAATGGGGAGCACCACATGGAAGAGGGAAGCTTCTGCCCAAGGGAGCTGTGTATGAAAGTGAGACACCGTTGAACATGGATGTTACACTTGGAGGAGGGGACGTCACATAGAATAGGAGAGTGGGTACTGCATATGGAGGAGGAGCCTCAAGAGAGCTGGAAAAATAGAAAAATTATAAATCTGTCCTTGGCGATTGGTCAGTCAGAGTTGCTGGCTGCTTTGTGCACAACCATTGACTAAATCAGAGCAAGGGGAAGCCCCTGGTCCATTACAGGATGTTGCTGTATAATTCCTGTAGGCTGAATTAGCTTGTCATTTCCCATGGGTGTCACAGGTCAGAAGCATCCAGCTGCAGAAAGGCCAGTTGTGTGTGTGTTATTTTTAGGGGTTCTGCACTTGGCTTCAGCCGGAATGTACATATGGAGTTTACATTTGAATTAACTGTTTTAAAGCAACAGTGATGATCTCGAAAACATCTTTTGAAACAGAATGGCTTAAGACTGATAACTCTCTCAGCTAAGCAGTACTAAGTAGTGATAACTGCAGATCTGAGACAGGCCATGTACTGAGCTCTATAGGAGAACAGTGCTTTACAAATGTTACTGTTGTTGATCACTGTTATCTGACATTAGATCAGGAAAGCAGCAATGCAAACACAGCCAGCCAGCTAAATAAAAACAAAAATATTAATGCACAAAAGTTTTACATGCAAACTAAACTTTAGCCTGAACTAGGGCTTTAGTTACAGAATAAAAAAGGACCACTAGCACAAAAAATAAAATTATAAAATGTTATATACTAGATGTTCAGTACATTTATTCCAAAGTAAAATGCATTATAAATTACTTTTTTTGTTGTTGCTGTAACTTACAGTAGGTCTGACAGGTTTCAGACTAATCCATCTCCTCATGGTGGAATCTCAAGTTATTCTTTATTTTCAAAAGCACTTACTGAACAGCAGTTTTTAAGTCCAGATGCCAAAATAGCGTGCAAATGAGTAGGGAGGCTGACTTGTATCTTTGTATAGGTCCATTCCAGGGAGTGCTGTTAAACAACATCTTGAGCATCCCCCATGAGGAGATGGTCTAGTCAGATCTGTCTCTTTTTTTTACCTACTGTAAGTGACAGCAACATAGGAAGAAAAGGAATTTATAGTACATTTTACTCAGAAAGTTTGCCTTATATTTAGGTCTTTACATTTTACAATTTTTCATGATAGTAATCCTTTTAGTTATGAGAAGAGATAACAGGTCCGGTGCTTCTATAGGGTCAAACTAGGCAGTTGCCCAGGGCCCCAAAGTCCTTAGGGGCCCCACAAATCAGTACAATATCTTTAGTGAATAATCAACTTTTCAATCAGTTTATGCAGATTATGAGAACGGAGAAGCTGGTGGGTCCAGTCTTGGACAATCACATTTTTTATCATTTCCTTACAGAGCTGATCGATCAGCATAGTGGATTTTTCTGTAGATACTATTACAACTGGTTTGATATTGGGATTAGTTTGGATTAATGCTGTTAATCGATTAAATACAATCCTTTTCTTTTGATCTGAATGATCTAATCAAAATAATACAATGGTTTCCTAAAAATTGCAATGTCAATGGGCACATTTAAGTTCATTTAGCTAGACTATACACAGGTGGAATGTTTTTTTTATCTAAAAAGTTCAATATAAATTTAAAGGTAAATATGACGTTCTCACCATATAGTTTGCAAGTTGTTTGCAAGTGTTGAATACATCTTTAGATATAAATTAGATTTTATAAATGGATAAGTCTTTTAATTCTTGCTAATGAAAGCATTGTAATATATTTACCAGCTTCGTAATTAGCATCCAGGAATTTTTCTTTGAAAGCAAACCTTTATTATATACCAACTTGTGACCTCGTGTGCCCTGAATTAACAAACATGTTTACTGCAGTGTTTTTCCACTGTAACTTATTTCTGCTGCCTGTTTTACAGGAGCTGCCATCTTGCTGGTGATGTCAGCCCTGTACATAAAACAGGGAGCATTCACAACAGCTCACCTTAGACTGACATGAAACTTTTAACTAGTTCTGGCTTCTGTGTGCTGTCTTTAAATGCATGTCAACAATATGAACATGCACTAAAATAATATTTATGATTTAGTTTAACAAAAATGACAAATATATAAGAAATAT
The DNA here is from genome assembly GCF_040937935.1 of Hyperolius riggenbachi. NCBI lineage: Eukaryota > Metazoa > Chordata > Amphibia > Anura > Hyperoliidae > Hyperolius > Hyperolius riggenbachi. The sequence goes on along the minus strand of NC_090651.1, from coordinate 119,064,700 downwards.
GCTTCACTAAAATAAAATGGTACAAATACATATACAGTATATTGATGTAATCAAGGATATATGAAATGTTGCCGTTCCCGTAGTTGCATTGCTTATTGTTGTGTGTGCGTGCGCGTGTATGTGTGTATGTGCGTGTGCGTGTGTATGTGCATGTGTGTGTGCACGTGTGTGCGCGCGTGTGTGTGCGTTTGTGTTAGCATCTTAAAAGAATATTATGTAAGCAGTATTAAATTGATTGCCCTGCAAAAGATACAGCTTGTTTCAACAATTTTTTTTTAAATAAAGGTATGGTTACACATATTACAAGTCTGTAGGTAATAGGGAAGCATGGTGACACAGTGGATAGCAGTGCTAGAGTCCACGGTTCAAACCTTGTCCAAGACATGATCTGTATGAAGTTTGCATGTTTTGTGTTTCCCTAGGCTTCCTCCCACATCCTCCCAAAAATATGAGTTAATTCGTTCCCCTTCAAGATATTGGTCGAGTTTGCATATTAAGTATGCAAAATCGACGGCTGTATCAATCGAAACCCGATCGAGCATTGAGAAATAATCAAATCGATCCCGCGGATCAAGCAGGAAATCGCAACGTCTGTACCCAGCATTAGGGTGTGGGGAGATATATGACAATGGTAGATTGATATGTGAGATTGTGATATGTGATATGGTAGATTGTGCACTCCTCTGAGGGACAGTAAAGGGGTCCATACACCTAACGATTTTCCCGCCGATATACAGCCATTTCGATCACAGTGATCGAAACGGCAGTGAAATCTCCACGCACACCGCTGACAGAACGATCGATTTCCGTCCGAAATTGATCGTTCCCGTCGACCCATCCGTGCGGAAGATTTTTCTCGTTCGCCGGCGGGTCGGGAGTGTGTCATTAGCGGCGTTCGAATGCCCGATGACCGACGCAATACAGCGGGTATACATTACCTGCTCCAGCCGCCGCGAGTCCCCTGGTCTTCTTCTCCGCTTCGGGCTCCAGACCGTTTCTTCTCCGCTTCGTGCTCCAGAGCTACACAGAACTTCCTGTCCCGGCAGGAAGTTTAAACAGTAGAGCGCCCTCTACTGTTTAAACTTCCCCTGGACAGGAAGTTCAGTAGCCGGAGCCAGAGCGGAGAAGAAGACAGCGGGGACTCGCGCCGGCCGGAACATGTAATGTATGTGGGGGCAGCTCCACAGATTGCGATCGGTTTCAGGCTGAAATCGATTCACAATCTGTTTGCAGTAAAGGTGGCCATACGATCCCTCTCTGATCAGATTCGATCAGAGAGGGGTCTATCTGTTGGTCGAATCCGATGGCAAATCGACCAGTGTATGGCCACAGGACTGTATTCTCTGTAAAGTAAGATGGCAGTGCTGTTTAAATGCATGATAATAATATAAAGGTTTTACAGTTTGAAGCCAGTAATAAGATCTCCTGAGTATTATAGAATGACAAGTTTATCCTTCATTCTCTATAGCTTTGCTATATCATAAGTAAAGATGGTCAGTCAGAAGCAAATTAATTTGGCTTGTAAGCAAATTGTATATAGCTTGGAATTGGGCCAATCAGATACACTTCCTGCTGATTTTGATTGGCCGAGTACCAAGCTGCATACAATGTGAACCAATCAAAGATGGCAGTATAACTAAGGGCTGGTTTGGACAGACAATTGGAGGAGATAAATGTGTTGTTTCTGGTGGCCAACTAAAGCGTTGCTTAAAGGAGTAAAAACGCAGTGTGACAACAAATCGCTGGGAACCGCCTCCAAAGGTACCAGAAAAGCATCTGGCATTAGCTAAAAGAGGCTCTGCACTGCTGCCCAGAGATGCCAGGCTTAATTGGCCCAATTACAAGCTGAAAGCAATTTGATTACATTTATATGGAAGCCCAAATTACTAGCATCTCATGGAGCATCTTTAGATTTGCTAGGCTGCTTGGGTATTCTCTTTATCTTCAGCCCTTTTCCATTAACTGCGTTTCTGCCAAAAACGCAAAATGCATGCGTTTGCTGATTATGAAGTGCAGCCTGTTTAAAATAAGAATCTTGGGTGGCCTTTTCCACTGCTATGTTCCGATTTTTAAAAAAACGCAAACGCATGTATGTGCGATTATGATGCGTTTTATGTTTCAATGTAAAGTATAGGAACACATGAAAATGTATTGATTTAACCACTAGTATCTATTTTCAAGACAACGCTTGCCACTTGCCAATCAGAAAAACGGAAAACGCAAACGCATAAAAAACACACATCACAATTGGGAAACACGCAAACGCATGCATTGCGTTTTGTAGTGGAAAAGGGCCCTTAGTGGGATTTTAGTTGCTGTGCCTATTGTTGAGAGCTGTGCCTAGGGGAACAAAGAGCAACTGATTTATTTTGTTTGGAAACCCCAAAGGCTTTGCAAGCTAAGTAACACAGCAACACCCTGCCAGGTAACTTTACAAACTACCAAATATGCATTTTTTAAGTAAAAATGGGCATTTAGAAAATATAAATACTGTTTTTATATGCCATAAATTGGTCAAGTTATTTGCAAAGGTGAATTATGGCCACTAGTGTGTTGTTTTATGAGCTGAAAAGCAGCAAGCCTGTGTCCACCCTGCAGTACAGGAGTGGCTGTTTTCAGCTGACTCCAGTTTTATAAATGTGCCCTTTTCTTCTCTCCAGCTATGCCCTATGGTGACGGCATGCTGGCTGGCAAGCACCAGGCCATTCTGTGAATTGCTTCCTGGTCGTTTCAACAAGGAGACCTTTATGGGGCTGATACAGTAATGGAGCAATTTTCTCCCCAGCCAGTGTGCACTTCAGGCAGAGTATCAGTTTCGCAGGAGACGCTTATATTTTTAGATTGAACCAAATTGGCTATATAAAGCCCTTATCAGAACACTTTCCTGTCATTTGAACATTTAAAGGCACGGCGGTCTTATTGGGCCTTGCTCTGATACAGCCTGCCTTGGGGCCACAGGACTGTATGTGCTCATCCATCTGAAAAAAATGAAGTGCTGCCAACTCTACCCCCCTTGGGGTTACGACAATAAGAGGAACACATCAGGGAATCCTTGATTTGATTGGCGGGTGGGAGGCAGAAGGTGCTGTACTGTGCTCTATGTGACTTAACCACTTAAGGACCGGGCTGTTTTTCAAAGATCTGTGCTGCGTGGGCTCTCCAGCCCGCAGCACAGATCGTGTTAATGGCAGGGTGATCAGACTTCCCCCCCCCCCCTTTTTTCCCCACTAGGGGGATGTCCTGTTGGGGGGGTCTGATCGCCGCTGGCTATTATTGATTTGTGGGGGGGGAGGCTCCTCAAAGCCCCCCTCCGCAGCGTTTTCTGCCCTCACCTCCGTTCCCTCCCTCTGGCTTCCCCTCTGAGGGATATCCATCCTGTGCCGAATAGGTTTCTGCCTATCAAATGACGGCGATCCCCGGCCAATCAGAGGCCGGGGATTGCCGTTCTCCGTCACGGCGCTGCTACGCAGCAGCGCCGTATTGATGTAAACAGCGGGGATTTCTTCCCCGTGTGTTTACATTACACGTGCAAGCCGCGATCGGTGGCTCGCACACTGATCACGGAGACACCCTCCGTGAAGTGGCATGGAAAGGCCGCTTGAACGAGCGTCCGTTTCCATGCAAAACCACAAACGACCAGGCGCCGCCTATCGGCGTTAGCTGGTCATTAAGTGATATAAACTGAGATAGGTAAGAATGCAAGACAAAAGGGGCTGCCTGCTGAAGAACTGAGGCTAGGTTCCCAGTGAGCATTGCGTTCCCTGTAAATGCAGGAATGCAACGGAGCGGGAAAGTGGCACTGCGCGGTCTATGACTGTTGTGTCCCATGCTTTGAATAAAAGTATGCTTCCCTGTCCTTGTTAAAGTGGACCTGAACTCTTACACAGGGCAGAAGGAATACATTTATTTATTTATTTATTTATTGTATTTATAAAGCGCCAACATATTACGCAGCGCTGGACAATAAATAGGGATACATACAATATTTAGGGGTGACATACAGCAAAATGACAATACCTGAATACAAGAAAGATCAGATCATGCAGCACAGTATGAGTACAAGGTAATGCTTAGTCAGACACTGGATGAAGCATGGAGATTAGGCAAGTTAGGTTCACTCAGATGCCTAGCATGGGTTCACAGTAATGGAGGTGCATGATCAGGTTGGACACAAAAGGAGGAGGACCCTGCCCAAAGGCTTACAATCTAAAGGGAGAAATAGAAATTCACCCTGTATGTATTTAGAGAGTTTAGCCTGTCTAATTCCATCTCATCTATGACTAAGCACAAGTGATGGACTGTGCCGCGTTGCTCTTGTTATGGTCTGTCCTGCACCGCTCATATGATATGATCCCACTAACCAGCATCCCACCTTGGCCTGCTCCATTCCATCTATTTGTGTTACAGTCTGTGCTGTGCTGCCCGCCAAATACCACTTATCTGTGCCTCCTGATCCATATCATCTATCGGCGCCGGGCGGTCCGCTCCACACCACCTAGCTTGTGCCATGGGCGCTGAACGGACTGTCACCCTTTCCAGAGAGGCCCTTCTCAGATGGGAACCCCCGATCAGTCCAAAGCCTTCTCCAAACTCTTCCCTGTGGAATGCTGTCACCGCACACATCGAATATCTCGCCACCAAACAAGCACCGAGCAAACGCCGCCACAGAGGAAGGAGGGGGGCCCAGGCCCGACTCAAAAGGAAGGGTTTACGCTCCCCTGTCCCTGCCATCCTACTTACAAACGTCTGCTCACTCCCCAACAAACTGGACGAGCTGCTCCTCCTACTCGACAGCAAACCCCAGATCAGCAAGAACACCCCTGTTCTCTGTTTCACCGAAACCTGGCTGTGCGACAGTATCCCCGACAATTCCCTGCATGTTCCAGGCTACATCCTCCTAAGAGCAGACCGGGACGCTGCCCTCTCTGGAAAAATGAGAGGTGGCGGAATCTGCTTTTACATAAACACCTCCTGGTGCTCCAACATCATCACTCTCCACAAGGCCTGCACCCCAGATGTTGAGCTCCTTGCCATAAACTGCAGGCCTCAGTACTCCCCGAGGGAATTCTCTTCCCTGGTCCTTATTGGGGCCTACATCCCTCCCGACGCATGCCCCAAGACTGCCCTGCATGAACTCAGAGACTGCATTTCGCGGTTGGAAACTGCCCTACCGGAGGCCCTGTTCATCATCCTGGGCGATTTTAATAAGGCGAACCTTCGGCACGAGTTGCCCCGCTACAGGCAGCACATCACCTGCCCCACCAGGAACAGTAACACCCTGGACCACTGCTACACGGTCCATAAGAATGCCTACAAGGCCATCCAAGGTGCCCCCCTGGGGAACTCCGACCACAACACAATACACCTGATCCCCACCTACAGGAGGCTCCTGGAGACCTCAAAGCCCATCGTCAAAACCACGAAAAAATGGACTGCAGAGGCCAAACTGGAGCTCCAAGCGTGCTTTGAAACCACCGACTGGTCGACTCTGGAGGCACTCACCCTTGATGAATGGGCCGAGAATGTCACCTCCTACATTAGCTTCTGCGAGGAAACGTGCATCCCCTCCAAGACCTTCAGAGTCTACCCCAATAACAAACCCTGGTTCAACGACAGGCTTCGCCGACTTCGGAAACGCAAAGAGGAGGCGCACAGGTCTGGCTCCTCAGAAGAATTCAGAGAAGCCAGGTATGCCCTGAAAATAGAACTGCGATCTGCAAAGCGGGCCTACGCCGACAGACTGAGGCTCTGCCTTCAGTCATCAAACACACGGGAGGTATGGAAGGGTCTGAGAGCAGCCACGAACTTCAAACCAGTACCCCAAATGGCGACCCCGAGCCTTCAACTGGCGGAGGAGCTCAACGAGTTCTACTGCAGATTTGAGCATCATCCCAACCAACCCGCGGGCCAAACAGCATCGGGTGAACTCGCCGCCCTGGCTCCTGTCACTGTTCTGGAATCAGAGGTACTCCGGCACCTCCATAAGTTGAACCCCAGGAAATCCTCCGGCCCAGATGGAGTGTCGTCTATCTGTCTGCGATCCTGCGCCGATCAGCTCGCCCCTGTGCTCACCTCCTTATTTAAGCAGTCCTTAACGGATGGTATAGTCCCCTCCTGCTTTAAAAAGTCTATAATTGTACCAGTCCCAAAAAAAACCTGGCAGTACCGAGCACAATAACTTCCGACCAGTGGCCCTTACCTCGAACATCATGAAACTCCTCGAGCGGTTGGTTCTTGCCCATCTGAAGAAGTCCACGGACGCCCTTTTAGACCCACTTCAATTTGCTTATAGGGCAAACAGATCCGTGGAGGATGCCATCAATGCCAGCGTGGCTTACATCACTGAGCATCTAGACAGCCCTGCCTCCTACGCTCGGATCCTGTTCCTGGATTTTAGCTCAGCGTTCAACACGATCTGCCCAGACATCCCGCTCGCCAACCTGTCGCAGCTCGGAGTTGACCCTACTCTTCGCGCATGGATCAATGACTTCCTGACTAACAGAACACAACAGGTAAAGCTTGGCAACCACCTCTCCAGGGTTCGAACCACCAACACGGGGGCTCCACAAGGCTGCGTTCTGTCACCTCTACTGTTCTCCCTCTATACCAATAACTGCATCTCATCCGCTGACTCTGTGAAAGTCATCAAATTTGCAGACGACACCACTATCATCGGCCTTATTGGTAAAAACGGGGAGCAGGAGTACCGCAGCGAAGTCGAGAGAATATGCAACTGGTGCATAGACAATAACCTTGTCCTCAACGCAGCAAAGACTGTTGAACTAGTGGTAGATTTCAGGCGAAACCCTACCCCCCTCCCACCTGTCCTCATTGGGGGTACAGAAGTCTCTAAGGTGACATCTGTTCGGTTCCTCGGCACAACTCTTACTAACAAGCTGAAGTGGGAGCTAAACACCACCAAAATCCAGAAGAAATCTCAGCAGAGGCTGTTCTTCCTGCGCCAACTGAAGAGATTTGGCATGCCCAAGGAGCTGCTGACCAGCTTCTACACTTCCACCATTGAGTCCATCCTCTGCTCCTCAGTCATTGTCTGGTACGTGGGCGCAACGGCCAGCGACAAACACAAACTTCAGAGAGTCATAACGGACGCGGAGAAGATCATCGGATCTCCTCTTCCACGTCTCGATCTCCTCCACTCCGCCAGGATGAGGAAGAGGGCCACCATGATCTCCCGTGACCCCTCTCACCCAGGCAGCCACTACTTCAAGCTCCTCCCGCTGGGCCGTCGCTACAGGACCATACCATCCAAAACCACTAGGCGGAAGAATACCTTCTTCCCTCAAGCTGTCCGGTTACTGAACTCCAACCTCCCCCTGACGGGCTCGCATACCATTGCGCTCTAGCTGGATCGATCAAACCGGTCCCCGCTGTTGCCTGCCTGGCCTATCCAGATAGACTCGGGGCCACTACCTGCACCCCTATTATTATTATTATTACTAATATCATTATTATTATTATTTACTGGGCTGTATTTTGCACAGCAGCGAAATGGACGATATGAACTGATTCTGCATTTTAAATTGTACGCATTGTAAATTGTCTTATACTCCTGCCTATGCCATGTGAACCACAACTAATTCCGATTACAGCTCCTGCTGTACTTGGCGAAATAAAGTGATTCTGATTCTGATTCTGAAGTTGTAATTTGATTTATCAACTGTATCAGCTGACTGCCACAGCAGAGAGCTAATTGTTAAATACAGAATGTTAACAATATGCCTGCTTCAATTAAAGCAGGAAGTAGACAAACTGCAGATTTATTTATTGCAGGATTTGTATCAGCTGTAACAAAGAAATATTTTTCTTTGAAGGTTTTTATACTGTTGCGTATCTTTTGGAGCAGAGAGGAAGTTCTGAGTTAAGGTCCGCTTTAACATGTTTTGGGGATGGGTTGGGATGCCTTTAGTGCGCACCAGACACGCTGTGAACATTGCATGGCTTTTACATAGCAGTGTAACATTCTGCGTTACATTGTGTCCATTACTTGGCACTGCAATGCCCCACGGTAAACATGGCCTAATACAAAAAAGGCTAAGCTGGCTTGCATTCAGTTTTATATCAGGGCTGGACTTATCCCAGGAGCTAGGCAATCAAGGCTAACTTTGAGTTTTCCTCTAACTGCTGTTAGAGAGGAACTCCAGTGAAAATAATGTAATAAAAAAGTGCTTCATTGTTACAACAATTATGTATACATGATTTAGTCAGTGTTTGCCCATTGTAAAATATTTTAAATCCCTGATTTATATTCTGACATTTATTACATGGTGACATTTTTACTGTTGGCAGGTGATGTAGCTGCTGATTGCTGTTTTGGCAGTTGGAAATAGCTGTAAACAGCTATTTTCCACAATGTAACAGGGTTCACAGACAGGAAACTGCCAGAAGTACCTCGGTACTCAGAGCTTCTTGTGGGAGGGGTTTCACCACAATATCAGCCATACAGCGCCCCCTGATGGTCTGTTTGTGAAAAGGAATAGATTTCTCATGTAAAAGGGGGTATCAGCTACTGATTGGGATATAGTTCAATTTTTGGTCAGAGTTTCTCTTTAATATAGCTGGCTCTGGATTGGACAGACTAGTTCCTAAATTCCATTTGCTCCCCCTGTATTATATGGTGTTATCTGCTCACACTGATGCAAAAATCAACATTAATTGAAACACAGTAAAACATACTGTGGCTGGATGGTGTAATGGTTAAGCCTCTGCCACAGGAGACCTGGGTTCAAATATCAGCTCTGCCTGTTCAGTAAGCCAGCACCTATTCAGTAGGAGACCTTAGGCAAGTCTCCCTAACTCTGCTACTGCCTACTAAGCACCCTAGTGGCTGCAGCTCTGGCGCTTTGAGTCCGCCAGGTGAAAAGCGCGATATAAATCTTATTTGTCTTGTCATATCAATAATACAAAACCTATATTTCCACTGTAGACATGTCTCTCACTATTTAAAGTTTAATGACCTCTGGTGATGCTGTGGTGTCACAACCATATGGAATCTTTCGAATTGGCATCCTGTCAAGAAGTGTTTACTGGGATATCTTATTTTGGGAATGGAATTTACAGTTATACTATATTTTAGGAAAGGAATTTACAGTTCAGCACTATCACTCTACTATCAGCCCGAGTGTACCAGGCCTACATGTGTGTCGGGTGCATTTGTTTGTATTTTCCAAGCATTTTCTTGTGGGAAGTATTTCTTGCATTGTGTGTTGACTTATGTGCTAAAGAGCACATCAAATGTACATAGAAAGTGCTTGTAAGTTACAGAGTACAGTTATCCTCTAGGATTTCTCAAAATACGCTACAATGTGCTACATCATTAAAGCAGCAGGGACAGCCATACTAAGAAAATAAATAAAAAACATATATATTATTTAGTATTTATATAGCGCCGACTTATTACGCAGCGCTGTACAGTGTATATATATATATTGTCTTGTCACTAACTGTCCCTCAAAGGAGCTCACAATCTAATCCCTACCATTGCCATATGTCTATATTATGTAGTGTAAGTACTGTAATCTAGGGCCAATTTTTTAGGGGGAGCCAATTAACTTATCCGTATGTTTTTGGAATGTGGGAGGAAACCGGAGTGCCCAGAGGAAACCCACGCAGACACAGAGAGAACATATAAACTCTTTGCAGATAGTGCCCTGGCTCGGATTCGAACCAGGGACCCAGCGCTAGCAAGGCGAGAGCGCTAACCACTACGCCACCGTGCTGCCCCATATAGAATCAGATAACATATGTATTGTACTGTCCACATTTTTATTTCAGTGAATTTTATGTAGTAAATAAAAAAAAAAAACTTTCAGGCATTTCCAGCTTTTCTGCCTCTGACTGAAGCCAATCCTGATGTAATTTGCTCCTTTACACTTTTTTTCTTCTGCCTGAAAGGGTGTATGCAGTACAAGCCCTCCTCCCCACTGAGCTCTGTTCTGTACTAGAAACTGCACTGTCATATCTAGCTTGCTTTATAAACACAGGTGAGCACAGCACAGCATTTCAGCAGCTTCTGCAGAGGAGTTAGGTGTATTTCCCTTCTCAGTCTCGTGCCACACTGAACTGCCCTCAGCCAATTAGTGAGGAGCAGGAATGTGGGAGGGGAGACAACAAGCTTCCTTTTCTTCAGCAATGTACCAGAAAGGAGCCAGGCTGAGTGAGCTAAGATGAATTACAGCAGAAATATTTATGATTATATTTAAATGCTTGCAATGCAGGATCAAGATGTAGACTAAGTAATAAACACAGAGAGGTGGGTAAATGGAATTTGATTTTATGGTTGACAATCCTGCTTTAATGACTTTTTCAAAAAGTTGGGCTTACATTTACTTTTTGCATACCTTTCTATTGTGAGCAAACTCTAAGGGCCCTATCACACTGGCTCGGTGAGGTGCGGCATTTTGCTGCAGCCTAATGCCAGCGCAATGAAAGTCTATGGGGTAGTTCACATGGTGTGCGGTGCGCTGCACCGGAAGTACCCTATCTAACGTGAGCGCATACCTACGTTACCATGTACTGCGGACCTGAAGTCATGCAAGTCTATGGCGACGCGTGTTTTTTAAACTGACAGCCGCAGTGTTATGCATGGCGCATGCGTGGAAGCGTATTTTAGCAATATGCTTCCGCACACGTCATCCATTCAACCACAGGAAGTGAGCTTCATTTCCTGCTTGGCCTGCTGCCAGACAGGGATTACCGCATACTAACACGGGAATCCACGAAGGCCTGTTTTTGGCAGTGTGGCCCCAATACCGCTGCTACCATCGATATTTAGTGTTAAAGTGGTCCAAAGGTCTATACACACACTGGTTAAACTTGGCCAAGGCGGCCACAAAAGACCACCTCTGTCAAGAATCTTGTGTGTGTACAGCAGTCCTCTCCCACCCAGATACATTGGCAAGAGATTCAGCCCGCCAAACACTGCTTGACACCAGTGTTCTCCCTTCCGCTCCATCATGCGCTCCTTGTCTCCCGACCCACCCATCTGACGTGATTCCCGATCCCCGTGGACGACAGTGATTGCATGTGTGTACCTAGCTTAAAGGGAGCCCAAAGTGGGCTCAAAAAATGAAAAAAAACAAACAAACAAACTAGGCTACCTGATCTGTGGGGCTGAGTGGGTCAGGTAGCCGCAAAACACGCGGCTCCTGTGGGCTGCCATGGCCCACTTTCACTTTCGTGACCTCTGGGTCACAGCGCTGCACTGAGAGACTGTGTCTCTCATAGCGTGCAGGGAGGCGGGGGAGCGACAGGAGGCGCGGCCAGGGGGAGAGAGCTGCCCAATGGCAGCTCAGGAAACCCTGTAGGAACACCCCTGGCGGGGTTTTGGACAGGGAATTCCTCTCCCCTGTGTTTACCCCCGAGTTAGCGACAAATCTTGTCGCAAAACTCGGGGGGCTATAGGCAGAGAGTAGTGGTTGGGGGGCACAGAGCCATGTCATTAGGCAGAGGACACGCCTCTGTGTCCCATCTGCCCCCCGAAGATCCACCTCGGGTTCGCTTTACAGCTTGGGATTCAGCTTCCTACAGAGTAGGGCACATGTACACTAAGCCTGGATGGATAGACTTGTCAACCTGAATGATCCCCAAAATCATTTTGGATGACAAGTATTATTTTATAATTTTTAAGGTGGCTTGTCAAATTGGGCATGAAGAATTCACTTAGTCAGTATCTCTTCACCAAGATGAATGGCATTAATATATCAGCACAAAATAAAACAATATTGTTGGAACTTAATGCTTTTAGCAAACAAAAGTAAATGTCAGACAGTAGATCAGCAGCATCCAGCCCTTTCCCTTTTCTTTTAAATCCTGCTCAGATTTATCATGGTTGTATGACATTTCTATAATACAGAACTGCTATTCTCAAGAACTCTCTACACATTATCACTCAGTGTGGGTATCATTAAATGAAAAGCAAAATCCACAAGAAAAGCAATTACCGGTAGTAGCAAATGCATATTTCTCCTAAATACACTATGAGCCTGATTAACCAAGCCAAAGGTTAACAAATAGCAAACCATCAGCTTATTATTATTATTGATTTATAAAGCGCCAATATATTCCATGGCACTGTACAAAGTAAGAAACAAACATGGGGTACAAAATAATACAGACAATGGTTTACACCAATATACAAGATGTAGAGTTGGTACAAAATACAGAAAAGGTACATACAGAATTGGTAATTACAGTGACAAAGTTAATATGAATAAATGTGTAACGTATTCCTAAACACAAAAGGGTGAGAGAGCCCTGCCCTTGCAAGCTTACAATCTACAGGAATGGGGAGGGGACAAGAGGTGGGGTAGTACACCATATTCCTTCCCAGAGGCAGTGTGGTTTAGGTTATCTAGTGGGAGTACAACTTGGCCAGAGGTCAGAGGGGCAACTGACCTAATGTAGAGCGTATGCTTGAGGGAAAAGGTGAGTTTTGAGGGAACGTTTAAATATATTAAAGGTTGGAGAGTGACTGATGTGTTGTGGAAGAGGATTCCAGAGGAGTGGTGAAGCACATGCAAAATCTTGTGAATGTGAGGAGGTAAATCTAGAGGCGGAAAAAAGAAGGTCATTTGCAGATCCAAGATTGCGATTGGCTTGGTATCTGTTAACTAGTGAGAAGATGTACAGGGGAGAGAGATTGTGGAGGGATTTGTAGGTTAGGGTTAAGAGTAATGCTGGGCATACACAGTTCATTTCTGCTGCTCGATTCTGCATTCGATTCTCTTATCATCCGCTCGTTTTTCTTATCATTTTCCATTCATTTCTATCAGGAATCGAGAGGCAAAACAATTGAACGGGAGATCGGACATGCCGGAAATTATCTATCTAACCATCTATTTGCCTCAAAAACGAACCGTGTATTTCCAGTATTAGAACTGGATCCTCTGGTTAATTGGTAGCCTGTAAAGAGCTTGACAGAGGGGAGCAGCAGAGGAAGAGCGAGAGGAAAGATGAATGAGACGAGCAGTTGAGTTCAGTACAGATTGGAGCTTTGCCAGTCTGTTAGTTATTAGTCCACAAAACAGTATGGTTATGCTTGGTACACACCATGCAATTTCCTGCAGGATAGACGGTTCAAATCTAATATTTCCAAAAGGTCCAATCTGATTTCCGATCATTTTGCTGATCGTTTTTCCGATCACTTCTATACAAAATCGATCAGAAAAAGAGTTGGAAATCAGATTGGACCTGCCAGAAATATTTGATTTGACCAGTCTATCTGATGGGAAATTGCATGGTGTGTACCAGGCATTAGTCAGCAGTCATGATTATCAGCAGGAATGCCATTGTATTATACCCAGACAGTGACACTGCATTGAAGGGCAGAGAGGACTCTCATGGTTCTCTGTACATAATTAGCCACGATTAGCTTCACTGTAATCATTAGGGGAAGCTGCATTTGCATACTTGTTTCACCCCGGATATGCAAATTTAAAAAAATAGTTATCAGTAAAAGTAGCTGATTTTAGTAATACTTTTTTGTGCTTAATTTCACTTTCGCTGACCCTATAAAGCTGTTCACTAACCACTGCTTGTATCTAAAAGGCCATGTAACATAACTTGATTTGTTTGGGAATTAATATGGTTAGGACAAGCTTCACATTGTTTTCTTAGGTTATCTAGTAAAGGAGACATACAATGGACAGCAGCGTCAAGCTGTGTTTATTTTGAGATAGATGACCAGGAATCTCTATGAACCTGCTATTGCCTCTCTCAAGTTATGTAGAAACTTTAGATTTTTCTTGCTTAAAATGATCAGGTGTACCCCGACATCATTGCCTTCTGTTTTAGTAGTGATCCTTTTTGTCCGATCACTGTCCCCTGATGCTTGTTGTTCCCACAGTGTCAAGCATTGCACATCTCCCCTTCCCCACTTCTCCCTATAAAGCAGAACACGCCATCATTACAAACTGCTGCCCAATACAATCTCTGAATATTTTGGGCAAGAGATTGTTAAAGTTTGCATGTAGTTTAGTGTGCTCTTTTCTGACTATATTTCTTATATTAATAAAAAAATGAAATAGAAACGCAAATGTGACCTCCAGCTCCCTCCTGGCAAAACTACATCAGTATATCTATTGAATTTACTATGAAAGCGCTATAAACAACAGTGGATGAGACACATTTAATATATGTGATATTCGACAGTAAAAACAATGGAAACACCTTCAAAGGACGTTATTATTCAAGCAGAGATCAGCACACACTTCACCTGGTTTATCATTGGTGTATGTGTTGGTAGTAACAACATTAAACTGCAGTATAGCAAAGCAACCACAAGATGTCACTGACTGTAGAATGATGTGAAGATCTCTATGGTATTGTGATTTCCTGTATTCAGTCAGTGTTCCTCTCTGTTCTAAGTAAGCTTCATTAGCTGATGGTTGTGTATGATTTTATCTCTTCACGTTTTTCTTCAGTAAAGAGTTGTAACTTGTTATACTGGGTGCCTATCTGCATCTACAGAACACTCTGCTCCATCAGTATGCACAGTGCTATAGCTTATACGGTACATACTAGGGTTGACATGCCTATATTTGAACAAGGGAAGAACATAATGGAAGTATATTTCAGTATTATTCAGAGCCCCATTGAGAAATGTTTGAGCAAGTAAATATAAGTATTGTGCATCAACCCTTTGGCATTAAGTAACAGGGCAGGGGATTCCTTACTGTGTCATCCCGGCTGTTACACACTGTGATACTTACATAATGTGATGTAAACATAACCCTAAATGACCTGTGTGACCAGTAGCTGATACCCCCTTTCCCATGAGAAATCTACCTTTTCTCGAATAGATCATCAGGGGGCTCTGTTTGGCTGACATTGTGGTGAAACCCCTCCCACAGTGTGATGTCAGGACCGTGGTTCTGACATCGCACTGTGGGAGCTTTGTTGCATTGTGGGAAATAATAGCTGTTCACAGCTGTTTCCAACTGCCAAAAATGCAAGCAGCCTCTCCTTCTACTGGCATCACCTGCCAGCAGTAACAATGCCACCATATTATAAATGTCAGAATGTAAATCAGGAAGAGGAAAGATTTTACATGGGCAAACACTGACTAAATCATTTATACATAATTATTGTAAAAAGGAAGCACTTTTTTATTATGTTATTTTCACTGGAGTTCCTCTTATGCCTGGAACAGTTGCCTGCTATTTGGATAAGTATGGCTCTGTAAAATTATAAGGCTATAGGCACATTGCATACCAGCTGCTTTGGATGTGTGTATGATCTATGAGATGATTTGCATATTCACTCACTGAGCAGGTGTGATGCATCATGGGAGTTCATTCCTGCTCACATAAGCTGAATAATTATAAACACGGTACCTTCTGTTTTAGTAGGCACATGTATATTTAGCGTACATCACCCAATGATTCTTTGTCCAGACTTTCCAAGGGCACTGCTAGTGAATCAGCTTCACGCCTCTGTTCACCCGACAGGGGTCCAGAAAGCACATCTATTCTGCTTCAGACAATGAATTCTTTGCAGTTGCCATGGAGATTGGGAAAAGTACCCTTGGCCATGTTTACCAGTTCAGCACTTGTATTTTATACCTTTAGCCAGATTATCAGCATTCGGTATTTGGAGAGGACTGCAAGGCTAAATAAGATAAAGTACAAACAAAATAACACAATACTGTACTGATATTTGCAGACCTTCTTTTCAGGAATAGCTTTTAACAATGTCATTGAGGGTATTAACAATGTCATTAGGGTATGAGAGGTCATTATTACCATTTAGAAAAATAGTTCACACTAAATCTTAGGAATATATATATTTTTTTAATTTACATTTTAAAAGTTTACTAAGCAAACAGTTTTATTATACAGCTGAAATACAAGTGTATGAATTGAGCGACCTCACACAGTTGAGGTACTAATTCAGTTTGGTTAGTAGTGGTGTAACTACAAATCCCCCCCCCCCCCCCCCCTCTGTTCCTGATATTTTGGCCCCAGGTGTTTCATTTGGGTTCCTGTTTTTTCCTGAAGCACCATCCTTCGGGAAGGATGTAATGGCACAGGGTGAGGTTAGGGTTAGGCATCAGGAAGGGGAGGGATCATTTCATGAGGAAGGATGGAGAGGTTAAAGGACAGCTGAAGTGAGAGGGCTATGGAGGCTGCCATATTTATTTCCTTTTAAGCAATACCAGTTGCCTGACTATCCTGCTGATCCTCTGCCTCTAATACCGTAAGCCATAGACCCTGAACAAGCATGCAGCAGATCAGGTGTCTCTGACATTTCTGTCAAATGTTTAGTTTTGACGAGATTAGCTGCATGTTTGTTTCTGGAGAGATTCAGACACTACTGGAAATAGATCAGCAGGACAGCCAGGCAACTGGTATTGTTTAAAAGGAAATAAATATGTAAGCCTCCATATACCTCACTTACCTGTGACAATGCAGGTGACATGCTGCCATGGCAATTAGTAGCTCCACCTTACTTATGTGGGTGCCTGGCTTTCGTCGGCGTTGTGTTTGGGCTTTTGTTGGCTTTCAGTTGCGCTAGGCGGTTTTTCGCCCCCACAGGGGGACATTAGCCACGGCGGTTAACTGTCCTAGGACCATACATGTAGCATCCAGGGTCGCCTCGAATGCCAGGGAGAATTGGGATCTGAATGCCGCATTCGCACAAACGCCTGTAAAAGCCCAGCACAAACGATCCTATTCACTTGAATGGGAGCGTTTAACACCGAGTACCGAATGCCGGTGAACCAGCCCTAAGTCATCTGTTTTCAATAGAGTACTTGTAAACAGGAATGATATGAGCACTGAACTGTATAAGGGCCCGTTCTCACTACGGCGATTAGCGGGCGATTCCCGCTAATCGCCGAAACGCTAGCGCTTTTTAAAGCGCTAGTGCTATACTAACCCTATGGCAGTGATCTCAATGCCGCGATTGGTACCGATAGCGGCAATCGCAAAACATGTTACCTGCAGCATTTTGCAGCAATTCTGGAGCGATCGCAGTACAGTGCTTAATAAAGCGCTGATCGTGATCGCTCTGAATCGAGGAACTGTACAGTGATTTTTAACCACGCTAATTGCGGTAAAATCACTTGCGCAAAAAATGCGATTTTAAGTGTGATTGGGCCCTAAATATCAGCCAGAGGTTCCCAATCCACAATGGACAGATAGCATAGTACAGGTAGTCCCCTGGTAATGCACGAGATAGGGGACTGTAGGTTCGTTCTTAACCTAAATCTGTTCTTAAGTCGGAACATTGTGCCATCTCTGTCCCCTGTACCTCCTATGTGCCCCCCTCTGCCTCCAGTGTTCCCCTCTGTGTCACCTCTGCCCTCTGTACCTGCTTATACAAGTTTAAAGCGGAACGGTAAATACAATTTAAGCACACTGTTTCACTTACCTGGGGCTTCTCCAAGCCCCCAGCAGCCGTTCTGTCCCGCGCCGGTCCAGCCCGAGCCGCCGTTCTCCCGCCGCCAGCTAGTTTTGGTTTCGCCGCCGGGCCGCGGCGCCTGCGCGGCTCTGGCCACGCGTATTCTTTCTTCGCGTCCCCTGCTATTGCAGAGAGGAACACGAAGAAACGATATGCCTGGCAGGGCTGTGCTGGCGTCGACTTTGAAGTCTAGGAACGGAACGGAGCTTGCGGCGGGAGAACGGCGGCTCGGGCAGGACCGTCGCGGGACAGGGCGGCTGCTGGGGGCTTGCAGAAGCCCCAGGTAAGTGGAACACTGTGCTTAAATTGTATTTACAGTTCCGCTTTAAAAAGCCATTTTTTCTTTGAATTTTTTAAAATCGATTTTCTCAAAAACTACAAGTTCAATTTGAAAAAAATCTTTTTGACTTGTTCTCATAGAAACAGAGAATCCATGCCATTCGTATCAGCAGGTCGTTCTAAGTTGGGCCTTTGTAAGTCGGGGACTATCTGTATTGTAAATTCCTCAGCACTGTGTCTGTAATGACCTCTCTTCTGTGCAGCCTGCAGCCACCCAGTGCTCACACAACAGAGTGAAACTACCACCACCAAAGTATAAACCAAAGTCAGGCTGATTTTCACTTTCATGGGGGTGACAGCGGAAGGCTGAAAGCTTGGTCGGGAAATAAGGCAGTTTTCCTAATATACCAGTAATGGTTTTTGATTTAGGCCCCATTCACACCTAAAAGCGCAAAATGCCAGCGATTACCGCCGGTGTTTTGCGGCGATTGAACACTGCAGCGATTTTTCCACAATCACGATTAGTGCTTCTATAGCACTAAACGCGATTGCCGGGAAATCGCCTGAAAATGGTACAGGCTACACGTTTGCGTTTGCCAATTTGCGTTAAGCACCGGCGATTTTTTAAAAAAATGCATTAAAAAAGCATTCAAAAAATGCACTAAAATACAATACCTCTGCATCACCATTGACTTATTTGTGTTTTAGATGCGTTTTGGAAAAATATGTAGCATGGCCAGCGTTTTTAAAACGCACATTGCAGAATGCAAACATATGCGTTTCTTCATGTAGCCCATTGACTTGCATTATGTGCGTTTTTGCTGCGTTTTCCACAACACTAGTGTTTATGCCTAGTGTGTTACTACCCTAAACTATACCTCCCCTACTTTACAGAAACCCTCATGGCGGAGATGTCAGGGAGAAGAATGTGACCAATCTGATCTGGTAAATGGATTTGTAAAGCTGCTAGATTTTCATCATCCACAACAATCATGGGGATTGTTTGGCGTGACAGTATAGCATGAACTCACATGAACCTCCATGCCAGTGAGGCATGATTCGTTCAATGCAACCAGCCAACGTACAGCCATGCAACCAGGAAACGTACAAATAATGTTCCTGTTCATCTCTGGACAGTTATTGCAATTTGAATGCAAATGTAATGCAAATTGTATTCAGCTTGGAATCAGCCCATCAGTTTCACTTCCTGTTTAATCTGATTGGCCAGTTTCCAGGCTGTATACAATTTGCATGATATTTTCATGTAGGCTGGAGTTATTTGCATCTCACTGACCACCTCCACTGTTCATGGCTATTGAAGTATATCTATTATCACCCTGCAAGCATATCTATTTGCATTTTCATTGTGCCTGAATTTGGCAAATGTTTATTTTTATCATCCAGCCTCCTGTGTTGTCACTGTCACCGCAAGTGCTCATGGTGTGGCGGGCAGTCTATTGTCAGGGCTATTATTGCTGTACAAGGCTATTTTCTCACATTATTGATTGTTGGGGCATAGTTTGCTCATATGAACAATAGCATTGTTTCTATCCTTTCCACAGGAAGCGGATGTCTGGTGCCTCATGACATTCATTTATACTTAGACTGCACACCTCACAGACCCATAATGAGTCTACAAGGAAAGAGTGCATGAATAGTATGTAAAAGTCTACTAGTAGTCTAGACTAGTCTAGACTACACTAAACATATTTGTCTGTAAAACTGAGGAACTTTAACCCAGGCTTGAACTTCATCTCAATCAAAAGGCAATACCCCTTTCCCCAAGAGAAATATTTATCTTTTCTTGAAGAGGGGGGGGGGGGGGGGATCTTTGTAGCTGATATTGTGGTGAAACCCCTTCCCACAGTGTGAAGTCAGGGCCATGGCCCTGACAGTTTGACAGTTTCCTTTCTATGAACGCCATTGCATTGTGGGATATTTTTACGGCCAACAACATTTTATCCTATCACAATGTTAATGAGTGTATTTGTAAATAATGGCAGTTAGTGCTTACAAAGTGGATAAATATAGTCAGCTTACCTCCTATTGTCTGCCTGTGTCTGCCTGCTCTCTCACCTCTCAGAGTCACAGATTACCCAGCAAGCTCATGATGAACCAGAACTAACTCTGAGTTAAGGTGGGTACACACCATACAGTTAAAAAAAATCCAATTTTATACAAATTCGATAAATATGATCGCTTGTCCTGAAAAATCAAAAGCTTTTTTGCTTTCGATCGAGAAATCCAATTTAATTTTCTGGGGGTTTTTGAATTTTTTTTGAGATTGTACATGTTGTAAAATTCAGACAATTTTTATCAAGGATTGTATGGTGTGTGTGATGGATTGTGAAATTTTATTCAACCAGCAAAAATTGTATGTAACCATTTAGTACATTTTTCTCAAAATTTTTCTAATATTTCTAACCAACCAATTTTTTGGAGTTTACCATCTTTTATCCCAGAATTGCAGCAAGCTCGAGAATACATGGTTAGTACCTCGAAAATTATGATCAATCGGAAAAGCCATGCACTTAAAGGCCTGTACACATGCTAGATTAAAGTCGGCTAAAGCATCCAATAACCACTGTCTCTGCTGGTAATCCGGCGCATGCACGTCAGCCCCTGACTGCTGCCCGACACCCGGCTCTATCCAGAGGGACATAGCCAGTGTGTTCCTCCCCACCCTCACATTATGCAGAGCAGCAGCAGCAGCAAAATTGCAGTTACCTGATCACCAGAAACTGTTTTCTTCTTACACTATGCTTCTCTTATCCATGTGGAAGCATCTCACCATAGACTTCCAATGTCACATAACATGCATCAGGAGGCTACAGAGAGCTGCTGCGGCATGGTGATAGGTGAGGTTCAGTGCAGAAGAGGAGGGGAACCGATCAAGGACCAAATAATTGTGCTTCCGTTGCTGGCACTCTGCATATATATATTGCTTGCTTCACCCACTAGATATTACCTAAATGTTGGCTTCATAGTAGGGCTGACCCTGGAAGAGGCTTCCTCCTGGCAGCCCTTCCAAACAAGCTGTACTTGTACTGCGATGACCTTTAACACTTAACTTGCCTACTAATGTCTGCAGATTGACAGATATAGCTCTTAGGATGTTTGAAGTGTTTCCGAGCCTTGCATGATCTGACCTTGGGGTGAATTTCCTGGGAGGTTTAAGGCTGGTTCACACGGGCGTCTGCTGAGCTTTTGCTTGGCATTGCGTTCAAACGCCAGCGTTTAAACGCCAGCGTTTAAAAGCTAGCTTTTGAAAGCTTTTGAAAAGCGTTCAAGGCTAGCAGTTCTGGTCTCTGCTATTGTTTCCTCGCGTTTACTGCCTCTGAAAGCAGCATGTTGCTTTTGAGACTAGACGCAACGCTGGGATCTACTGCCAGGCTTTCATGAAAGCCTGCAAAAGCCAGCTCTAAACGCTCCCATTCACTTGCATGGGATGGCAGTAGATCCCAAAAAACGCTGCGTCTGAAACGCTGCGTTAAACGCCACAAAAACGCCCGTCTGAACCAGCCCTTACTCCTGAGAAGAATGGCAAGTGTCTATGGTGTTTTTCCACTTGTGAATTGTCTTTCTCACTGTAGGATGATGGATTTGTTTGGAAATGATCTGATAACCTTTCCCAAATTGGTGGGCAGTAACAGTTGCTTTTCTAGCAGTCTGTACACACGCCCAATAAGAAAGTTGCAGAAAACAAATGACCAACTTTGCGGAAACGACTTTACTAGTGACGTCATTAGTATGACTTGTTGTTTCTGTGCTCTGATAGTGCAAACGACCAACTCATTTAAATAATGTACACACAAGCAGAAACTACATCATGCATGATATGCATTCATTTAGTAGAAAATGTTCAAACAATGATCCGCTGCAGGGATTGGGCAAAATGCCAGCAGAATGTTTGTTGTCATTTGTCTACATTTTTGCACACAATTGTCATTCCATTCCTCTAAATCTGTTGTTTGTCAGATATTTCAAACAACTTTAGTTTAGCGTGTATACAAGGCTTAAGGGCCCTTTCACACTGAGGCGGTGCGGTAAATTAACTGTACCCCATTGCAGCCTAATGTTCACACTACCCACGTTGCAGTAAATTTGTGCCGGAAGTGCCCTATCTAACGCGGTTCAATACCTACGGTACCGTGCGGCTCCGGCAACGACATGCGTCGGGCCAGTAGTCATGTACGTCAAAGGTAACGCACGTACATTTAAAAAAAGTTATCTACATCATCGCGGAAGCGTATTTTAGAAATATGTTCCCGCGCACGCCATTGATTGCCAAACAAGAAGTAAGCGTCACTTCCTGTTTGGCCAGATACCAGACAGGGATTACAATAACGCGGTAATCCCTGAAGGTCTGTTTTTGCACCGATAATCTGCAATTTGCAATTTCAAGCTGGCCTAAGATTATTGCTGATGTATTTTCTTATTGATATTGTTTTGACACACAAATGAATGCTGCAGTCCAGCAATCTAGCAAGGTGCCACAATAATGTCTGCTATTAGAGAGATGATTACACTTGCTGAT
Source organism: Hyperolius riggenbachi (assembly GCF_040937935.1). Classification (NCBI taxonomy): domain Eukaryota; kingdom Metazoa; phylum Chordata; class Amphibia; order Anura; family Hyperoliidae; genus Hyperolius; species Hyperolius riggenbachi. Next base: position 119,042,463 of record NC_090651.1, on the reverse strand, counting down.
GATCACTTAATCAAGTGCATAAATAGAGGGTGTACTTTGTTTTTCTCATGGCTTTATACAGATATGTATGCTGTCTTTCTAAAGCTTATGGGTGTACTGTTTGTCCGTTTATGCAATTAAAGATTGAACGAAGATTGAACCAGTGTCTGGTGGAGCGGATTTCCTTTTCAAACATTGCGTGTTGCCTGGCTCCTGTGTTTTCTGCTCCCAGCTCATTGTGGTGATTTGTAGCAGACCTCTCTGACATATCCCTTATTTCTCTTCTGCCTTGTAACTTGTGCACTTGGTGGAGAGTCTATGTTATACAGTAATACTGATTTCTCTCACATTGCCCTGAGGATTCATTATTAACCACTTAGCAATATTCACTACAGTTCCTGTGATAGAATGGATGGATAATCTTGTAAATGTGCATGACATCATTACTGCTCAGCAGCAGTGAGTGCTTCCCATGATTCCCTGCTAATTCAGCATTCAATTATCCTGTCAGTCATGAATTTGGTGAAGTTCTCTATGATGCAGCCTATTCCCGAGTGATTTCATGCTGAAATAGCTCGGGAATCAGCCTGCGGTGTATGTGTAGCCAACAAATTTCTCTCCGTCATATACTCCCATCAACCCCTGATGTATGACTACGCTTAGGTCTTCAATGGTGCTATCTTCTTCTCCAGAGTCCCTGCACATCTCAGAGTTGCCCACTTTGGCATCTTCCTACTCTTTACTGCACTGTCCACAAAAAGTTCCACAGGGAAGGTGGCATTACCTGATTCCATCTACCTGGCTGCATATCTGCTACATTGTTACAACAAGCATGCCCGATAGAAAGTACGTAACTGACCCTTTGTTTCTGAAGAAGCCTACAGCAAACCTGTCCTATAGAATGCTGAATATACATAATTAGATGTTCCTTTCAGTGATTCCAGAAACGAAGACTTCTGTTTTCTAAGTTAAAGGAAAAACTGAAATCCTGATCTCTATCATTGGTTGGCAAAACCATCCATCACTCCCTAAGGGCCCATTCACACTAGAGCGTTTTGCCGGCAATTTCGGCAAACCACTCAAATGCTAGCGCTTTTGAAAGTGCTAGTGTAATGAAACCCTATGGGCCCGTTTTTACTTGGGCGATTTGCGCTAATCGACGCAAATCGCCCAAAATGCTAAACGCAAATGTGATTATCCCGGCGATCGCGTTTCAGTGCTATAGAAGCGATAAACTTGAAGAAAAAAATTGCCGCAGTGTCCAGTGATTTTTCTGCGTGAAGTTGCAGGAAAATCACTCCCGCAAAACGCCAGCAAAAATCACAGGCGTTTTGTGCTTGTAAGTGTGAATGGGCCCTAAGAGGCCAATAGAGTAACAGGTAAACTAAAGGTGTGCAGAAAAACTGAGCTGTATATAGCATCGCTCACTTTCTCTGGTAGCTATTTAGGCTGTTGCTGTTCTAGACTATGGTTCCAACAGCAATTATTCTAATAGAATTAACAAACCCCTGCTATTTTATATTAAAATGAAATGTTACATTTATTCCTGTGGCATAAAACTGAGGAGGAAATGTCCGTTAGCGGCCACTTTTACCATTACAACTTATCACCACAACAAATATTTACGAATTATGCCTTCCCCTCCTGGGCTGTGGAGTCGAGGAGTCGGAGCGATTTTAGGTAGCTGGAGTCGATGGTTTCAATAAACTGAGGAGTTGGAGTCAAATGATTTTTTTAACCAAATCCATATCCTTTGTAAAAATTAGACTGAGGAGTCGGAGTAATTTTGTTTACCTGGAGTCACAGGTTTCATAAACTGAGGAGTCGGAGTCGGATGATTTCTGTACCGACTCCATAGCCCTATTCCCTTCCCTCTAAACTAACCTGTGTTCCACTACCCACCCACCCTTCAACACTCCCTCATACACCCCCGTGGATAACCATCCAAGCCAAAGCTAGTTGGAACCGCGTTCTCTGTCTGTCTTGTTGGACTGTTCTATGGAGAGGTCCATGACAGTAACAGTCATACTTCCTTTCCAATCTGCAGCAAAGAGAGAGGTGAGCACTGCTAGAACGTTGAAGGCCTTGTTAGTTTAAAAGGAGGAGGGGGGGGAGTTGTGGCATTAGTGTAGGGGCCCACCCTAGTGTTATTTTGAGGGAAGTAGTAAAGAAGGGGAACAATTTAAAAATGTAGTTCGGCTTTAAAAATAAAGCTGTTGGTGATGACATTGTGTGCATAGCTTCTCTTGGCATATACTTAAAACAAGATATTCATTTATTCACTTTAAAACATATAAAAACAAGTACTCACATTGAGGGCCCTTCCAACAGGGACCCTTCAGATGTAAACCAGCATGTGTTAAACCCACAAATCCACATACACGACTTCCAGACAATGCCCAATCTCCAGTTCCTGACCGGTTTTGGCCTTACGCTGTCGTCAGAGGAATGTCGACGGCGGCGCAAGGCCGAAACTGGTCAGGAACTGGAGATTGGGCATTGTTTAGAAATCGTGTATGTGGATTTGTGTGTTTAACACACTATATGCTGGTTTACTGTTTTATGACCATAGAGATATCTTCGGTGGAGCGCCTGTATTAACTATTTGTAGAAAAATTGATGCTTTTGAATTGTGGGTATGGAGAAAGTCACGGAGAGTTCCTTGGACTGCCATAGTATCTAACCAGTTAATACTTCAAGAAATAAGGCCAGAGTGTTCACTAGAAGGGTTGATGTTACTATTAAAACTCAAATACTTTGGTCACATAATAAAAACACTGGATTTTTTTGAGAAATCCTTGATGCTTGGAAAAAGCAATTGCAAATGAAGAAGGGGACGACAGAGGCTAAGACTGATAGACAACAAATGTGAACCTATGAACATGCCTATTCAACAGCTGAAATAATCAGTGATTGACAGACATCTGGTGTGCAGAAGTACATATGGTCACGAAGAGTCAGAGTAGACTAAAGGAATGAGAAGGAGAAGACAGGTGAATGTGTGCATTGAAGAACAAATTAAAGGGAAGGTTCAGGGTGGCTGTTAAAAAAATAAAAATGCCCATCCACTTACCTGGGGCTTCCTCCAGCCCGTGGCAGCCAGGACGTGCCCTCGGCGCCGCTCCGCAGGCTCCCGGTCCCCTCCGGTGGCTGACCCGACCTGGCCAGGCCGGCTGCCAGGTCGGGCTCTTCTGCGTTTCAAAATGCGCCTCACGGGGGCGCGCTGACGTCATCGGACGTCCTCCGGGCTGTACTGCGCAGGCGCAGTAGTTCTGCGCCTGCGCAGTACAGCCCGGAGGACGTCCGATGACGTCAGGGCGTCCCCGTGAGGCGCATTTTGAAACGCAGAAGAGCCCGACCTGGCAGCCGGTCTGGCCAGGTCGGGTCGGCCACCGGAGGGGACTGGGAGCCTGCGGAGCGGCGCCGAGGGCACGTCCTGGCTGCCACGGGCTGGAGGAAGCCCCAGGTAAGTGGATGGGCATTTTTATTTTTTTAACAGCCACCCTGAACCTTCCCTTTAATTTGAGTGACCTATTTAGAAATAGACTTATAAATTGCTATATTACTCCAGGAGCCTCTATCCAGATCAAGTTATTTGGGTGGCACCATCGGCAGGCATCTAATATACCGGTAAGCCTGTGTTAATTTTCGGTAATCGGCTACCCGGCATTAGGTGTTGGCTTGGGGTTAGGCATTAGATGGGGGGGGGGGGGGGTTAGGGATAGATACTTAGACTGAAGGGTTGAGGTTAGAATAGGATAGTAAAATATCAGTCATTTAAATTACCAATATTTTACTGTTTAGCGGCACCACTTGGAGTTGATGTGGCAGCGCCACAATAGGTACTCACCTCTATCTCCTGCTCAGTATTTTATGATACAATCTTTACTGATAGGTACTTGCCTCTATCTCATGCTCATTATTTTGTGATACAGGCTTTACTGATAGGTACTCCTCTCTATCTCCTGCTCATTATAATGTGATACAGTCTTTACTGATAGGTACTTGCCTCTGTCTCCTGCTCATTATTTTGTGGTACAGTCTTTACTGATAGGTGCTTGCCTTTATCTCCTGCTCATTATTTTCTGATACAGGCTTTACTGATAGGTACTTGCCTCTGTCTCCTGCTCATTATTCATTTTGTGATACAGTCTTTACTCATAGGTACTCGCCTCTGTCTCCTGCTCATTATTTTGTGATCACAAACACTGGTCCGCAAGACAGCCGGGGGTCCCAGTTTCTCTCACTGGCTGGGCCCCCCAAACCATCATGCGACACTTATAGGGAAGTGCGGGCGAGCCCTGGACCTCTCACCCCAAGGGAATTCACCCCCACTACCTCTAAACTGAATACTTACTGCAACAAACATAATTGCTAACTCCCAGCTAGGGCAATTTCCTACCTTTATCTGGTCAGCAGATGCAGTCAGCCAATCAGGTGTACTGTCATGCACCCTTTGCCTGCTGTACCAAATCTAGCAGGAATTGCATCAATTGGGTAGCATTCAGGTGGGAGGCTTCGGTTGGACACAATCGTAGATTGCATCTGTTACAGGGACGGTCCGTGTAGGCACATCTCCCACACGGTCCCCTCCCTAACCATCTCACCTGTCAACCGCATCCTGGAAGCGTCAAAAAAAGAAATGTATTTTGTGGTGCAGTCTTTACTGATAGGTACTTGCCTCTGTCTCCTGCTTATTATTTTGTGATACAGTCTTTACTGATAGGTACTCGCCTCTATCTCCTGCTCATTATTTTATGATACAGACTTTGCTGAAGGTAATTTCTGACTGTGGTCTATGATCTTATGTGCAGTTTTTGTTTCCTGAAATTTGATCAGAGCATAACATTAAATTAGATCTAGAAACAAGGTGAACTGAAGTCTTCTAATGTCTAACAGAAGATGCTTGAGTTTGCTTGTTCGTAAGTTTCTCTTACAGTAAACTAATATATCTTATTTAATTTTCATTTTGTATATTTAATCATCCATGCATTAATCTCTGCAAGAAGAGAGAGCAGATACAGCCAAGAGGGAGTTGCTATTACTTTACTGCAGTCCTCTCTCTCCCAGCAAGAGTTATGGCTGCAGTGTATGCATTAGGCTTTTATAGTTTTCCAATACATCCATACACTTAAGGATGCCCGCCAAATCTTTTACAGCATGTCAAGTGTCATACTTTATGATCTGGGATTCCAGATGAATGGAAATAGAATAGTTCTCAGGTAACGTTATTAATAGGTTCCTAGGGAGGGAGAAATCGTTACAGAGGATAGTTTAGAGTCTAGGTTTTCTCTCAGCTTACATGTGCTTTTTACAAAAATGGAAACATAATCACAGCCAAACCTAATACTTTAGTTTTGGACAGAATGGTGAAATATTATAGCATCTGACAGATAAAACTGTCATCCCAGCTGTCCACCTTCCCCCTGTGCCTTCTGGGATTGGGTGTATGTAACAATTAGGGCTCAAACCCACTAGCAGCGGTTTTTGCCAGTGCATTATTCAAAATTGCGACAAAATCTAGAACTCATTTACTGCGATTCTCATTCAAGTGAATGGGAGAGCATTTTCAAAATGCAAAGCGTGGCAAAAAAAGGCTGCTAGTGAGTTTGAGCCCTATTTCCTCAACCTTGCACTGTGTACTGTGCAGAGATTTTCCAGAGTGTTTGGCAATAAGTGCTAGCAGGTGGAAGAAAGAACTGGTGCAGGGTCTGGTAAGCATGTTAGCCCTTTATACACAAAGGAAATTGCCACCAAGTGATTTAAAGTGTACCTGTAATGAAAAAAAGGACACCAGATACATACTTCAGTAGTGGAAGAGTCTAGGTAGTCCAGAGGTTTCTTGTGGGCACGCTCTAACCATGGATGAGCGCATGCACAAGTAAGGCATGCACAAGTAAGATCTGCACATGCTCAGTAGAAGGAAGCGCTCCTGCATGACTGGCTTTGTTCTGCTAGACATGTGCGCACCTTGCCCGCGCATGCCCAGTCCAAATGCGCTTGTCCACATCTAGGAGCATGGCCAGAAGAGAAGAGAGACCTTGAGCTGGAGTTTGGTCGATGGGGATCCAAGCAGCCTCTAAGCCAGGCATGGGCAAACTTGGCCCTCCAGCTGTTAAAGTGGAGCTGTTAGGTATAAGGTCTCAGAGAAAATAAACACATATATCAGTAGCTAAATATTGGCTGTACTTGCATTACATATGCATTTCACTGTCCACGTTTGGATTTCACAGAATTTTTATATAGTATTTGCAGAGAATGATGCTCCTGACAGCTCATGGCAGGTTCCATGATTGTCTGTCTTGTATGAAGCCAATTGGGACGTAATATCCTCCCTTACCCTGCTTCCTGATGAAAAAGATGGTTCATGATCCGGACAACATTACTGTGCAGTGAATATTAATTAGCCATGTGGCTAGGAACAATAGCGGACTCTTATGGCCCGTACTCACGGGCTGCAAATGTTGCCTGTCGCCAGCACACGTGAGCGTGTGGGCGACAGGCCGGCGACAGCTCCTCGCCAGGTCCCTCTGCGTACACACGCGGAAGAGGGACCAGCGGCGAGGTGGAAGCTATCGCCGACGTTCCTCCTCCCTCCGCCGGAAGCTCCATATACTTTAATGGAGGTTGCTGTCGCTAGTCCGCGTACTCACGCGGACTAGCGACAGTTGCGGCGGAGGTGCGGCGGCGACTGTCGCCATGCGATTGAAACTTTCAATCGCATGGCGACATGAGCGACGGGCGACAGTTCGGGGTGCGCGCGCGTGCAACGGCCCATACTCACGGGTGACCTGTCGCCGCAACACACGCGCGCCGCGTGTTGAGGCGACAAAAGTCCCTCGTGAGTATGGGCCATAACGGAACATGTGTCCTGTGCACAGCACAATGATTTTTCAGTGCTGTGAGTTAGGCTGCGTTACTGGCTGCTGTAACATGAGTCTGTAACTTCTCACTGTGCAAGCAGCCTTAGGGCGGTATAGGGAAATGAAGGGGAGGACCAAGGGAGTGGGGAGAAGGAGCAGCCCCAGAATGCTTTGCAGTATCTGTTATTCGTCCTGTCGGCCTCTTTAGGGGCTTGAGAATAACAAGCCTTGCTGTTCAGCAAGCATCAAAGTAAGAGAGATTTTGAACTTCAGTATTGCCTTTTTGGCTTCCTTCTAAACGGTTTAACACAGGAGAATAGAGGTTTAAATTAGCTTTTTGAAGCCTGACAGTTACTCTTTAAGGAACTACAAGTCCCACAATGCATTGCAGGAGTCTTACAGCCACAGTCATGACTCATAAAGGCAAATGCATTGTGGGACTTGTAGTTACTTAACAGCTGGAGGGCCAAGTTTGCCCATGCCTGCTCTAAGCCATGCATGATAGCACGCCATGAATGATAGCATTCCAAGGAGCATCCAGAGAACCAACTGCATGATATTAACAACATTTTTATAAAAAAATTGTTTAACAAAAAGCTTGTTAAAGGAAACGAAAACACAAAATAAAAGGGAACTAATGTAAACAAAAAGTATACTTAGTATAGTACTTAGTATACTTAGTTACAATTGCCTTGGCCTCTGCACGCTACATTCCAGGTTACTTGGTGTTGATATGCAGTTCTGTTTAATGTTTATGGCTTACTGAGGTGGTGTTCAGTAAGCAAGAGCAGGAAGATAACACGTGTGAAGACAGGTCTATTTACAGTCTCGTTACAGCATTTTAGGACAGCTTTTCTATCTTGGAAAACACAGTGTTATGGCCCATACTCACGGGCTACATAAGTGGCCTGTTGCCAGCACACGTGAGCGTGTGCGCGACAGGTCAGCGACAGCTCCCTCCGCGTACACACGCGGAAGAGGGATCAGCTGTACGATGGAAGCTGTCGCCGACGTTCCTCCCCCCTCGCCGGAAGCGCAGTCTATTTGCTATTATGTTGCTGTCGCTAGTCCGCATACTCACGCGGACTAGCGACAGTTGCGGCGGAGTTGCGGCAGCAACTGTCGGCAGGCGATTGACCACGGTCAATCACCTGGCGACATCAGCGATGGTTCGGGGTGCGCGCCCGTGCAACGCCTAATACTCACGGGCGACCTGTCACCGCAACACGTGCGCCGCGTGTTGCGGCGACAATTGTAGCCCGTGAGTATGGGCCATTATCCAGTTTTCTCAGCCAATTACAGAAATGTTTACAACAGGCTGAGGTTTGTTAATATGCTTTGTGATGCTCAGTGATCACACCAACCATGCTCTTATTTGTACGTAGTTCATATCACAGCAGGCTAAGGTGGTGCAAACAGGAATTGAGTGGATTATTGACCAGCATTAAATTGCAAATCCATGCATATCTAGGAAGCACTAGGTGGGTCTTTCCGTTCCTCAGGAAATCCTGTTTTTCTGAGCTTCTGTACAAATGACGATATTTGATATCAAAATGATGGTCTTGCCAACCTGGCTCTGTTTAAGTCCTTGTCTAACTTGTAGTATGTTGTAAGGAAATGTCCTACCAGACTTCTGGGTATAATTGAGTCAAAAATTATAATATCATATGTAAAAAATTTTAAGTGCCAGTAAAAAAACAGGGACACATAAACATTAAATTCTGCTTGATTGTTATAGATTAGCATAACTTGTATTGGAAGCTTGGAAAATAAGATCTGAAAATTAGATATTCTGCCTCTTTGTGCACTTAAAGGGAACCCGAGACAAATGGAGGCTGCCATATTTATTTCCTTTTAAACAGTGCACATTGCCAGGCTGTCCTGCTGATTCAGACACTACTGACCAGAACGATGGACTGGCAGGACTGCCAGGCAACTGGCATAGTTTAAAAGGAAATAAATATAGCTGCTTCTATATCGCTCTCTCCTCTGGTTCCTTTTAAGAACTTACGAAAAGGGTAGAATGGCTTGTGGAACTGTACTTCTGCCATCTCAGGTACACTTTATAGGATACCTGAACTGAGAGGGATGTGGAGGCTGCCATATTTATTTCCTTATAAACAATACCAGTTGCCTGGCTTCCTGCTGATCTCATCAACTGCATGTTCTGATTCTATAAATGCAAAATACTCACTATTTGCAGCTAATGTGTGTGTTTGTGTTTTGCCAGGTGTGGAAGCGCGTATGGTAACATATTGTGCAACCCACTTGGTGGTTAGTAATCCTAAAGAGGTTAGCAATCCCTGCTATAAATGTAGACTTCGCATTTTCCCTTTAGGTCAAATTTTGATTCCATGCCTTTACCCAATATAATCTCATATGCTATCTGTAGAAAAAGTAAACCCCCAGGTTAACTGTGAAATTTCACATATAAACTATAAAAAACAGCTTCTAAAGCACGTATAGCATGGTAGATTGCCACACCAAGGTACTGTATTTAGTTCTGAAGAAACTGGGTGTCACCTGCAAAACGCGTTGTCTCTAGTGTAGAACAAGTTTGGGTTTTTTTTTATAAATGGTGTTGTCATGTTAAGGTAAGCCAGACACTTACCTTTTATAAAGGAGACCTGAACTCAGCTGAAATCTGAGATGCTTTATTTACCTGGGGCTTCTTCCAGCCCCTTGTAGTCCATGAGGTCCCTCAGTGTCCCCCGGGTTCTGACCATTCTCCTGTTGGTAGCTCTGTGACACGTATGACCCGATTGCGAGTCGTGGCAACCGCACATGTGTGGCCCAGTCCACCCACCCTTCTCTTTCGTGCTTAAATAAGAACTCCAGTGAAAATAACGTAATAAAAAAGTGCTTCATTTTTACAATAATTATGAATAAATGATTTAGTCAGTGTTTGCCCATTGTAAAATCATTTAAATCCCTGATTTATATTCTGACATTTATCACATGGTGACATTTTTACTGCTGGCAGGTGATGTAGCTGCTGCTTGCTGTTTTGGCAGTTGGACCCAGTTGTAAACAGCTATTTGCCACAATGCAACAAGGTTCACTGCCAGGAATCTGCCAGGAGTACCATGGTCCTCAGAGTTTCTTGTGGGAGGGGTTTCACCACAATATCAGTCATACAGCTCCCCCTGATGATCTGTTTGTGAAAAGGAATAGATTTCTCATGTAAATGGGGGTATCAGCTACTGATTGGGATAAAGTTCAATTCTTGGTCACGGTTTCTCTTTAAGTCCCTGGCAGTGTTCTGCACATGTACGGTTCATTCTTTCAAGATTCCAGCCAAGACACAGGTAACTGCAGTTTCTAGAGCCAAGCAAAGTGATCAGTGCAAATCAGTAGGTATGCAGAGCTGGACATCATGTTCATTTTGAGAATCTCTTTTACCTTACATTGTTAGGTTTTAGCAAATTGTACTGCAAACTTCTACCTACTTCCTGTCAGGTTAAGGCACTGAAGATTAGTGATGCGTGCGTTTATATGGCAACTCGTGAAGAAACGTGATTCATTTGATCTGGTGATAGACTTATAGTGTGTGAGTTGTTAGCAGGCATAATGATCACATAGAAAGTGCATCATTCTTACAGTTCCTTAGTGTGTACAGTATGCAGCATTACCTGACTGGACTACAGGTGTATCTGGTAGTAAAGTAATAACAGACGCACCAGTGCAATGTATCACATATTTCTTTCTGTGAGAAGACCTACCATACATATAAAGTTAGAGCTCCCTGGGGATTACTTTAGTAAACGTGCCTGCATTTGGCTCAGTATATATTTAGAGGTCTCAGAGGACCATTTTAGGAAACACTCCTACATTTGTCTCAGTGTATATTTAGATTTATGGTCAGATGGATTGGCCTTAGAAATGAAAGAGCTGTGTTTTGTTTCAAACCATGGATAGCAAAAACAGAAGTCTAAACAAAAACATGTATCTTCCACTGTTTCAGTAAACAGTGTCCACACAAAGGTCCACATTTTAAATCACCTTCTACATATATACCATTGAAGGTGTCCAAATACAACATAAACCATAAGAACTATATAACACAGTTTCTAGAAGTTATAAAATTTCCTTCATCAGTGCTGTTGAAAATGAAGAGCTATGCTATAGTTCGGTGTTTCTCAAACCTGTCCTCGTGACTCCCCAATGGTGCATGCTTTGGAGGCAACCTCACCTATGCACAGGTAGGGTAATTAGTGTCTCAGGCACATGCAATCCACCTAGCTGAGACATTAATTACATTACCTGTGCATAGGTAAAGTTGCCTGCAAAACCTGCACCTTTGATGAATCATGAGGACAGGTTTGAGAAATACTGTTGTAACGGTTTCAGCATTCTTCTTACATCAAAAAAAACTCTTCACACAGGGCTACCTTGTACTTCTAAATTTACATTTGTAATGGGAAGGTCAAGGATAGGGACAGGATAGTGTACAGTAATGGAAAGACCAGGAATAGGGACATGATAGTGCACAGTAATGGAAAGTCCGGGGATAGGGACATGATAGTGGACAGGAATGGAAAGGTCAAGGATAAGTACAGGATAGTGGAGGGTAATGGAAAGGCTGGTGATAGGGACAGGATAGTGGAGGGTAATTGGAAGGTCAGGGATAGGGACAGGTTAGTCGAAATTAATAGAAAGGTCAGGGATAGGGACAGCATAGTGGAGGGTAATGGAAAGGCTGGGGATAGGGACAGGATAGTGGAGGGTAATGGAAAGGCCGGGGATAGGATCAGGATAGTGGAGGGTAATGGAAAGGCTGGTGATAGGGACAGGATAGTGGAGAGTAATGGAAAGGCCGGGGATAGGATCAGGATAGTAGTGGGTAATGGAAAGGCCGGGGATAGGGAAAGGATAGTGGAGGGTAATGGAAAGGCCGGGGATAGGGAAAGGATAGTGGAGGGTAATGGAAAGGCTGGTGATAGGGACAGCATAGTGGAGAGTAATGGAAAGGCCGGGGATAGGATCAGGATAGTGGTGGATAATAGAAAGGCCGGGGATAGGGAAAGGATAGTGGAGGGTAATGGAAAGGCCGGGGATAGAAACAGGATAGTGGAGGGTAATGGAAAGGCCAGGGATAGGGACAATATAGTGGAGGGAAATGGAAAGGCCGGGGATAGTGACATGATAGTGGAGGGTAATGGAAAATGCCACTGATATGGACAGGATAGTGGAGGGTAATGAAAAGGCCGGGGATAGGGACATGATAGTGGACAGTAATGGAAAGGCCGGGGATAGGGACAGGATAGTGGAGGGTAATGGAAAGGCCGGGGATAGGAACAGGATAGTTGAGGATAATAGAAAGGCCGGGGATAGTGACAGGATAGTGGACAGTAATGGAGAGGCCGGGGATAGGGACAGGATAGTGGACAGTAATGGAAAGGCCGGGGATAGGGACAGGATAGTGGACAGTAATGGAAAGGCCGGGGATAGGGACAGGATAGTGGACAGTAATGGAAAGGCTGGTGATAGGGACAGGATAGTGGACAGTAATGGAAAGACCTGGGATAGGGACAGGATAGTGGACAGTAATGGAAAGGCCGGGGATAGGGACAGGATAGTGGACAGTAATGGAAAGGCTGGTGATAGGGACAGGATAGTGGACAGTAATGGAAAGACCTGGGATAGGGACAGGATAGTGGACAGTAATGGAAAGGCCGGGGATAGGGACAGGATAGTGGACAGTAATGGAAAGGCCGGGGATAGGGACAGGATAGTGGACAGTAATGCAAAGGCTGGTGATAGGGACAGGATAGTGGACAGTAATGGAAAGACCTGGGATAGGGACAGGATAGTGGACAGTAATGGAAAGGCTGGTGATAGGGACAGGATAGTGGACAGTAATGGAAAGACCTGGGATAGGGACAGGATAGTGGACAGTAATGGAAAGGCTGGTGATAGGGACAGGATAGTGGACAGTAATGGAAAGACCTGGGATAGGGACAGGATAGTGGACAGTAATGGAAAGACCGGAGATAGGGACAGGATAGTGGACAGTAATGGAAAGACCTGGGATAGGGACAGGATAGTGGACAGTAATGGAAAAGTCGTGAATAGCGGGATGTAATACATGCCATTGATAGTAGAGGAAGCAAAGGATATTGAAAAGTAACCATGAGAATGACCTGATCTCACTCAGTGACATTCTTGAATTAACAGTAATCACTATCCTTGTTTTATTTATTAGACCTAATTGGTTGCGCTGAGGTATTCCTCCACATTTGCTCTATATTTTTTTGCACCTATTTTGAAAAATCAGCCCCAGTATTTTAATGAGGGAAAAAATATTTGTTATAGTAAACACAGTTTAAAGAAAACGGCTTCATTTTAAAAGTTAGGGCTTTATATGCTTATTGTTATGACTACTTTATGCAGTGATGCTTTATTTAACTTAAAGAGAACCCAATGTGGGCAGATGGGACAAAGGTCAAGAAAGTGAAAGTGGGCCATTGTGGCTCACAGGAGCTGCGGGGAGCAGCGTTTTTTTGCAGCTACCTGATCCGAATATGGAGGCCGACATACCGTATAGACTCGTATATAAGCCGAGGTACCCACTTTTCCCTAAGAAAACAAGAAAAAATGATTGACCCACATATAAGCTCCCTCCCCAGTATACCCCCTCCACAGAAGCCAGATGTGCCCCCAGTACAAGTCAGCCCCATTCCCCATAGCTAGATGTTCCCCAAAGATGATACAGCTGTGTCTCAAGACGCCACACAGGAAGAATCCCTGTTCATGTGCCGATGGCGTGCTAGCATTCTCTGCTCCACATTCTGGGGGGACACAGGTAGTCTTGAGCAGCGCATTCTGCACACCATACTGCAGGGGATGGGGGGCACGGAAACAGCAGGGAGCCAGATGGCAAGAGCAGGATCACTAGTGCACAATCCTTATGCTCCTCTGCCAGTAACAAAACCTGCTCCACCATCTGTTCTGCTCCACTGACTTGTATATAAGGCGAGGGGGTAACTTTTTAGCACGTTTTTGGTGCTGAAAAATTAGGCTTATACGCGAGTTTATACAGTATTTATTTAATATAATTTTAAACAATACTAGGTGTCTCGTAGTCCTGCTGATGCTCTGCCTCTAATACTTTTAACCATAGACCCTGAACAATCAGATTTTTATGACTGAAGTATGACTGGATTAGAGTGGATTAGTGTGTAATTCAGATACTACTGATGCCAGAATAATCAGCAGAACTGCCAGGAAACTGGTACTATTTAAGGGCCCATTTCCACTAGCAATAGGTTGCGATCTTCACATCTCACCGTGGGTACTTCCGGTCTTCTTCCGGAAGTCTGGATGCAGCCATCTTTTATTTCTTATGAGAATCGGATGTGTGCTGCGAGAATCTGCAGCATGCATCCGATTCTTTTCCCGGGTCGCATAATTTGCAAGCGATTATCGCATTGCACCGCTGCTTGTGGAAATGGGCCCTAAAAGAAAATAAACATGGCAGCCTCCATATATATCTTGCTTCAGGTTCCCTTTAAAGTGGACCTGAACTCTTGCGCAGGACACAAAAGAAAACATAGAGAAGTGCACTCTGTATGTATTTAGAGAGTTTAGCCTGCTTAATTCCCCCTCATTTGTGTCTAATCACAACTTGTAATCTGATCTCTCCCCTGTGTCACGTGACTGCCTATGGCAGAGATGGCAGATAATCCCATTTGAAAGCGCAGGCTCAGGAAATAGAAACAGTGCAGTTTATTTTAGGATTTGTATTAGTTGTAAAAAATATATCTATTTTTTTTTGTTGTTTAAAGGTTTTTTATGCTATTGTGTATCTTTTAGTGTAGAGAGGACGTTCTGAGTTCAGGTCCGCTTTAAGCAGCATTTGATGCTAGTTGCAAACATCAGTAGCTAATTACATTATCTAGTACGGCTGCTAATGATATGTATCAACCAGGCGCGATCTACAGGGGGGCCCAGAGCTGTAAGCGAGCCCCATTTACTACCTCACTCCCTCTGATAAAGGAGTCCATTCTTCAGATCAGGTGTTTTTGTGGCTACACTTGTTATGGGTGTGAAAATTACAATGTCCACACTTGTTTTATGACCCTTGAAAGATTGGCCACTAGGCTGTGAGAGTCACAAAGGGTTGGCAAGGGAAAGGGTGTAAACATTGAGGGGCCCCAGCAAAATTGTGCTGAGGGGCCCCATGATTTATTGTTCTGCCCCTGGTGTCAACGTTGATTTATATTTAGATATTATGAGGTATTATTAGACTTATGAGAAATCGCAATCACAGTTTGAAAATAACAATCGAACAATGTTCAGCTTGGATTTCCCGGCCACCCAGGACTTGTAGAGCATCAGGTGATACTTTTAGGATGAAGTAGCTTACGGTTACCCTATTAATGTCTTTCCCAGAACATGTTATTATTCTGAGGCTGTCTGGAGTATACATTAATCAGTAGAGCAGCTTAAATTTGCAGTTATGTTTACAGACGCTGGTTGTTATACTGAGCAATGTGTGTGTAATGGTATGTCATGGCTGCCACTCACTGGGCCTTTCACAATCCCAATACACACTGACTGCACAGCAGCATCTATGGAAACTTTCTCATCACCACGTCATTTAAATTAAACCTTAACTGAAAATAAACGAAAAAAGAAAATTCATTGAATGTGCAGTAGCAAGTAGCAGTAGTATATAGAACTTTCCTGTAGTCTCACAGTTATTTTTAATATACACACAATGATTGGAGCCCAAAGGGATTGGGATTCTATCCCTTAGTCGACAGTTCGGGGGCCCTGCTGTTTCAGCAGTGTTTTAAGTTAACGGAAGTGAGTGAAGGTGATCTTACAGTAGTGATTGCGATTTCCTGACATTGTGGTACCTGCAGTATTTTTGGAACATTTGCACTTAAATACAAAATACAAATCACTGAAAAATTTCTTTTTAATCGCTGTACAAATCGCTTGCATTAAAGGGACACTTAAAGGGATCCAAGCAGCTCCTGGCTTCAAATAGCTGTAAGGGCTGACATTGTTCAGAAGCTCACCCCCCTGCTATTTTACCACTGCCATTATCCAGGCTAGGTGTGAAATTCTTCAACTGTAACTGATGTTTTCTGTTTGAAGTACAATGGGGGTTTGTTTGTGGTCAATTAAGTCTAATGAGGTGATTTCTTATCTGCCTTCCACCATCTCCTGCTCAGGGTCAGCAGGACAAAGTGGCTATTTTAACCCTTAGATGTAAAAAAATGAGGTAAAATGAAAGTTGTTTTTTTTAATAAACCACATTTTTACAATGCATTTTTAATTTGCTATAGAGCTGCCCTGGGTGTTAAAAATGATCCTCGGTTCACTTTAGGAAAAAAAAGAGGGCGCTATTGCGTCCAGGAACGCAAAGAATCACTTGCGTTCCCAGGCCTGTCGCCGAAACTGGAAGTAGCTGCTGGCGGGGACAGGAGGATCCGAACGAGGCTGCGTGGGCACGGGACAGCTGCAGGGGGCTGGAGGAAGCCCCAGGTGAGTAAAGCTCTTTTTTTTTTTTGCCTTAAGTGACCCTTTAAAGGATACCTTAGTCCTAAAAATTTGGCAACCATGATACCCTGTGTGTGTATGTGGAGTAGTGCATAGGCTTACCGCACCTCCCTTGTCCTGGTGTCAGCCTCAGTTTCCCTGCAAAGCAGCCCATTCCGAAGTTCTAGTTGGCGGGGTCGGTGCATGCACAGTATGTCCGTGGGAGTATACGTGCACTCCCGCGGGAAGATGTACCTGTCTGCGTGGGAAACTGCACACACTGGACTCGAGGTTGGTGGGGAGACAAGTCTCAAAGTGCCCAAACAGACACTGCACATGTGCAGTGTAGAATGTCCAGGTCAGAAGGCATGCAAGCTGGGTACGTCTTCCCGCGGGAATGCGCGCGTACTCCCGCAGACATACTGTGGAACGGGCCGCTTTGCAGCAAAACAGAGGCTGATGCCGAGACAAGGAAGGTGCGGTAAGCCTCTGTACTACTCCCCATACACACAAAGGGCATAATTTTTGCCATATGTTTAGGACTGAGGTATTCTTTAAGGTAAAAAAAAACGCATTAAAAGTGATGGAAATCGCTGCAAAAATCCCTACCAAGAGCGTTCATCAAGTGCGATCGCGATTCACACTTACTAGTAGGTCCTAGCCCTTATTCCCAGGAGCTGGAGAGAGTTTAGCAATTCGCTCCACGCGACTCCAGACTTGGGAATCCCAGGACTCCTACTATATGGAAGAGTGGGTGATAAGGCTCCCACTAATATCTACAGCTGCCTGATTTCAGCAGTCAGTGAATGGGGGAGACCAATAAGGCTGTGCTAAAGCTGCTTTCATCTCATTTTTCTAGTTTTTTATTTTGTGAATAGGATTTTAAAAATATAAAATTCAATTTTAATAATATAAATGGGAAATATTGCAAAAGGTCATTTCAGATTGACCAATTGTAGTGTGCAATTAGCGAGTTCCAACTGCTCGATCTCTTCCCAAACAGCAACTCCTTACAAACAAGGCGCCTGCCTTCTGCTCTTCTCTCCTGGCAGTACAAGGACCCCCAGTGTATGGGGGTCCTTGTAATGCCTACAAGGACCCTTGTCCTGCCCTTCCCTCTCTATGGAGAGGGAAGGGTAGAACAAGCAGGAGGATACTATAGTGATTGGTTGAGCATTCATCCAACTCGGTGGACTGCTGAAGTGAAGGCCACTAACATTAGTGATGCTATATATTACCTGGTCTGTTATGAACTATCATTTCAGACAAGAAATAAAATATCATGTATATTATTATTATTATTATTATTGATTCATATAGCGCTACCATCTTCAGTAGTGATGTATAAGTAACTTCCTTCACCTATTACCAGAGTGCTCACTCACAAACTGGTAATACTGAGCTCTCCTCAGTATACCTTACAACCATAGTGATGTAGGTTTAGTCTATAATCAATGTTTATTTGTAAAATAACATTTTTATCCAAGTCACTAACAAAGATAAAAAAAAATGTTTGTAAATGGAGTGTCAAACTCAAATACAAAGTGGGCCAAAATTGAACACTGGGACTGAGTTTCTGGACAAATTCAATGTCATGTGGCTACTTCCCTCTCTTGTAAAGGTCGCTGGTGTCTAATGGCTCCCCCTCCTACCCCTATACAGTTTTATGGTGTCTAGTGGCCCTCTCCTATACAGTTCCTTCTTGTCTAATGCAGCGTTTTTCAACCAGTGTTCCGCGGAACGTTGCCTGGTGTGCCGTCCTCTTATCCCCCCTCCCGCACGTCCCCGCGGCCGCCGCTGCTATTACCTTAGCAGCGGCCGCTCTCCCCTCTCCAGCGCATGTTTTTATTCTAGCAGCATATCTCCCGGCTGCTCTGTGTGTGATGCGCAGGAGGCAGGGCTCGGTTTCCATAGTAACGGCGATACATATCGCCGTTACAGGAAGCCGCTGCCCTGCCTCCTTCCGCATCACACAGAGCAGCCGGAGATACGCTGCTTGAAATATACACGCGCCGCAGAGGGGAGGGGCGGCAGCTGTTAAGGTAATAACAGCGGCGGGGACGGGCGGGGGGAACTATCCTGGGGCACTATACTGACTATCCTGGGGCACTATACTGGGGCACTATACTAGCTATACTGGGGCACTATTCTGGCTATACTGGGGCACTATACAAGCTATACTGGGGGGCTATACTGGGGCACTATACTGGGGCACTATACTGGCTATACTGACTATACTGGGGCACTATTCTGGCTATACTGGGGCACTATACTAGCTATACTGGGGGGCTATACTGGGACACTATACTGGCTATACTGACTATACTGGGGCACTATTCTGGCTATACTGGGGCACTATTCTGGCTATACTGGGGCACTATACTAGCTATACTGGGGGGCTATACTGGGGCACTATACTGGCTATACTGACTATACTAGGGCACTATACTGGCTATACTGGGGCACTATACTGGCTATACTGGGGCACTATTCTGGGGCACTATACTAGCTATACTGGGGCACTATACTGGGGCACTATTCTGGCTATACTGGGGCACTATACTGGCTATACTGGGGCACTATTCTGGGTCACTATACTAGCTATACTGGGGCACTATTCTGGCTATACTGGGGCACTATACTGGCTATACTGGGGCACAATACTAGCTATACTGGGGCACTATACTGGGGCACTATACTGGCTATACTGGGGCACTATACTGGCTATACTGGGGCACTATACTAGCTATACTGGGGGGCTATACTGGGGCACTATACTAGCTATACTGGGGGTGCTATACTGTCTATACTGGGGCACTATACTAGCTATACTGGGGCACTATACTAGCTATACTGGGGCACTATACTAGCTACACTGAGGCAACTAAACTCCCTACACTGGGGCAACTATGCTAGCTATGCAGCCGCACCCCAGGCCCCCCCCCCCCCCCATAGCCTGCTGCGCACGGCACTGTCCACTAGGTCGCGCAAACAACCGGGGGCCGCAAACCCCCCCCCCCCCCCCCCCCCGCGCCGTTCCCCGAAGAAAAATTTGGTCAGACAGTGTTCCCCGGGCCGGAAAAGGTTGGGAACCACTGGTCTAATGTCTCCTCCCTCCCCTATACAGTTCCCTGGTGTCTAATGGCCCTCTGATTTCCCTATACATTTCCCTGGTGTCTAGTGTCCCCCCCCCCCCCTCCAAAGCAGATGGTTATACTGCGCGGGGCGTGTAAGGATAATTCAGGGTTCCAGCGATCACCGGTCCCCAAATAACATCTCCCTTCGAGTTGCGATGACTCGAAGGGGGAATAGTATTTTACGCCCCCAAGGATTTGAGTACCCAGCTCACTGGTGGCTTACACATGGCTTACGCCCCCCTTCTTCCCCTATACAGTTCCCTGGTGTCCAGTGACCCCCCTCCTACATACAGTCCCTTGATATCTAGTGCTTTTCCCCTTCCTCCACCTTATGGCTTTCCTTGTTATCTAGGGCTTCACATTCAATATAGCTTCCATGGTGGTGTAAACATAATGCAGTGGGGAAATCACTTGGGAACCAAATTTGATGGCTCTATGGGCCAGATTTGGTCCATGGGTTCGAGTTTGACATGTATGGAATAGACTTTTTAGTAGTTTACTGGGTACTAGACAAGACACAGAACTTTTATATCGTGCTTTTCTCCTAACAGACTCAAAGCACTTCAGGACTGCAGCCACTTATGGCGACCAGGATCAGTATGGAGCTTTGCCCGAAGACTCCTTACTATTTCATGTACTGGCTTGAGTCAGGATTCAAACCCTGGTCAAGGGTTTAAATCCTACATCAAAGGCATTAGCCTTACCAGCACACTATCCAGATGATGCTAAAAGTAAAGTTAAATGCTGTAAAGTACTTACCGTAGTACAAACTGACACTTATACAGTGGCAGACAGTAGTGTTCTACTGGGTTATTTGTACGTTTTACAAAGCTTCACTGACTCTCTGCATATACCTCTGCATAGCTTGTGCTAAACTAGAGACCTTGGAGAGCCAAAGGGTTTTGTGTTTTGGCAGCTGACTGCTTTTAAAGTACCTGCTTAGGATGATGCTATACTGGTAGTAGTAAATGATAGGTCTGCCTGGCCTTGCCTGTTAGTAGTACTTGAAAAGCAAAATGATGTATTTATCACCACTAACTCACAACCACCTTTATTCTGGGAATGGAAAGCAGGCTATTTTAAACTACTGTACACCTACAACAAGCTCAAATAACAAAACAGTCATATACTGTACTAATTTTTTTTTTCATTTTCTTCAATATTCATAGTTTCCACTGTTTTATGCAATTACAAATACCAGACCCCCCAGCCTGACATTAATAAAAGTCAATGAATATATGTAAAGTAAATAAAACATATATATTTGTAAAAAAGGTGTTAAGAAAAACAAAAGTTTGCTTTCTTAAAACAGAAAGAATTTGGAGTGAGCTTGAGATGTCTCCCAGGGCATCACTGCTGAATATATGCAAATTAACCATTGTACCCTTAGAAGCTAAACACACCTCCAGAACCGCTGGAATGCAATGATGTGTCAGCTTGTTAATTTGTACAGAGCCATAATAATCCAACATGCATACAGGCTGTTTCGGATTGTTTGATCCTCATCAGTGCATGGCATAGATTAATTTAGCTCTATGCAGTAGGGCTTGTAACACCGAGAGGGTCAGACTAACCAGCAAGCTCATGGTGACCCAGAACTCATTGGAGTGTGTAAGGGACTACAATGGTCCTAAAAGCCCCCTTACTAAGATGTTAAGAAAAACAAAAGTTTGCTTTCTTAAAGAGAATCTGTATTGTTAAAATCGCTCAAAAGTAAACATACCAGTGCGTTAGGGGACATCTCCTATTACCCTCTGTCACAATTTCGCCGCTCCTCGCCGCATTAAAAGTGGTTAAAAACAGTTTTAAAAAGTTTGTTTGTAAACAAACAAAATGGCCACCAAAACAGGAAGTAGGTTGATGTACAGTATGTCCACACATAGAAAATACATCCATACACAAGCAGGCTGTATACACCCTTCCTTTTGAATCTCAAGAGATCATTTGTGTGTTTCTTTCCCCCATGCACTGAAGTTTCAGGCTGCTCTTTTCTTCCTGCAAACAGCTTTGCCCTTGTTTGTAATTCCTCAGTATGTGAAAGCCCAGCCAGCTCAGAGGACGATTTATCCAGCTTGTAAAAGATAAGAGAGAAGAGAGAAGCTGCTCTAATCCTAAATAATACACAGGCAGTGTGCAGAGAGGGGCCAGAAGGGGGAGTTCATAGCAGAACCACAACACTGAAGAACTTGGCAGCCTTCCAGACACAGGCCGACAAGTCTGACAGGGGATAGATACATTGATTTATTACAGAGACTGTCATAGTAGAAAGTGCTGCAGTTAGCCAGAACACATTCAAATAGCTTTTGGAACTTGTAGGATGATAAAAAACAGGATGCAATTTTTGTTACGGAGTCTCTTTAAAACAGAAAGAATTTGCGATAATTCAGGTTGGAGTGAGCTTGAGATGTCTCCCGGGGCATCACTGCTGAATATATGCAAATTAACCATTGTACCCTTAGAAGCTTGTACCCTTTAAAAAAGGTGATAGGCAGTTCTTGGCAGCTGTAGATTGCTGAGGATACATAAGGTGGTGCAGCAAGTACATTCCTTTGTCTTGAAAAAAAATGAAATGTTTTCTAAAACTTTTTTCACTGATAATTAATTTATATTGATGATTTAAAAAAAAGCTGTGCCATATTCCAGGCCTTACTTTACACAGTCTTAAGGGGCCCATACACCTAACGATTTTCCCGCCGATATACAGCAGATTCGATCACTGTGACCGAATCTGCTGTGAAATCGTCGCGCAAACGCTGACAGAACGATCGATTTCCGTCCGAAATCAATCGTTCCCGTCAATCCGTCCGTGCGGAAAATTTTTCTCGATCGCCGGCGGGTCGGGAGTGTGTTGATAAGCGGCGTTTGAATGCCCGACGACCGACGCAATACAGCGGAGATACATTACCTGTTCCGGCCAGCGCGACTCCCCCGGTCTCCGCTGTCTTCTTCTCCGCTCCAGGGCTGCAGCTTCACTGAACTTCCTGTCCCGCCAGGAAGTTTAAACAGTAGAGCACCCTCTACTGTTTAAACTTCCCCTGGACATGAAGTTCAGTGAAGTAAGCCAGCCGAACCGGAGACCAGTGCAGAGAAGAAGACAGCGGAGACCGGGGGGAGTCGCGCCAGCCAGATCAGGTAATGTATGGCAGGCGGCAGCTCCACAGATTGTGATCGGTTTCATGCTGAAATCAATTCACAATCTGTTTGCAGTAAAGGCAGCCATACGATCCCTCTCTGATCAGATTCGATCAGAGAGGGATCTATCCTATCTATCGGTCGAATCTGATGGCAAATCGACCAGTGTATGGCTACCTTTAAGTATAAAATACCGTCTGTCACAATCTCACCAGCCTCATATGACTACATGCTTGCTGCCGTTCCTTATCTCTGCAGTATTTGTCTGTCTGTACTTCCCCGGTGCACTAGCTGGCACAGTGCTGTGACCATACATATGGTGCTCCAACCAGCAGCGTGCTCTCAGAATCTAGCATGGGAAACTCAGAACAGCCAAATGCAGTAACTCATTTACAGACACACCTCCAGGTTTTTTTGTGAAATCATATGAATTCATTCCTTCAGTGTGCTTTGTGCCGTAGGTATTACAATTTTTAGCTGATGGAGACAGTTATATTTATACATCGGCTGCTGCACTGTTACCTGTAGTTTTTCTTCTTAGTTAAGCGATGTGTAATTTTCTAATCCCTCGCCCCCCATTGTACTTTGATGCTGTTTCCATTTCCGGATAAAGAGCACTCACTGTAAGGGTAGATTCGCAGTGGGCGCTGTGTTCCCTGTAAAAGCAGGAATGCAACAGAATGGAATGGGAAAGCCCCGCCACACATTATCAGCTTGTTGCCTTCCATACAGTGAAGCATGCAGTCAATGTCCGCTTCCTCAAATCTCTACTTACCTGGAGCTTCTTCCAGCCCCTAGATGTAGTAGGAAATAGAGGCGCCAACAGGATAAAAATCACAAAAAACTTTAAAATTGCTTGGGAGGAAGTGGTGGAATTGCGTCCAAGAAGCAGACATTAACTGTCAATTATGAACAAACGTTAATTTATTATATACTCTTAAAAAGCTTTTCCCAAAAAGTCCACCGCTTTCTCCCAAGCAATTTTAAAGTTTTTAGTGATTTTTATGCTGTTGGCGCCTCTGTTTCCTACTACAAGTACTGTGTCCACCCCTGGAGAAGAGGTGCTCTACCCCCTCTTTTCCGATCTACAGAGAGCGACTTCTTAAAGGATACCCGAACTGACATGGGACATGATGAGATAGACATGTGTATGTACAGTGCCTAGCACACAAATAACTATGCTGTGTTCTTTTTTTTTTTTCTTTCTCTGCCTGAAATATCAGGTATGCAAGTGGATGACTCAGTCCTGACTCAGACAGGAAGTGACTACACAATGTGACCCTCACTGATAATAAATTCCAACTATAAGACATTTTCCTAGCAGAAAATGGCTTCTGAGAGCAGAAAGAGGTAAAAAAGGGGAATTTCTTATCAGTGAGGGTCACACTGTAGTCACTTCCTGCCGGAGTCAGGACTGAGTCAGCCACTTGCATACCTGATGTTTAACTCTTTCAGGCAGAGAAAGAAAGAAAAAAGAACACAGCATAGTTATTTGCAGGGGTGTGGAGTCGGTACAAAAATCTTCCGACTCCAACTCCAACTCCTTAGTTTATGAAACCACGACTCTAACTCCGACTCCGGGTACCCACAATGGCCCCGACTCCGACTCCTCAACTCCGACTCCTCGACTCCGACTCCTTAGTCTAATACTTAACAGGGCTGTGGAATTTGTACAAAGATCACCCGACTCCGACTCCTCAGTTTATGAAATCAACGACTCCAACTCCGACTCCGGGTGCCCAAAATTGCCCCGACTCCAACTCCACAGCCCTGGTTATTTGTGTGCTAGGCACTGTACATACACATGTCTATCTCATCATGTCACATGTCAGTTCGGATATCCTTTAAGTTAGGCCATTTTCATACATCATTTTCTTATACAGATTATCTACCATTGGGCGCCTCCTACTTCCCAGCTTCAGTTATTCGCCCTTTTTCAAGGGTCCCATACTTTGTTATCTCATAAAGTATCTACTTTTGGAGCTGTGACTGCCAGAACCTCACAAGTCTGAGTGCAGATCGTTTTCCCCACATTGGCAGATAGCGGTTGCTCATTGGGGAAGAGAAGATCCACAAGACGCCCCTGCACCATGGACAAACCTGGTTTGGTATATTTTTTTCCCCTAGTTTTTATCCTCTAAAAACTTAGGTGTGTCTTACGGTCAGGAGAATCTTATGGTCGAAAAATACAGTAAGTGATTATGAGCTGTTTGATAAGAGGCAGCTTGATTTTTAATCAGCTTATTATTATGGTGGTTCCTGCAAGTCTTGATTTTGACCATGTAATCCTGATACTGTAAATTTATATAAATACTTGTGGCCGACATTAAAGTCAACTTTGATGCTTTTTCTCAAGCTCTAATGGCGTGCGATTGAATAACCGCAGGGCTGGAGACCCACATACAGACTTGCAGATAATGAACACTGCATAGCTGACGTACCAAGGAGTCTCATATCTGATCTGCATGGCTCACTTCACTGGAAGTGAAATTCCAGATTGAGCTAACCATCTGTTCAGCTCAACCCTATGTGGAATATTACTTATTAAGATGAACAGATCTTAAACTGCTTTTATTTTATAGATATTATGAGAGTATTTCCTACAAGTAATACGTTTTCGATGAACGCCCAATATCACAATAATTAGCATTTTTTAAAAGTGCACCATGGTCGGGATATGGATGCAGCTGAAAGTTAGAACACTGCTAAACGACTTAAAAAAAAATCCCTATCCACGAAGGTATTATTATTATTGCTTTTTAAAGCGCCAACATGTTCTGTGGTGCTGTACAAAGTAAGAAACAAACATGGGGTACATAATAATACAGACAATTGTGTACACCAACATACAAGATACATGATTAGTGACAAAATACAAAAAATGATACAAAATACAGAATACAAAATATAGAATTGTTAAAGTAACATGATGAATAAAATGTATGATTTCCAAGACACAAAAGGGGGAGAGAGCCCTGCCCTTGCAAACTTACAATCTAAAGGGAATGGGGGGGGGGGGGGACAAGAGGAGGGGACCAGAAAGGTCAAAGATCTGCAGTTATCTACTTGTTCAAGACCTACTAGCAATAAACTAGAAACACAGTCACAAATGTTTCACTATGTCATACTTCTGTTCATAAAAAAAAAATTGAGACCATTGAGTTGCGTTTTCAGAATCCCCATGTGGCCCGAATTAACCTGGTACCAAGCAACTCCTTAACCTCCTCAGGGCCGGCACCTCCACCCCCTTAAGGTCCGGAGCATTTTTTACATTCGGGAGGGGGGCCATTTAGATAGCCAGGCATAGGTATCCCCAGTATAGATAGCTAGGCATAGGTGTCCCCAGTATAGAAAGGTGTCCCCAGCATAGACAGCAGCCATTACTCACCTCTCCAGCTCCAGTGATGAGCAGCTCTACCCCCCTACTCTTTGCCCGGCATCTCTGCTCGCACTGCTGCTAAGTTCCGGGTCCCGGCTTGATGACTGACCTGTACTGCGCCTGCGTAAGAGACGCTCGTGGTCGCGCTGACGGTAATCTGGAGTGCACTAAGCAGACGCAGTAGTTCTGTGCGAGCGTACCTTGGACATACCCTTTAAAATATTGTAGCAGAAACCATACATTTTTTTAAAATTAAATTAGAAGTCTCAGCTTGGCTGTATGTATTTACAAGGTTGGCTGTATGTATCTACAGTTACTGGAATCCATGATTCTTGCTGAAGCGAATGTGTTGTTTATTTATTGCATCATGTATTACAGGTTAATTACTATTAAAAAAAATGGAAACAAAACAAAGCACATGTTAACCAAAAGTCATACACACACACACACACACACACACACACAGTGGCTCAGTCCTTTCTGTGAATGGCTGGAAAGCTGTTTTCTAATTTAGGAAAACCTTTGTACAAGCTATCTAGCCAACTTCACTTTTTACGTGTCATCTTGTTATAACTTGTTTCCACTTCAGCTGTGGCACTTGCTGATATAAGCTCACTCTGAGCACATTTTTTGCTGCATGCTGTCTGATTTGTTTGCCTGCTCTGCTGGGTCGTTCCAGCGATGTCACTACCACAAAACCACGACGAGGGCTTTTCGATGGTTCGCACATGTGCAGTAGCATGGAGTAGCTGAGCCTGTTTAGGTCTGTACTACTGCACATGCTGAGCCTCCTGCTCAGTAGCATGGACTCGAAAAAGTCTCCGGTTTCCTTTAATTCAGTGATTAGCAGCAGGTTTTGACACTCCCATCTGAAGGTTTGTCATTTACACATCACAATGGGTGCTTTGTTTTCTAGTCACATAAAAACAGAATAAGCATTCTGAACCGAGGTTTCCATTAACCCTTGCAATGTGTCTACAAAATGAAATTGTGATTTAATACAATGTCCTGGTTTTTAATAAGAGCAAAGATCCTCTTTGATATATTCATTTCCAACGCCGTGCTTTCATTTAACAAAATGTTCCAGGATGGAAGTTCCCAGCTATGGTAATCCAGCTCTTGTTAACTGTAGTCACTATTTACTTATTTAAACCGTTTTCTAGATTGTTTGCTGAAAAATGTGAGGGAAAATGTTGAAGTGGGCCAAAAATAAGCACCCATCTGCAAAGCTGAAATAGACAAACATCTGTTATCCTCCCTTGAAATGAAATGTTTCATTTAAGAACTCCAGATTTTCATTTACCTGGTAAACATGTCTCCCTGGCCTCCACAGTGACTAAATTCATCTCCACAGGATGCCGCTAAACCCTTTCCTGTTTGTGTGAACAGATACTTTCTTGTGTCAGCGATAACGTGTAGGCTGAATGTACATTTTCATACAGAAGCAAATATGCTTCATTCCCCAGAGAAGGCAGAAAGTTTACTAAAATGATAAGGTACCATATCTATCCTGGGCTTCTGCAGACATCGCGTCACATTTCCTCAAAGATTTTTAGACTTTCCATGAACAGGTGACAGAATCTACTATCGGTCTCATTTGCATTTATTTTACGAGGATGTTTTAAAGAAGTTTGAAGTGCTAGCACGGACCTGTGCTTTTGTCAGGCATTAGTCTAAGTGCCCTTCCACACCAAAGTCAGTTACATTGTATCACAGTAGACAATATCATTGCATTGCAATGTAATTATATTTCTATGGGTCTTTTTACACCTAGGAGCTGTGGGTTTCAGCACAGTAACACACAGGGCAACGTGTGTGCAGTTACAGTTAGTTTGAGGCATACTTTTCATTGCACTGTATGCCTTACTGTATGGTTGCACCGCAATGGTACTGCAACTTTTCAGCTCCTTTGCAATTTGATTGTAATACCAGGTACCCAGGGCCGGCCTTAGGTTTCACAGCGCCCTGAGCGAAATTAGATTTTTGTGCCCCCCCCCCTTCATCCTCTTCGCGCATGCGCGCGCGCGCACACACACACACACAGGCCAATTCACCTTTTCTCCTGAGATATCTCCTAGGACCGTGGTTCCTAACCTTTTTGATGTTGTGAACATCATGCCACATGCTTAGATCTACTACTACTACTAAATACAACGCACTGCAACATGCCAAAATCAGTGGTGGAATATAATTGAGTTGTTGATCAGGGAATAATTTAGGGTTATTGTATATGCTTGACTATAAGTCTAGAAATTTAGGTCTGACTCACAATAAAAGTTTAGGTGTCAACTTGTACATGAGAGGGACCTACATTTCTGACTCATAGCTGAGGGGGCACACCTCTCTCTCAACCTTTGCAGAGCAAGCCGCGGTGGTAAGCATGCTTTATAACCCCACTCCCACCCTCACCTTTGTTTGGAAAAGCACTACTTTGTTTTTATTTTAATTATTTAAGTATTTATATAGTGCCGACATATTATGCAGTGCTGTGCAGCGTATATTGTCTTGTCACTAACTGTCCCCCAGAGGGGCTCAGAATCTAGTCCAGTTTACTTTTGATATGAGTAGGTTTTAGAATCTGTTGCCTGTGAGACAATGGCATTTTTATCAACAAATGGCTGTAACACTGAGCACATTGAGTAATGTGTGTAATGTTAGTGACGTTACCATTTGCACTGATTTACCCAGTGGTAAGCGCCACTTTCTTGATGAAGGTAATGTGAAGAAAACACAGGTCTAGGCCACAAGTCCAGGCCACAACAGTTAACATGAATGGGCAGGGGGAAAGATATTGGACTTCAGCGCATACTAAATGCTTACTAAGGAGGGGGAGTGGATAATTTATGCACATGATGACCTGAAGGCGTTATTGCCTGCCAGCAGGGGTTAATGGATGCAATACTTTATGCAGTGCAGTCATTAACCGCTCCTGGTCCCCAAGTGCAGCCGTTAACTTTGCTGGGTAGTCAAAAAAAAAATTCCAGCTTAAGAGGGTCAAACTTTGGGGTCGACTTGTACATGAGGATGACCACATTCGAGGACATATGGGTAAGTATATTGGTTAGTCCGCATATCCTTCACTTATTTTGTTAAGTCCTACCCTTTAAAGCACCATTCTAGACAAAATGTGTTCTAAAAATCTAGAAGTGTTTTGCGATTACACTGCAAAAATGCAAGGACACCTGCTACATAATTTAAACCACGAGGTTACCTTTTCATTACTGTGCTGAAATTGCAATTCAACTATCCCTGCTCACAAATTTCTTGCCGGCTGCATTTTTGAGCATTTGTACTTCTGTTCCTAGCATCCAATGAAAATTGCAAAATGCAATTGAATACAAATCACATTGTAAATCCGTGGTGAAGTCACACGGCATCCACAGTTTTCAATTTGCAGTCTTCATTTACTTCAGTAATAGCATTGTCTTTAATTGATCATCATACTTTTCTGATTGTTATTGTGGTGATAGACTACTTGTGGATACTAACAGTTAGGTCTAATTAGATATGGCCTCCAACACTTGCACTTCGTGATTGCAGGATCTCAGGGAATGGTACATGGCAGCTTTGCCATTAAAATTGCTCTCATTGCAACTAGTCAGAAGGGGTGGCTACTGGCAGCCATATTGAAAACAGTATCTTGCTCGCATCATGCAGATTCTCCATGGGAACCAGAAGATGAGAAGGCTTGGCTCTCATTAATGGAGGATCAGCTTACTGAAACTTGTCTCATTATACGTCTTGCTTATTTTTACATCTAATCACTTAACTGATTCAGTTGCTGTTTTTTGGTCACTTCTGGTTGGCAGGCACAAGAATTCAATTCTGACCAATAGACAGTCTGTTGACTCTGGATCATTTGCTGATTGGAAATTAATATTGGCTCTTGTGTACTGTACATGACCTCAGCCTATCTTAAGCGGAATACTCACTTCAACGACGCAGGAAGATGCATCACAGCAATGTCCCAGGACGATGAGCATTCATCAATCCATCTTCCTGCCCATGGGAGCACATGACGTCTCGCAACAGCCCACGACAGGCACGAACGAGAGTACAAACGATCATGGCACTTTACGCGGGAGTCGTGGGTATCTGAAAGGTCCGATCCGCCTTAATGGTCATTATCATCGACGTGTATCGCGAAAAGTCATCTACCCAATAGCACACTCGTACCCACATTGCGAGATTGCATAAATGATCGCTCGATGCCCAAAAAAATCGATGGTCATTGGAAGAATCGTGGACAAAATCGCAGGGTGGGTACGAGCCTTTAGGCTAATCCTTTTCATGGACAGGCTGGCAAGTTAGAACAAAATGAGTCCTCTCTGCTTTGTAATGCTGTGACTAAGCTTTCAGTAGGGCCGGACACTCTTAAAACAATATTATATCAACAATGAAGTAATGCATTAGAAGCACTGAGCTCTGGATGGAATAGTGTGTGCCAGACAGATGTTTTCCTTAAAGGAAAATAAACCTACACGAGACTTTGGCTTGCTTAAAGCAGCTTCTGATTTGCATAAATCCATATCAGGCTGCTGTTAAAATGGATCTAAACTCAGAACTTCCTCTCTGCTTTAAAAGATTAAAGCCAATGGGTACCACTAATAAAAAAAAAAAAAGTCAAATACTCACCTAAGGAGAGGGAAGGCTCAGTCCTAATGAGCCTTCCCTCTCCTCTCCCGGTGCCCTCGGTGCTGTGCTGGCTCCCCCGTTCGCGTCCGCCGCCGCAGGGACTTCGGAGGTCTTCGGGATCACTCGGGCTTCCGAAGACGGGCCGCTCCATACTACGTACGCGCGAGCACGTCATAGAGGAGGCTCGCGCATGCGTAGTATGGAGCGGCCGCGTCCTCGGGAGCCCGAGTGCTCCCGAAGCCTTCCGAAAGCTCCCTTCGGCATGCGGCAGTGGCAGTATTTGACCGAACTGGTCGAATACTGCCACGGGGGATCCTGTGCGGGACCGGGCACCGGGAGAGGAGGGAAGGCTCATTAGGACCAAGCCTTCCCTCTCCTTAGGTGAGTATCTGACTTTTTGTTTTTTGAAACGGTAAACATTCACTTTAAGCACAGCATGAGAACCTTTAGGCCTTGTTCACATCTAAAATCGAAATCGCTGACACCAGCATTTTGCGATTTTGTGCACAATTATTTTTAGCGCCTCCTGGAGCTTACCTGCGCATTGCGATTTTTGTAAATCGCTTTTGCAGAGCGATTTGTTTTTTCACTTTCTGACGCATGTCAGGAAGTGAACTCTTTGGCCTGGAAAAGAATAAATACAATGTATTTATTCTTAAAAGCGCTGGGGAAATCGCAATACCAAGTGCTTTTTCAAGTGTTTTGCGATTTCCCTATACCTGCTATTATAAGCAAATCGCCCCCAAAATGGCACAGGCAGCGCTTTGGTGAGCGGATCGTAATCGAACCGCTCAGATGTGAACAATCTCATAGGGAATCATTGCACAAACGCTTTTAGGGCGATTTTCATAATCGCCGGCACATAAAAAAATCCCGAAAATGCCCTTAGCGTGAACAAGCCCTTAGGGCCTATTTTCAATTGGGTACCACATGTTTCTGAATCGGACAGGGCACCCATGCTGCTGCTGTTATTGGATAAAGCCTGGTACACTCCTTCAAAGAAGATTGGCAAATTTTGCCCGGGCCATGTGATTTTGAATACTATGAACAGATTGTGTAGGTACTCAGATACTACATGGATGTGGTAAAATTGGTCAGTGTTTAACCAATCAAAATTGAAGGTGTATACCACCTTTATTCACAATGACAGGTTGTGTTGCCTCAGACAATATAATCACACAGCAAACGTGATGCAATTATACAGTATGTTATCGGTAAGTTTACATCAGCATGTTAGTAGTGCCGTGCAGTGGAATCTGTCAGCATAACATGAGGCATGATGTGTGGTGCTTCCATTTGCAGTGAAGCCTACTGTTTTATAGGGAATGCAACAACTTAGTGTGAACCTAGCTTAATATTCTTGTAATGTCCACCAGGCTCAGAACAAGTGCAACGGCTCTCCCTGCATCACCACCTGCATTCTGAGAGGGTCACAATTGCCTGTCATATGTGGCATGCAACTTACTGTATTAACTGTGTCATGGTTGATTGCAGTCTGTCAACTGCTGGCCCAACTGCCTGGGTGATACTTCCATTTGGTTTAATATGTAGCATCCAAATTGTATTAGATTCCCTGATGCTGTGTAGCTGAACCACAGGGAAGCTGTGCAGTGCATCCATCTAAGTAAACTTACCTGGCTACTTACCTTCAGAGAAAGTAGGAAGTATGCTTTTTGCAACCCACACCCTCCATATTCCTCTCAGGTGAGGTTTTCTTGTTAGTAAAAGCTATTGAAGTTTCATTGGGAAAAAAGTACTTGTGAATTATGTAATAATGGGCAGTGAATAAATATTAGCCATTAGTTCATGTAGTGGACACAATAACCAGGTTTTGGCAGAGAATGTACTTTATATATAGATCTCCTACAGTGTACTACACCCACAAAGCCGAAGTAGTGGCCAGGAAATGAAAGCCACTTTACACAATTCAATAAGCCAGCAGTATAGCACAGCCGCTGGCTAACTGATCAGCGGTAGGCCACATACACACATCAGACCATAGTCTTTTGAAAATGAAAGATCACAGACCAATTTTACCCCCTTCCATGTAGTATGAGAGCCATACCTACAGTCTTTTCTATGGAGCTGAACTCCCCATCAGAAAAAAATCTTTGCAAGATGCTGCACACACATATGCTGTACAGACACAAAAGATCAGTATCTGCAAAAGATCTGTTCCTGCCAAAGATCCGTTCCTGCAAATTGCATTCATAGTCTATGAGATCTGCAGATCATCATACACACCTTTTTAACTGACATTCATCTGCAGATCAGACAATCATCTGCAGATCTGAAAATCCATCCTGGTGGATCTGATCTGCAGATGAATGTCTGTTAAACAAGGTGTGTATGATGATCTGCAGATATCATAGATTACGAATGCATTTTGCAGGAACGGATCTTTGGCAGGAACAGATCTTTTGCAGATACTGATCTTTTGAATGTCTACAGCATCTTTGTGTGCAGCATCTTGCAAAGATTTCTGTCTGATGTGGAGTTCAGCTCCATAGAATAGACTGTGTAGGTATGGCTCTCATACTACATGGAAGGGGGTAAAATTGGTCTGTGATCTTTCATTTTCAAAAGACTATGGTCTGATGTGTGTATGAGCCTGTAGGGATAGTCAATGACATGCAACTAATTGATGCAGAAATCTGCAAATATTGTATGCAGATTTGGGCAACTTGACCAAATGAATTTTGCTTTGGTGGGGCCCCCAATCTGCATAAATTTGGATCCAAATTTTCTTCACCCTACATCAACTGAGAATTATTTTAATTTCCTTGACCTTCCTTAATCAGTGGCAGTGGCTCTATTTGCCAGCAGCTTCTTCTGTTACCCGGGTGACTGTGAATTGCATGTAAGGTGAATTCTCCACTCATCACTTATAATAAGCAGAGGACTTGTCTTTTCGTCAGCTAACTACAGACTATAAATATCTTGAACAGCTATCACCATGCAAAACAGAATTGGCAGGAAGTCTTAGTCACTTATGCTCTGTGTATATGCGCTTTTTTTTTACTATTTATGACTAATATAAATGTTTACTTGGTGCTGAAGTTGAATTTATTCACCAAGTAGACAGCCCAATGTATTTCCAGGATTTATTTGCTGAAATTTCTCCTTGTGCTGGGCAGGGAACATGTTTACACTGTGCAGTAACTTGCTGTGTACATGCTGTGTTCTGCTCTGACCAGGGAATTAAGTGGAAGCAAATGGGTTAGCACGGATTCTCAGACATAGGGTCTTCCCATGGGTTCATAGGGTGCTAATTTCAAAAGTACATTTAAAGAGACTCAGTAACAAAAATTGCATCCTGTTTTTTATCATCCTACAAGTTCCAAAAGCTATTTTAATGTGTTCTGGCTTACTGCAGCACTTTCTGCTATCACAGTCTCTGTAATAAATCAATGTATCTTTCCCCTGTCAGACTTGTCAGCCTGTGTCTGGAAGGCTGCCAAGTTCTTCAGTGTTGTGGTTCTGCTATGAACTCCCCCTTCCAGGCCCCTCTCTGCACACTGCCTGTGTATTATTTAGATTAGAGCAGCTTCTCTCTTCTCTTATCTTTTACAAGCTGGATAAATCCTCCTCTGAGCTGGCTGGGCTTTCACATACTGAGGAAATTCAGACAAGGGCAAAGCTGTTTGCAGGAAGAGCAGCCTGAAACTTCAGTGCATGAGAGATGCAGGGGGAAAGAAACACACAAATGATCTCTTGAGATTCAAAAGGAAGGGTGTATACAGCCTGCTTGTGTATGGATGTATTTTCTATGTGTGGACATACTGTACATCAACCTACTTCCTGTTTTGGTGGCCATTTTGTTTGTTTATAAACAAACTTTTTAAAACTGTTTTTAACCTCTTTTAATGCGGCGAGGAGCGGCGAAATTGTGACAGAGGGTAATAGGAGATGTCCCCTAACGCACTGGTATGTTTACTTTTGTGTGATTTTAACAATACAGATTCTCTTTAAAGACACCGTCTGATAGTTTAGTAAGCAGAGTGACTAAATGTCTCATTTGATGTCACACAAGACTTCTAAAGCTAGATGTACACGTATCCACGGACTACATCTCCCAGCATGCATTGCGACAGGAGAATAAAACTTTGATGTGCAAAACAACTTTTTCTTCAAGGAGAGGGAGGAGTCATCCAAGTTTTCCAGAACAGTGCAGGTGTCACTGTTTCCTACTTACATCCTCACCAGGTTCACATACATTATTTGGTCATGCTTACAATATGAAAGAACTGGGACACCTGAGGGTTAAGATATAAACTACTGTATTTTCCAATGAAGTCAAATGAATTTGGCATAAATTTGACTTTATTGGAAAGTGACTTACTTACAAACTCAATTTTCGGATTTAGGAATTTGGCATGAGGTTGATGAATTTAAAATAAGCCTTTGAATAAAATTGCAGATGTTTACTATATCTTTAGGTGTTCCAGTTCTTTCATATCAGACTGATTGGTGTGGTGATTACCTCTGTATTTGCTATTCTATGGAAATCCTAATAAAAACACATGTACCGTATATGCATGCCCACAATAAGGCCTTTTCTAAGTGCTTGTGATTTTAAAAAGCTCTTGCTAATGTAATGCTATGGGGATTTTTAAGAAAAAAAATCCCATCTCTCATGGGATCACACACATAGCATTACATTAGCGAGAGCTTTTCAAATCAGTGTTTACCAAAAGCTTAGAAAAGCGCTGCTAGTGGGTCCCAGGCCTAAGTCATTGCCCTACTCCACTTTAGGGATGCCTAGTGTGCCACACAATTCTCCCTCCATTGGTACCTAGAGAGCTTACATGTAATAGAGGTCCGAAGAAAAATGGGCACCAGGTAATACTGATAGTAGAATATGGGATAGTAGAATATTCTGCTATCCCAATAGTAGAATATCGATATTTATAACAATGTTCACTAACAATCTGTACCCTAATCCTCACACTATCCCTCCCCTATCTTGCCTAAAAGCTTGTACCTACCTTGCGATTTTGTGCCCAATTCCTCCAGAGAGCGATCATTTCTGCGATCTTGTGATGTGAGTACGAGTGTGTGATTAGATGGATGACGCTTTGCGACTTGTGGGGATAATGACCGTCATGGCGGATCGGATATAAGATCCCTCACGACTCCCGCGCAAAGTGCTGCGATCGTTTGAACTCTTGTTTGCGCCCGCCGTTTGTCATCACATGTTCCCGCAGGCAGGAAGATGGATTGGGGACTGCTCAATGTTGGGGGAGGTTGCTGTGATCCATCTTCCTGCATCTTCAGGTGAGCATTCACCCTAACTCTAACAACTCCCCTCCTACTCCTATCACTTATAGAAAACAAATAAAAAGAGAGGAGAGGAGCGCTCTCTGGTGCATTAACCTTTTTAA
Organism: Hyperolius riggenbachi; assembly: GCF_040937935.1. NCBI lineage: Eukaryota > Metazoa > Chordata > Amphibia > Anura > Hyperoliidae > Hyperolius > Hyperolius riggenbachi. The sequence continues at coordinate 119,006,462 of NC_090651.1, read as the reverse complement.
TATTGCGACTTTGCGCAAGGTTTAAAAAATCAAACTTACAAGATTACATATAAAATCAAGCTCATCGCAAGTTTTGCATATCACCATGTCCTATAGATGGACGAAGGCGTCGAAACGCGTTATGACGTATTAGGCGCAGGGCAGCTGCCACCATCCTCCCGTGATCCTGACCCCACTGGCATTATTGGATCCCCTGGATCACCACTACTACTGGCCATAGTATGGGGGCGACCAGACCGGAGATTCCATCTATAGGACATGGTGATATGCAAAACTTGCGATGAGCTTGATTTTATATGTAATCTTGTAAGTTTGATTTTTTAAACCTTGCGCAAAGACGCAATATTAAAAAGGTTAATGCACCAGAGAGCGCTCCTCTCCTCTCTTTTTATTTGTTTTCTACAGTTGGTTCACTCTAACCCCAAAGTAACCGAGGAGCAGCACTTATTGGTGACATTATTGTTTGTGTGTGGAGATCCATCCAACTGAGCGCATTGGTGCTTTGCGTTGTTGTACCCCTATCACTTAACCTAGTAATTAATCAGGCAAGCCAAGCCAGTAATTAAGTCACAGTGTGATGAAACGCATAGGGTGGAGTCGGAGGTGCGCACTAACATCAGACATGGAAGCCGGGTGGATTGTAGGTGACGTGCTGCTCTGTGTTCTGCGGCCAGAGTATATGCCTGTCACATAGTCCCTGGCGCTTTATATTAAAGTTTTTTTAACCTGCAATTAGGCCTGAACGATTTTAGGAAAAAATTGAATTGAGCGATTTATGTCCAAAATTAAGATTTCGATTTGATTCACGATTTCCTTCAAATCAAGCTTTGTTTCCCCCCCCCCCCCCTTTGTGCCTCTCTGTTCCCCGTCTCTCCCTGTCTCTCATTGTGCCCCCTTTGCCTCTTCATGCCTCCTCTGGGTCTCTTTCTTGCCTCCTTTGTGTTTCTGTGCCCACGCTGTCTCTCTCTGTGCCTCCTCTGTCCCCCAAGTTGCATCAGTTCTGGACATAGCTTCAAGCACTAGTTCAGAGATGCCCGTCTATCCACTTTGCCTCCTGCAGGCTCTAATGCACGGCATACTTCCTGTATATCATGTGACATACAGGAACCCAAAGTTTTGCCAAGCACAAGAGGAGGCAGAGGGCGATAGAAGATGGAAGGTATGTCCAACGCTGCGGGCACTGGGACTTTGGGAAAGTTTGAAGGCGCTTCTTCAAACTTCCTCATGTGGAAATGACATGATCGCAATATTCGCCGCTTTGACGATTCTGAAATTGTGATCTTGGTGATCGCGATTTCGATTTCAATTCGATTTATCTTTTAGGCCTACCTGCAATGCTGGAATGGATATCCTTGGCTGACTTATCTGATACCTTTTGGTGAGTGGATGCACCAGGGGGTGACCTGTATTTCTTAACCTTCCCGTGGTGGTGGCACTACCCCCAGGAGTGCAGCACTGGTTGCTATTTGTGGAATTTCTCCAACAATATTGGCACTATGTGCGGATTGTGAATTGGGTTTTGCAGGGTTGTCTGCCACTATATTGATAGTGGGTAGAGACGTGAGGCGCAGTGGTCTATTGCTATAATCTGTCCGGGGTGGAGTGACCCTTTCATTGCTGTGATCCCGTGAGTACTATAAACTTCCCATTTGTAGCGCAGTAGTTGATTGCTTTTTGAAGAATTGTGAACCTCTTTTACACTTTTGATACATTACAATATTACAGTATGCCCATCTTTCAAAAACGTTCTGGTTTCCTCAAATAATTTGCTCATTATATGTATATATGCTTGTAATTCTACATGAGAACTATTGGTGAAGTAGCACACCATTGAGGATATGGTTTTTGGTCTCCCAATATATACAAATAGAGTTTAACTCACCTGCCAGACAACATGTTGGCCACTTAAATAAACAGGTTAAAGATGTTTTTTAAACTACATTTCTTACACTTATAATGCATTTGTTTGTGTAGACCAGAGCTCATAGCCACGATCTATCTATTGAATCATATAAATAATAACATCAAAGCAGTAGATAACTAATGCTCAACCACTTATGCAATGCTATGTGCTTCTGATTATACTGACGTAGGTTTTTGTATAGACATTTACAGGCATTTCCTAAAAAAAAAAAGAGTTAAAGCAAAACTACAGGAATTTAGCTCAATATTCCAGTAAAAAGTAAATTAATGTTGACAGATGAGGTTGATTTTAGCAGGATTACTCAGAGACCTTCAGCCATCAGTATCCCCCATGGCTAGTGGGACTGTAGTGCTGCCTTTTAATCAGACCACGTCTGGAGCACTAAAACACAATTATGAAAAATGTGTTCTGGGTGCAGTCAAGATCAGAGCCACCTCTCATACCACACCTCTGTTGCAATTATGAAATAGTAGGGGGCAGTATAATTTGGAGCTGAACTTTACTGTGGAACGCTGAAATACTAGTAGAAAACCCTCCTGTTTGTGTTTATAAAAGAGTGAAGAAGTTACTCATAGGTCTCTCAAGTCCTGAAAACTGACCCACAAAACTGCAGCAGGAGAATGAGAGGTGCTTGTGCTGTTTTGCGAATGTTACTCAGTGCCGTGTATGATTGTAGAACACTTTCTATTCCTCTCCTAGCAACCAAACATGGCACAACTGGGAGGAACTTCAGCCAATCTCTTCATATATGAGGGCCTGTTGTGTTTCGGGATTGTTCTCCATTACCTCCTGATAATACTTGTGTGCTGTCATCTATATTCCCACGCGTGTGCAGACATGGATTTAGTGCTTTCATCCAATTACATTTGAAAATAATTCCCAAGCATGAATCAGTTGGATGAAGTAAATATGATTACCAGCTGTAAAAATCACCACCACCCAGTTTTATAACAGATTTCGCAAATCATTAAGATTCATGTTAAGAATAACATGCAGAAACAACCTTCACATATTCTTCATAGCTTATAGAAGTAACACCTTACAACTTAAAGAGACACTGAAGCGAATGATATAATGAATTGGTTGTGTAGTACAGCTAAAGGTGGCCATACACTCATAAGATTAGCAGCAGATAGATCATCAGATAGATTTTCTGATCTATTTGATGTGTTTAGGAACATTTTTTTACTAGGAACAGATTTCCAATAGATTTCAGTATGATATCTATTGAAAATCGATCTGATGGCATTTTTTTGCCATCAGATTTCGATTAGGTCCCATGCAAATTGATAAGCAATCTCTTCAGATCAACCTAGATGTTCCATCATGTCAGATCGATCAAAATCGGCCGCAAATCGATCGGGCAATCGATTTGCGATCGATCGATTGGCAGAAAATTGGCTGAGTGTATGGCCACCTTAAGAAATAAAGCATAAGGAGCAGAGACCTAAGTCTAATATTTGTTTCCAGTACAGGAAGAGCTAAGAAACTCCAGTTGTTATCTATGCAAATTGCCATTAAGCTTCACGACTTTGAAAGTCGCAGAGAGCTCTGACTTCTGATTAGGTTATCTCAACTGTATTGTGTTTTTCTTTTGCAGAGAACAGTTCAGGGCAGTTCAAAAGTTCACTGCCTGTTCTATAAAAACATTTTGAATGCTGAGTAATGTGTAAACTGCAAATATTCGAGAATTATGCAATGTTATAAAAAAAAAGCTGTATAACTGAAAATAAAAACATGAGAATATTTTTTTTGCTACCAATGTTCTAGTAATTACCCCTACTACACAACCAATTCCTGATATCATATTTTTTTTTTATTTTGCTTCAGTGGCTCTTTAAAGAGGACCTACCTACACTCTTCCACAGGAAAGAAGGAAAACACAGGCAACCCTACTTTGTTTGTATTTAGACATAATAGCCTGTCTAATTCTCCCTTATCTGCTAGTAATGAGCCACTGTAATTTGAGCGGTCAGCTATGTCTGCTCTATGCCACGGTGTGCCGTTCAGACAGGCTATATGTAAACATGGGAGTTTAAACCTTTCTGTGCTCCCAGCAAACCAGGAAGTACTGTAACTGCAGCATCTCTGAGGAGCTCTATAAGCTGTAAATAGGAAATGTTCTTTTGTAAAGGTTATTATGCTGTTGCTTATCTTTAGAGCAGAGAGTAAGTCCTGGGTTTAGGTCCACTTTAAAGGCTTGTTGGGGGTTTTTCGGAGGAGGTGGGGGGTTCCAGTGCTGGATTACCTCTTCTTAGGAAGAAGGAGGGGCACTTGTATTCCCTAGCAGTGTTCCCCAACCCTGTCATCAAGGCCCACCAACAGTACATGTTTTGGGGAAATCCACACAGGTAGTTAATCAGCTCTGCTGAGACACTAATTACCCCCACCTGTGCATGTTTGTGGTTTCCTGCAAAGCATGTAGTGTTGGAGGGCCTTGAGGACAGGGTTGGGGAACTGTGCCCTACAGGTACACTTTAACAACTTAAATACCAGCGGTCTCTGCCTCCTTAAAGACCAGAGGCCGCTGATACAGAAACGGCGGAATGTCGACGATCGCCGCACATACCCGCCGCAACTGCCGTCACCGCTGCATGTCGGGAACCTGGGCCACCCGCAGAGTTCCTGTGAGCCAGTCAGGAGCTGCTTTCATTGTCTCCTGTCCCTGTCTTTTAGTGTAAGCCAATGGGAGTTGCTTACATTGAAAGACAGGGCCGGGAGCCAATGAAATCGGCTCCTGACCCGCTCATAGGGCTCTGCCTTCATAAAGACAGGAACGGCAAGTATCGGTAAGCTGCAATGGGAGATGGCGGGGATTCAGTGGCAAGATCGGCGGGAGCGATGAAAACGGTGGATGCGCACAGCGGAGGTGAGTTGAAATCTACGCCCTGGCAGCCAGATATCCATCAAAACAGGGCTTAGATTTCAACTACTAAGTTCCTTAAGTAGTTAAGCTCTAGGATTATGAGGCATGCAGGTAAAGCTACCACGCAAAAGCAGTGCAGGGTAAAATTAGTGTGCTGCATCAGGCAGTCCTGCACTTCCTGGTGGGGGAACTTGGGCTGTGTCTTTGCGTTAAAGGGGTTCTTTCGCGAAAAAAGTAGGCAGTTGACAGGTGTGACAGATGACAGGTTTGGGGCCAGTCCATCTTTTTAAGGGGGATTTTCAGGGCTTTCTTGGTTTTCAACAGCATTTCCTGAACAACAGTTGCAAAATCTAACTGACATAATAGTGTGCAAGTGATTAGGGAGGCCGGCTGGTATCTTGCTATTTTGGCAGTTAAACTGCTGTTCAGGAAATCCCCCTTAAAAATAATAATAATAATAATAATGGCAGTATTTGTATAGCGCCTTTCTCCTGTCGGACTCAAAGCGCTTGCGAGGCAGCCACTAGAGCGCACTCAGTAGGCAGTAGCAGTGTTAGGGAGTCTTGCCCAATGAACTCCTTACTGAATTACTGGCTTACTGAACAGGCAGAGCCGAGATTCGAACCCAGGTCTCCCATGTCAGAGGCAGAGCCCTTAACCAGTACACCATCCAGCCACTGCAAAAAGATGGACTGGCCCAAAACCTGTCATCTGTCACATTTTTTAACTGCCTACTTTTTTCGCGAAAGAACCCCTTTAAGGAGCTCTGGCTTGTGCTCGAAGATGTTTGTCCAGTTATTCCCCTTAATGTGACCTCAACTGGTCTTCCCAACCTTGCTATAGACCCTGCCTTTTGTATGACTCTGCCTTATGTGCTGCCAACTCCAACCCTGACCTGTTCTCAAACTCTGCCTTGTCTGTCTCCAGTAACGACTCTGGCCGGTTCTATGTCTCTGACATGTCAGCTATCAGTACTGACCTCAACCTGTTCTATGACTCTGCCCTGTCTCCCACCAGTACCAACCTTGACCTATCCTACTACTCTGCTCGACTTTGGCATCTCTTAACTGTGGACTTTCCTTTTCTCACTTTCTCCAGTGGAGAAATCCCAGGGGGCCACAACCTAATACTTATTAACAGCAAAGTAGTCTGCTCACCACTTGAAGAAGTGGCCCATCAACTCTTGTTGGATGCTCTGGTGAAGACCAGAAACTGAGTAGACTTAATGCCCTGGTAGAGCCCACGTCAGCCACTGGTGTCAGGGTAAATTTGTTCCAGCAACCTTGACAAAGAGAGTGATAAAGAGGAGACTGGGAGACGTACTGAAAGAAACAGCTACAAGAAAAAGTGAAAGGGACAGCTGAGGAAGTGTGAGAGACAACTGAGAAAGATAGTGAGAGACAACTGAGAAAGAGAAAGCTAAAAGGAAGGGAGTTGGAGAGACACAAGTATTCGGGGAGAGGGGCAGCAAACATGAAGAGATGGAGCTAAAAGGCAGAATGGGAGAGACAGCGAAAAAAGAGAGAGTGAGAGATATAGTGAAGATAGTGACAGTCAGGAAGGAGAAATAGTGAGAGAGACAACCAAGATAGAGAAAAAAAAAGATAGACAGCCAAGAAGTAGAAAAAAGAGAGAGAGGCAGCCAAAGGACTTTGCAAATCCATTGTGCCAGCTTATGTAAACTCTTTCAAACAGTGACACATATATTTTCTCCATGAGCATGTAGTTTAGTATCATTTGGGATAGAGCAGTGCTGCACAATAAATTAAATTGCAAACGCTAAGACAATAACAAAAACAAGACAAAGGAGGGGAAGCGGGCTCTACCCCATCAGGATTACTGTCATCTACTTGCCATGTTTTCCAGGCCAAGGATGTGAGATATGAGCTTCATTGGGTATGCGAGTTACAAAAGGGATTAAAATGTAAAATGAATGGACATGGAAACTGTAGCTCTGCTGAATATAATCTAAGTAGCAGGAAGCATTTCTTCCATAGCAAGTTGTCACCAGTTATACTCCTCATCATGGTTCATTTGTGCAGGAGATACAGGACTGCTGGAGCCTGTACATGTAATTAGACTTTTCCTTCTATAATGCACTCAGATGTGAACCATTACCTAAATGAGAACATTTTAATGCCTTTCAGAGATTCACCAGAGGGACTCCTGGGTAAAAACGCATTGCTGTCTGTAAAAAGCTTTGTTTTTCAAATGAATGGCTGTAACACTGCACAAGAGATGATGTATAAGGCCCCGTTCACATTGGCTGGCAAAACAGTCCATGTAGCAGACCATACCCTACCAAAATGGATCCTTACGGATGCGAACGGATCCAATGTTAACCACTTGATCCATTCACATTGCTCCATAAGTTTGGGGAGGCTGCGATAATTCCTGAGCGACGGGCGCGTCACATTGACCGCAGGCTAACATAACGGATCAAAAACTGATGCCAAATAAAAACTGATCTGTTTCCTGTATCAGTTTTTACATGGATCAGTTGTTGATCCGTCCAGTGTGAATCAGCCTTATACAGCAGAATAATATGCATTGTGTGTACTATCTATAGGGTAACAGAATAAACAGGTCACCGGGCCCGTTCCATGACTTTGGTATTGGTCCTCACCTTGCTATCATGAAGATAGGCTATTACAAAACGCTGCTGCTTACATGTTTGCAGTGACCCTTAAAGCGGAATATAACCCTGCATTTCAACTTTGCTCTAAAACATTATTTACAGCATATTATATGCAACCAGCATTATTTTTTTTTACTAGACCAGCATTGGAAGGGTTACACACAGAGCTTTAAAGTTCCTTGGAGAGAACTGCTCCCCGCAGCCGAAGTGATACATACATTTAAATAAACAGATTGTAACAAGTGAGGAATGTTACACACTCCTTGTCTGTCCTCCAGCTCCTGCACAGTCAGAGATAGTGAATCACATTTCACACTTGTTACATTCTGTTTAGTTAAATGTATCTATCTAAACTTACGCTACAGGGAACAGTTCTCTCCAGGAACTTTAAAGCTCTGTGTGCAACCCTTCCAATGCTGGTCTGGTAAAAAAAAAATGCTGGTTGCATATAATATGCTGTAAATAATGTTTTACAGCAAAGTTGAAATGCAGGGTTATATTCCGCCTTAAGGGGAGGAGGGATGACGGCACGGCAGACGATGTAGCGGTTTCTGATGGGCAAGGTGAGAAAGTGAACAATGTGGTTATGTGTTGTTCCAGAAGATCCACTTTGCCAGATTTTAAGCGAACACATGCAAGATTCCTGCCTGAGATGATTGTGAAAGTCCGCCTTGGCTGAGTATCATCTACCATGTGTACCCGCCATATACAGTATATCTGAGTGTGTTTGGATGTGCACTCATTCCAATTATCATGAACTCTCAGCTTGGACTTCTCCAGAATCTACAGTACACGTTGCTGATCCTCTAATTTTTGTTCACTTTAAAACTTAGATAAAAAAGTAAGCTTTGCCTTGAACATGCCTAAATTAGTGTGTGATTTTCTAATTAAATTATCTTTCTCATCCCCACTGTACTATACTTCTGTAAGGCTTATGTGAAAGGTCTATGCTACCTCAGGTACTAACTTACTGTCAGCCATGGGACTACACTTCCCATGATACATAGCAGTGCTGGTTAACCACTTCACAACCGAGGGGTTTTACCCCTTCAGCATCCAAGCAATTTTCACCTTTCAGCTCCTTCCATTCATTTGCCAATAACTTTATCTCTACTTATCAGAATTAAATGTGTTAAATGTGTTTTTTTTATCACTAATTAGGCTTACTTTGGGTGGTACATTATGCCAAGAATTTTTTTATTTTAAATGTTTTTTAATGGAAAAATAAGAAAAAAATTGGAAAAAAATCCTTATTTTTCAGTTTTCGGCCATTATAATTTTTAAATAATGCATGCTACCGTAATTAAAATCCACGTAATTAATGTGCCCATTTGTACCGGTTATTACACCATTTAAATGATGTTCCTATCACAATGTCTGGTGCCAATATTTTATTAGGAAATAAAGATGCATTTTTTTTCAGTTTTGCATCCATCATTAATAAAAAGCCCATAATTTATAAAGTAACAGTATTATACCGTCTTGACATACATATTAAAAAAGTTCAGTCCCTAAGAAAACTATTAATGCATTTTTTATAATTGTAAATTTATTTCATTGTATTTTTTTACAAAAAAAATAAATGTTGGTAACTATTGGGGAGTGTGGGAGGTAAGGGGTTAATTTAAAATGTAAAAACAGGTCTTTGTATTTAAAAAAAAGTACTTTTAGATGTAGTTTTACTATTTGGCTACAATATGGCCTCAGTCTTTTTTTTGTTATATGTCCTGTAAGCGAAATATGTATGCTTACAGGAAGTGTACTGAAGATGGGAAACTTTTATTTATTAGAATGATCGTGCAGCTTCTCATAAAAGGCGCCGATAATTGCTACGGGGACTTAGATCAATGATTAGGAATTGCTTTCTCATTCATTGATCTCCTGGCGGGCAGATGGCAACATGAACGAGCGCACAAATAAGCGGGAGCGCTTTCAGCAGTGGTAGCAGCGGGAGTACGTATATTTACTCCCCTGGGCGGTTAGATGAAGTCTGCAGGGGAGTAGATATACTGTACTGGAGCTGTGAAGTGGTTAAGGACAAAATTCTTGAATGTAAGGCAAGCAATTGCAGAGGACACCTGTAACTTTAGGTTTTCAACCAAAATGTACACAAAGAATTGCCTTGGGCACTGAAATTCTAGTTGGAGTCTCACAGATACTGACTTTCTGGGTGTAATACAGGTCCTAATCGAATGTATGTTAGAGTACAGGGGAAGAATCCTTGTGACGGAAAATCGTTCAGCAAAATAACATTCAGCTAGAGTATGTATACATACTCCCTAAAGTAGCCCCAAAAGTTTTTATCTGTGAAGAGTGCAGGTGATGCCTCCAGTGAATGTTCCTTCTTGTTCTCTTATTTCTTCAGCAGGTGTTACAAACATTGTGGTGAAGATACAGTGGTTTTAAAAACCAATATGGCCAATGATCCTGTTAAATGTTTTTGGCAATATGGTGGCTTTGACTAAGAGAGCCAATTATTCACTTAGCAGAACCATGAGTGGAAGTAATGGGATGGATGAAGATTGTTAGACAAAGACACTTGCTACCAATATTACCACTTCCCCAGGGAACAAGGGACAAGGTAGGGAAGGACGGATAATCAGAGGTAGCCTTCGTGGGGAAGTGAATATCTCCTTTTCACATCATATGATTTTTTTAAAATTTTGCCTGGAGAAGAGCTTTAACAGTAGTCTCTGAAACAAGGTGGCTAGGTCTACACCCCTGCCAGCCAGAAGTTGGTTGACTCTTTTGTATCTGGCTTTATGGAGATGAGAGGCCTGGCACTTGTAGCTCCAGGAGCTGTTTGTAGCTGTTAACCTGAAGTGCAATAAAAACTGAGTGAAGGCACAGAATCTGCTGACTCTAAAGTATCCAACAGCATTGATTTCTGACGGGAATGGTCAAATTAAGTTCAGGGCTTTAACAGGCCTTGGAATTTTGCAGCCTTGTTTTCAAACATCCATCTTTTGCCCTGCAGACAATGTGAACAAATACTGACCTCTACAATATAATGTGCCACTACCAAAAATGTCCTCATAGTATTTGGGCATTTTCACCTTGCAGCAGCTGGAGAAAGATAGTGGCGTATCAAGTATTTAGGTATATCACAAATAGGGTTTGATGTGAAAAACCACACAAGCTTGTTTTTCAATAGCTTGAACTTCATCCAGTAGTGTGCTCATGCATAGAATATTTGACTGATTAAACCTGATGTCTTTACATTTTTTCAACATTAGTTTGATAGAAATGGTTATGTGACATGGGCCACCAATCACAGTCTCAGTTTTTGCTAAAGATAAAGTGATTCATGGGGATCTATTCTTCACTGCCATAACAGAGGTACTGAGAGCAATGAGGATCTAACGTTGTCTCATGGGAGGGAGGCTTTTGCTTCTGGAATGAGAAAACATCTGGCCTGTTTTGATTTCCTGTTTGTCCTTTTTTATGAATAGCTGAGCTTTTCCAAGCTTACAACACCACATAAACATGTACACATTGACTTTTACAGTACCTCAAGCAGAATACAAGTCAACACAAAAAGGAAAATGTTAAATGAGATATTATTTCCTATTTCTATAGTGCCTAACATCTTCCGAAGCACTGTACATAGCGCAAAACAAATAGTGGGGAGCATAGATACATGAGACGTTCAAATCTGTGTACAATCAGGACACCCACCAATACAAATACAAGTGGCTGGATAGTGTACTGGTTAAGGGCCTGCACCTATTCAGTAAGGAGTCCTTACGTAAGACTCCTTTACTCTGCACTGCGGGTCTCAATAGCTTTGAGTACCTCAGGAGAAAAGTGCTATACAAATGTTAGAATTTTAAATACATACATAGTTTGTGTGGTTTGAGACCTCTCCAATGCTGTTGTATGTTTATCTGATACATTACAGCAGAATTAAAAACACAAGGAGGGGGTCCATGTCCTTGTGATTACAAGCTAGAGGGTAATGGGTTGGAAATGTTAGGGAAGGAGAGGTGATGAGGCAGTGAACCTCCAATAGCAAATTCTAGGCTTGTATGAACAGGTGTGTTTTGAGAGCACATTTAAATGTTTACAGGGTGGGAGAATTAAGGGCAGGTTGTGAGAGAGTTCCAATCAAGAGGTGATATTCGTGAGAAGGCCTGGATGCAGGATTGAGAGGAGGTGACCATCCTAGAGGACAAGAGGGTCTCCTGAGAGGAGCAAAGGTTCAGGGTGGGATGGTGTCTGCAGATTAATGAGGGAAATGTAAGGAAGTGACAAATCATGTAGAGCTTTGTATGATAGGGTGAGAAGTTTAAACTGGATCCTTTGGGTAATACTGTAGGTAGCCAATGGAGAGATTGGCAGAGAGGTGCTACGTCAGAGTTGTGGGAGGAGAGGTGAATGAGCCAGGCAGCAGACAGTGGGGACTGGATAAGTGCTAGTCTTGTTTTTGGTAGACCGCAACGTAGGGTGCTGCAGTAGTCAGGACGGGATATCATTAGAGCATGTAAATGAATTTTAGTAGCCTCCTGTGGAAGAAGGGAACAAAAGTTTTTGAGACGGAAGTAGCAAGAGATAGTTAATGCGTTAATATATGGTGTAAATGAGCAAAATCCAATGTTACCCCCAGGAAAATTTATAAACAATATAATGCAATGGCCTACCTAAAAGTTCCTTACAAATGAAAGCCATGCGGTAAGACATGAATACAACACAACTGTTAATACATATTTGTTCCCAACAGCTCAATCCTGAAACAAAATCTGACATTGTGTGGCCAGCATGGCAGCCCTTACACTCTGTCACTAACACTCTGTCACTATTTAATTAGACTTCCTTGGTACAGGATGTTCACCATTACTGAAACTATCCCAGACACAGGCTGCACTGTGATAGGGAGCAGTGGAGATGTTGTGGATATGATATGTTATGTAAACGTGTCATTGTGTGGATTCAGTGCTGCCTGAAGCAGAAGCTGCTTATTGTTCTTATGACAGAACATTACAGGAATTCAACAATGCTTGAAGATAGCATGTGGAAGCGTTAACTCAAACTTCTTTTGTTTTGTTGCCTAATCTTATCTTGGGGCTGCTGGCAAGAATATCCGGACATTCACACTTGTATGTAGACACAATAACACCCACTATTTGCATGATATCGTTGTTGTTAGTTTAACTATCTTGCCTTTATTATTTGTGGGTGTGGAAAATTTCATGGAGAAGTTATCTCAGTGTAGTGAATTCCTGTTTTTTTTTTCAAAATATAAGACTTTTTTTCTTCCCCAAAACTGAGAGGAAAAAGTGGGTGCATCTTATATACTGAATATACAATAAATGTTGTGCAGAGTGTGCAGGGAGCACTTGCAACATCCAGCGCTGCGCTCCTCTCCCACGTCGCTCCGGTCCGGCTTCTCCAAACATTCCTCTTCTCCTCCAGCAACTAGTATAGCTGTACACAGCATCCGCCTGCCGCTGTACAGCTCTGGGTCATCCAGGTGGCCTCGTAATTCCGCATTGGTCCACCGCTGGTGTTACAGTATCTGAACCAATGTGGAAGTACGGAGACCAAGTGAAACAGAGGACCCTGATCTGTACAGCGGCAGGTGGCCGCTGTGTACAGCTATATCGGAGGTGAAGAGGAACGCTTGGAGAAGCCGGAGCAAGGTGGTCAAGGAGCATGGCGCTGGATGGGTAAGAGCTGAATTGTTAGTGCAGTGTAGCTTAGTTGGGAGGGCAGCAGGGGGTTAGCGCAGTGTATAATCTAGTGTAGTGTAGTGTAGTGCACTGTAGCTGGTAGGGGCAACAAGGGTTAGTGTAGTGTAGTTGGTCAGTGTAGCTTAGATAGATTAGCTTAAAGACAACTAAGATCCATAAGACGCCCTGAACTATGGATGTACCTAGGTTTAGTAGTTTTCTTTTTTTTCCCTAATTTTTTTACCTCTAAACCTAAGTTTGTCTTCTATTCCGGAGCATCTTGTATTGCGAAAAATATGGTATATAAACTTGCCTGTATATATTATGGTACAAACTGATGTCTGGATATAGCAGGTACAACTAGATTGCTTTCCAATCCCCTGTCTACAATATGTACATACGAACTGGTTCACACAAGACTCACCAGCTATCTGTATAATCAAGCTTTGTATATTATCCGTCAGTGGTTAGACCCTCACAGCTGGCTGGGAGATATCCTCAAAGAAAAGTGTACTGATCATAGCGTAACCCGATGCTTCTGACTGATGATGAAACTAGTTGGGAAGTGCTAACCAGAGTGTGGGATCTTATCATATTTTGCGAAGGTGCAAGGAGGTGCTGGTGTCAGCGTTGAAGGATCGGACAGAGGGTAGCTGCAGGAGCCCTGGCCGGATGACCATACATAATTATATGCTGTACACCAACAGACACTTGTGAGTGCACATGTTTTAAAGTTTGAATAAATATGTTTGGTACACTATGATCAGTATATTTTTTTTTTAAGGTTATTTCACAGCAAGCTGTCTATGAGGGTCTAACCACTGATGGATGATATACCAAGCTTGATTATATAGATATCTGGGGAGCCTTGTGTGCAGGGGGGTGGGATATGGGGTACATGTAGGTAGTACCCTCAGCAAAGACACTACAACTACGACATGTTCAACATGATACAGTAAACAAGGCTTCTGCATTTAGATTTTGAGATTAAATCAATAACGAATGAGATTTCATTAGCCGAGACAGTCTAATGTAATGAAAAGTTATCTAATGGTCTGAATGACGCGAATACATTTATTTTTAAACAGCAGTCAGTCAGCACCAAACATAATTATTCCCAACAGATTACTTCCTTTCTTAGTTTAGATTATTCCAGTTGAGGAAGAATTTCACATTCAAAGGATTTCTTACTCTTTTATAAAGGGAACCTAAAGCAAGGCTTTCATTTTTATTTCTGTTTAAGCAATACCAGTTGCTTGGCAGTTCTTCTGATTTTTTTGGGCTGCAATAGTTTCTGAAGCACACACCTGAAACAAGCATGCAGTTAATCCAGTCAGACTTCAGTCAGAGCACTTGATCTGCATGCTTGTTCAGGCTCTATGGCTAAAAGTTTTAAAGTACTACCACTGACCTGGTTTTTAATAAACACACTTTTATTTGTGGTGTTGTGACATATGTCACAACATCATCCTCCTCCCCCAGTCCCCACCACACACACATGAAAAGACGCCGACGATTGTTATTATGGCCCAAGAGAGATAAACATGTACAAACATAAGTGCAACAAAACCAAAATAAATAACTTTTCTGTATCTCACACACCTTCAGTTAACGTTGGCTCCGCCCACCATGGTCAAAGCTGTCATTCACAATCAGAAAACCGTTTGGCAATGCATTTGAAATAAATTGGTCCGAAGATCCATCCATGCGGGGAGCGCTACGCCTCCCTGACAGCTACTGTCAGGGAGGCAAGGATCAATACAGGAAGGCAATGCAGTCCCGCAGAATTACCCTCTAGATCGGCTTCTGCGGGACCACATGCCACGACGAATGATTGCTTCCGCAATCTTGCGAGGTGGGTGTGAGTGCGCGTTTAGGCAAACGGCGCTTTGTGACGCGCAGCAATAACGACCGTCACATCGGATCTTTAAGATCCCTGACGACTCATGCACAAAGTGCCACTATCACTTGAACAACTCTTGTATGTGCCTGTTGTGTGAGTCGCATATTCCCGCAGGCAGGAAGATGGTTTGGGGAACCTCACTCATCGGGAGGCGCCACTGTGATGTTCCCCGATCCATCGTCAGGTGAGTATTGAGCTTTAGAAATCGATTGTATACTGAGATTTCTACATTCCACTGCATGCTCTTGTACATAAAACCTATGGTAGGGTCAGTTGAAGAGGTAAGAGGGACTGGGGGATTCCACAAGAAAAAACAGGTATTACCTCTAAGAGGGGACAGTTAAAAGCTATGCATTAGGTGTAAGAAGGTAAGTGGGTCAGTTTATTGTTGTGTACATTAATGTTATGCATTATACTCTATGTACTATTTTTGCAACACAATATTGCGATCTTGCTCCTCTGACATACAGGAGAGTCTGAGATACACAGGCCCAGAAGTGGAACTGAAAGTGTTATGTTTCAGTGTACAGTCAGAGAGTGAAGACTATAAGCAACATTAGCTCTATCTTATACATTATTCTGTATATACAGCATGGATAAGCTCTCACGTGAATGCCGCAGATACACAAAAAATACACAAGACAGAGAGTTCTGCAGGTTTTATAGTACAGGGAAGGATGTCTCTGCTGCATTTCCGTATCCATTTCCAAGAATCTCAATGTGCTTAACAGTAAAACTGTAGAAAAAGCAAAGTATCAAATTTCAGCTTTATAATGAATAGCTGTAGCTTCAGAGACACTGTATCTCTTCCTTCTGTTTTTGCTGAACATATGCACTATAGATGAAAACAGTAATTACACATTTAAGATGGGAACATTGTAACATAAGGGTATGTAGATTTACCGGTAATCTCTTTACTTCATTAGCTCATACTATATGATTATCCATAGAACTATGGGTTGTAGCAGGGAATACTTTGGATAAGACTTAACAAATCCATTTTTGGTAACTTGTCGGTGAGTACTCTTAAGACTGATTTCATTCTTCTTTGTATCCCTTAGGAAGATGATTCCAGTAACCGAATTCCGTCAGTTCTCAGAACAGCAACCAGCTTTTCGAGTCCTTAAACCTTGGTGGGATGTCTTCACTGACTATCTCTCGGTGGCCATGCTGATGATTGGAGTGTTTGGCTGCACACTGCAGGTAATTCATTTATTAGATACATAAATCTAGTGGAGCCAGCAATGACATACAGTGTCAGACATTGTTGATACTTCAGTTCATGGGTGATATCAGTTATCATCTTTAAATGGAGCTCAGTTCTTGAAAAAAAAACTGAAACTGTAAGTCTACATTTGTTACAGCATTAAGCTAGGCATAGAAGACACAGCATAATATTATTACAAGGTTGCCACAATATACTTCATTTAACAGAGTAGATTTTAAAGTGTACCTTAATTGGAATAAAAGTTCCATACTTACATTAGAAGAAGCCTCTGGATAGTCCTGAGGCTTCCCACTGTCATCCTTGACCCCAGCAGTCCAGTGTTAGGACCCTCTAAACAAATCTAACATGACCTTCTAAGATTTATTCTCGTGACCGCGTTTTCCTCTGTCTATGAGTACGGCTGCCCTTACATCTGTGCGAGTCCTGTCTGCGCCTGTGCAGCAGCATGGAGCCATTCATGCACAGAGAATAAAACAATGCATGAGTGGCTACATGCTGCTGTGCAGGCAAAGACAGGACATGCAGTCTGCATCCTACTTCAGTCCCAAGGTGCGGTCCACATCTAGGGACTGAGGAAGGAGGCACATTGCATATGAGTTTACCTGTAAGAAAAAAAGGGCCCCTGGGAGGTACTTACTTCGGGAGGGGGAAGCCTCTGGATTCTAAAGAAGGAGGCAATCTATAGGAGTTGAACTACTGATCAATATTTATTCACATCTACCTCCTAGCTTTTTAAGTTAGACAGGACGTTACATCTCTATTACTTACAACTGCCAGCATAGATTGGAGAAGCATTTGGTTGCACTGGTCAGATATTTGTACTGCTTACTTCCGAAGTGGGAAGTTCAATTTATTTTTTGAAGCGCTTTGAGGGTCAAAAACCGATTGCTAGACTCGTGTGTAAATGTAATTATAAACTTTATAAAACTCTGTCACATGTCAGTACTGTATAAATATGCAATAATAACACTTTAAAGTGTACCAGAGACAAGTAAACTTAAAAGTTTCATACATACCTGGGGCTTCCTCCAGCCCCATACGCACGGATTGCTCCCACGCCGCCGCCTTCAGTCTTCTGTATCGCCGGTACCGGGTCCCGTAACTTCGGCCAGTCGACGCAAGTGCGTTGCTCTCTCTCCGGTAGAGAATAGTACTGTGCAGGCACAGTACTATTCTGAGACGGAGAGAGAGCGCACTGTGCATGCATCAAACTGGCTGCGAATGCCGAAGTTATGGGACCCGGTTCCCGAAGAGGGAAAAAGACGGAGGACGGCGGCGTGGGAGTGATCCGTGTGGATGGGGTGGATGAGGAAGCCCCAGGTATGTATAAAAAGTTTACGTTTACTCCTCTCTGGTTTCCTTTAAACACTTTGGAGATGGTTTTCCAGCCTTTGCCTTTTCTTCTACCAAGCTTGGCTATTACATTCTCCCTTTCACAATCAGATGGTTCTCTGCTTTTCCTTTTCCTGAGGATGTTCAGTCTTCTGCATACAACAATACAAAACATACTTTTCTTCATTTAAATAGGATGAATTACTTACTCGGAGACTGAAGATACCCATGATGCTAATTAAAACAAATAGTCTGCTTGATATCTTCCAACTCAGTAATTACAGTATATGAATGCTCTTTACATTTAATATTTACAAGATCTCAAGTCCTAAATCAAAACCAAGTTTCTGCTCTGTGGACTACAGCCAGCTGTGACACTGTTTTCCTATATAAGTGACTTTCTGAACACACGCTAGGCTAGTTGTGGTCATGGAATGCCAGCATTGGTCACATAACTAAGACCAGCTAGCCAGGTTCTTAGAAATCTGCAATTGAAGGACATTTTAAAGCCCTGTTTTTCATGAAAAACCTTGAATCCACTTTATGGATGGAAAATGTTACCATGCCCATCCTGGCAAGCTATTTTCAGGTGACATCTTATGCACATGCGTGTGGCCATATGCATGGCAACATTGCAGCACAAATGTGTACTCACCCGCAGGTAGGGATGTGTTCACATTTGGATTTGTGCAGGCTTTTGTATTTTTCAGAGTGTGTGAGATGGTCAAGAAAGGTACCTAGGTCTTCATACTGATACTTTTAACCAATCTTGACCTGATTAGGTCTATCCTCCTTCTACCATCTGACCTCTGCCTGTTAACTCTCCCTGCCCTGACTTCTGCTTTCTAACAATTTACACGAGTCAGTATGTCCGGCTAGGCTACTAATTATTGACTTACATGCCTGATGCCTATCCTGACCTTTGGCCTGACTTTGACTCTAACTGTTAGATTCTCTTTACCTGCCTCTCTTTACAGTAGACTCACCTGTTCTCTCTGCCTCAGGTGATGTGACTTGGTAGTAACTTTCAGCAAAGTACTCAACTTCCCCTTAGAGCTTTAACTAGCTGTATACTCACAGATTGCAACCTGATGTGGCAAAACAATCAAAACCTTTCTGATTGGAATCTGATCAAAAAATCTGTTGAAAATCGATGAAAAACCTCAGCATTGCACTGTTCTGTGCAGAGCTATGGGGTGTCGATAGACTGCGATTTTCTGTCTTGTTCAGATGATAGCTTTGAACTATTTTAAGTCAACATCAATTAAAATTTGATCGATCAGACATGGGTAGGCAATAGATTGCTGGCAGAGTCGTCAAAGTGATCAAATCTGCTGGGAATCTAATGAGAATATCAATGAGTGGCTACCTTAATAGCATGTCAACCCTTGTAGGATGCTCTGATTATATATTATAATATAGTATAGATTAGTGCTGGGCCGCATTCCTAAAATTCCCTCTCTCCTCCACTGCAGAGCAGCGAGTGGAAGGAGATGAAGAGTTAACACTCACCTATTCGCCCCTTCATGCATCGGGTCTCCATGGACACAGGGCCTCATGTGACGCCCTGTGGCCATAGAGATCTGATGCAGGACGCAGGCAGGTAGGTGAGTGTTAACCCTTGGTTTCCTTCCACTGGTGACTATGCAGGGAGGGAGGGAGTAGAAGAATCAGGCAGGCCATGTTTGCAGCGCACATGGGCAGGATACGGCCCTCAGGCCACAGTTTGCCCCGCACTGGTATAGATTATACCTTAAGAAAGTTGAGCCTACCACTGTTGTTAGAGTCAAAAGAGATAACAGGAATACAACAATTCACTAAATATGTAGAAAGATAAAATATTGAAGTGATAGCAATGGAGATTACACTTTTTCTCCTTGTTATTGCCATTATTAAATCCATTTTTTCGAACAAAATCACTGAGTGAATATGCTGTTTATTGTGTAATATTTGTAATATTGGCAGGCAGCAGCCTTGTTAATCTAACATTAGCCCTCGTCTAGCTTAAATGATGGTAATGCTTCCATTAGGAGCCAGCACAGTGTTTAGGTAGGTCAGGGAAATTCTGTTGTGGTTTCTTAGTGATGAACACATCTGGAGATGTAATTAGTTTGTTTGTTTCTAGTGGTCTTTCCTGCGTCTCCTTAGAAACCTAATCGACAATTATTCACCTGGCAAATTATAATTACTCTCATTTTCTATCTACCAGAGCAAACAGTCAAATGGAAATGTTATTACAAGAAGATTGCTCTGCGCTACATAACTGGAATACATTTTCTTGAAAGAATATTTTCATATGTAGGAAGGCTATTTAGAAGCAGAAAACTGCCAGCAATAGTAGAGGAATCAAGCACAGAAACCAAACACTTGTTTTCTTTATTTTTAACTATTTGTTGGTAAAGTGATGGTGCAAATGTAATTGCCTGAAGATTGCTATTATTTTTCCCCAAAGTAAGTGACAGTGGCATCATCCATTGTCTTCTGCTTGGCTAACACTCTTGTCCTCCTTCCTCCCTCTTTGTGGACTTAAAGTGGACCTAAACTCTTGCGCAGCAGACAAGGAAAACGCATACAGCATAGATGTTGAGAAATTCTCTCACTGTGTGTCATTAGAGAGTCATTCCTGTCTAATTACTCCTTATCAGCAAGTAATCAGCAAGTGTAATGCTGGGAATACACGACTCGATTCTGAGCCATTAAGATGGCTCGATAGATAATTTCCGACATGTCCAATCACCGTTCGATCGTTTTGCCGCTCGATTCACCATTGAAGTTAATTGAAAAAAGATAAGAAAAACGAGCTGAAGATAAGGGAATCGAGCAGGCAAAACGATTGGGCGCAGAATCGAGCGCCAGAATCGACCTGTGTATTCCCAGCATTAATCAGAGCTGTCAGCTATGTTGTCACCAAGCTGTGTCTTAATGAGCCATTGTCCTTGGTTAATATGTAAACATAGGAGGTTAACCCCTTCCTGCACTCCCAGGAATTCCAAAAATGTAATACTGCAGGATTTCTGCTATAAGTTGTACCAAAGAAATTTTATTCTTGAAAGGTTATTATGCTGTTGCTTATCTTTTAGAGCAGAGAGGAAGTTCTGAGTTTTGGTCTGCTTCAACTTTTTACCTTTTCCAATAATTTCTTGGATCACCTATGCCCCCCCCTGAACTTACTTTAGTGTGGTGAGGATCTGGAACGGGGTCTCCTCCTCCTTGCACTAGAGCGAGAAGGTGACCCAGTATCAGACGGAGGGGTGGGGCAGCTGCCAGCTCATGCACTGTAGCTTTGCACCATTGCACACGCACCAGCATAATTGCTTAATTACCGTAATTACATGGCGCAGTGTACTGGCAGAAGGGATAAAAGTATGGGACTGCATTGGTTTCTGTCACGACATGCCGGACTAGATTTGGCAATGGCCTTCCTAATGATGAGCCCAAATATTTAAATTACATGGAGCAGCGGATAGCGCCAGAGCCAATCAAAGTGTCGGATTTAGTCTAAAGGTGCCTATACAGTTAGTGATTTTGGTGGCTGATCAACCAATAGACAGATCTCTCTCTAATCTGATCAGAGAGAGATCTGTTGGCCCGCCATAAACCGCAGGCCAGTTCTCGAACCGAATATACAATAAAAAAATTACTTATGTAATATGAAGTATTGCATTAATTCATAGGTAGTTCATAATGAAACTATTAAATATTCTTCCTTTTTGTACATTGTATTTTCAGGTCATGCAGGACAAGATCATTTGTCTACCAAAAAGAGTGCATCTAGGTCACAACTCTTCCATCTACAACTCATCACACCCTGTAGTCAATGTACCACTTCCTGCACCTAAACCTGCAGCTCCTGCTCCGACAGTGGAGATGAAGGGGTTAAAAACAGATCTGGATCTCCAGCAGTACAGCTTCATCAACCAAATGTGTTATGAGCGAGCTCTCCATTGGTATGCAAAGTACTTCCCTTATCTGGTTCTCATTCACACTTTGATTTTCATGGTTTGTAGCAACTTTTGGTTCAAGTTTCCTGGCTCAAGCTCGAAAATTGAGCACTTTATTTCCATATTGGGAAAGTGTTTTGAGTCACCATGGACAACCCGAGCATTGTCTGAAGTGTCTGGCGAAGAACCAGAGGAGAAGGATAACAGAAAGAACAATATGAGCAAGTCTATAGGTAGTGTCTCTGCTGTTGAAACTCCCCTTGTAAAGACTCAGTCATTAAGATCCATACCAGAAAAGTTTGTGGTTGATAAAACAACCGCAGGAGCCCTGGATAAGAAGGAAGGAGAGCAAGCCAAGGCCTTGTTTGAAAAGGTAAAAAAGTTCAGACTCCATGTTGAAGAAGGTGATCTTCTATATGCCATGTATGTTCGCCAAACCATCCTTAAAGTTCTTAAGTTCCTCATCATCATATGCTACAATAGTGCACTTGTTTCAAAAGTACAGTTCACGGTGGATTGCAATGTTGACATACAAGATATGACTGGCTATAAGAACTTTTCCTGCAACCACACAATGGCACATCTATTCTCCAAGCTATCTTTTTGCTACTTGTGCTTTGTTGGTGTCTATGGATTAACGTGCCTTTACACACTTTACTGGTTGTTCTATCGATCTTTAAAGGAATACTCTTTTGAATATGTTCGTCAAGAGACTGGCATCGATGACATTCCAGATGTGAAGAATGACTTTGCTTTTATGTTTCATATGATTGATCAATATGACCCACTGTACTCCAAAAGATTTGCCGTTTTCCTTTCAGAGGTCAGTGAAAACAAGCTGAAGCAATTAAATTTAAATAATGAATGGACAGCAGATAAACTGAGGCAGAGGTTGCAAACAAATGCCTACAACCGACTAGAGTTGCAGCTGTTCATGCTTTCTGGTCTTCCAGATACCGTGTTTGAGGTCACAGAGCTTCAGTCCTTAAAACTAGAAATCATTAATAATGTAATGATACCAGCAACAATTGCTCAGCTTGATAATCTTCAAGAGTTGTCCTTATATCAGTGCTCAGTAAAAATTCACACAGCAGCCTTAGCATTCCTGAAAGAAAATCTAAAGGTATTAAGAGTAAAGTTTGATGATGTTCGGGAGCTTCCACCATGGATGTACAGCCTGAGGAACCTAGAGGAACTCTACCTGATTGGTTCACTGAGCCCTGACATAACCAAAAACATCAGTCTTGAGTCTTTTCGTGAACTGAAGAGTTTGAAGATACTATTTGTCAAAAGTAATTTGTCTAAAATTCCTCAAGGGGCTGTTGACATTGCAGCACATCTTCAGAAGCTCTGTATCCACAATGATGGCACAAAGCTGGTAATGCTGAACAATTTAAAGAAAATGGTGAACTTGACTGAGCTGGAGCTTATACACTGTGATTTAGAGCGCATACCTCATGCAATTTTCAGCCTACTATCACTCCAAGAACTGGACCTGAAAGAAAATAATCTCAAATCCATTGAAGAAATTCTCAGTTTCCAGCACTTGCGTAAACTCACTATCCTAAAGCTGTGGTATAACAGCATTACGTACATCCCAGAGCATATTAAAAAACTGTCAAGCTTGGAACGGCTTTACTTTAGCCACAATAAAATTGAAGTGCTCCCTTCTCACTTGTTCTTATGTAACAAACTCCGATATTTAGACTTATCTTTTAATGACATTAGGTTCATTCCCCCTGAGATAGGGGTTCTCCAAAGCTTGCAGTACTTTTCAATCTCTTGCAACAAGGTGGAAAGTGTACCAGATGAACTTTACTTTTGCAAGAAACTAAAAACTTTAAAGATTGGAAAAAATAATTTGTGCTCCCTTTCGCCAAAAATTGGCAACTTAGTGTTCTTATCTTATCTGGATATTAAGGGTAATCATTTTGAGACATTACCACCAGAGCTTGGAGATTGTAGATCCCTGAAAAGGAATGGATTTATTGTAGAGGATACTTTGTTTGAGACTCTTCCATCTGATATCAGAGATCAAATGAAATTGGAGTAAGAAAAACTAGTCTGTAGCAGGTGAAGCTACTTTATGGGTCCTATCCTTTGCGGCCAAAGAAATAAAATCACTGTTATGTTGGCAGAGGTCTTGCCACAACTTACGAATGGGCCTTAAATTGCCTTATGATTTTTTTTAAACATGGCCTTTTTATATTGGGCATTATTCCAATATACTAGCTGTTGGATTTTTTTTCAGCACTTTGTAATGCTGAATCAAGTTATTATTATTGTAAAAAATATGGCATTTAAAAAAAAATAAACTATTGCAGGGCAATGTATATTTTATGGACATCTAAGACTTTTGAGTTTTAAAATGCTCAGGTACTGTCTGTAGTTCTGAGAAACTTGTAAGTTGTGTTAAACATTTTTTGTTGTAAGTTAATTTGTGTCAATCTTTGTTACTGTTAAGGGGACCAAAATATAATTAATACATTAACTACATATGCTATTTTTATGAATAACTTAAATGATTATCAGAACAAATGTAATGGTTATATTGTGCCTTAAAGGGGTTGTGCAGGCATTATTATCTCCAAAAAAATGATAGCCAAAAGTGTAAATAATTAATGTGGACAGTCCCTTCCATACATACAAGTTACAAAGGTGTTGTATTTTTAAAAATGATGTTTTAGGTTGAACCTCGGTCTTCTGACTGCAGCACCACTCTTCTGGCAACCCAGACTGCCAGGCCGCATTTGATAGCCTGGCAGTCCCGGAGTTTCCCCCATCAATTCAGCACTTAATCAGCTATGTCCCTTACCGTGAACATAGTAACCATCTACACTGCCAAGAGTAAGAATGGTGCTGCAGCAGTGCAACCACTAGATTCAATCTAGAAAATGTACTATTTTTAACTGTATTTAACAATAGCACTATTTTCATTGCATGGTGGCTCAGTAGTGGAAAGTTTTAATAGTCCTGGAGACCTAGTTTAATTTGTGTGTGAAGAAAAGTGGATCTCACAAAGGCAAGCAAATAAAGTATGAGTGAGTAAAAAAAATCTGTTCAGCCTGTTACACCCCTTTAACTTAATTCCTCATTTTGATGTATTGTAGAGGGTTCCCATCCACCAATGTACCCTTGTAGGCCGCAGAGGAACAATCATCCCTGTTTTTTTGTTTTTCTTTATGGAGCTATAATAGTGTACATTGGCGTGTCATTGTCAAAATTTGACAAACATACAGGCTGTGGAGTCCTTCTAGATGAATTTGATGCAAATATGGGTAGGTTCCTCATCTAGCCAATATACTGTATGTTTTGGATTATAAGACTCACTTTTTCTCCCCCAAAAGTGGAGGAAAAAAGTCACTGTGTCTTATAGTCCAAATGCAGGGAGTTCCTGACTTGTGAACGCTGCCAATACCAACCTCCAACCTGCTGTAATGTCGGGGACTCTCTGTACTGTGCCCATGCATAAGACAACACAGGGGGACACAAAGGGACATAGAGGAGGACACAAAGGGGCATAGAAGAGGACACAAGAAGGACAGAGGCGCACACACATGTGGGACAGAGAAGGACACAGGGAGACACAAGAGGTACAAAGGGGGCATACTCCACAAGATGCCCCTTCACCATTGATGCCCCAGGTGTAGTATATCGCACGTGTCATCGGGAGCTTACTGCGCAGGGGCGGTACAAGAAAACTTTGTACTGCACCTGCGCAGTAAGCTCCCGATGAACCTGGCGGGAGCGAGCATTATTCATCTTGTTAGAGGAATATTACACCAGGACCGTCGGCGGGGAACAGAGCATTGGAGGAGGACATTACAGCTGCAGGTGGCTGATAGAAGCCCCAGGTAAATGTCTGTTTTTGTTTATTTAAACAGTCCACAGAATCCCTTTAAAGGTAGCCATACACTGGTCGATGTGCCATTAGATCGACCAGCTGACAGATCCCTATCTGATCGAATCTGATCAGAGAGGGATCGTATGGCTGCCTTTACTGCAAACAGATTGTGAATCGATTTCAGCCTGAAACCGATTCACCATCTGCTGAGCTGCTCCTGCCGCCTGTCCCCCCCCCCCCCCCGTATACATTACCTGACGCTGGCTCCCGGGCATCTTCTCCGCATTGCACGGCTCTGTTCCGGATCCATTACGGCGCTTCCTGTGTTACTCCGTGACCAGGAAGTTCAAATAGAGCGCCCTCTATTAGAACTTCCTGGTCACTGCAGTGACACAGGAAGCGCCGGGATGGATGGAGCCGGAACAGAGCCGTGCAGCACGGAGAAGACGCCCGGGAGCCAGCCTCAGGTAATGTATACCTGATCGGATCGGCCGCCGCTAGCGACGCGCACTTTACCCGCGGGTGATCGAGGGTAATTTACCGCACGGCGCGATCGACGGACCGATCCGATTTCGGGAGGGAATCGGATCGGCGGCTGCGTTTACCGCGAACGATTGGCAGCAGATTCGATCCCAGGATCGTATCTGCTGTCGAAACGGCCGGGAATCGAGCCAGTGTATGGCTACCTTAACCTCCCTGGCGGTAAGCCCGAGCTGAGCTCGGGCTATGCCGCGCAGGGGGAGATCTCAGCCCCTGGTGGGGCGATTTTCATTCTATAAATTGCTGTGCGCGCAGCCAGCACTTTGCTAGCCGCGCGCACAGCTTGATCGCCGCCGCTCTGCGGCGATCGGCCGCATGCAGCGGCTGAAGAGGCCCCCCCCGCCAGAGCCCTGCGCTGCCCGGATCAATGAGTTCCGGGCAGCGCTATGGGCTGGATCGGGTGTGCCTGACGTCAGGACGTCGGCTGACGTCCATGACGTCATCCCGATCGTCGCCATGGCGACAGGAGAAGCCAAACAGGGGAACGCGTTATATACGCGTTCCCCTGTTTGCTATAGATGCCGGCGACGATCGGACTAGAGGGCCACATGCGCCCTCTAGTGGTGTTTCATGTAGCTACCACTCTGGTAGCTTTACATGAAACAAAAAAAAAAAATAAAAAAAAAAAGGATTTTTTTAAAAAGGAAAAAAAAAAATTAACCGCCAAGGAGGTTAAGGACCAGAGCATTTTTTTTCCTGGGAGCTCATACTGTGATTAATTTAATTGGTTCACAGTGATCACAAGGCCAAGAGCAAATAAATCAGCTACTGACCAGCATACAGACCTCCGCTGTCATTTAGAGAGAAGAGTGAACAGGCTGCAATGGCGCCAGAGACTACTAGGCATGAGTTGTCGAGATCTACACCCTGGATGGGATAAGAGGTAGTAAACAGGAGATAGATTTCAATTACTCATGTCTGGAAGATGTTAATGTCTGCAACTCAAGATTACTGTATTTCCAACTTGTATACACACAAATTTGGTCCACCAGAGCTTGCCAGTGCAAAGCCTCCTTAGATACAACACTCCTGCCACAATGCAAATATTAAAACGATGGAGATGGCACGCCACTGCTTTACAAGTTACTGCTTGTATTCGAGCACAGCACTTCCTGCATGTTTCAAACAAAGCTCTTCTTTAGGTATCATCCAAACATGTAGTGTCACCTGTGCTCTAACCCAAGCAGTAACTTACAAGTCAGTAATGTGCCATCTCTATTACTCCATTTTTTCATGTACACTGTACTGTTCAGTCAGCTTTGTTAAAGTGCAGTTCCAACGTCGCTTAGAAAAACAGATCTTTACCAGATTAAATATATACATTGCAATGATTATTTCAAGATGTGTTGCAGAGTCTCACTCATTTTATGAAGTTAGAGAAGCAAACTGTTGCTCTGAGTACTTGTCCGAAAAAAAAAAAATCTGTCTCAAGGCTTCGAATGGAAAATAATGTGTTTCTGGCATCCCTTAAGGTGCGGACACACGCACTACTTCCGCCAACGATGGATCCGTCAGACCCTCCCGCTGGGCGGATGTTCAGCCAACAGTAGCGCGTGTGTATGCGCTGTCGGCAGACTGATAAGGCTGTTTCTGAACGATCCGCTCAGCGTCTGACGGACCCGTCGTTGGCGGAAGTAGTGCGTGTGTACACACCTTTTAGATGTGTAATCCCATTAGTCACATAACTGAAAGAATGTTTGTAGTCAACGTAAAGCTATGCGCACACATGATTCTACCACCAGATATGATTGTTATAATTAATTTCATTAACATCTAATGTGAGTACTGATGTCTTCCTACATTTGCAGTCTTCTTTCCAGTGATCCACCAAGTTGCATTCCTCTCGCCTGACCATTTGGGATGACAGTACTTCTGTGTGTAGCTTACAATGACTCTGTAGTGATATTTAATTTTCTTTTAACAATCCTAATTACCTGTTGATCTTCTTGGCTTTCATAGTGTCTGAATCACACCTGAAACAATCATGCAGTTTATGTATTCAGACTTTATTCAAAGCACCTGATCTTCTTACGCATTCTGGGAAAGTGGTTTAAAGCATTTGAGGCAGAGGATCAGCAGGACAGCCAGGCAATTGATAGGAAATAAATATGGCAGCCTCTGTATTTCTCTCACTGCAGGCCACTTTAAGACTGTTCCAGACATGTTTAAATTATTACTTCCTGCTTTGTGCAGACAACTGGAAAAATAGAGAACTGATAAAATGTACAGAGAAGTGGAAATTTTGACAGTTTCTGTATAACATACTGTTACAACTGGTTCAGTGAATGGTAATTAAAATTTTTGGCAGTTTTACAAAGTTGTAGCAAGAAGAATGTAGCAATTACACCATTAAGAGCGATTAATGTTAAAGTGGTCTGAAACTCCCAACATAACATTCAATAAAAATGTGTTTTCCTACTTTTTATTACTCATACAGTTATCATATTTGCTTTTGTACATACGTATTATTGTCTGTTTACAAATTACACGTTTCCAAAGTGTAGTTTATTGTGCCCTAAAAGCTGTCATAGCATTTTATTCAAATTGATTTTCATTATATATTAACATCTTCTAATGAGCTATTCTGAACTGTGTGAAAGATACTGTTATCTCCAGTTTGGATGCGGATTTGAAGCTGAATAGCAGGAAAAAGTGCTTTGTTAACGATTTCGGTGATGTTCTGCTAAAAAAAAAATTCTGGGATAGTAGCTTTCAAGCTGTGAGGAATCTTTTAGAGCAAAGTAGAAATGCTAACTTTCAGACCACTTTAAAGCAAACCTGAAGTGAAAAATAAGTTGTTGAGATAAGCAATTTTAACCATAGCTCTAATCCTAAATAGGGTTTTCTTGGAATCCTGGTGTCTTGTTTTGTATTTAAGGGTGAAAGAGGGGCTGAGCAAAACAAAAAAAAAATAAACCCAAAAAACTTTTGACTATATTTTATCCACAGCATTATAAATAGAAAGTATAACAGTACTACCTAGCTAAAACTTGCCCACTGTTGAACATTTCTGATAAGTGGGTTCCTGTATCAAATTCAGGCTACCACCACCTTAAAATCGCTACTGCAAAACAAATGAAGGAAACTGCTTGGTATCGAAATGTAAATTTGAGAAGTGTGTGGCTAACTTTAGCGTTCCACAGCTGCAATCTTCTATTCCAAACAGTTTTATTGAGGTTTACAATAAAACTATATGACAGTACAAAATGCAGGAAATAACATATCCCATGTAGCAATACATCACAACTGTAAAATAACATTACCACAGCTACAATCTCGAACTGTTGCCCTTTTAATCTAAGCAAGAGTTTTATGGCTTGAAATTATCAGAGAGATGCTATGGTCCTACTTGTGTCCCACTGAAGAGAATGGGCCTGATTCACAAAGCGGCGCAAACTTTTTCGCGGACTTTTGCGCGCGCAATTTGCCGCGATTCGCGCAATCGCGGCAAATTGCGCGCGCAAAAGTCCGCGAAAAAGTTTGCACCGCTTTGTGAATCAGGCTCAATGTGTGATCTGCATACCTGAATGCTTAACTTTTACAGTGGAAAAAAATAAACACAGCCTAGTCCTATATAGACTTGAGACTGTACAAATACATGTTTATCTCATTTTATCACGTCACCTCGGGTACCCTTTAGGGCTCTTTTCCACTAGCAATTGCTAAATGCTAGCGATTACGCAAGTCCCCTAATTCTTTTCACGATTGTGATTTTGCATATGCAATGTATTACATTGCAAAATCACGGTAAAAATTACTCCGAGGCATGATCGCGCTTTGGTAAAAATCGAATTGCGGTAGTGGAAAATACCTACTGCGATTCATATGTTGTTTTGCAAACCCTAGCGATTGCGATTTTGTGATTCAGCAGCACAATCACTGCTAGTGGAAAAGGGCCCGTAAATGGACTTTAAAGGGATGCATTTATCATTTCATATTTACTTTCTGAAGGACTGTATATATGTATGTATGAAATACTGTAGAATCCCTTTATAGTAAAGTTCAAGGGACCTGCCCAAGTAGTTTACTATATCAGAAGTTTGCTTTATCAG
Source organism: Hyperolius riggenbachi (assembly GCF_040937935.1). Classification (NCBI taxonomy): domain Eukaryota; kingdom Metazoa; phylum Chordata; class Amphibia; order Anura; family Hyperoliidae; genus Hyperolius; species Hyperolius riggenbachi. Next base: position 118,976,525 of record NC_090651.1, on the reverse strand, counting down.
AATTAGTCATGCATTGTATATTTATGCAAGCGCATTTGCTAGGACCTGGGGACAGAGTTTACTATATCAGAGTTTACTGTAACAAGATTCCACTGTTATTACATAAGTTAATTTTCTGATTGTAATTTTCTGATACTACTTTTGCCAGTGATGTCACAGGTAATCTTTTTCTAGCTGCAATACTACCCTTTATTACTCTACCATACTGTAGCCTTCTTCATATTCCCAGCAAAGCCAGTTAGCTTTCCAATTCCTCTTGCATGGATGCTCAGGATATTAGGAAGTAATATGCAGGGAACACACAATGCAATTTCCCACCTGATCCTTGGGAATCTGGCAGTTATTTCCGACATGCCTGATCCATTTCCGATTGAGAAAGGGATCGATTTTGGGTAGTTATCATGGGAAAATCGTTTCCTTTATCGATCAGGAGCAGTTTGGACGTGTACATACGATACAACTTTCTGTCCAATCACTTGTTGATGGGATGGCAAATTGCAATGTGTGTTCCCAGCATTACTGTGATTGAGGAGGTGGAGGGTTACATTACATCTTCATCAGCACTACATACTGGCATTTCTGCTGCACAAACTACAGTTCAGCTGTTTGCTGCATTGTATACCTACAGTTTACATACCCTGGCAGAATGTATGACTTCTTAACCAATTTTCATACAAAATGAATTATAACACAAAAATGTTTCTTTCACTCATGATTAGTGGTTGGCTGAAGCCAGTTACTGTCAAACAACTGTGTTTAATCTTTTAAAATCATAATCACTACACAAACTACCTAAATGAGGGCTGGTTCAGATGGACGTCTGCGTGGCATCGCGTTTGGGGGCATTGCGGCAGCTGCGCAGTCAGGCTTTCAGTAGCCTTCGCGTTGCCAAACAACTTTGTTTACTATTTTTAAATCATAATCACTACTCATATTACCAAAATATCCTGATCACAAGTTTGCCTACCCTGAAGATTTGGCCTAATAACATGCACATAGCTTGACACAAACGGGTTTAAATAGCTATTAAAGGTAACCATCTTCACCTCTGATCTGTTTGCTTGTAATTAGTGGGTGTGTATAAAAGGTCTATGAGTTTCTGGACTTCTGACAGACCCTTGCATCTTTCATCCAATGCTGCACTGAAGTTGTTTGGATTCTAAACTATGGGGAAACCAAAAGAAATGTCAAAGGATCTCCGGGAACAGGTTATTGATCTCTATAAAGCAGGAAAGGGATACACAAAATTATCCAAGGAATTGAGAATGCTAATCAGCAGTGTGATTTTAAAAGAGTAAACGCAGTTGTTTGACAATAACTGGTTTCAGCAAACCACTAACCATGAGGGAAAGAAACCTTTTTGTTATCATTCATAGTCTATGAAAAATGGTTAAGAAATCATAAATTCTGCCAAGTTATTTACATTTAGGAGCACAACTGTATATTTTGTTTGGATAAGAGTGTCCTTACAAGAGAAAATAACACACTTGTGCATAGTTATACGGTAAATTGAATTAAATAGTATTGAACATTGGTCAACATCTGCTAATGAAAGTAATAACATGTTCATTTGAATGTTGTTGCTCATTTGAATGTTAATGATGTTAAGAAAGTAATATGTATTTAATACCAGGGGCTCAATTTGCAGGGTTCAGAAAACAAATGGTTATTTTGTTTGTCAAGCCTGTATAAATTGTTCATAAATGACTTATTTTGTGTCTTTAGTTTTGTGTATTGCCTGTGATGTTCTAAGCTCCTCCCACTAACTTTTCATCTCTTTACAAAAAGCAACAAAATCGCCCAAAATAAGTTGGTCCTGATTAAATTGACTTTTAATATCACTTTATTCACCTTGATTTTAGGAATAAACTATCATATATGACCCTCACTGAAGTGGAGCCAGAGGTCCTACACCTCTTTATTTACAGTATCATAATTAGATTAAGGAAAAAAAGAATACGATTTTGTCTGATGTGGACATCCCCACTTCCCAACATATGACAAATTGAAAAAGGAGTAGGGTCTATGGGACAAATACAACACAATAGAAGTCAGAAGGAGTATTGACATGCCTCCTTCTGCAATGTCAGGATGTCACAGTCCAAACAAACACAAATCTAATGAATGGCCAGCACTCTGAACTGCTGTTCCAGTCCGTTTATTCCATTACTATACCATGTTAGTATCAAACAGTCGTTTCAGAGTCATTCAAACTGTACCCTTTTCTCAAGGCAAGTTAACACAAGATGATTCCAAAACAATTGATGGTTTCTAACAAGGTGATGGAATAAATGGCTTGGAACAAGCAGTTCAGTGTGCTGGACATTCATTGGAATACATACAGTACAACACAATAGACACAGTGTAACTAGAGATCAGCGCAACTGTATATATAAGTCCAGCAGCTGAGGTCAAAAGTGTCCTTCAAACACAAAATTCCACAGAAAAAAATAAAATAAAACAGACATTCTATAAAACCACAAGTATTGCACATTTCTTTCTGGTCAAGTCTTTGATACATGCATACATTTAAATATAGATTAACTGTACCACCCCCAACTGTATGAAGGATGCTGCAAGTAGGGCATTGTCTCCTTGTAGCAGTGTATAATACCTCCCTCAAACACCCCCCAACCTCTCCCCCATAATCCTTGGTTTAAAAAAAAAAAGTGTAGGCATAAAACTTAAGGGGCTGAGCATTAAATACTCAATGTGTTTAGTGACTGCTATTAGTTCACTTCATCAGGAGATAATTGTCCTGGCTTCAAACATGCAAGATGGACACTGGATGGAATTCCTGTCATCACTTCCAAGAAACAAGGGGAGTTACATCATCTTATTGGATCATAGCTATTCCATAACTCGATGATCTACCCAAGACTGCCACAAATGCTATGGAGTAGGCGTACCTGTGGATAACCCTAGACATGCTGCAGAATCTTGTATGTATTGTAAGCTTTCAAAATCTATCCCAATCCCTAGTCAAGAAATGCAGTTCTTCAGGGTGCTGCTCCATACCAAGGTCTGCAATGGTATCCCTACTTCCAGATGATAGAGCCACACTAAGACAGCAAGTGACACATCCAGGGAAACAGGCCTCAATATGAGTGTGTGTGTGTGTGTGTGGGGGGGGGGGGGGGGGGGGATAAAGGACAACTGAAGTGATGAGAATATGGAGGCTGCCATATTTATTTCCTTTTAAACAATACCAGTTGCCTGGTAGCCCTGCTGATCTATTTAGCTGCAGTAGTGTCTAAATGACACCAGAAACAAGCATGTGGCTAATCTTGTTAGATCTGACAATGTCAGAAACACCTGATCTGCTGCATGCTTGTTTATGGTCTATGGCTAAATGTATTAGGCAGAAGATCAGCAGGAGTGCCAGGAAACTGGTATCGCTTAAAGAGAAATAAATATGGCAACCTCCATATCCCTCTCGCTTCAGTTGTCCTTTAAAGAGATACTCCGACCAGGAATTGAACCTTATCCCAATCACTAGCTGATACCCCCTTTTACATGAGAAATATATTCCTTTTCACAAACAGACCATCAGGGGGCGCTGTATGGCCGATGTTGTGGTGAAACCCCTCCCACAAGAAACTGAGTACGTACTCTTGGCAGTTTCCTGTCTGTGAACCCTGCTGCATTGTGGGAAATGGCTGTTTCAGCTGTTTCCAACTGCCAAAAAAGCATACAGCAGCTACATCATCTGCCAACAGTAAAAATGTCATCATGTGATAAATGTCAGAATATAAATCAGGGATTTAAAAGATTTTACAATGGGCAAACACTGACTAAATCATTTATACATAATTATTGTAAAAATGAAGCACTTTTTTTTATTACATTATTTTCACTGGAGTTCCTCTTTAAGGTAACCACAGATATGAAATGACAGCAGCCCTCTCTTACAAGTTGCAGTTGTTTGGGAAGATTAGAAACGGTTCTCCAATCTTTACTGACCACCCTCCATATACAAAGCATCAACATCATTGTAACGATTGTGGAATTATTCCCATGGTCAGCGCACAGGATGCGCGTTGACACTGCGGAAATCCTCCACAAGCGTATAATCTGAGAGAACCCAGCAATGGTGCTATGCACCTGTAGAGGAGAATTCCTGCCAGCAGATGGAGCTGTGGAGTGCAGAGGAACAGATCATCTGCACAGCCACAGATGTCAGATAGGAATTGTACAAGGGGAAGCGATGCAGGGCAAGATAGCCCCTAAAGAGAGAGAGCACAGAGACAGGGTGTATGTGTGTCCACCAATCCAGTCGCCAGAGCGACGATGAACACACAACCGTGAAGACCAGATGGGAAAGCAATCGCAAGAGATGGCGATTGCTAACAGTGACACAAGACTGAATAAGCACAGAGAAGGAATGTATGTATGTCCACCAATCTAGTCACCAACCAGCGACGGCGAACACACAACAGTGGAAACCAAGTGAGAACACAATCGCAAGAGATGCGATTGTCAATGAGAATGAGCACAGGGACAGAATGTATGTGTGTGCACCAATCTAGTCGCCAACCAGCGACGGCGAACACACAACAACAGAAACAAAGTAGGAACGCAATCGCAAGAGTGGCGATTGCCAATAGTGACACAAGACAGAGTAAAGGTTAAACACAGATGCAGAGAGAAAGGCACAGCATATCATACAATGAGAATGACAACGAAAAAAACAAACGCAATATCTAAACACGGCCACCGCGCGTTAGGCGCAACAGCGACAAGTGCGTTTACAGCACGGTCTCCGCACGTTAAGCGCAACAGAGACAAGCATGCCACCCTGACTAATGAATGAACACAAATGAACAAATAACAGGAACGCTTGCTAAACGGCTGCCTTACCGCAGACAACCGCAAGCGTTTGCTCCAGACAGACAGACAAACGGAAAACAGGAATAGGTCAGATAAGATCCACCGCTCTTCCGCCAGAGCGAGTGCGATCCGGGTTCAGGGATAGGACAGGAAGGATCCACTGCTCTTTCTGCCAGAGCGAGTGTGAACCAAGTAGAGAAACAAAGCTAGCAGGATCCACTGCTCTTTTCCACCAGAGCAAGTGTGATCCAAGTACAGAAACGGAGCTAGTAGGATCCACTGCTCTTTTCCACCAGAGCAAGTGTGATCCAAGTACAGAAACAGAGTTAGCAGGATCCACTGCTCTTTTCCACCAGAGCAAGTGTGATCCGAGTACAGAAACAGAGCTAGCAGGATCCACTGCTCTTTTCCACCAGAGCAAGTGTGATCCAAGTACAGAAACAGAGTTAGCAGGATCCACTGCTCTTTTCCACCAGAGCAAGTGTGATCCGAGTACAGAAACAGAGCTAGCAGGATCCATTGCTCTTTTCCACCAGAGCAAGTGTGATCCGAGTACAGGAATAGGCCTAGCAGGATCCACTGCTCTTTCCGCCAGAGCGAGTGCAATCGCAAGGACAAGACAAGACAGGCAATACAGATAATATAACCTGACTGCACTAGAAGGATTGCCTAGTGCAGTCCCCAGGAATTACTCTAAGATAATCTTTAGCAAACAATAGCAAGACTGACACTCAAGGAGTGTTTTAGTGGTATCAAACCATCATGACCAGCAAAGGACTGGGATCACATGGTATTTATGCTGCAAGCCTTCAAAGGAGGCGGCTAGATAATTTGCATGACAAATGTATGCAAATTCCTTAGCAGCAGAGCAGGTCTGAAACTTACAAAGTGAAGATAGGTCTCTCTTCCAGAGACCTGCAGCCCACAGACTTGAGGAATGGTCAAACAGCTGTCTGCCTGTGCAGCCAGCTAAGCGGATCATTACAATACCACAGACGGCATATCGCTACAAAGCCATAGGATAACCAGACTGGGATACTCTCTGAGCTGTCCTTGCATATTTACACTAGTGTTATCTGTTGTGTAGGCGCACCTTCTGTTGTTCTAGTGTTTATTATATATATAGAAGGAGCTGCTCCAACTTTATTGTGTACTTGAGGGTATATTTTGTGTCAGGAGCATTGGATGTAGCGCTTATCTCTATTATAATACATTACAATCATCTGTTGCCCTCTAATCAATTCTTCTCCCACTACAGACATAAAAATTAACATACTCAAGCTGAGCATTGGTGTTTGAGGTGCTGAAATGAGCCGACAGGAGTGATGTAGAGCTGCATGACTGACCTCTCTGGTGTCTGTCTGTAAATGAAAAAGGACTATAACACATGGGTGACATCTATAGATGTAATGCTGCTGTCACAGTGACATACAGTATAGTCATTAGCAGCTGCACTGGACAACTAGCGGAACATATAATGTTACCCAGATACAGGTCTCTGCTTGTGCAGGATCATACTAACATGGAGATTGCAAGTCAACTCGCTTCGCATCTGTATAGTACTGCACAGTGCCTGATTTTGGCGCCGCCATAGACCGTAATGTTAATTACAGCTATAGCAGCGCAAGGATAATTTCTCACAAATCGCTGTAATTTGGGTATAGGCAATAACCAGACCCCGAATTACATAACCGGAAGGACAAATTAAGTAATCAGTAGGGGAATATATTTGTTTTGCAACACGTGAGGCCACAGCCGGGGTACACAGCAGCAGGCCTGTTGAAACAGGTGAGGGGACTGGATGACCATCCGAGCAGTGGGGAGGGAGGAAGGCGCAGCAGCGGAGGGATCAGGCATAGTTTACAAACTCATTTGAGATCCACCACTGCCTCTTTCTGCTTCCTCTCCTAGGCGTCCCTCGCATTGATGTCATCGCAGTGGGAGCTGGTACTAATGCAAGGGACGCCTGGGAGAGGAAGTAGAAAGAGGCTGCGGGGGATCCCGGAAGGTGAGTTACTGCGCTATGCCCGACTCCCCTGCCGAGGTGCCTATCCCACGGTTACATATACTGGAGGCACCGGCCTTGCTAACCTCTCCTGTGTGGCAACTATACTGGCTACCAACAGTGGAGGCACCTACCTAACTAACCTATACTGGGTGGCAACTAGACTTGCTACCTACATTGCAGGCACCTACCTAACCTATACTGGGTGGCACTGGCAACTACACTGGCTACCTATACTGGAGGCACCTACCTAGATAATCTGTACTGGGTGGCAACTATACTGGCTACCTGTACTGGAGGCACCTACCTTGCTAACCTATACTGGATGGCAACTATATTGACTACCTATACTGGAGGCACCTACCTTGCTAACCTATACTGGATGGCAACTATACTGGCTACCTATACTGGAGGCACCTACCTCGCTAACTTATACTGGGGGAAACTATACTGGCTACCTATACTGGAGGCACCTACCTCGCTAACCTATCCTGGGGGCAACTATAGTGGCTACCTATACTAGTATATTATACTAGTATATTTATCTGAATTCAGGGGGTACTTGGCTGGAACTGAATTGCGATAAGGGGTACTTGGGTCAAAAAAGTTGACAAGCACTGCCCTAGATTACGCACTGCAGGTAGAGCCGTCTCTCGGCTTCTCCCTGATCCCAGCTGCCGGAAACATACGTACGCTGGAGATTGACAGTGTATGCATACTCATATCCCGGTATTGTTTTATTCTTGACTGTAAATCGTTCTTCTGAATGGGTGTGACTCACAAGTCTTCAGGGGAAGTTATACAGATTTGTAATTTTATTAAAAGTCAAAACAAATGGTTCCACAAAATTGGGACCCGCCTGACCCTATTTACTGTGAGACTTGTTACTGAAGCCAGCATAGGTGACTGCAGGCTGAGTCACAGAGGCCATTGATTGCACTCATATTAAAGGTGACATCTTAAATTTCATGACTCAGTGAAATATGCCTCATTCTCTCAATGTACATCTAAAAGAGAGAAAGATCATGAACATGACCTGTTAGTGTATCATCATTATACTAACCTTGTCATGGACAGTCTTCCTGACTTCATATGGCACAACATACCTACAAGTTGTAAGAAGTTGTCTTGCTAAAAAAAATGATTTTCATGAAAAAGCTTATTTCAAACCCGCAAAGCAATTTAGTTATTTTCTTAAAGAGGAACTGTAACGTCAAAACGTCCCCTGGGGGGTACTCACCTCGGGTGGGGGAAGCCTCCGGATCCTAATGAGGCTTCCCACGCCATCCTCCGCCCCTCAGGGGTCTCGCTGCAGCCCTCCGTGCAAAATGACGTCATTATCTACCTTCCCGGCTCCTGCGCAGGCGCTCTGACGGCTGTCGGCTCCGAAGTAGGCGGAAATACCCGATCGCCGTCGGGTCTGCTCTACTGCGCAGGTGCAAGTTTCCGGCGCCTGAGCAGTAGAGCGGACCGGACTGAGATCGGGTATTTCCGTCTACTTCGGAGCCGAGAGCAGCCACAGCGCCCCCGCTGGAGCCAGCAAAGGTAAATATTGAATTTACAGTCGGGTCTGTCGCTGGCTGTTCGGAGGGCTGCAGCGAGACCCCCGTGGGACAGAGGACGGCGTGGGAAGCCTCATTAGGATCCAGAGGCTTCCCCCACCCGAGGTGAGTACCCCCCAGGGGATGTTTCTGATGTTACAGAGTCTCTTTAAGGGCTAGGACCCACTAGAAAGCATGAATTGCAATCGCTAAGCACTTTTGGTAGCAACTTTTTCAAGTGATAATGAGTTTAATGCAAACGATTTGTACAGTGATTGTGATATTAGATTTCAAATATCCATAAGTAGAAAAAGTGCTGCAAAATTCCCGGAAGATAATCCAGGGATTTATCTGACTGCCATCTGGAGTCGGAAAGGAATTTGTCCCTTTTGAGGCTAATTGCCCAGGCCTTGTAAGGTTTTTCGCCTTCCCCTGGATCAACTGGGATACATGCGGGTTCAGGATGGCGCTTTTCGGGATTTTTTTTTTCTGGTTGAACTTGAAGGACGGATTTTTTTTTCAATCAAACTTTTGACCATCTGATTCGATAGTTATCGTATTGGATAAGAATCAGTACTGCAACAAGAATGCCCAATCGGTGATTCAACCGCTTCCCGGATGAAATCAGTTTAATGTATCGATCGAACAAGCTGCAAAATCTCTGGCCAGTGTGGTCAATCAGGTTAATCGCGGTAACGGCCTGCGATATCGCGATGTCCTACAAACACGTCAGATCTCTCCCTGCTGCCCTTCAAATGTTATGTGCCCCCCAATGCTTGTGCATTAAAATCTCTCACCTGTCCGGCCACCGCGAGTAGCTGCTCCTTCTTCTGCATATTCGGGTCCAACTTGGCTGCTGCACTGGCACCTGTGTGACATAACACACCACATTCTATGTGCGGCAGCCGCATGAGAGGCGAATGAGGAAGAAGGAACAGCTGGACTCGTGGTGGCCGAACAGGTGAGAGATTGTAATGCATGGGCACTGGGGGGCACATTAACATTTGGGGGGACATCGGCGGATGTGAGGCAGCCAACAGATCTCTCTGATCATCTTCAATCAGAGAGAGATCTATTTTTTGGTCAATCTACCCATACATCACTAGATGTATGGGCACCTTAATTAGTTCCCCTTAAAACAGTCCTAGTAGGCATACAGATTGTGAAATTGTTTGAGGGACAGCTATGAAATGCCCCGTGTTCTGCTTGGCAACTCCCTCAGTCTTCTGCTGGTTCAGCTAACTATAAGATAATTTGATCACATCACTGCAGTGTGCTAAAAAAAATAAATCTGCCTGGCAACCTTTTGATGCGCTGGATGGAGTTCCCCATTTAGTTATATTGATTGTGATTGCATCGCATACTAACAGGCCTAACAGCAATTGTTGCCAAGTGGGTGTGCACTTTGTATATTGTGAACAAGCCAAATAGTGCATTTGTACTAAATTTATACAGTACGACCAAATAACTTTTTTATTTTTCCATTCCAGATTTAAAAGTGATCTGTGTTTAGTGCTTTACAGAGGAGTTTGAGCAGCTCCACACTGTTGACACCAGTGCCACTCCACCTATGTGGGCATTCCTGAGCATGTCAAGGGAGATGAAGGCACCTCAGACTCGGCCTCTGAACAAATGCATTCTGGAAACGCTCGGGTGAAAACTCAAATAAAGGAACAGAGATATCCCACTTGGATCAGGTCATTGTGGCACTGGGTTGGGCAGTCTTCTAGTAGACTCTGATAGAAATTCAAGCATCCAGGCGAGTTGGGTTACCTAATGCGGTACTAGTAGCCGATCGCCTACTTCATAGGCAAGAATTAGAGAAGCCAAATGTCTATTTTGTAGACAATCGGCTACAAATAGTGGTCGTTTGGGTGCCGGGGGCTACCATTACGTATTAGGAGGGAAGGTAATATTAGGCACTGGGGAGGGTGTGTGTGTTACAGTTAGGCACTCGGGGAGGGTTAGTGGGAGAATAAGGACTGGGCCAAGTCTATAGTAAAGGGGGGGGGCAGGCACTATAGTAGCTTTCTCCTCCTCCTGCCCCCCCCCCCCCCCCCCCCCCTTGTACAGAGTAGGCACAGCGAAAGCTGTTATATTTACACATTCCATGCTGCTTTTGGCCTCTGTGCAATGCATGTTCACATCCTGAGGCTCCCATTGCATGTCACGTCATGAGGAGCCTCAGGGTGGCAGCATAGCGCACGCGACTCTTGGGAGGAAGATGAGACCAGATGCAGCATGGACTTAGTAAATATAAAAGTGCTCCCTGTGCTTACTCTGCATAAGGGAAGGAGCGTAAAGCTGGCCACTATGAGAGAGGACGTTTTGTCCAGCCATGGGGGGAGGGGTGGGGTGGGGGTGGGGGCACTACGATAATTTTTCTGGGGGGCCTGGGCCCCTGTATCGCGTGTTTAAGTATATTGTAACCATGTAGGCTCTGAGTGAGTTTCCATGGTGATGCAATGCTCCACCTGATGCCTGACAGGGCAAGTTTTCATCTAGCAAAGATTTTTTGTTGTGATAATGAGAGATCCTTCTGGCGGCATGAGGTTGGACAAAAGAGCTGATGTCAGGCTTTCAGCTGGTATAAGTGTCTAGTCAGTAGTCACCTTTACATGTTACAGAGCAGCACAAGAACCATTTTTGAAGCAAAGTCAGCAATGCCACCAACCGTTTCAATTCTTCTCAATGAAAAACAAGGATATTCCCAAGGACAAATCCTGTCTCAGGAAGAAAAATCCTCAGTTCAGAAAAAGATAACACTTATCTTGAATATAAATAGATGTTATATGTTCCCAGAAGTCTAGTATTTCAAGCTTTGTTATAATTTATAAAAGACAAGGCTGTAGCAATCAGATCTATTGTAACTTTGTCCACTTTGCTCTTACATTTGTCTCTGAGCAGACAGATCCCTGCATTGTCCTTTACCACCCTTCCTCCTCAGCATCCCTCAGAGAATAGAGAATAATGTGAAGGCCAAGGCTGCAGAGAAGAGCTATTTCCTGTGTGTACAACAAGATAGAGATGAGAGGGGACACTGACTACAGGTCACTCCGTGTGTCATCATGACCGTGCATTTTTTTCATGCCATTACATATGAGCAGGGTCACAAAAACATACGTTTCTCCCTACGAAGAATTCTGAGCTTACATAGGAGCTCATTCAATGTCAGGCCTGGCAGTCTTGAGGCTGCAGTTCATGTGGGGAGGGGCTCCCAGTTGCTACACACTTTCGGTCCAACGGACACAGCATGGATGATCTTCGTGTCACTACCCTGAAGGGTGGCTTCAAAACGTCAAATGATCGATTAATAGCAGAAACAAAATTTATAAATTGGTTCAAAGCTGTGCAGAACGGTTTGAATAAGGACAACAATTTTTTATATTGGTATGAGACTCATGATATTTAAACTTTCTCAGCCATTCTAGCTGAACTTGTGAACTAAGAATTTACGATACCTCTGGGTCAATCCTAATCCCAGGTCTGTGAGCATGGCGTAAACAAGGATCCTTATCTTAGCTAATAACCTCTAACCCCATTCAGATGGTCTGTTTGAATTAAGGCATCTTAATTACATGTATTTATGCTTGAAAAAAATATCTGTTCTCCCTTTTGATGTTGCATGTATAAAGCTGTCTGTACCACCAGCTTGCAAACTAACAGGATATAAGCCCGACGAAGTCTGCAAGGCCGAAAGCTTGCTTATTTTTTAGTTAGCCAATAAATGGTATCATCCTGATTTAAAACTTCTTGCATGTTAATAGAGCAGTGATGCCATTTTTCCATTAAAATGTATTGATAATGGAAGATGAAAAACTAGATTTGTTGTCGCATTTATTTTGAAGGAAAGCAGAACCAGCAAAGACATAAGCTTAAGGGTTTGCAGTTTGCAATCCTCTGGCTTAGTGCAGCCATGTTGTTATTGCAGAATACAGTGCAACATACTCACCAGGCAAGCAGCCATGATATGCAGGAACCACGATCTACTGCAGTGTCCTGCACGTCTAGACCCACGCAGTTATATAAATGCCAATGTGTGGTTCCATAGTAAGGAACAAAATGGGTTACCTGCTATAGTGGTAATGATCACGTCTATACATGCCTTTAAACATTAAGGCCAGTTTACACTCGTGTGCAATGCGGCGCCAGATCCTGCCCCACGGTGCGGCGACAGGGTCCTATGCATAGCCCCGCCCCTGGTTAGCGACGTACACCCTGCTGGGCAGGAAGAACATAACTAGTTTTCCCACTCCATGACTGCCTGCCTTGCCCATTGACTTGCATTACTTCATGATCCATGTGGTAAGCGCAGTTCATGTGGTAACGTGCTGCAGCCTTTTTGATGGCATTGCGGCGATTTGGATACTTCCGTCAACTATCACATCAACTATGCAAGTCTCCATAGACTTGCATCTCCCTTGTGACGAGCTGTAGCCGTGGAGTGTACCGAAAATCGATGCAACAAGGGTGTGCAAGGGGCTTAAGAGGACTGTGCCCCCTCACTGCCACTGCTTCCACTTATGTTATACTGTGGTTATCATTTGAAAGCGTGTTTTGGCACCCTGTATTGTGTAAATAATGTATACATCTTTTGGGAGCACTAGTGTAAAATTTGCATTGGGGCCCCGCTACGTCGCTAATCATGACTGGAAGTTACTGTGCCATTTTCCACAGGAAATCAGTCAGGCCAGTGGCTGGAAGGAATGTTTTGTTAAATGATATGCTTGCCTGAAGCGGTTAGCTGTTTCTAAAAAAAAAGAGTTTAATTTACCTGGGGCCGATAAAAGTCCGAGGTAAATTAAACTCGTTTTTTAAAAACAGCTTACAGTTATCCTTTAAAGAACTACATTGTAAAATTTAAAATAAAGGAAAAAACATACAATTAACCCCCTTGCTGGTCCAATTCCCGCGGCAAGGGGGCAGCAGAGCACTTTTCTTTAAAAAAAATGTTTTAAATCATGTAGCGAGCCCAGGGCTCGCTACATGATAGCTGCTGAGCAGTGGCATCCCCCCACCCACTCTGATCGCCTCCGGCGATCAGAGTAAGCAGGAAATCCCGTACAGAACGGCGACAGGGCGACATGACGTCACCGACGTCAGAGGGAATCCCGAACCACCCCTCAGCGCTGCCTGGCACGGATTGGCCAGGCTGCGCAAGGGGCCTGGAAAGGGGGGGGGGGGCGGCGCGGCTAATCGGCGGCGAGCGGCGGCGATCAGATTTTGCTCGCAGCTAGCAAAGTGCTAGCTGCGTGCAATAAAAAAAATTTTAAAATCCACCCAGCGGGGCCTGAGAAATCCTCCTACGCAGGTTACCCCAATTTTTGACAATTTTTTGATTTTTTTTTTACACACAATTATTAGAGATATTTCTCCCACCCAGCATGGGTATGTATAAAAATACACCCCAAAACACATTATACTACTTCTTCTGAGTACGGCGATACCACATGTGTGACACTTTTTTGCAACCTAGGTGCACTAAGGGGCCTAACGTCCTATTCACAGGTCATTTTGAGGCATTTGGATTCTAGACTACTCCTCACGGTTTAGGGCCCCTAAAATGCCAGGGCAGTATAGAAACCCCACAAGTGACCCCATTTTGGAAAGAAGACACCCCAAGGTATTCTGTTAGGAGTATGGTGAGTTCATAGAAGATTTTTTTTTTGACACAAGTTAGCGGAAATTGACACTTTGTGAAAAAAACAACAAAAACAACAAAAAAAATTAAAACTTCTACGGCGATACCACATGTGTGACACTTTTTTGCAGCCTAGGTGCGCTAAGGGGCCCAACGTCCTATTCACAGGTCATTTTGAGGCATTTGTTTTCTAGACTACTCCTCATGGTTTAGGGCCCCTAAAATGCCAGGGCAGTCTAGGAAGCCCACAAGTGACCCCATTTTAGAAAGAAGACACCCCAAGGTATTCCGTTAGGTGTATGGTGAGTTCATAGAAGATTTTATTTTTTTGTCACAAGTTAGTGAAAAATGACACTTTGTGAAAAAAACAAAAATCAATTTCCGCTAACTTCTGATAAAAAATAAAATCTGCTATGAACTCGTCATACACCAAACAGAATACCTGGGGGATGGGTAGCAGTGACAGGGGTGATTGATGGGTGATCAGTGGGTGATTAGATGGCAGAACAGATGTAAACAATGCACTCTGGAGGTGATCTGAGGGTAGGTCTGCGGGCGATCTGATGGTGTGGGAGGGTGATCAGATGCCCGTAAGAGGCAGGTTAGGTTCTGATCTGATGGGAGGCAGTGACAGGTGGTGACGGGTTGATTGACGGGTGATTGACGGATGATTGACGGGTGATTACAGGGGAGAATAGATGTATACAGTACAGAGGGGGGGGGGGAAGGTCTGGGGGGGTCTGAGGTTGTTCTGAGAGTGTGGGCGGGTGATTGGGTGCCCTAGGGGTAGATAGGGGTCTGATCTGATGGGTAGCAGTGACAATAGGTGATTGATGGGTGATCATCAGTGGGTGATTAGATGGCAGAACAGATGTAAACAATGCACTCTGGAGGTGATCTGAGGGTAGGTCTGCGGGCAATCTGATGGTGTGGGAGGGTGATCAGATGCCCGTAAGAGGAAGGTTAGGGTCTGACCTGATAAGTGGCAATGACAGGTGGTGATTGATGGGTGAATGACAGGTGATTGACAGGTGATTACAGGGGAGGATAGATGTATACAGTACATGGGGGGGGGGGGGCGGCTGGGGAGGATCTGAGAGTGTGTGTGGGGGGGTGATCAGGATCCCCAGGGGGCAGTTTAGGGACTAATGAAAAAAATAGCACTGACAGATAGTGACAGGGAGTGATTGATGGGGGATTAGGGGGGTGATTGGGTGCAAACAGAGGTCTGAGGGGTGGGCAGGGGGGGTCTGAGGGGTGCTGTGGGCGATCAGAGGGAAGGGGGGGGAGATCAGTGTGCTTGGGTGCTTACCTTCGTGGCTGCAGCCTGTATAATACGCTGTATACATTACGTATTGTAGCGATCTGGGAGCCAGTAACCCGCCAGCGCTTCCGAAAGGCCAGCGGGTTACAGCGCGAGGGGGGGCAGAGCCTGACGCCGGCGGCTGATCGCGTCACGAATGACGCGATCGCCGCACAGCCACGCCTGCTGCCGCTGCCGCCGATGGGCGTATTGCGGTCATTTGGGCCCAGCCCTTGCCGCCGTCCATCGGCTTAAGGCGGTTGGCAAGTGGTTAAGAGTGCCTGAATGTTTCAAGAATTCTTCCAGGTCACACCAGCACCAGACCAGAATTGGGACAAGGTCGTGTGAGCAGGAAAGGAGGAGAGGAGTGAGAGTGAGCCAGATGAAAGGAGAAGACCACTGTGTGCCATAAGAGGTAAATATGTAAATTGTGCAACTGCTTTTCTGCACAGACTGCATGGGGTGGGATTAGGGGGCGGACATGGGGAGGGTACTGCTTGGAGAACATGGCTGCTCTGCAGCAGAGATGGCACTGTAGTGAAAAGAGCAAGTGGCACTGCTATGGCTGCAAGTCTATTGTGGAGGTGTGGCAGGGCTTCAAAGTTTCTCTGTGCAGGACCCACTGTCGTAACAATAGGGCCTGCAGCCCCTGTAAGCTGCAGCGGTGGGCAGCGGCAGATACATACCTTCCATGTGCTCCAGCGCGGATGTGTCTCCCTCTAGTGTCTGACGCGACTTCCTACAGGAAGTCGCGTCAGAGGCTAGAGAGAGGAACGTCCACACTGGAGCGCACGGAAGGTATGTATCTGCCACTGCCCGCCGCTGCACACACAAACGTATTGATGCTGGTGGGGAGCGCAGACGGGATAGCCCGCGGTGAGGGGGGGACCATCCCCCTCCCCGCCGAAGTGCAGCATGGCTTTCCCCTCATGCTGCGACCCCTCCAGCCCCCAAATACGGCCCCGAGCGGGCCTCGGGGGGGGGGGGGGGGGCGCTCAGAATTTCTGCAGGAGGGCCCGGTGGGACCTAGCTACAACCCCCCCCCCCCCTGGCAGGACCCCATGAATTTTACTCTGAGCCTCTGAGATAGGCGACCTGGGTTAGAATCTCGGCTCTTTCTCTTCAGTAAGCCAGCACCTCAGTAGGAGTTCTTGGGCAAGACTCCCTAACACTGCTACTGCCTACTGAGTGCACTCTAGTGGCTGCCTTGCAAACGCTTTGAGTCCGACAGGAGAAAAAAGCTATACAAATACTACAAATACTAATCATACAGGACACGGGGCCCTCCTCCAGTCCCCACATTATCTCTTTATTAGTGCTACAGTAGTATGATCACCTCTATAAGTGCTGCTTTGAATAGTAGCATTGCTTAACAAACCATTCATTTGCCTCTCTTTACACCTCTCACTCAGTGGTTGTCCTTTGAAAGTCATTTTTAGTCATTTGATTATTACACATACAATGCAGGAAGGTCCAGTTTAGAACTTGTAATGATGCCCATGGCTCTAGCTAAGCCATTGCCTCATTGTGGCTCATCCATGCTGTATTTTTTTTATTTGACTGATTTATACATAACACATCTTATCATTTTATCAGTTTATTATTTTTGGGGGAAAATATTTAATGTATAACTTCAATTTAAATAAATAAAAATTACAATAAAGTTAAAACTAGTGAATTGTTTATGCTTAGTTCTTACATCTGTTTATTTCTTTATGACTAATCTATGGTAAGCAGTATTCATTCTTGTTACATGACTTCATCTTTTTTTACAAGCTTTCCCTTGCCATTTGTTATTATAGAAAGGAGAATATCTCAAACGTCAGGAGCCAAGTCTAAAAAACCACAGCAGAGTGTTTTTTTTTTTAGGAAAACGACCGATGGGGCAGCCGGGCAGGGGACTCCACATCTACCCCGGAATCAGAGAAACTTGAGAACCAGGGACAGATGGGGCTACAAGCTTGCAGCCCACATTTGCAAGGCAGAGGAGTGGTAGTGGAAAACACTTCCTCTGGCACTGTGAATATTGTCAATTTAACAGATGTAAATTTGAGTGATGTAGATATTTCTCTCCTGTCCAGTGGTCTGCTTTTCACACAAATATCTTAAAGTGAAACTGTACCCAGATAAAATTATCCGGTGTTATAAAGTGGCACTTTTTTGGCAGCAGGTTCTCTGGGGGATTTATCAGGTCTTTTTATAGGGGGGTGGGCGATTTGTTTTTTTCAGTGGGTTATTGTGCTTGGGGATATTTTGATATGACACATATTTTAATTTTATGGTTACTAACAAACTATAGAGATTTAACCACTTCCCCTCCCCCCGTACAAGTATCTACATCCCTGCAAAACACCACTTTATCTCACAGGGACGTAGATATGCATCCCTTACCACCACGCACTGCCGCTCGCTACCCCGCTCGATCTCGCCGCCGATCGTTAAGAGGGGAGATGAATGAATGGGAATGCAGTTCCCATTCATTAAGTCCTCGTGTCAATGATTGCTGGCATCAATGAGATGCCTGCATCATTGTAGCTTCCGAAGTAACACAGCCACCCATTACTTCCTATTTGTGTACTTATTGTACACTAATAGGAAATAATGCGCAAGGACATCTTGTGACCAAATAGTAAAATTACACCTATATACATTTATTTTATTAAAAATACTCACACTTACATTTAAAATTAACTCTTTCCCTCCCACACTCTCCCATAGTACCGCAATACATTTTTTGCATTAAAAAAAAAGACAATGAGAAAATGGATAAATAGTTACCTTAGGAACTGAACTTTTTTTATAATATGTATGTCAAGTGGGTATGTTACAATTATTTTTAAAATTCTGGGTTTGTAATTAGTGATGGACGCAAAACTAAAAAAATTAACTAAAATTTTATTTCCAAGTAAAATACTGGCATCATACATTGTACTAGGGAAATATTTGAAACATTGCAATAATCGGGACAAATAAGCAAATAAAATGTGTCAGTTTTATTCACAGTAGAAAGTTTTATTTGAAAAGTATAATGGCTGAAAAACTTAGAAATAATGATTTTTCTTTCCATTTTTTTCTTATTATTCCCATTAAAATGCATTTAAAATAAAATAATACTTAGCGAAAAGTACCACCCAAACAATTGTTGGCAAAAAAACAAGATCTAGATTGTTTCATTGTGATAAGTAGTAATAAAGTTATAGGCGAATGAATGGAAGGAGTGCTGAAAGGTGAAAATTGCTCTGGTTTTTAAGGGGAAAAACCCTTGGAGGTGAAGTGGTTGGAGAGTAAGTTTTTCTTTCTTTTTTGCTTTTCTGTTTTTGTCTGTTTTTCTTTGCATTGTTTTTCTTCCAGTAAGAGTAGCTTTTTAACTATATTGTGCAAACAAGTAGTAGTGATCAATTCTTGGTCTTATATGTTGCAAACAGGAAACTTAAATTGAACTCAAGGCAGATTTAGTGGGCAGAAGTGGGACACAGAGGCATATTTTCTTCTAAAGCACATGCCTCTGTGTGCCCTCGTCACTGCTCTCTGTGCCTTCTGCTCCCTGCTGCCCCCCACTCCTGAATCTACCGGCATGGAGCTTGTGGGGAAGGAGTGTCCTTAGCACTAGAGGCAAAGCCTTTTCACTGCCCCTCCCCCTCCTCTCTGCTGTTTGAGGAGAGATGCATCTGCAGCATCATGACACGACATGATGGGGTCATGGCCATTTATTTTTATAGCTGAAAATGAAACTTAAGGAAAACAGGAGACAGGAGCGGCGGGCAGCAGTGGTTAGGGGTTCTACCAAATCCCGCTGTCCCTCGGATCAGGTAATATATTTTATTGTAAGTGTTGTTCCTGGCTCTGGTTCTCCATAGGGGATTGGGATTCGATCCCTCGGGCAACATTGCTAGGGCGAGGCTGTACAGATCGATGCTTTCTGTTGCAATTTGGGGGGGGGGGGGGAGATGACTGATGGAGCAGCACAGATTTGATGCCACGTGGTGAGCAGTTTGTTCACCCATTGCACACTAGATGGGTGTCACACACTGGTCATTGCCTGAAAAAACTGACTACACTAAGTTCTATTATTCAGAAAATGCTGTACAATAAGTCCCACCCCTCCCATAACAACACACACAAATATCACATCTAACACCTCTTCAGCACAACACTAATCTAACAAAATAGACCATAGGAATCTGAAGTGGAATAATTTGGTTTAGTATTTCTCTGATATTTCATATAGCTTTTGAAATGATTCATTTGTCCCCAATTCAGTGAACCAAAGCTCCAGGAAGCATAACTGAACCACATACAAATACAAAATATATCATGTCATGTAGAAAATAAATAGTCATCTCACTAATAAGTGGCATGCCACCCAAAACAAACTGTATTGGCAGCTAGACTTGTAAGGGCAGATAAAAAACTCCAACTTCTTTCTTCCTCAAACGGAAAGCTTTTATTGTATCGTTTAAGCGTGGAGCACACACAATACACAGTGCAAAACTTGTACGGCAAATACTGTATTATAAGAATGGCCTGAGTTTGTCTCCAAAAAGAGAAACAAAGGATTATTAATATCAATATTTTTTGGCTTCCCCATCAACAATATTGACAGATTAATTATGTAAGTAGTTGGTACCCTCTAGTGGTCAGAAGTGTAAATAGACTTCCTAGTTTAAAATATTATTATTATTACCATTATTTTTATTATTTTGTGATTCTATCACTTTCATGATTCTATTGATTTTGTGATTCTATTGATTTTCAAAGGTTTTTTCCTCCTCCTCCTCCTCCTTCTTCTCTATACTGGAAGCAGTAGAGTGTTGTACCGTGTTAGCCATCAGTAAAAGCACGAAGTTTTGAATCAGGATGATACCATTTATTGGCTAACTTAGAAGAAAAGCAGTAGGCTGTCAGCTATGAAGCCGTCGTCAGACTGATTACTGTATACTGACAAAAACTTAGAATACGGCTTGTATACACTGGGCACTAAAAAAAAAAAGATACAATGTTCTGCAATAAAATTAATCGGATGCCTTAATTACAACATTAAGACAGTTTCACAGGCATGCCAGCTAATTTATGACCCAAAGGTAAAGGCCCATACTCACGGGGGACGGCCGTCGCCGCAACCGCGTGGCACGCGCGTGTTGCGGCGACAATTCCCCCGTGTGTATGATGCGCGCGCCCCGAACCGTCGCCCGTCGGAGCTGTCGCCAGGCGATTGACATGTTCAATCGCCGGCTACAGTCGTCGCCGCAACCTCGCCGGAACTGTCGCTAGCCCCGCATGTGCATGCGGGCTAGCGACAGTTACCCACACACACCACACGGAGCTTCCGGCGGGGGGGAGGAAACTCGGCGACAGCTTCCGCCGCATCGCTAATCCCTCTGCTGCCGTGTGGATCCAGAGTGATTTGGCGACGAGCTGTCGCCGAACTGCCGCCGAACTGTCGCGCACACGCTCCCGTGTGCGGCGACAGCTACAATTGTACCCCCGTGGGTACTTAGCTTAATGGCCCGTACTCACGGGCTGCAGAAGTGGCCTGTCGCCAGCACACGTGAGCGTGCTAGCGACAGGCCGGCGACAGCTTCTCTCCAGGTCCCTCCGCGTACACACGCGGAAGAGGGACCAGCGGCGAGACGGAAGCTGTCGCCGACGTTCCTCCTCCCCCCGCCGGAAGCTCCATTTACCTCTATGGAGGTTGCTGTCGCTAGTCCGCGTACTCACGCGGACTAGCGACAGTTGCGGCGGAGGTGCGGCGGCGACTGTTGCCATGCGATTGAAACTTTCAATCGCATGGCGACAAGAGCGACGGGCGACAGTTCGGGGTGCGCGCGCGTGCAACGGCCCATACTCACGGGCGACCTGTCGCCGCAACACGCGCGCGCCGCGTGTTGAGGCGACAAAAGTCCCTCGTGAGTATGGGCCATTAGACCACTTGTTTGAACATCACATTCCACAGACTTAGTTTGATGAGGAGACATCATTCAAACACAAACACATTTAGGAGAACTCATTCAAACACAACTCGGTCAGGCTACATACAATTTTTGTTGCAGGCTAAAGCAAATTGTAAGCCCTTCTTACCATCACAAGAATGTAAAAGAATTATGGCACAAGAAATATATATATATATATATATACAGTAGATAGTGGGATTGAAAACCCAATAAGTAAGACTACATAACAGACTACCCAGTAAGTAAGATTACATTTAAATAAACGCAGATCTCAAACCTCAATACATAATAGACTACAGTCCATGAGATTTCACCACGATGGCATTTATATTTCATAGAGTCCTGTGGTTACCATCACACAGAGGAATAAGAGGGGCTTACCAACTGCAAACAACCCACATTATAAGGTTGTAAGTATCGCATATAGTGGTGGAAGGACAGAAACAGCTTCCAGGAAATCCACACGTCCTCCACTTCCCCGCTCCAATTAGGTGTAGTATCCAGAACAACAGCATAGAAAGATAAACGGCAGTTCTAAGTGTAAACCGTTTATTTAAGAAACATAAATGTAAACCACAAGGGTACAAGAGGATAAATTGATAAAACTTACATACGCGGCCCAAGACATGGGAACCCCGAAAGAAACAGCGTGTGTATGCTGGTCAAAAGCTGTCGAGACAACAAAGGTGTCACCTGTCTCCCTCTCGACCGGCCCTCGTAGTCCCGCGTCATCCCCCGATGTCGCTATCAGAAGGTACAGTTCCCTCCTGTTTCAAGAGGTCCATTATCATACCATTCCCCTAGAAGCTGGGCAACACAGATCACAACAACTTCAGACCCGTGGCTTTAATTCCCACCATCTTGAAGATCCTCGAACGACTAGTCCTTGCCCACCTGAAGTGCTACACAAATGCCCTCATTGACCCACTTCAATTCGCATACAGGGCTAACAGATCAGTAGAGGATACCATCAACGTCAGCCGGGCATACATCATGGAGCACCTTTGACAGACCCGACCCCTATGCCAGGATCGTGTTCCTGGACTTTAGCTTTGCATTCAACACAATCTGCCCAGACATCCTGTACGACAGTCTGGTGCAGCTTGGTGTTGATACTACTCTTTGCACATGGTTCAAGAGCTTCCTCTCAAGCAGAACACAACAGGTCAAGCTCGGTAACTGCTACTCCAGCGTGAGAACTACAAATACAGGTGCTCCACAGGTGTGTGTACTGTCCCCGATTCTGTTCTCCCTGTACACCAATAACTGCACCTCATCCGCTGACTCCGTGAAAGTCATTAAATTTGCTGATGACACAACTATCACCGGCAGCAATGGAGAGCATTATTACCGCAGCGAAATTGAGATAATTTGCAACTGGTGTGCGGATAACAACGTCATCCTCGATGCAGCAAAGACTGTTGAACTAATTGTTGAGTTTAGGAAACACCCATCCGCACTCCCTTATAGGCAAGACTGAGGTCTCCAGGGTCATCTGTACAGTTCCTTGGGAAAACCTTAACTAATAACCTAAAGTGGGGGCAGAACACCATCAAAATTCAGAAGAAGGCACAGCAGAGGCTTTTCTTCCTGCGCCAACTGAAGAAATTTGGTATGCCTCGGGAGCTGTTGACTAGCTTCTACACCGCTACCACAGAATCCATCCTCTGCCCCTCAGTCATAGGCTTCAATTCATCAAAGGGTGTTCGATAACAAAATCCCAGTCCTTAAAATACCGCATTCGGTATTTTACACTTCACTGTGCTAATTCATCAATATTTTACCATGTGTGGTAGAGGTTCGTTAAGTTACCGAAGTACTACGGCTTCAGTTCATCAAAGGCTGTTAGATAACAGCAGAGTGGTGCAGAGCAGCTTGGAATGTCTCTGTGTTGTTACAAGCTGATAACAATAGAAGGCATCCAGACATCCCTTTACATGTAAACCTGTTATATTTACTGTTACTTATACTGCCTCTGCAGCTCTGAATCTGTCCATCAGTGTTTCTTAACATTTTACTTATTTGCCACAACGTAGATAAACTTCTTGGAGACATTACAAATGCCATGCTTGGTGATTTCACCACTTGCATCTTTGCATATTCAAACAGGGACTCAAAGGGTTACACCACCGTTCTCTCTGCTCACTGCCTGGGGGGTCTGGAAGCTTGTGTGGAGAAGCCTGTGACCTATCAGCACCTATCAGCGGCACTTGCAGGAGAACAGGGGCTGTTTCTATTGGCTGCCTGCTCCTGTTAATCATGAAAACATTCACACAGAAGGCTTTCGAAGCCTGTAACGACAGGGGAGAGCTGGAGAGAAACACCGAATGTGTTAGCGAATGTGGTAACCTTGATGAATTAACATTTACTGACATTTGCTGACATGTGTTGAGCACAATTCGGTAATTTATCTCATTGCTTTGTGATTTCAGCTTCTCATTCGGTAACAGCTTTGATGAATTAACATTTTCTTAAGTGCTCCGTTAACTCAGCTGTTTTCAGCATTACCGAATGCGGTAATGCTTGATGAATTGAAGCCAAACTCTGGTATGCTGGTGCAAAGGCTAGCAACAGGTATAAACTGCAAAGAGTGATTAATGATGCAGAAAAGATCATCGGTTCCCGCCTGCCTCCTCTTGACCTCCTCTACACTGCAAGGTTGTTAACGTCTATGTATTTTTTCCCCATGCAATGTGAACCACAATCAATTCCAAGTACAACACTGTCGTACTTGGCGAATAAATTTGATTCTGATTCGGGATTTCAACTGGACATGTGAACAAGAGGTGTGATGAACATATTGGTTGGATGTCTGGTGGAAGCCACCTCTGTCCAAATATTTTTGCACTAAAATATATTGTGCTTTCTCATCTCAGACAGTTTACTTAGTGCGAAATGAGGGATCAGAAAAGTGCAATACCCAGCAGTCATTTAAAGCAGCAGGGACAGCCATACTATCCCAGGAAAAAAATACACACACATATATATATATATATATATATATATATATATATATATATATATATATATATATATATATATATATATATGTAGAAATATACTTGTTGTACCACATGTTTTGTACGGTCCACCTTTTGATTTCAATGAATTTTATATAGTAAACAAAGAGAAAACTGTTTCAGGCATTTTCCATCCTTGCTGCCTCTGACTCTGTCAATCCTGATGTAATTTCTAGCTTGTTTTGTAAACACATGTGAGCACAGCATAGACTGTATTTCAGCAGCTTCTTCTCAGCCTTTTGTCACACTGAACTGCCCTTAGCCAATCAGTGAGGAGCAGGAATGTGGGAGGGAAGCTATCAAGCTTTCTTCTACCCAGAAATGTACCAAATAGAGCCAGGTTGACTGAGATACGATTTATTACAGCAGAAACATTTATGATTATATTAGAATGCTTGCAATGTAGGGTCAAGTTGTAGACTGCATAATAAACACAGAGCAACTACTTTAACTACTTAAGGACCACAGTCATTGAAACCTATGCACTGTTTTGGTGGTTACCTGGCTGGCATGGCATAGATTTCAATCACCGCCGCAGCGCGCATCTGCCGTTGTAGTCACTCCCGCCGATTTCGCCGATGAATCCCCGCCATGTCCTGTCGCAGCTCACTTGCTTTGCCTGTCTCTATGACGGCAGAGCCCTGTAAACCGGTCGACTCCCATAGGCTTACATTGATAGACACTGTCAGGAGCCAATGGAAGCGCTCCTGACCAGCTCACATGACTAGCGGTCTCTGGTCCTTAAGGAAGCAGAGACCGCTGGTACTTAAGTGGTTAAGTTAAGCAGCTATATTGAACTTTACTACAGGGGACTGGGTTTTGTAAGGGCTCTTTCACATCAGACCCCTTTTTCAGCGTTTTAACGCAAAGTCTATACTTTGCGATAACCAAGGTAAAAGGAAAGTCCATAGACTTTCATTTTACCTTTCACACCCGACGCTGCTTTTTTATGCGTTGCGGTACGATGCATCCCGGCGCATTTTATCGCCGGGAATCGGCGTTTCCCCTTCGGGTTAATTATCTACTACCGCCGCTACTCAGCGTCGCACTGCAGATCCCCAACGACACGCCGCAACGCCTGCAGGAGCCATTCTCCTGCATGTTTTTAATGTGTAACCGGCCTTAGTGTAACCAATGTTCCAACATAGTTAAGTATTTATTTCATGGATTTCAGTCATACACAGTAGAGAGATATAGGAAAGATCACCTGCTCAAGTATGCAAGAAGGTACAAAGGGCAGCAGTTGTAATTCTGCAGAGAGAGAGAGAGACATCTTTTGTCAGTTTTAGAGCCAAATAAGGAATGTAATGTGCTTGGCTGGGAAACCAAAACTGGAAGTAAGTTGTTGATCTGTTAGAGCTGCAATACAGGATAATGCCTTTGCTTTATCTGTGTTGAGTCAGCTCTAAAATATTTGAAATATTTTAACATTCTTCTCAAAATCTAAAGAAGTTTGCCAGAGGTATTTCAAAGTAAGCCAGTTTGGGGAATATACAGTGGCACAAGAATAATACTGTCGTTTATTACCCGCCATTCACTTCATATCCACAATATGTTTTCTTTTTATCTAACATGCATAGGCTCAAGGATTATTATTATTATTTAGTATTTATATAATGCCCACATCTTCCACAGCGCTGTACAGCGTATATTGTACTGTCACTAACTGTCCCTCAGTGGGGCTCACAATCTAGTCCCTACCATAGTCATAGGTCTATGTATGTATCGTGTAGTGTATGTATCGTAGTCTAGGACCAATTTAGGGGGAAACCAATTAACTTATCTGTATGGATTTGGGATGTGGGAGAAAACTGGAGTGCTGGGAGAAAACCCACGCAGACACTGAGAGAATATACAAACTCCTTGCAGACAGTGCCCTGGCAGGGATTCAAACCGGGGACCCAGTGCTACATGGCGAGTGTGCTATCCACAGCATTGCCTGCCCTATACCACTTTGTATTGGCTGAGTGAAGATCTGCTGTGGAGTTGCAACAGTGGACTATATTCAGTCTTTAAAGGAGACCTGAAGTGAAAGGGATATTGAGGCTGCCATATTTATTTCCTTTTAATCAATAACAGTTTTCTGGCTGCCTTGCTGATCTTTCACAATTAGTGTCTGAATTACGCGCCTGAAATAAGTATGTGGCAAATACAGTCAAACTTTAGTCAGAAAGAGCACCTGATCTGCATATGCTTGTTCAGGGTCTATGGCTAAAAGTATTAGAGGCAGATGATCAGCAAGACAGCCAGGTAATTTGACTTGTTTAAAAGGAAATACATTTCTCAGCCTCCATATCCCTCTCACTTCAGTGCGCCTTTAAATGATGCTCTGCAAAAAGTACTAGCATAGAAGGCAAGAGACCATGAGAGCTGAAAGCTGAATTTAAGTCATAACAAAAAAATAAAAATCATGCTTCAGGATATTCTTCTATAATATGTTATCATATGGCAGTGTTTCTCAACATTTTATTGGTATGTACCCCTTTTAAAACCCTGCATTCACCAAGTACCCCCTAGCATAGTAAACATTATCACGAGTATCCCTTGACAAATAGATAATTAATTGTAGTACATGATAATTGGTTCTAAACAATTTCCAAGCATTTACTATTGATTTTAATTAGCTGAAATACTAATTCGGTGTTGTTTAAATAAGATGTATCATTTTCTAAAACCCTAAATTTGTTATTGTTGGTTAAGTATATAAAGCCCGAATACCCCCTGGACCCATCAGAAGTACCCCCTGGGGTACGCGTACCACACGTTGAGAACCTAGGTCATATGGCATATGCTGTCCATTCAAGATTCGGGCACAGATGAATGGCTGTATAGGCACAAAGGCCGTCTTTACTGTCTGTGGGGTTAATGCATGAAAGTCCATTAATACTACTGTGTGCAGATAGCGCACAGCAATATTAGTTCAGCGTTCTCTCCAGAATTTTTTTTCCAGCTGGGTGGCATGAAAAAGTAGCTGGGTGGGGGCACGACGGGGGAATGCAAGGCCAGTGCAACTCTTACAGCATAGGAGGATGAGGAAGAAAGCCAATGACAGTCGGGTGCTCACCAAAATTAGCCGGGTGGAACACCTAGCTAAAGAAAGCCTGGGGAGAACGCTATAGTTACTACCAGCAGCAATGTAGTGCGAGTTATGCTATTATTGCGACCCACGGTGCCCGAGTAGTAGTGCGAGTGTTGGTACAGTAACTTACTTCTTACTAACGAGCTTCACTTTTAGAAATGCTTGTTACTGTATCAACTCCTCCGCAGCTTAATTACTTTGGGTTGCACTTATAGTAGAACATACGGTAAGTGCAAGTACAATGCTGCTGGTAGTAATGGTAATGTTGCTGTGTGCTGTCAAGTCTTTAGAGAATCACGCATGTGCAGGACGCTTGCGGCGACCAGCATGATGACGCACCGGGGGCGTGCACACGCAACTTCAGCCAACCATGGAAGGGACCAAGATAATGCTGGGGGACTTCACAGGCTAAGGATGGGGGGGGGGGGGTGGAGGAGGCCCAGGTAAGCCCAGATTTCATTTTTTTTTTTTTGCCACTGCTCAGGATGCCTTTAAAGTTAAAACTAAGAATATTATGAACCTGGATAAATGCCTAGTCTGTGCTATTTTTATCCCAGGCTCAGGATGCAAACCCCCAGTTCTGAAACAAGTTGATAACATTTATCTCCAGTACAGGTTTAATGTGTTCCTCGAAGAAAGATATTTATGGTTTCATACGAAGATATAAAAGAATGGAGAAGAAAAGATAATAGGCAGGTTTATTGTCACTTTGCCCACTTTCCTTTTTCTATTGTCTCTGGGCAGACAGATCCTTATGCTGTCCTTTACCACCCTTCCTC
The DNA here is from genome assembly GCF_040937935.1 of Hyperolius riggenbachi. Lineage (NCBI taxonomy): Eukaryota > Metazoa > Chordata > Amphibia > Anura > Hyperoliidae > Hyperolius > Hyperolius riggenbachi. Next base: position 118,948,376 of record NC_090651.1, on the reverse strand, counting down.
CTCAGCATCCCACAGAGAATAGAGAATAATGTGAAGGCCAAGGCTGCAGAGAAGAGCTATTTCCTCTGTGTACAACACAAGATGAGAGAGGACGGTGACTTACAGGTCACTTGCTGTATCATCTGAACAGTGCTTTTTCTTTGTGACTTCGTATAACATCACAAGGTTCTGAAAATCAGCACTTTCTTTGTAAAAAGAAATGTAAACTTGTTTGCAAGTATACGTGATTAGGCTTCAAATGACAAGTTCACTTTAACCTTCCTGGCAGCTGATTTTTTTCTGCCAAATGGGCAGAAATCCGTTTTTTAAAATATTTTTTTGTTTTGTTTCATGTAAAGTTACCAGAGTGGTAGCTACATGAAACACTACTAGAGGGCACATGTGTCCCTCTAGTGCGATCGTCGCCGGCATCAATAGCAAACATATAACGCGTTCCCCTGTTTGGCTTCTCCTGTCGCCATGGCGACGATCGGAATGACATCATGGACGTCAGCCGACGTCCTGACGTCAGAAACCTCCGATCCAGCCCATAGCGCTGCCTGGAACTCATTGGTCCGGGCAGCGCAGGGCTCTGCCGGGGAGGGGGGGGGCCTGTTCCGCTGCTGCGTGCGGACGATCGCCGCAGAGCGGCGGAGATCAAGCTGTGCGCACGGCTAGCAAAGTGCTAGCTGCGCGCACAGCACTTTAAATGGGGCAAATCGCCCCACCAGAAGCTGAGATAGCCTCCTGCGCGGCATAGCCCGAGCTCAGCTCGGGCTTACCGCCAGGAAGGTTAAAGGAAACATGAAGTGAAAAGCATGTGGAGGCTGCCAGGTATAGGTGCAGCCAGTATAGGTAGTCAGGTATAGGTGCCGCCAGTACAGGTAGCCAGATATAGGTACAGCTAGTATAGGTAGCCACGAATAGGTTCCCCAGTATAGGTAGCATGTATAGGTGCCCCAGTATAGGTAGCAGGTATGGGTACCAGTGGCTTAGCAATAGGGGGTGCAGAGGTAGCAACCACATCGGGGCCCTTGGGGCCCACCCTCAACCACAGTATTAGCTCTTTAGTGGTCATGTGCTGATAAAATTCACTTCTGTAGATGTTTTAAATGATAATGATTATTAACAAGCTGTTCCCCTTCCCCTTCTTTAACCTCTGACACTGTGGTTGTCAGTTATTGGTTTTGGTGAACCGTATCAATTGCTATGGATAGCATGCTTGGGGGGCCCCAATGCAAAACTTGCACCAGGGCCCATAGCTCCTTAGCTACGCCACTGATGGGTACCCCAATATACAGTAGGTAGTAGGTAGAGGTGCCCACAGTATAGGTAGCAGGTATAGGTTGCCTAGTATAGGTAGTAGGTATAAGTGCCACTGCGGGGAGGGGGGTCAACATCATTCCTCCCTCCCTCTCCATAGGTCTCCTGTGGCCCCCTGCAGAACTGAAGCACAACGATGCAGTGTGCAATTAACTCACCTGCTTGCTTGCTCCATGCGATTTGTCCTCGCTGTCTGCCCAATCCTTTTGGATGCCCAATCTCTGTATGACGTGTAATTACACGTCATGCAGAAAACAGGAAGTAGAGAGGAGACAGCTGCTGGCGGGAACACACTGCATGGAGCGAGCAATCAGGTGAGTTCATTATACACCGCACCGCTGCTCCAGCTTTGCAGGGAAGGGGGGCCTATGGAGAGGGAGGGAGGAATGATGTCAGGGCACCTCCCCACTGCTTCCTGGGGGGGCAAAATGCCAAAAATGTATGAGGTATGTTGTTGGCCGTTGGAACCCTTGACTGCCAAAACATACCTAGTACATGCTTGGCAGGTAAAGGGTTTATGAGAAGCCTTGGCTGGTATTTTAACAACTTCTTCTCCCCCAGGACGAGTAACTACATCCCTGAAAAATCCCATATCTCCTTGCAGGGACGTAGCTTCTACGTCTCTCCCCACCACGTGGTCCTGCTCGCGCCCCCGTGCTCATTACTGCCGTTGATCATTAGCCGGGAGATTAATAAATGGGAAAACAGTTACCATTCATTCATCTAAGTCCCCGTGTGAATGACCGCCGCCATCCATGAGATGGTGCCGTCAATAACAAAAGCTGACACTTACACGTCCACGCATAACTTCCCTTTGTGTAGTATTACTACGTAATCAGGAAGTTATGCGTGAGGACTAGTGTTGGGCGAACAGTGTTCGCCACTGTTCGGGTTCTGCAGAACATCACCCTGTTCGGGTGATGTTCGAGTTCGGCCATATGGTCGAAACAAGAGCGCATGGCCGAACGTTACCCGAACGTTCGGCTAGCGCTGTGATTGGCTGAACGGGTCACGTGTAGTGTTGGGCGAACATCTAGATGTTCGGGTTCGGGCCGAACATGGCCGCGATGTTCGGGTGTTCGAGCCGAACTCCGAACATAATGGAAGTCAATGGGGACCCGAACTTTCGTGCTTTGTAAAGCCTCCTTATATGCTACATACCCCAAATTTACAGGGTATGTGCACCTTGGGAGTGGGTACAAGAGGAAAAAAAATTTAGCAAAAAGAGCTTATAGTTTTTGAGAAAATCGATTTTAAAGTTTCAAAGGGAAAACTGTCTTTTAAATGCGGGAAATGTCTGTTTTCTTTGCACAGGTAACATGCTTTTTGTCGGCATGCAGTCATAAATGTAATACATATAAGAGGTTCCAGGAAAAGGGACCGGTAACGCTAACCCAGCAGCAGCACACGTGATGGAACAGGAGGAGGGTGGCGCAGGAGGAGAAGGCCACGCTTTGAGACACAACAACCCAGGCCTTGCATGGGGACAAGAAGCGTGCGGATAGCAATTTGCATTTTGTCGCCATGCAGTCATAAATGTAATACAGATGAGAGGTTCAATAAACAGGGACCGGAAACGCTAACCCATCACAGATGTTCATTGTTCATGTTACTTGGTTGGGGTCCGGGAGTGTTGCGTAGTCGTTTCCAATCCAGGATTGATTCATTTTAATTTGAGTCAGACGGTCTGCATTTTCTGTGGAGAGGCGGATACGCCGCCGATCTGTGACGATGCCTCCGGCAGCACTGAAACAGCGTTCCGACATAACGCTGGCTGCCGGGCAAGCCAGCACCTCTATTGCGTACATTGCCAGTTTGTGCCAGGTGTCTAGCTTCGATACCCAATAGTTGAAGGGTGCAGATGGATTGTTCAACACAGCTACGCCATCTGACATGTAGTCCTTGACCATCTTCTCCAGGCGATCGGTGTTGGAGGTGGATCTGCACGCTTGCTGTTCTGTGTGCTGCTGCATGGGTGTCAGAAAATTTTCCCACTCCAAGGACACTGCCGATACCATTCCCTTTTGGGCACTAGCTGCGGCTTGTGTTGTTTGCTGCCCTCCTGGTCGTCCTGGGTTTGCGGAAGTCAGTCTGTCGGCGTACAACTGGCTAGAGGAGGGGGAGGATGTCAATCTCCTCTCTAAAGTCTCCACAAGGGCCTGCTGGTATTCTTCCATTTTGACCTGTCTGGCTCTTTCTTCAAGCAGTTTTGGAACATTGTGTTTGTACCGTGGATCCAGAAGGGTATAAACCCAGTAATTGGTGTTGTCCAGAATGCGCACAATGCGTGGGTCACGTTCAATGCAGTCCTAGGCCGAAGAGGTCATAGCCTAGGGTCACAAAAACCTGTTTATTTGGGCAATTTCAATGGTGGCGAGTCTGACGTACATAAATCGCAGCAATGGCCGTTAGCAACGTCTGAATCTCACGAAATGTCTCATGCAGGTAGAAGAAATATTGTTAGACTTGGGCTCCAAAGATGGGTTCCCTACATCTCTGCAAACCAGAGTTACAGGGCTCCAAATTTGGTAAAATCCCCCATAGGCTTTCATTGGGCCTCCTATTTACAGTTCCAAAATCTCACATCTTTTCAAAGGGCAATTGCTCAGCAGTGGCAAATTTTCTAGCATTGTAGGGACCCTTAGGGGGAACATGACTGGTAAGTTTCGGGCCCCTAGGCCGAAGAGGTCATAGCCTAGGGTCACAAAAACCTGTTTATTTGGGCTATTTCAATGGTAGTGATGGTGACGTACATAAATCTCAACCATGGCCGTTAGCAACGTCTGAATCTCACGAAATGTCTCATGCAGGTAGAAGACATATTGTTAGACTTGGATACCAAAGATGGGGTCCCTACATCTCTGCAAACCAGAGTTACAGGGGTCCAAAATTGGTAAAATCCCCCATAGGATTTCATTGCCTCCCTATTTCACTTTTCAAAATCTCACATCTTTTCAAAGGGCAATTGCTCAGCAGTGGCAAATTTTCTAGCATTGTAGGGACCCTTAGGGGGAACATGACTGGTGAGTTTCAGGCCCCTAGGCCGAAGAGGTCATAGCCTAGGGTCACAAAAACCTGTTTATTTGGGCTATTTCAATGGTAGTGATGGTGACGTACATAAATCTCAGCCATGGCCGTTAGCAACGTCTGAATTTCACAAAATGTCTCATGCAGGTAGAAGACATATTGTTAGACTTGGATTCCAAAGATGGGGTCCCTACATCTCTGCAAACCAGAGTTACAGGGGTCCAAAATTGGTAAAATCCCCCATAGGATTTCATTGCCTCCCTATTTCACTTTCCAAAATCTCACATCTTTTCAAAGAGCAATGGCTCAGCAGTACCAAATTTTCTAGCATTGTAGGGACCCTTAGGGGGAACATGACTGGTGAGTTTCGGGCCCCTAGGCCGAAGAGGTCATAGCCTAGGGTCACAAAAACCTGTTTATTTGGGCTATTTCAATGGTAGTGATGGTGACGTACATAAATCTCAGCCATGGCCGTTAGCAACGTCTGAATTTCACAAAATGTCTCATGCAGGTAGAAGACATATTGTTAGACTTGGATTCCAAAGATGGGGTCCCTACATCTCTGCAAACCAGAGTTACAGGGGTCCAAAATTGGTAAAATCCCCCATAGGCTTTCATTGGGCCTCCTATTTACAGTTCCAAAATCTCACATCTTTTCAAAGGGCAATTGCTCAGCAGTGGCAAATTTTTCTAGCATTGTAGGGACCCTTAGGGGGAACATGACTGGTGAGTTTCGGGCCCCTAGGCCGAAGAGGTCATAGCCTAGGGTCACAAAAACCTGTTTATTTGGGCTATTTCAATGGTAGTGATGGTGATGTACATAAATCTCAACCATGGCCGTTAGCAACGTCTGAATCTCACGAAATGTCTCATGCAGGTAGAAGACATATTGTTAGACTTGGATTCCAAAGATGGGGTCCCTACATCTCTGCAAACCAGAGTTACAGGGGTCCAAAATTGGTAAAATCCCCCATAGGATTTCATTGCCTCCCTATTTCACTTTCCAAAATCTCACATCTTTTCAAAGGGCAATGGCTCAGCAGTACCAAATTTTCTAGCATTGTAGGGACCCTTAGGGGGAACATGACTGGTGAGTTTCGGGCCCCTAGGCCGAAGAGGTCATAGCCTAGGGTCACAAAAACCTGTTTATTTGGGCTATTTCAATGGTAGTGATGGTGACGTACATAAATCTCAGCCATGGCCGTTAGCAACGTCTGAATCTCACGAAATGTCTCATGCAGGTAGAAGACATATTGTTAGACTTGGATTCCAAAGATGGGGTCCCTACATCTCTGCAAACCAGAGTTACAGGGCTCCAAAATTGGTAAAATCCCCCATAGGCTTTCATTGGGCCTCCTATTTACCGTTCCAAAATCTCACACCATTTCAAAGGGCAATGGCTCAGCAGTGGCAAAACTCACCAGTCATGATCCCCCTAAGGGTCCCTACAATGCTAGAAAATTTGGTACTGCTGAGCCATTGCCTTTTGAAAAGATGTGAGATTTTGGAAAGTGAAATAGGGAGGCAATGAAAGCCTATGGGGGATTTTACCAATTTTGGACCCCTGTAACTCTGGTTTGCAGAGATGTAGGGACCCCATCTTTGGAATCCAAGTCTAACAATATGTCTTCTACCTGCATGAGACATTTCATGAAATTCAGACGTTGCTAACGGCCATGGCTGAGATTTATGTACGTCACCATCACTACCATTGAAATAGCCCAAATAAACAGGTTTTTGTGACCCTAGGCTATGACCTCTTCGGCCTAGGGGCCCGAAACTCATCAGTCATGTTCCCCCTAAGGGTCCCTACAATGCTAGAAAATTTGCCACTGCTGAGCAATTGCCCTTTGAAAAGATGTGAGATTTTGGAAAGTGAAATAGGGAGGCAATGAAATCCTATGGGGAATTTTACCAATTTTGGAGCCCTGTAACTCTGGTTTGCAGAGATGTAGGGACCCCATCTTTGGAATCCAAGTCTAACAATATGTCTTCTACCTGCATGAGACATTTCGTGAGATTCAGACGTTGCTAACGGCCATGGCTGAGATTTATGTACGTCACCATCACTACCATTGAAATAGCCCAAATAAACAGGTTTTTGTGACCCTAGGCTATGACCTCTTCGGCCTAGGGGCCCGAAACTCACCAGTCATGTTCCCCCTAAGGGTCCCTACAATACTAGAAAATTTGCCACTGCTGAGCAATTGCCCTTTGAAAAGATGTGAGATTTTGGAACTGTAAATAGGAGGCCCAATGAAAGCCTATGGGGGATTTTACCAATTTTGGAGCCCTGTAACTCTGGTTTGCAGAGATGTAGGGACCCCATCTTTGGAATCCAAGTCTAACAATATGTCTTCTACCTGCATGAGACATTTCGTGAGATTCAGACGTTGCTAACGGCCATGGCTGAGATTTATGTACGTCACCATCACTACCATTGAAATAGCCCAAATAAACAGGTTTTTGTGACCCTGGGCTATGACCTCTTCGGCCTAGGGGCCCGAAACTCACCAGTCATGTTCCCCCTAAGGGTCCCTACAATACTAGAAAATTTGCCACTGCTGAGCAATTGCCCTTTGAAAAGATGTGAGATTTTGGAACTGTAAATAGGAGGCCCAATTAAAGCCTATGGGGGATTTTACCAATTTTGGAGCCCTGTAACTCTGGTTTGCAGAGATGTAGGGACCCCATCTTTGGAATCCAAGTCTAACAATATGTCTTCTACCTGCATGAGACATTTCGTGAGATTCAGACGTTGCTAACGGCCATGGCTGAGATTTATGTACGTCACCATCACTACCATTGAAATAGCCCAAATAAACAGGTTTTTGTGACCCTAGGCTATGACCTCTTCGGCCTAGGGGCCCGAAACTCACCAGTCATGTTCCCCCTAAGGGTCCCTACAATGCTAGAAAATTTGCCACTGCTGAGTAATTGCCCTTTAAAAAGATGTGAGATTTTGGAACTGTAAATAGGAGGCCCAATGAAAGCCTATGGGGGATTTTACCAAATTTGGAGCCCTGTAACTCTGGTTTGCAGAGATGTAGGGAACCCATCTTTGGAGCCCGAATCTAACAATATGTCTTCTACCTGCATGAGACATTTCGTGAGATTCAGACGTTGCTAACGGCCATTGCTGCGATTTATGTACGTCAGACTCGCCACCATTGAAATTGCCCAAATAAACAGGTTTTGTGACCCTAGGCTATGACCTCTTCGGCCTAGGACTGCATTGAACGCGACCCACGCATTGTGCGCATTCTGGACAACACCAATTACTGGGTTTATACCCTTCTGGATCCACGGTACAAACACAATGTTCCAAAACTGCTTGAAGAAAGAGCCAGACAGGTCAAAATGGAAGAATACCAGCAGGCCCTTGTGGAGACTTTAGAGAGGAGATTGACATCCTCCCCCTCCTCTAGCCAGTTGTACGCCGACAGACTGACTTCCGCAAACCCAGGACGACCAGGAGGGCAGCAAACAACACAAGCCGCAGCTAGTGCCCAAAAGGGAATGGTATCGGCAGTGTCCTTGGAGTGGGAAAATTTTCTGACACCCATGCAGCAGCACACAGAACAGCAAGCGTGCAGATCCACCTCCAACACCGATCGCCTGGAGAAGATAGTCAAGGACGACATGTCAGATGGCGTAGCTGTGTTGAACAATCCATCTGCACCCTTCAACTATTGGGTATCGAAGCTAGACACCTGGCACAAACTGGCAATGTACGCAATAGAGGTGCTGGCTTGCCCGGCAGCCAGCGTTATGTCGGAACGCTGTTTCAGTGCTGCCGGAGGCATCGTCACAGATCGGCGGCGTATCCGCCTCTCCACAGAAAATGCAGACCGTCTGACTCAAATTAAAATGAATCAATCCTGGATTGGAAACGACTACGCAACACTCCCGGACCCCAACCAAGTAACATGAACAATGAACATCTGTGATGGGTTAGCGTTTCCGGTCCCTGTTTATTGAACCTCTCATCTGTATTACATTTATGACTGCATGGCGACAAAATGCAAATTGCTATCCGCACGCTTCTTGTCCTCATGCAAGGCCTGGGTTGTTGTGTCTCAAAGCGTGGCCTTCTCCTCCTGCGCCACCCTCCTCCTGTTCCATCACGTGTGCTGCTGCTGGGTTAGCGTTACCGGTCCCTTTTCCTGGAACCTCTTATATGTATTACATTTATGACTGCATGCCGACAAAAAGCATGTTACCTGTGCAAAGAAAACAGACATTTCCCGCTTTTAAAAGACAGTTTTCCCTTTGAAACTTTAAAATCAATTTTCTCAAAAACTATAAGCTCTTTTTGCTAAAAATTTTTTTCCTCTTGTACCCACTCCCAAGGTGCACATACCCTGTAAATTTGGGGTATGTAGCATGTAAGGAGGCTTTACAAAGCACAAAAGTTCGGGTCCCCATTGACTTCCATTATGTTCGGAGTTCGGCTCGAACACCCGAACATCGCGGCCATGTTCGGCCTGTTCGGCCCGAACCCGAACATCTAGATGTTCGCCCAACACTAGTGAGGACATCTTGTGGACAAATGGTAAAACTACATCTAAAATTTTTATTTTTTTACTAACAGACTTTTTTTTACATTTTAAATTAACTCCTTACCTCCCACACTGACCAATAGTTCCCCTAAAATTTTTTTGCAAAAAAAGATATACAATAAAAAAAAAATCCATAAATAGTTACCATAGGGACTGAACTTTTTTAATATGTATGTCGAGAAGGTATTTTCCTGTTACTTTATAAATTATGGTCTTGTAAATAGTGATGGATGCATAACTGAAAAACTGCACCTTTATTTCCAAATAAAATATTGGTGCCATACATTGTACTAAAACTTTTTTTTTAAATGTTGCAATAATTGTGACAAAAGGGGAAATGAAATGTGTTGTTTTAATTTATTTTATAACTATAATGGCCGAAAACTGAAAAATAATGAAACGTTTCAATTTTCTTTCTTATTTTTCCTGTTAGAACACACTTAGAAAAAAATAATTCTTAGAAAAATATACCCCCCCCCCCCCCAAAGAAGGACTAATTGGTGGCGAAAAAAATAAGATATCAATTGTTTTCTTATGATAAGTAGTAATAAAGTTATAGGCGAATGAATGACAGGTGAAAACTGCTCTGGGAAAAACTCTTGGAGGTGAAGTGGTTAAATATATGGGTGAAACGTTGTTGCACCACTTAATCAATTCAGCTGCTATATTGGGAATAGGGTTTTCCCAAGACCCATAAATATAGTGAAAATCTAGCAGAAAAATAATCAATAAGCGCAGAGGGTGCTAATAATTAACGAGGCATATGTTTTGATTGGTAAATAAACATAGATGAAATGCTCCTAAAGTGACCAAAAGAGTCCAAAACCTGTCAGATCTGTCAGATGTTTACTGCTTATTTTAATTGACATCAACCTAGGAGAAAAGTAATTTATAGTGTACTTTACTCTGGGAGAAATGAACATATATTACGTGTGAATTTTAAATTTTACAAGTTTCCCTGCTGCTGGTCCTTTGATTAACCACTTCCTTACTAAGTGAGTTTTCCCCTTCTGTGCCAGAGCAATTTTCACCTGTCAGCGCTCCTTCCATTCAATTGCCAATAACTTTATAGTTACTTATCGCAACAAAATGATCTATATCTTGTTTTCAGCGATGAGCGAAAATGCCAATATTCTTTTTGCATAACTTTCCACGAAAATAACGTTAAATTTGATTTTCAAGTGAAAATTCCATCGTCAATTCGTTTTGTTATTTTTCACGGTTTATGTATTTTTTGAGAATTTTTGCGGTAAAAATTAAGTTTTAGCGTTTTCGTGGTAAAATTTGTCATTGTAAAAATCACTTTTCAGCATTGTCGCACTTTTCACGATTTTTCGGGGTAAAAAAAATGAGTTTTCATTGTAAAAATATTGATTTTCCACACTATCATGGAAAACGCGAAAACACAAGCATATTTTTAGTGAAAATAGCTTTTTCAGTGTGAAAATACTTTGGCGAAAATTCATAAGCAACACTGGTGAATGGTTCAACCATGCAACGCAATCGATCCCATGCTGATTGGTGCAAACGTGCAGGGTGATTGCTACAATGTGATTGATCCAAACTGTCCAATTGTGCAAGGCGATTGGTCCAATGTGATTGTTCTAATCATGAAAAAGTTATTGGTCCAAGTGTGCAATGTTATCGGTGATTGGTCCCATCACCATGTTATTAAAGTGATTGGTCCCATCGTGCAAGGTATTGGATCCAAAGTGATTGGTCCAGTTTTGCAAGGCGACTAGTCCAATGTGATTGGTCCAATTGTGCAACGCGATTATAAGGGGTTGATAAAGGTTTAAAAGGTAAGGGCCATACTGAGTTTTTATTCGTTTTAAAAAAAAAGTAGTCTCCCCTCCTCAGCTTTAAAGGATACCTGTGGTGAGGGAAAGATGTACAGTTTAACCTGCCTGGGGCTTCTTCCAGCCCCCTGCTGTCCTCTCCTGCATGCCCAGGAGAAGGTGGAGCGCATGTGTTCTGGGGGGCTTATGCTGGAATCTGGGAGCCCCCTTAAATAAAAGGACCCCCAGGTGCCCTGCCCCCTCCAGGTAAATAGATATAGTCAATTTTGACCCTTGACCTATTTAATGGTACAAAAAAAAGAATTAACTGGCAGATGACCACTATATTCGACGAAGAGATAGATCCCTTCTGGTCAAAATTTGCATAAACCTAACTATTACCTAAGTCAAGTGACATTCCGGTCACCAAAGCACCTGTGTGTGCATCACTATGGTTACCTTTACAGTGTTCTCCTGTATAAGACTTTACTGGCAGTGCAGTTCATCATCACTGGCAGGGCCTTTTTTTTTGGTGATTGTTGTACATTGCATAAATCTAACTGTCACCTGAGTTAACCAGTTCACCTCTGAGGGGCTTTTCCCCTTATGAACCGAAGCAATTTTCACCTTTCAGCACTCCTCCCTTTCATTCGCCAATAACTTTATCACTACTTATCACAACTAAATGATCTATATATTTTTCGCCACCAATAAGGCTTTCTTTGGGTGGTACATATTGCTAAGAATTATTTTTTCTACATGCATGTTAATGGAAATAATAGGAAAAAGTAGAATGGAAAAAAATCATTTCTCAATTTTCAGCCGTTATAGTTTTAAAGAGAGCCCGAGGTGGGCTCATAAAATGAAAAAACAAAAAGTGGGCTACCTGATCCGGGGGGTTGAGCACTTACTGAGCACTTCTCCACACTATACAGTCTCAGTCCCTTGCTAAAGTTCATCTAAGTGCTCTATTTTTAGCTATATCTTTAAGTAGTAAGATCTAAGCAGATGTAATAATTTTTCTTCACTTTAACTCAGAAGACAACTTCCATCACTTCATCCTTTCTGTTAATCGATCAAAAGTTGTAATCCACAAGAGAGTATCAATCCAACAGAATTCCAGGTAAACAATCTTTTCTATTAATTCTCTCACAGATTGACGTGGCCTGATGTCTGCAGTTTAATGTATTTATTTTCCAAATAGACAGTCTGTGGAATTCTTTATAACTTTCTGTGCTGACTGGTCCCTCTATAGATTCAATTGATTGCATACCACATACGTTACAGTCTATATCTCCAGCAGAATGAGTGTAGTTAGGCCTCATATACACATATATACATTTTATCCAGTTTCTGTATTCACAGGGACATATAGGGGACAATTATCAAGAGTGTCACAGTCTAAGACAAAATCTAAGAAGGGCACTTTGAGGAATGCAGGAGACTGGGAGAAAGAATGCCCAGCACTGGAAGGGTTAAAGTGGACCTGAACGCAGGACTGCTCTCTGCTCTAAAAGATACATAACAGCATAATAACCTTTAACGAAAAACATTTATTTGTTACAGCTGATAGAAATCCTAAAATAAATCTGCACAGGGTCTACTTCCTGATTCATGGAAGCAGACATTTTGCTTACAGCCTGTGCTTTCAAATGGGCTTATCTGCTTATCTGCCGTAGGTAGTCATGTGACACAGGGAAGGGATCAAATTACAACTAGTGTTTAGACACAAATGAGGGGGAATTACACAGGCTAAACTCTTTAAATACATACAGGATGCATTTCTGTTATGTTTTCTTTGCGTCCTGTGCAGTAATTCAGGTTGGCTTTAAGCACAGAACAGCTTTACAGGACTGAACAAGGGGAGGAGCACTTCACAAATCATGCCTAGCCTACACTGCTGCACTATCTGTAGACCTGCTATAAAGCACTTTTTAATCTGCAGCAGTTTAGGGATGGATTTGCACTTTTCTTAACTGTAGTGCAGTTCTAGAAATCCAAACTAAACTGACGCTATTACGTAGGATTTAAGAAGTTTCTTATTATCATGCAGAACAGTTACCCCTGCTGGTTAAAACTGTTTAAGTAGGAAAAACTGTCGGCAATGCTTTGATAAATCTGGCCCTCTGTGTCCTCCCTCTGGGGGCGGGTTCTCTTACCCTTATAGCTCTGGTGCCGCCTCTTCTGCAGCTTGTGGACATTTTGGATCCTGACACCCAGGCCCAGTTTCAGGGGCCCTGGGGCAAACTTAAGCATGGGGGGCCCCTGCCTGACACCCCTCCCCTCGCCTGCTCCCCAGGTCCCTGTGTGGCTGAACAGTCCGTGCACTCTGAGGCACTCTGTCTCCCTCCTTCTCTATGACACGTATTTACACATAACGTGCCAGGTCATAGAGACGGAAGGAGACAGCGTGCTTCAGAGTGCAGCTGCTGCCCTCCCACCCGCCGGGACAGATAAGTTGTTATCAAAGTTGTTACACTCACATGGACCCGGGGAGCAATGCAACTGGGAGCAGAATTTGGCAGGGTCGGCGGCACGGGGCCCCTGCAGAGGTCAGGGCCCGGGGCAATAGCCCCCTTTGTCTCTATGGCAGCGCCGGCCCTGTTGGCTCTCCAATCTCTCTTACCAGCAGTATTTTCCAGGCTGCAGCTTCTGGCCAGGCACAATTGCCGGTGTGTGTCTGAGCAGTGACGCACACACAGGCTACTAAAACCATGCGTCCCATTGTCAGGGGGGGCCTAGGTTACTTTTGCCCCGGGGATCCATTGTAGCCAGAACCGTCCCTGCATAAAGGCTTTCTTTCTCCAAACTTCCAGAAGGAATTTTTCTTTCCTATCAGGGCTACCTTTTAAAAGTGTACTAATATTTATAAAGTGTTAACTTTGCTATTGTTTTTTCTAATCTGTGATAAAAGTGCTTGAAATATATGTAAGTTGTTGGTTCCCTCTAGTGGTCACTACATGTATCGACCTAATCATAAAGTGAAAAAAAAAAAGTACAATTGTTGCTGTTGGTTGTATCAGACCAGCACTTCTGCTATTTACTGATGTTTTTACTATTTACATTAATACTATCGTTATTACAGAATAATGCATCAGCTTACTGACATAACTTAAAGCGGACCTAAACCATATCAGGGAAACTGAAAACATCCTACCTAAAAGAAAACTAAAGCTGGCCATCAGGGATGAGCTCACCAGTAGTGAGCTAGTCGAATTTGTCATTAAAATGAGGCTTGATTGCCTCAGGTGTGCGGCTGGGAGATGAGGGGTTACTTTCCCAGAATTCCCCCGGCTTCTATGTGTATCACGCCTTGCACACGGCCTATTGGACACGATGCAAGACTCACTTCCTCCTTCCGGCTGGAAGGAGGAAGTGCGCGCTAGTGAGTCTTGCAACGCGTCCGATAGGCCGTGTGCAAGGCGTGATACACATAGAAGCTGGGGGAATTCTGGGAAAGTAACCCCTCGTCTCCCAGCCTCAAGCAATCAAGCCCCTTTTTAATGACAAATTCGAGTAGCTCACTACTCGTGAGCTCATCCCTGCTGGCCATACACTGGCGGATGTGGCCAAAAGGTAGATCCCCTTTAGATCATAATCTGATCAGAGAAGGAACTATCTGATCGAATCCATCCACACACTGCACACATATTTTTTTTATCGATTTCACATGAAATCTATTAAAAAATATATGTAACCGCCAGAGATGGATTAAGATGTAAATGGGGCCCTAGGCAAGGTAGTAGATTTGGGGCCTCCTTGTGGTCTTTTTGGTAAGCTGAAGTGGAGAGAGGTCAGAGAGGGTGGCTGTGGGCCCCTTGACACCCACTAGGCCCCAGGCACCTGCCTAGGTTGATCCTGCTCTAGTAACCGCCATCAATATGCTGCCACATCAGACTCAGCATCTATCAATCAAAATCTTCCACCAAGTATGATTGATTGATTCAATTGATTTTGGCCAAAATTTGATCGATCGGTCATGACGGGGCATTGATTTCTAGCAGATTTAATCAATTGATTGAATCGGCCAGATATCGATGGTAAAAATTGGTAAGTGTATGGCCACCTCAAGGGTCCATAAAATAACTACGAACATTGCTTATTCCAGGACATGCATATGAACCAAATTGAGGGATGCACCCATATCAGGCAACAGATTCAACCAGACATACCCAGAGACAGACACTCCAGCTGCCTACAACAATCCCTGCCTCTAATCATCAATAGAAGTAAAGGTACTTGTGAGATGTAAAGTACCTTTAAGCCATGATAGCACTTCTAAACCTCTTGTGTATCACCCATGGTGATATTCTGGAGCAATACATACTGCCCAGTGTCACAACACTTTGTCTGAGTCATGGGTCATGAATCCTCCAACAGGATAATTGCCACACAGCTAGAGCACCCAAGAATGGCAAACAAAACATTGGACTATTTTCAAGTGAACTTTTGTCAGTCTGAATAGGAAAAGACACATTTTGAGGGCCCATTTACACTTCAAAGTGCTACCGTGCTACTTAGTGCTACCGTTTTGCACAGGTGATTCTACCGCAATTCCTGACGCTTTTATAGGCACTGTATCACAATCACTCCAGAATCGCGAGAAAATGCTGCAGGCAACACGTTTTGCGATTGCCGTTAGTCGCAAAACGCCTGCGATTGGCGGTAATCACAGCAGTGAGAACTCTGCCATATGGTTACAATTGTGCCAGCGCTTTAAAAAGCGCTAGTGCTTCAGCGATTAGTTGGAATAACCCGCTAATCACCCTAGTGCGAATGGGCCCTAAATCTAGGCTCTTGGTAACCTAATGAATAGGGATCAGAATGGTATATGCAAGTGTCTATTCTAAGTAGAAAAAAACCCCACAAAGGGCCTGATTCACAAAGCGATCACTCCTAAAAGACTTTAGGTGTGATAACCTTTGCACTAGCTGAGTTATCACCGCTTTGTGCTGCTGATCGAGCGCAAAGTCCAGCGCGCAAAGTTTTGCATGCGCGATCGTGCAATTGCGCGCGCAGCACCCATAGGGTTTAATGGGCGCATCGCGTGCACTGCACCGCGCGATTGCACGTGCAAAACTTTGTGCGCGGGAATTTCGCGCAAGTTTCTTTTTATCACGCCTAAATTGAGTTTAGGTGTGATAAAGGGCTTTTCACAGGCGTGCAAACACTTTGCACCGCTTTGTGAATCAGGCCCAAAGTCTCTTTCAAGGTGGCATGCCTTTGCTGGCATCCTCCACACTGTGTGCGCATTATTTAATAACTTGGATCTCAGTTGAATACTAATGTGCCCTGAGCCCTAGGATAATGTGATCCTTTTTTTTTGCACAGCATTTACAACAATTGACTGAAGAGGGTGCTGCATTTCAAAATATGTCAAAATGAAAATGTGGTTGTTGTATATGACATACACATTAGAGATTACTTATTTAACTGTAAAACCTACATTGTAGGGGATTGTAAAGCAGGGCTTTGTTTGTGAGAAATTGAAACATACATACAAACAACATAATTATGTTGTGTGCAAAAATATCTCCCAAACAACATAATTAATCAACATATTTCCCAAATAACATAATTAGGCAGAGTGTCCCCTAAGGCCGTTCCCCCCCCCCCCCCACACACACACACACACACACACACATGATAAGGCAGCATAACCCCCAAACAGGATAATTATCTAACATATCCCCCATCAACATAGTTTAATTAAGCAGTATATGCACCCAAATAATTATACCCTCAAATAACATAATTAGGCAATGTGCCCACCTACGCCAAATAATAAGGCAGAATGCCACCCAAAACAATGTAATTAGACAGCAAACTCCCAAACAACATAATTAGGCAGCATATCCCTCAAATAACATAATCAGGAAGAGTTTATTTGTTCCCAAACAAAATCGTTAAGCAGCATCATTGGACCCAGTGTCCTCCTTCAAACAACATAATTAGGGAGAATGTCACACAACACAAAATTTGGTAGCTTACTGTATCCCCCTAAACACCTTAACCAGCAGTGTGCCGCACAAATATAATCAAACAGTAATATTCCCACAAGCAAGCACATGCAGGGGGGGGGGGGGGGGGGGCTTTGGGTGCCCTATCACCCCCTTTTTAAATATCTATAAAAAGGCCCCATTGGCTGTGAAAAGATAAAAAGCCCCGCCCATGGCCGTGATAAGCCCCAGCCAGTGCATGAGGGAAGGCCCTCCCACCACCCGCAAAAAGCAGAAAAAGCATAAAGGCAGAAGTCCCATAAAGGAATCCTGGACTAACCAACCCTGCAGCTGTGTGGGAGCAGGTAGGATGGTGTCTCCCTGACAGCTGTGACCTCTCCCTCCCCAGAATTCACAGTGACCTCTCCCTCAACCTTGCATCCACAGTGACCTCTCCCCTCCACCTAGGACCCATACTGACCTCTCCCTCCCCATCATTAGCACTGCAGTGATCCTGCCTCCCCCAGAACCCACAGTAGCACACACAGTGACCTCCCTAAGCACCTAAACTGACCTCTACCTCCCCCAGCACCCCCAGTGACCTCTCCCTCCCCCAGCACCGCCAATGACTTCCCCAACCTGCAGCACCCACACTGACCCTTACTTCTCCCAACATCCCCCCCCCCCCCAACATAGCTGGCACTGAGTACTCACACTCACATCACACAAAGTACCTGCACCCTGACCTGACTCAGCCCCCGGTACTCATACCTACACACAGCCTCCACATGGCACCCACTATCTGCACCAGGTATTCTGTTGGAGGCTCCTAAGTGTCTGATTTCTTAATGTAAATATCTAGGAGTATTTAGCTCTTACTTCCTCAAGGACAAACCACAAAAGGTAAGTATACATTTATTTAATGCACAATAGACAACGTGTTTCACAGGTGCTGGCCCGCTTCCTCAGATCAATACAATACAATTAGAGAGGCACTCACGTCTGCAATACACTGCTCTAAAGGCACTATTGTATTGACCTGAGGAAGCGGGCCAGCACCCGTGAAACGCGTTGACTATTGTGCATGAAATAAATGTATGCTTACTTTTTGTGGTTTGTACTTGAGTAGGTAAGAGCTATATACTCCTAGATATTTACACTGACATTTAGGGCGCCTCCAACAGAGTACTTAGTCTAGCGTAACCCTTCAGGGTCATATATTGTAAACAATTTGTGTTCCCAATAAACCCAAGGAGTGCGACCAACCAGAGCCTGCCCAGCGGACCTGGAATACCGTGCAGACGTGGTTAACTTCCCGTAAGCCTGAATGGTGGTTGCAAATTGCTGCAACAACCCATTCTTGTGAGTATAATACTTACATTTAACATACTCTACTTGTACAAATGATACTGCACCATTGGGCTCATGGTCTCTCTTATCTAGATACTATTATCTAGAGACTATTAAGATCACCAGGGATCACGCCAGTACTATCTGTACCAAGCACCCACTTAACCAGCACTCAAAGTACCTGCAATTAAAACCCATGTGACATCCAATGCCCACCCATAGCCAGCACCCAGTAGAGGCATGGCACCAAGTATTCGCACCCATGTCACACCCAGTACCTGCACCTAGCACCCACATGACATCCAGTACACGCACCCAGATTTCACATGGCACTAAGTACCTGCAATTAACACCCACGCATAGCCAGAACCCACATGATGGCCTGTACATGCACCCAGAACCCACATGGCACAGAGCACCTGCATTCAGCACCCACATGACAACCAATACCCCCTAGCCAGAAACAAGGAGGGGGAAATGTGCGGCCACAGGTGACAGGTCTGACTGACTCCACACCATTGAATGCAGACAGCGTTTCTGGGACTGAATGCATGTGTCAAGAGGAGGGGCTCAGGGGAATGGTTTGGAACAGTTGGGTTGTGTGGGTCACATGTCACTGCGGGTCAAGGGGGTTGGGAGGGGATGTTCCCCCACCACTTGTAGTCACTAGTGTGCATGGGGAGGGGGGGGGGGTGAGGCCCCTTTTTTTAATTTGAGCACCCCTCACTTAAGAACCCTCTGCACGGCCAATGCCCACAAGTCATAATTGGGCAGTGTGCCCCTCAAAATGTAATTAGGCAAAACGTTCCCAAGTCAAAATTAGGCAGTAAGCCAACCAAATCAGTGGTGTTCAGTTGGTACCAGTAAATACAAAAAGACATGGGATTGTTAATCCAGTTGAAGCTGCCTCTGCTGAGAATCTGGCATGTATGCAGTGGGCTCCAAACGTATGTCTTAACAAGAGATACCGGCGGATTGTCTTGGTCCAGCACCAGCTGACACTATTGTTCTGCTACTCACTCTGCTCACTCTGTGCTGCTCCATCTTGCACCACTTTGTCTGCCCTCCTCCAAAGCAACAGAATGCGTCACTAGCCTGTAGGCTAGGGAAACGTCTGTACAGAACTTACCCCCAAACTGTCCCCTAAGGGATCAATTCATGATCCCTGCGCATGTGTGCATGTGTACACTGCTTAAAGGATACCTTAGTCCTTATTAAAATCTAAAAATGATGCCCTGTGTGTGTGTGTGGAGGTGTGCATAGGCTTACCACACCTCCCATGGCCCGGTGTCTGCCACAGTTTGGCCGCATTGCCTCCAGTTATGCTCTTCTTGATTGTAGTAGTCAGCAACCGTTGCCACAGAAATACTGTGCTGCTCATGTGCATGGTGTCCTCTTGGACCATCTCATGACCGCGCATGCCCATGCGATGACGTACCTGACGCGCACAAGCTGCCCCAAGAGACACCATGCGCAGCACACTATTTCTGGGGTAAAGGTCGCCAACCACTCTGACCAGGAAGAGGATAACTGGAGGCAATGCGGGCAAACAGTGGGAGATGCCGGGCCACAGGAGATGTGGTAAGCCTATGCATACCTCCTCACACACACACACAGGGCATCATTTTTAGATTTTAATAAGGACTTAGGTATCCTTTAACTAGAAAATGTTCTTTCTTTACTGTTGTGTAGTAAAGATAATGTAACCTCATAGTGAACAATAGAGTTAATTATTAATGACCAATTTATAAAATTTGGTTTCCGTAATGTTAGAGTTGTTTGACAGTAAAAATATTTTTTCTTATTTACAAAACCGGCCTATCAAACCGGCAGGGAACGCTTCAGAAGAATAAAAAAAAGAAACATTCATCTGTAATATTTCCACCTTCCCTTAATAAAAAAATGAAAATGGACTTGGAGTGGTAAAAATATTTATCCCTTTTTAAAAACACACTAGCCACAAATCATGAAAAGGTCATGAAAATCAAATGTTATCTTTAATAACACATCAAATACGGTAAAAACTGTGCAACTATAGGATGCATTTTACAGTGTAACCCCTCTTCACCCATCACTGTACTATGAAAAATACATGCTGCAGGGTGCAAAAACCTGCTTCTCAGTGCACAGTCATAGGTGTAACCAGCAGAAGGGTAACAGTTTGTTGATATTTACTACGAGTCCCAGGGCCAGATTTATACTTTGTGTGCCCTTAAGCCAAGTATGTTGTGGTTCCCCTTCCATGTGCAGCCACACCCCTTCCATCCCATGGGCAGCCCCCTCTTCCATGTGTATCATTCATGAACTATAGCCCCTCTCTTTCATGAACCCCTCCCCTGGGCATCAGTTTCCCTTTTTCATGTGTTGCTCCCCATTTCCAGCCTTCCTTTCATATGTAGCAACCGCCAGGCCCGGATTTAACTCACTAGCATATAGGCACAGATCTCCGGGCATCTTAGACTTTGTCCTCCATTAATCTACAAACCCACGCTGAACTGCACCGCAAGTGTGCTGGCTGTCCCAGCTGTCACTTCTCCCTTACTTACCATGCCCATCATAGGTAGCTACAGGTTTCCCTTAGTATTAGGTAGCCAGGGACTGACTGAAGGGAGATCTTGTCAGTGCAATGCTGAGAGCCGGACTCTGAATAGGGAATGAAAGAGAGAGCCGCCTCTCCATCATCAGGCGCCTGTAGGCACGTGACTATTTATTATTTTTTATTTTTATTTTTGATTTATATAGCGCCAGCATCTTCCGTGGCGCTGTACAATAGCGTACAAGTCCCTCACCATCCTCGCACTCACTGAGACATGGCTCACCCCCTTTGACTCTGCCGCAGAGGCTGCCCTCTCCTACAGTGGGCTTTACCTCAGTCACACCCCCAGGCCAGACAACAGGACCGGGGGAGGGGTGGGTCTGCTCCTCTCCCCATCCTGCACCTTCCGTGTCCTCCCTCCGCCTCCCTCCCTATAATTCACATCATCGAGGTCCACACCATCCGCCTCTACAATCCCCTTCCAGCAATTGTTGCGGTCTTATACCGCCCTCCGTTGAGCTCCACACCACAATTTCTCGACAACCTTGCCTCCTGGCTCCCACACATCCTCTCCTATGACCTCCCCACCATCATCATCGGGGATTTCAATATTCCCATCGATGAACCAAACAACTCCACTGTGACCTGGCTACTCACCATAGTCAACTCACTTGGCCTAGTACAACAAACCAACACCCCCACCCACACTGCAGGTCAAATTCTTGACCTTATATTCACTAAATCCACCACCATTACAGACCTTGACATCGCACCCCCCCTCCCCCTTAGACTTCACCTTCTCATCTTCAACCTCCTCACAGAAGGCACCTTCAAACTACCCACCCACCCACCTGGTCTATGGCAGCGAGACCTGCGCAAGCTCAACCCGAGTGTCCTTGCTGACCCCCTCCATGCCCTCTTCTCCACTCTCCCCACCCTAACCTGTCCTAATCTTGCTGCAGCTCAGTATCGCCAAACTCTCTCATCAGCCCTAGAGAAAGCTGCTCCACCAATATTTCACCGCAACCGACCCCCCTAAACCCCAGCCTTGGCGCACTACCCATACTCGCAACCTCCAGAGGGTAACACGCACCACTGAACGGAAATGGAGGAAAACTCAACTTAACCAGGATTTCCTACAGTACAAGACTAACCTGCTGCAGTTCCACACTACCCTTGCTAATGCGAAGCAGGAATACTTTACCAAGCTCATCGGAGTACAAGCTTCCAACCCCCGGCGTCTTTTTGCCACTTTCAACTTCCTGCTTAACCCCCCACCCTCCGTTTCCTCCCTCTCTGCCACAGATTTAGCCACCCACTTCACCAGCAAAATTGTCTCCATCCGTCAGGAAATACCTAATCTTCAATCTTACACCCATTACACAGCATTGTGAGACAAAAGGGGAAGACAGCCCTGACCAAAAGGCCTTACAGTCTAAACATTTAAGGTATAGGACAGTAGGTAAAGTGCCTTATGCTAAATATGGCCCTGGCAACCGCTCTTTCATGTTCAGGTGCCCTCTTGAGGTACAGCCGCCCAAGGCCCGGACCTTTGTGGCCTTTCCAGAAATCCGGCCCTGATGGGATCTCTGATCCATGGGTACAGTTGCTGTTTCAATCTCTCCACCTCCCCCCCTCCCCCCATGCTATTCAACTGCCTTAGTATTTCCTTAGGTATCAGCCGCTGCAGAAATATGCAACTTGTGATGGTTCCTGTGAAAGTTAAGCTTGACCCCTCCCCACCCCGTGCTACACAGAAATCATAATGCAATTTATCCTCTTCACAATAAATGTGCATGTTGTTTTAATAGCATGAAGAGTTGCTATGTGACATGCTCATTTTTGCACACGTTATCTAAAAATGTGGTCCATTACAATGCAGAGATATGAACGAGCCCAAACAATTGTATGGGCAGTGCATTCACCTGCAGCAACGCTGCACAAAGTAACACACAATTATTCTTGTGAGCAGCTATGTTGACAATCAGGCCTCATTACCATCGGGAGTATTTGTACCCGTTTCCACAATCGCATGCAGTTTTGGGTTCGCAAGGAACCATAACTATATGCGGTCCACCATTGGAAGCCATTAAACCCGTTCATACCAGTGCTGCACACATTTTTGTATGAAACCTCGCACAGCTCAATAGGCATGATTGGTTCAGTTATTTAACCTCTTGAGGACCGTAGTGCTAAACCCCCCTAGTGACCTGGCCCTTTTTAGTAAAATAGGCCACTGCAGCTTTAAGGCCAAGCTGCAGTGGCTGTCCCCAGTACATCGCTGCTGCCGATCGCAGTGCGGTACATGTTAATTATATGGCGGCTTCGCCGTCTAACAGTCTCCTGGGTGGCGATCTCCGCTCGGAGACTAAAGGCGGGGCGGAGCTCCGCCCCCCAAGCAGAAGATGCTGTGCAGCCTGCGCGCGATCTCCTGCAAACTGCAGCCCCAGGACTTCACACCAATTGGCGTTAGGCAGTCCTGGGACTGCTGCCGCGACCACGCCCATGGGCGTGGAGCGGTCTTAAGGTAGTTAAATTGAATGACAAATTGACAAATATCACAGAAAAGGAAAAAAGCAAGAATTCATGCATTGTTCTGTGTTTTTTTATTAATTTTTGGTGGAAATGGCCTTAGGGAATGTAAAGAGCTGAACTCAAATTTCTTTTTCATCTAATTTCAGCTACCTGGATCTCTGGAACTACTGATCATTTTTTATATGAAATCGTCACTCACCTCTCATTGTGCATCATGGGCAGAGCCAGCACTGCCATTGAGGCAAAGATGGCAATTGCCCTAGGACCCTGACCGCTACAGGGACCCCTGCAGCGCTGAATCCCCCCCCCCCCCAAAAAAAAAACCACACACACACACTTAAGAATATGAACCATGTGATGTATAGGGTGAATGCTTAATACAGGTCCCCAAGTCCCCAAGATGCAAACAACCCGCCGATTCTGAGTATAGTGCAGCAGGAGCTGTTCTCTCACCTCTCCGCTGCAGACCAGTGCTGTGCTTTCGCCTTTCCGCTCAGCACTCGGCCATGTGCCCAGCAACATGAGGAGAGTGAAGTGTCGGCACTAGAGGAAGCAGGAGACATACAGGATGGTCACACAGACACAGCGCTGCAGTAGTCTCCACATTTACACACTTGGCTGGGGGATTGCAGAAAAAGGAAAGGGACAGATAGTGGCACAAGGGGACATAAGGAGGCACAGAGGGACAGAGGAAGGCACAAAGGGGGACAGAAGGAGCCTAGGCACAGTGAGACAGAGGGATGCACAGGGTGGTAGAGGTAGCCCAAGTGGACAGACGGAGGCACAAGAGGACAGAATGAAGCATGGGGACAGAGGGAGGTACAGGGGAACAGGAGAAGAGCTGAGAGCAAGAAGGCACAGGGGGAAAGAAGGAGGCACACAGGGGACAGAAGGCACAAAGGGGGACAGAAGGAGGTACAAGGGGCAGAGGGAGTCACAAAGGAGGTCAGAAGGAGGCACACAGGGGGAACAGAAGGAGGCACAATGGGGGACAGAAGGAGGCACAATGGGGCAGAATGAGGCACAAAGGGGTGAGGCACAGGGGGACTGAAGGAGGCATCCAGGTGGACAGAAAGAGGAACGAGGGCAAGAAAGGGTCACAAAATAGGACAGCAGGAGAAAAAGGGGGACAGAAGGAGGTACAAAGGGGTCAAAAGGAGGCACAATGGGGGACAGAAGGAGGCACACAGGAGGACTGAAGTAGGCACACAGGGGGACAGAAGGGGCGAAAGGGGAACAGAAGGTGGCACAAAGGAGGATTGAAGGTGGCACACAGGGGGACAGCAGGAGGCACAATGGAGGACAGAAGGAGTAACAGGGAGACAGAAGGAGGCACTGGGAAACAGAAGGAGGCAGAAAGGGGCACAGAAGGAGCCACAGGGGACAGAGTGTGTCCTGCGCAGGTGCAGTATGAGGTTTCTCTTACTGCACCTGCGCAGGACGCGCTTGACAATAGGAACGCGTACAAGGAGACGCGTGGAGAGGGGCCGACTCTAAGTTGGCCGAAAATGAAACCAGCTGGCGGTGGGGGAACGGAGGTTCATTGAGGACTGGTGAGGGCACTGGATGGCTGCATGGGACTTGGGGAAGACCCAGGTAAGTGAAACTTTTTTTTTTTTTTAGAGACAGTTAAAGTTCCCTTTAAGTATATTTAAAATTGTCTTCAAATGAGCCACTGATCAATAAAGCAGTACATGTAAATCTTTTATTTTATTTTCAAGCATTTTCTCTGTGCCTTTATTGAGGGTAACTAGCCACATTGCAAAGTTTGAATTCTACTTTCAAAATTTGCTTACTAATAGTTTTCTTTTGCTTCTAGTTTCTCCTTCTCTCTTTTATGACTGCATGACTTATCATCCCTGTGCTAAAGATGTCATATCTTCAGCACTCCCTGATTTGGAAAGTGCAACAAAGGGATAAGTCAGTTATAAGTGTAAACAATGTGAGTCACATTCTACTATTTTAAATCAAAGCTAAAATGAATAATGCATATACACTGCAGTAATAATCAGATACTCAGAGACATTAATTTTAGCACGCTTGAATATAAATACTTATACTTTAAGCCTGCATATCCACTGCATGACTTCGCTAATCCCTGTGAATGCAATTATGGAGAGCCACAATTTGCTCTTGCGTAAAGCGTACTACATAATCATCTGAGACTGAGAGTTTTCCTGTGAAAGTGGTCATCGGTTTGTCTCTGGAATTTGAACCATGATAAAATGAAAGCATCAGACGTGCCTGGCACCAAACAGCACAAGGATTAGACTCAATCTATTGTTCTGAGTTGTGCCAAGTTCACAGGCTACAACTCTTCAGTCTCTGCGAGGCTTGAGATGATCTTATGCTGTTTCAATAAAAGCAGAAAGAAAGGACAGAAAAAGGGAAAGATTGAGAATACTGCAATCCAATTCTTGTTATTTTCACTTTTTATGCTTATAGGAAACCTGAGATGGGGCAGGAGAAAAAAAAATATACATACCTGTGGCTTCCTCCAGCCCCCACCAGGCAGATAGCTCCCTCGCCGTCCTCCTCCACCTCCTGAAACTTCCGTAATTTGCCCAGTAAGTCCTCCGTTCTGGGGTAGCCTGGCCGCGCACATGCTCCCATCGAGCTCCCGTTGCCAGGAGCGTTCTGCGCCTGCACAGTACTACTGCACAGTCACAGAACACTCTCGGTGACGGGAGCATGGTGGGGGATCGCTCATGGCCAGACTGTGCTTACGCCGACTGGCACCAACTGGAGGACCTTCCGGGGCCAATTGCGGAAGATCCAGGAGGCAGAGGAGGATGGCAAGGGAGCGATCTGCCTGGAAGGGGCTGGAAGAAGTCACAGGTATGTATAATTTTTTCTCCGTGTCAGGTACACTTTGAGTCCAGACTTTACATGGGTAAGAGGTTTGGGAGGTAGATGGAGATATTGATACCATGACACTTCTGTGTAAAATGTACAGACTGCTGATGCTATGAAAGTGAATTATCATATGTGCAAAGTTCACTTAGGGCCGATTTACACTGTGGCCCAATTCAGGAAAGGCTGGTCCATTGGGATCAGCTTACAATACCCACCAAACTGAAAGAAAAAAGGTGGGTCCGCTTCAATGTCTCCAAAATTTATTTAGGACTTATCCCAAAACAGAAGGACATACACAATGCTGACATGTTTCGGACCTAGTATGGTCCTTTATCATAGCCACATTCCACAGCTAGGACACACAATTTAAAAAGGGAAGCAGCTGGGAGGAGACCACCCAGACAGGGGCGTAGCAATACAGGGTGCAGAGGTAGCGACCGCATCGGGGCCCTTGGGCCAGAGGGGCCCCGAAGGGCCATCCCTCAACTACATTATTAGCTCACTATTAGTCCTGTGCTCATAATAATCACTTCTATAGATACTTTGAATAGTGGTAATCACTAACAAACTGTTCCCCATTCCCTTCTTGCACCCCTGACACTGTAGTTGCCATTGGCAGGTTTTGGTGCGCCGTATCAATTGTTATGTATAGAGTGCTTAGGGGGGCCCATTGTAAAACTTGCATCGGGGCCCAAAGCTCCTTAGCTACGCCACTGCACCCAGACGCACCCCGAAGGGAGGGACGGGTCGATACCCCACCCTCACTGCCAATATCTCATAAAAACAATATCAAAAGATAAAACTGTACATAAAGTCTGTGTGTGTACATAGGAGCATACTTGCAAAATGTAAAAAACAACAAAGTATAGAAGTCTTAGGAGCAAAGAGTATGTAAAAAATACTGCAAATATAAGAGAATAAACTAGACATTACAGTGGACCATATGTGCCGGAAGAAAGTACATACACAAAAACGAGAGAAAAAAAAGGAGAAGTTGACCTGTAACCAAGGCCAAAGCCCATCTGGCATTCAAACCTGTCGGGGCTCTCGTCCCCATGCGAAAAATCCATAGGGCTTCCCTCCTTTTGATTAGGGCTTGTAAGTCTCCCCCTCTCCAGGGCAGGAAGACCCTCTCAATGCCCTGGAAGGAGAAATATGACATGTCACCCCCATGTCTACTGCAAAAGTGTTTCGCAACGTTTGGTATGTTGGACGTAGACCAACCAGCCCCCAGATCGTCGATCTCGTTCAAGAAACAGGAGAAAAGTTAGCTTTTCCAATAATACTGGTGATGACCTGGGCGCTACCGGCCATGTGGATGTATGTAGTTCCAGTTGGGAACCTCGATCCCCCTCCTTCTGGTCGGTCGCTCCAGGTCATTATGCAGGTCCCTGGTAGTTACCAAGCCCATCCCGTACAATGCAGCCTTTCAAAAAACGGGACTCAGTCAGCAGCCCACTTACTACCGCAAAAACAAGAGAAATCCTCGGCGAGAGAGGGGTGGAGGAAGACCAGGAGGGCAGGACTCAAATACAAACACATAGGTAATCGTTCTTGCCCTGAAGATGTCAATAATGTTGACAATCTTTCAGATATCACCTTTACACAAGCATAATTGACACTTTTGTCTAAGGGTTTGTCTTATCCCCCCACACATTATTTTCATATGTTTAACACTCTATTAGATGTCAATAAATTTATCGGGTCTGTCTTATTGAAGAAATACTTTAAAAGTGACCAAGGTCGTGATGTGGCTGGTGATGCTCCTTCTTGTGGGGATGCCATTTCCGACATCGGGACCTTTCAGGATGTGAGGGCCAGATGGACACTTGATTCTTTGTTGTCGGAGGGCTCTGGTTTGGTCTCTTTGTCTGATGTGCACCCAGTTAGAATCAGAAACCCCGATTTTTATCCTCTAACTGACAGAATGTCCCCTGTTGAGTTATTTCAGGACCTAGTTGAGAGAGAGCTAGTAAACCTTGCCGGCACTCCTCGCGATGGACGTCAAAATAATCTCACTAAGATGGAATGTGTGGCTTTAAAAAATCTCCAGGCGAATGATAAAGTCATCATACGCAGTGCCGACAAGGGCGGGGTGGTTGTGATCCTGAATAAGATTGACTACAAGATGGAGGCTCAACTCAATGATGGGGCCACATATGAACGCTTGCCAGGCAATCCAACTGTTGATTTCCAGGCACAGTTTTCCAGTCTTCTTAGATATGGTGAAAGTTTGGGGGTTTTAAATCACAAGCTTGTAGAATATTTGGGGGTTTCTCACCCCACCATCCCCATCTTTCACCATCTCCCTAAAATCCACAAGCTGGGCGCTCCTCCAGAGGGTAGGCCCATAGTTGCGGGCATCGGCTCTCTGGAGGAGCGCCTCAGCGATTGGTTGGATTCTACGTTGCAGCCCCTGGTGAAGAGATTGCCTGGTTATGTAAAAGACACCAAACACCTGTTATCCATTTAGAGGGGGTCAGATGGGAAAGGGGCTGTAGTTGGCTTGCTTTTGATGTCAAAGTCCTATATTCCGGCATCCCACACCGTCTGGCATTGACAACCCTACAATTTCATCTGGAAAAGTATTCGGATTGTTCTTCCGATACTCGCATTTTCCTGTGTGCTGCTGTCGAATACCTCCTGACACGCAGTTACTTCATGTTTGACGGCACTTTTTACCTCCAAAGGTGTGGAGCCTCCATGGGAGCTAAATTCTCTCCATCCTTAGCAAATCTCTATATGGGATGGTGGGAGGAGTTCCACATCTTTGGGGTTGATGGCCGTCTACTGGAGTGTATTGCGTGGTACGGGAGGTATATTGACGACCTTTTGGTTGTGTGGAAGGGTGGACAGGATAATGCCAAGATTTTCTTGGATTTTCTTAATGATAACACCTGCAATCTGCAGTTTACTTATATCTGGCATGATTTGTCCAATCGATTATCTGGATGTAACCTTAACAGGTGATGAAGAAGTCACATCAAGCATCCTCCTTCACCTCTGCCTAACTACCTGTGACCTGGATCCTGGCCCAACACAGTTCATGTTGAACTGCCCCGACCTGTTCGTACCGGTATTCCTCAAAATTGTTAACTGTTCCTTACAATCAGGGATATTTCCTGCTTTACTGAAGGAAGCAATCATCAGGCCTCTCCTCAAAAAACCCTCCCTGGACCCAGATGCAATGACCAGCTACAAACCTGTCTCTAACCTCCCCTTTCTGGGCAAGCTAATTGAAAAAGCTGTTTACATCCAGTTAGAAGCCAAAATCCTACAAAACAACAGTTATGACCCATTCCAGTCTGGGTTCAGGAAACACCACAGCACTGAAACTGCCCTCATCCAAATATGCAACTACCTGCTCATGGCAAGAGAC
This sequence comes from Hyperolius riggenbachi, assembly GCF_040937935.1. NCBI lineage: Eukaryota > Metazoa > Chordata > Amphibia > Anura > Hyperoliidae > Hyperolius > Hyperolius riggenbachi. Next base: position 118,919,112 of record NC_090651.1, on the reverse strand, counting down.
AGAGGAGATTGCTCGATCCTCATACAGCTAGACCTTTCTGCAGCCTTTGATACAGTTGACCATGACATCTTGATAAACAGGCTACAGGAATACTGCAGCATTGATGGCATAGTTCTTCAGTGGTTCCAATCCTTCTTGAGTGGCAGAACCCACAAAGTGTCTATGAGGCCCTTCCTGTCCACCCCTGTATCACTTAAGTATGGGTTGCCCCAGGGCTCAATCCTCTCTCCCCTGCTTTTCACGATTTACATGTTACCGCTTGAAAAACTAATCCAAAAACATGGCCTGACATACCACTGCTATGCAGACGACACCCAACTATATCTTTCCTTCAAGCCTGGTGTGACAGACCCAACTCTAACTATAAACGCCTGCTTATGTGAACTACAGCAATAGATGAATGACAACTGGCTGAAACTAAATGCAGACAAAACTGAAGTCCTTCTGATTGGAGGGCAGAGCATGATAACAAAACAACTTAACTTGCAGTCTTCATCACTGGGAATAGGAGGCACAGATCTACGCAGCTCTGATCATGTGCGTAGCCTGGGAGTTCTAATTGATGGGAATTTAAACTTCAGAACTCAAATCTCTGCTGTGGTGAAATCATCCTATTTTCACCTGAAAAACATTGCAAAAATCAAGCACCTCATCCCCCCAGAAGATCTGCCAACCTTAGTCCATGCCTTCGTCACATCCCGACTGGACTACTGTAATGCTCTCTACAATGGCCTTCCAAAAAAGGTCTTGTACCGCCTACAGCTGATACAGAATACTGCTGCCAGACTGCTAACCAACCAACCCCATCACTGCCACATAGCGCCAGTCCTGCACTCCCTTCACTGGCTACCTATAGAATGGAGGGTCCTATTCAAGATCGGCCTACTGACATTTAAATCCCTGAATAATCTGGGCCCTGGATACATGAAAGATATGTTGCAGCTGCGTAGCAATCCCCACATTCTCAGATCCACAGGTTCTAATAATCTAGTCATAACCAGAGTCCACTTGGAAACTTTTGGTCCCAGAGCTTTCTGTCGTGCTGCCCCTACGTTTTGGAACTCCCTACCTCAACAGATCAGGACAGCTCCATCCCTGGCCGTGTTTAAATCCAGACTGAAAACCCACCTGTTCAGTTTGGCATTTGCAGAATTATAACTTTTGTTGTGTGAATACTTCATCCTACTACCAATCATCCTACTACCAATTACTGAATCTGAGAGAGCCTAAGCGCTTTGAGTCCTATGGGAGAAAAGCGCTATAGAAATGTTATTGTATTGTATTGTATTGTATTGTATTGTATTGTATTGTATTGTATTGTAACAGGAGATCCAGTTTCCCACACAATTATAACCAAGACTTACAGGAAACAATGTGCTGGCAATTCCACACTTAGGGCAGGCAGTTGCCATCCGAAACATACAATTCGTGCCATTCCGGTGGGGAAATTCGGGCCCGCCGGAATTGCTCAGATGACACTGCACTGGAACAAGAATTCACTAAGGTTGCACAACGCTTGGAGGAAAGGGGATCCCAGGTGGCTGGTCGAGAAAGGGAAGCGACAGGCTCGGTCTATCCCTCGAGACCATCTTATGCAGTCTACGGCACCTAGGCGGACCTCTGGGGATAGTTCTGTTTTTGTTACTACCTACAGTGCGGAATATCAGTCTATAATTCAGATTGTCAGGAAGTACCTCCCAATTCTGGAAGGTGATGGTGACTTGCAGCCCTTCCTCAGATGGGGCGTCAGGTTCGCTAGCCAATAGACTGCCCCACCAGAAACGACAAGAGCAGGAGGGGTTCCCTTGCCATAAAGGAAGGAGAAAGATGACTGAAGTGACAGTTCTAAAGGCAGGACTGAAGACAGGACTGAAGACAGGACTGGCGTGACATCACTGACATGACAAGACTGGCATGACAGAACTGACTAGCAGGACTGGCGTGACAAGACTGATTGGTGAGACTGACTGAATTGGCGTGACAGAAATGGCATGGCAAGACTAACTTGCAGGACTGGCGTGACAGGATGAATTGGCAGCAGTGGCGTGACAGGGCTTACTGGCAGGGCTGGCATGACAGGACTGATCAGCAAGACACGACATGACAGGACTGGTGTGACGGGACAGGACTGGCTGACAGGACTGATATGACAACACTTACTGGCATGATTGATAGACAAGACTGGTGTAACAGGACTGACTGGCCAGACTGATTGACAGGACTGGTGTAATAAAACTGACATGACAGGACTGACTATCAGGACTTATAGGAAGGAACGTCGTGGTACATGCCGCGGCTGTGACACATTATACTACAGCACTGCGGGCTTGATTAGTCATGGTTTAAATTCCCTCACCTGAGTACCTGAGTACCAGTGCTGAAGCTATACATCCAGCCACACATAGAAAGGACCTAGGATTGCACACTTGAACAGTATACAGTAACACTCAACTACGCCACTTGTTCCCGAGTATGCTGGTCCCAGAAGTCCACCGGGCCAGCAGTAGATGCGAGGTGGTCGATCGCATCTGGGAACAGTAAGTGTGACAGTGTATTGGATCAGGCCGTAACGGCTTAGCAGTCCTTGTAAAGGCAGAAAACTGCCATGGCAGTTTTTCAGCAGGGGGGTGTGGCTAACCAACAAAACCTGTTTTTTTATGGCACAAGTGGACAGCTTTCAGACATTTTTTTCCTGTTACACTGTTATAACTTCTGCTGCCTGTGCTGATAATGTGGGTTTTATTTTTACACTAGAGGTCCTCTTTAAATGGAGCATTTTGGTTCCTCCTCCACCGAAGGTGTCCATAACATCTTTCTTCCAAGTCCTGTCTCCAAAGAGTCATGCATATTTGTAAAGAGAGGAGTGGGGGAAGATGATCACAGGATATAGCAGCAAGGCCCTTGGCACTAGGCATCCACCTGTGTTGCCTTGCAGATGACTCATCTCTGTAATTATCTTCTATTTTCACAGGGCACTGTTGTACATGATTTCGCGGTATATACTTGTGTGCTGTAGTTAGTTTTGAAGCACAAAATCCTGATGTCACTATAAAACATGACTAAGTAACCTGCTCACATAAATATGATCAAGGCATTCTCTACCCAATAATGAAAACTTCTCCTAAGGTTAATATAATGCAGTAGTTGTAACACATGCAAATACCTGCCTAGTGTTTTTGTTTGTTACTCTCTTCTATAGCCTGTAACGTATTGCCACAAAGGTCATTGATCTTATACCCCTTGAGGTTTCATGTACAACCGGGCTAGTCAGAAATAGAAGCCTTGACTCAATGATTATTCTCATTTCCAAATCTAAATCCATGACATGGTAGCTGTGACTCACCCAGACTGGAATGAATTTCATTAAGGCTTCTGATGGCATTCTGTAAAATGAGAGCGGCAAGAACCAGTCTTGTATTGTCCATAGATAATTGGAAGACCTAGTTCAGGTTAATGCTCATCATCACATAAAGCATGTTATGTATTCTCAATGTCCAGCATCTTAGGAAAGGCAGTCCTTTATCAGATGAAGTTGCCATCGCTATAGAGATGTCGCAGCCCTCATGTAAAAATGTCACATCAAGATGTTGTGTCATAGCTGCTGTGAAATGGGCAGCAAAGCTTCTTTTGATGTCCGAATCCTTTCTAGTTCTTATGTAAGGCACTGATCGGACTATATTTTACCAGTCTAAAGCTAATAGCGAAGCAGATGTCTGCCTATTACTTGAGGCACACACAGTCTTGTAATCATCTTGGTTACAGTGGTTTCCCTCCTCCTCTGTTCTGCTACTTCATTAATCTATTTGTGAAAAGGGACGCCACGCAAGACAGTATAACAAACATGCATAGTAAATATGCTTCGGTTTTGCTGTAATTTACATTAACTCTTATCTGTTCTGTGTCCCACAAATTTCTTATAGCAAATATGATCCTGCTTATGATATAATCATTCATGTCACATATTGCCCCCATTTGTTCTGTTTATGAGGATCCTTATTCCAGCAGCTCTGTGCAGCAGGCCATATCTTTGTTCTGTCCACAAGGGCCTTGTCAGTCATGGTGAGTAAAATGAGTGCTGGTTTTTTTTGTTCAAAATTATTCAACCCCCACTGAAATTGAGTGTTTTGGCCAGTTTGACATTGATTTTGATCATTTCAGTCATCTTGCAATTAAATCAAAGAGGCACTTGTAAGTCAGACACATATAACATAACATTTATGATGAAATAAATGTCTTTTCTGTGCTCACATCATTATCAGTTTTATTCAACCCCCAAGTGACATTCATGCTTAGTACAACATCCTTTACCAGTTATAACAGCTTTTAAACGTGAAGCATAGCTTGACACAAGTGTCTTGCAGCGATCTACGGCTATCTTAGCCCATTGTTCATGGGCAAAAGCCTCCAGTTCAGTCACATTCTTAGGATTGCGCACTCACATTCTTAGGATTGCGCGCTGCAACTGCTTTCTTTAAGCCCCACCAGAGGTTCTCAATCGGATTTAAGTCTGGCGACTGCGATGGCCACTCCAAAATGTTCCAGCCTTTAATCTGCAACCATGCTCTAGTGGACTTGGAGGTATGCTTGGGATCATTGTCCTGTTGAAAGGTCCAACCTCTCCCAAGCCTCAGGTTTGTGATAGACTGCATCACATTTTCATCCAATATCTCCTGGTACTGAAGAGAATTCATGGTATCTTGCACACGCTGAAGCTTCCCTGTACCTGCAGAAGCAAAACAGCCCCAAAGCATGATTGACCCCCCGCCATGCTTCACAGTAGGCAAGGTGTTCTTTTCTGCATAGACCTTGTTCTTCCTCCTCCAAACATAGCATTGATCCATGGGCCCAAACAGTTCTAATTATTTTCATCAGTCCACAGAACACTATCCCAAAACTTTTGTGGTAGTGTTCTGTGGACTGATAAAACAAAATGGCCGCGCCAAAAAATGGGCGTGGTCATGACATTGTATGGGCGGAGCTAACATAATGATGTAACAGCAAGGCATAAGAAAGCAGTGTTTCCGCCATGATGTGGTGAAACGAGGATTCGCATCATGGGTGTGCAGAAGCTGTGTGATGCTATTTATTAGTATACCGTAACCCCAAAGCAGCAAATATAGCCAACTATGACCATTAAATAATAAATGCAGCAACAGTTACCCCAGACACCAGAAAATAAACGCAATGTGGGCAGCATTTCAGCAGAAAATAAACGCAATGTGGGCAACATTTCAGCAGAAAATAAACGCAATGTGTGCAACATTTCAGCAGAAAATAAACGCAATGTGGGCAACATTTTGGCAGAAAATAAACGCAATGTGGGTAACATTTCAGCAGAAAATAAACGCAATGTGGGCAACATTTCAGCAGAAAATAAACGCAATGTGGGCAACATTTCAGCAGGAAATAAATGCAATGTGGGCAACATTTCAGCAGAAAATAAACGCAATGGGTGCAACATTTCAGCAGAAAATAAACGCAATGTGGGCAACATTTCAGCAGAAAATAAACGCAATGTGGGCAACATTTCAGCAAGAAATAAACGCAATGTGGGCAACATTTCAGCAGAAAATAAACACAATGTAGGCAACATTTCAGCAGAAAATAAATGCAATGTGGGCAACATTTCAGCAGAAAATAAACGCAATGTGGGCAGCATTTCACCTGCACACAAAAAAGGATTTACTCACCTGACAGAAGTCCCCTCACCCAGCCGGCCTCTGGTGTGCAGCTCCCCGGACGATCTTGCTCCTGTATATCTCCTGCGCTGAATGGAATAGCAGGGCTACGGGAAGATGGCGCCCGAAGTCCTGTACTGGAGACATAAATAGTCTCCAGTACAGGGCTTCGGACGCCATCTTCCCGTAGCCCTGCTCTGCTTGCCAGAAGACTATGCAGGCTGGAGCGGGGCTGCGGGCTATGAACTGGCACGGCGTCCATTAGATGCAATCGGATGGTGGCCAGAGTCCTGAGGCTGGGACATCCCGCGACTAAAAGCGGGACGTTTTCCGGGACATAGCACAGCCTGGGACAGGGGACCCTGAATCCGGGACGCGTCCCGGCTAAAGCGGAATGTCTGGTCACCGTACCTAACCTCATGTTTTGGAGACAGAGGCATGTTAATGATTTCAGCACATGCCTCTGGGTCCTTCCTTCTCTCCTGTGGTGGGTCCCCTCTAGCCGCGGCATCCCCCTTCCTTGTCTACAGCGTAGAAAGGGAAGTGACATTCTTTGCAGGAAAGGGAAATGCCTGCAGCATGCCCTCTCAGGTGCTCATAACACCCCTTTCCTATCTCTATGAGCCCTGCCTCTCCCACGCCCCTTCTCTGCGCGGCTCTACCTGATTTGGCTAGCCCCCCAGATTAAGTAGTATGTTCTTTTTTTTAAATTGCTGCAAACTTGTGATTGCTTTAACAGCTCTAATCCTATCTCTTTCCATAGAAGAAGAAGGAGGTCTGCTCCACCGGTACAGTGAAAGCCTGATCTGTATTTAACGGTGAACATACTGGACATGGCAAATTATCTCACGCGTATCGGAGCTTCACACTCGCTCTTTAGTCATAGCTAAAAATGCTCTCGCAGGAGATATGGGTGGGCCATACAACAAGATACGTAGATAGATAATTCTTAAAGACATATTACACATATAACACAAGATGCATAATTGTATACAACAGTGCTCAATTAAGAACAAACAGACACCATTGGCAGCCTGTGAAAACAGAGCTGACTAGGTGTAGCACAGAATCAACAAAAAGAGGGGGGCGGGGACACAATCAGAGAAAAACTAAAGTGCAAATGCTTTCAGAGATCATAGAAAAGACTGCCATCCCACCTAGAATTTAGACCCCCTGGAATTCCAAGTTGCCAAATACAAAATGTTTCACGTTTTAAAATGTTCCACTGATTACCCCCATACCCCCCCTTCCCCCCATTGGATTGCTTAACCCTCTCTTTTCCCTAAAATTTAAAGGATGACAAATCCCCCATGACATGTTGCAAAATGTCGAGAAACCTTGGAGCCCCCGAAATTTTCTTTAGATGCCCCGCTATAATACTCTGATATTCTTTCCCTGAGGGGACGCGTTGTGCAACCCACATACTGCACAGACCATTGTTGGCAAGAGATGATATAGATGACATAAGTAGTTGCACAATTTACAAAACCTAAAATTGGAAATGACTGCCGTTTTGCATATGAAAAAATTTCCCGACCCAGTTGGAGGTATGTACAATACCGGCAGGTAGAATAGTCGCATCTGTAGGTGCAGGTTATGGACAGCTATGTTCTTGTAATGCTGGGGGGTCATACTTTCTGACCACCCAATGCAACAAGGCTAAGAGCTGGATAATGGAAGAGGTTACACAGGCTGCCCAGAGCAACTGCAGCTCTGGGCTTCCGATATCGCGGCAAATAAAACACAATGGCAGCGCAGTGCGATGTTGCGCTGCCTTAGTTCGCACTGTGCTGCCTTAGCAATAGCAAGCATTCAGACAGGTACAAGACAGGACTATAGATTGGAGTGTAACTAGCAGCAACCGCAGCTCACAGTCACGTCCACAGAAGCAGAGCAAGCAGGCTAACAACAGTCACCAGCAAGCGTCCACCCAGGCAAGACTACAGGATAGAACATAACTAATAGCAACTGCAGCCTATAGTTATGTTCCCAGAAAGTAGAGTAGCAGGAATACTACCAGTCACCAATGTGGTGATGGCAGAATCCAAGCTATCTGGATAATGGACGTCACTTCACTGACCCACCATGGATGCAGTGAACGTCCATCAAGCATGGAACGGCTCAACTAACGGATACATATATATTAGCAAGTCTGCATATATATTTATCAAGAACTAGCTAAAGCACAAGTAATAAGGTTGCATAGAACTACAATAACAGAACTATACAGAGTAACAAGGTGCCCAGCAAATCAGCGTACTGACCACTATGACGGGCAGGGTATGAAATGGGAGGCAGACTTTTATGCTGGCATCAGCCAATGGATGCAGGTATTCAAATCTCCACACAGCTGAATGGTAATCACTCAATCCTGAGCTGGCTTGATTACCATTTGCTAGCTGGCTGTGAATGCAAAGGACTCCCATAAGAAATACATGCAGTATTATGTAACAACATGCATGCAGGAAATCCAGGGCTATCTGGCCGCAGCTCAGCTGCAACAAGCAATTGGTGGAATGATGACAGCATCCTGAGCTGCCCAGAACTGCAGAGCGATTGCAAATGACAATGAGACCCATTGCAAATGCACAACCGAATGCAAGCAGATAAGCCAGAACTGTCCGTTTGCAGCTCCACTGCAACGGACAGAATACGCTACAGGAGGGATCCTTACAGTTCTAGTGCGCGGAACCGAGATTGAATTATATAAACTGAGGGACAGAATCGAGCCAAGAGTGTTACTTCTCTGTGAGGAAAAGGAACAGTCATCTTTGAGAATCGAATTCAGCTTTGGATCTAAATACAAAATTGTCAGATATTTCTTGATGACCAAGGTCACCCTGTCATATTCTAGGCTATAAGTGGTTACAAATGCAACCTTTCTGGAACCTCTCCTAGGAGAATCTTTTAGGAGATCAGTTCTTTCTCTGTGTTGTACTATGTCTTGTGCCCTTTGTAACTGCCACCTTGTATACCCTTTTTCACACAGCTTACTTTCCACAAGCTGTAACTCAGTATTAAATCGGAATGAAACACAGAATTTCTTCTTTGCTCTAATAAATTATTTACAGCATATTATATACAACCAGCATTTTTTTTTTACTAGAACAGCATTCAAAGGGTTACACAAAGGATTCAGAAATTCCTTGCCAGCAAATCTGGGTGCATCTGAACTTTAGATAATGTTATCTTGTATTTAATTGTATCAAGTGAGAAATGTAAATAAACACTTCTCTGACACTGCAGGCTCTGCTGAACAAAGTCAGACAATCAAAAAGCATTTCTGCTTACGTTAGAACACGAATAAAGCAGTTATAAATAAAATGCAAAGTCAGCTCTCAGAGAAAAAAAAAGTGTATTTTGGGAACGTATAATTTCTAAATGAATAATAATACTAATGCACAAAAGCAAATATGATAACCGTATGGCATATAAAAAATAGGAAAACATGTTTTTATATTAATTAATATTATGTCAGGGTTTTATACCGCTTTAAGATGAACCGTGTCAGAGCAATTACTTTTGGCTTGGATCATTTCACCTACTGGAATAGCTTTTATAGTGTGTTTCGCATGGCAGCTAGAAGCTGTGAGCACGGAATTACCTGCACATGGCTTTCTAAAAGTACTGGTGTCTATGCAACCCAACTAAACCTGTAAGAGTCACATCCAAGTAATTAATCTCATTTGTTCCGCTATTCATAGTGAAGCCCAAATTCAAATTATTATGGTTTATGAAAGAAAGTCTCCAATGTCCTCTGAGGGGGTTCCTTCCAAACCATGAGCAGGTCATCAATATATCTCCCGTACCAATAGAAACAGGAGAAATACGCATTCACATCTCCAAGGATGTGGAACTCCTTCCACCACCCCATGTAGAGATTCGCTAGGAATGGGGAGAACTTGGCTCCCATCGAAGCTCCACATTCTTGGAGATAATACCTCCCATTAAACATAAAGTAATTGTGCTTCAAAAGGAAATCAACTGCCATGGTTAGAAAAGACTTCAACAGAGGAGAATAAGTTGAGTACTGGTCCAAGTGATAAGTCAGGGCTTCCAATGCCTTAACATGTGGTATTGATGAATAGATGGAAGTCACATCAAAAGTCACCCAAATGCAGTCCTTAGTCCATTTTACCTGCGGAAGACTGGATAATAAATGTTTAGTGTCCCGTAAATATCTGGGTAATCGTGTCACCAGTGGCTTTAGATGGGAATCCACCCATTCGCCAAGATGTTCCCCCCAAAATCCAATGCCAGCCACTATAGGACCGCCCTTTGGTAGAAGGTTTGAGTTTTGAATCCTCGGCAAGTGTTGGAATATAGGAACCACTGGTGTTTTTACCGTCAGAAAGTCCCTCATCCTTCTAGCCAAGGCATTCATGGAAAGACCCTCATTCAAGAGAAGACTCAACTTCCCCAAGAGCAACACCATTGGGTCTGAAGGAAGAAGACGGCAAGTGTTTGAGTCCTGCAGCTGTCTGATAGCCTCCTGCTCATAATCCACTGCATTCAGGCCCACCACTGAACTGCCTTTATGGATCACTATAGATGTATTTGCCCTGAGAGCAGTCAGAGCCTCCTTCTTCCTAACTGTGAGATCCGAAGGGGTCCTACAAACTCTATCAATCTTTAATAATTCCTTTTCCACTTGGTCCTGAAACAAGTCAACCGCCTTGGTTACAGCCTGTAAGGGATAAAAGTCAGGGTTTCTAATTTGCACGGGTTTAATATCTTTAACTGTAAACCCCTCTTGACGTGCCAAGGACAATTGGTACAGAAGGACCGAGTACTCACCCTGTAGGGGGAGTACAGGTCACAAATTATATTCAGGTCTAGTGCCCTGGGACTCCTCCACGCCGTTCTCCAAATCCTCAATGTCCATAAAATGTTTTTTCTTTTTCATATCTCTTTCCATATCTCTTTTCATGTCTCTTTCCATTCCCAATGTTAAACCCCAAGGCTGGGCTCACATCGGCCGTTCAAACCTGAACGGAGCAGATCTGCAGACATGCAAACAGGTTCTATGCAAAGCAATAGTATCCGCTCATGTTGGTTCAATTGTAGAGAATCCATTTGTTCCGATGAGCGGAATGCAAGATTGTGTGGGAGGCGATAATTCCGAATACGGATCGTCAACAAAGCAGTTGCCAATTGAATCAATGGAAGCCTATGAGAATGGCAGTCTTCATTTTTACTAGGCTGGTTGCTGCATACGTTTCATTAATTTACTCACCTGTCTTCTGTCACCTCGGCCCACTGCAGGGGAGAGGCGCCGCCGCGCCAGTATCCAGATCAGAGCCCCGTCAGAAGCATGTGGCTCTTCATTGGATTGCAACCAAGACCAAGGAAGATTCTCATTAGTTCACTGAATGGTGCATCAATGAAAATGCTCCCTGGTGGAGCGAGGATTCCCATTGGTCTGCTGCAATCTAATGTGGAGCACCATATGCTTATGCCGAGGCTCGAATCTGTATACCAGCACTTCTCCTGACGGTGGTGCCAGCAGCAGTGGTGGAACCGGCAGCAGGTGAACCAGACAGGTGGCAGCAGCAGCGGGCTCGCTGCACACCAAAAGGTAATGTGAATTATGTGAACAATGATGTGGACATGCAATGGAACACTGCGTATCCGAAAGCACCCCTGTGCACCTGGTTAAATTTGAACCCAGCCTAACAATCTCCTTCCCCATTGTCTGTCCTTTACCTAAACCTTGAAACAATGCTTTACCCTATGGTGGCGCCCAAACTTCCGCTGCTAGCAGGTGCCAAATTGCTTGCTTTTTGCAAAAAATGGTGGCTACCCTAGAAGCATGCAGATTCCTTGGCTGCAAAGTGCAGTATACTGATCCTCTTGATCTAATACACCCTTGGTAAATGCAGATTAGACTTGATGATGCCACTGACTGTATGATTGTTCCAGTCTGGTATCTCAGAGCCTAGTAATGTAAGCATGCTTTCAAAGCAAAGAATTGTAAAAAGGAGGTCAGCAATGACAGCTTCCATATTTCTCCTAATATGTTTTTTGTTATGCAAACATAGGACAGAAGAGGGTAAAATGGGAGCAAAGCACTTACATGAGTAGGAACAGCAGGTAATGGAAGTGCGGCATGTACTTGTCTGCAGCACAAAAGAGCACAGAACATCTTAAGCCTAAGAAAATCAGCTTGCAATTTGCAGCTAGGTGACTGAACAATAGGAGAAGCAGCACATCCAAGGTGTCCAATTTAGTTGTTAGATGATTTCTTGTCAGTTTATTTAAGACGGAACTGCAGGCAGGTATACTGTAATGAGTAATATACATATATATATTTAGGTGGTCTCCTACTTACAAACAAGTTCTGTTCCAGAATACAAGTTAAAGTTTTTTGTAAGTTGAATCATGTTTTATTCATAGTGAAATGTGGATAAATGATTTACTTTTGGACAACTCTGGATTTGGACATATAGTATAAGCAATGCTTTTTGGTTGTTTTCTGTTTGCTTTTAATGAAAACCTGAGCTGAAGCTCAGGTTCAGAATCATATACCTACTTAAAGGGAACCTGAGACAAGAAGCATCTCATATTCCATTCTTACCTGGGGCTTCCTTAAGCCACTTTAAGTCCTGGAGCCACGCTTTATCGCGTATGCACGGCCCGGCCAGACGCACACCACGTCTCGCTTTGGCGGCTGGGAGCATTCTACTCTTGTGTAGTAGTACTGTGCGGGTGCGGAACACTCCCAGGGACGGGAGTGTGACGTATGGGCAGGCCTGGCCGGGCCACGCATGCGACTTTTCCAGTTACTGCATGGAACGCAGACGTGTCATAGTCAGAATAGTATACAATACAAAACACTAACATTTCTATAGCGATTTACTCCCATAGGACTCAAACTGCTTAGGCTCTCTCAGATTCAGTAGTTGGTAGTAGGATGAAGTATTCACACAACAAAATTATGTTTCTACAAATGCCAAACTGAACAAGTGGGTTTTCAGTTTGGATTTAAACACGTCCAGGGATGGAGATGTCGTGATCTGCTGAGGTAAGGAGTTCCAAAACGTAGGAGCACCATGACAGAGGGATCTGGGACCAAAAGTTTCCAAGTGGACTCTGGGTATGACTAGATTATTAGAACCTGTGGATCTGAGATTGCAGGGATTGCTACGCAGCTGTAACATTTCTTTCATGTGTCCAGGGACCAGATTATTTAGTGATTTAAATGTCAGTAGGCCGATCTTGAATAGGACCCTCCATTTTATAGATAGACAGTGAAGGTAGTGCAGGACAGGCATTATGTGGCAGTGATGGGGTTGGTAGGTTAACACTCTGGCAGCAGTATTCTGTATCAGCTCTAGGTGGTACAAGTCCTTTTTTGGAAGGCCAGAGTAGAGAGCATTGCATTATCTATGGCATGTCCATTACAGTGGACAGCTCAATTACATAGATGGACAGAGGATTGTACATTGGATCCACTGTCACCCTCCACGTCGGGAACCTGAAGAAGTGTGAGCTCAGCCTCACTGCTACTGCAGGGGATTTTGCAGTGATTGAAGATTAATTTCATGAGGTTAATAGAGGGGAGCAAAAAAATCTTATAAGAGTCTGTTGAGCAATTAATTATTTCCAATCAATGTAGAAGAGTAAGATTAATTGCTAGTACTTTGCTCTACATGACAGAATTAAGTCACGCACCTGAAAATCTTCAATGTAGCATCACTCATGTCATTATTATTAGTATGGATTGGTATAGATCCCGTATATTCCATGGTGTTTTACAATTAGAGTGCAAAGACGAAGTATAGAGACAAATAAATGATACAAACAAGGGGAATACAAATAGTAGACAGTGACACAAAACATCAGATAGACATTACACAGAGGAAATACAAGACAAGCAATACTCAGAGGGCAACATTCAGGGGCAGGGCGTTGCTAGCCCCAAAGATTGGTGGCAGCACGTGTCCCCCAGGCAGTCAGCTGTGGTGCTTCAATGGCAGGCATGCTGGGAGCTGTAGTGCATCAATCAGAGTTATGCTGGGTGCTGTGGTGCCTCTATGCAGGCATACTGGGTGCTGTGATGCCTTTACGAGGGCATGCAGGGAGCTGTGGTGCCTCAATGGGAGTCCCGTGGGAGCATGAGAGGAGGTCCACTAGAAGGTCAGGGATTGCTATGAGGGAACTGCCAGATAACCTGGAGGCTGGCCAGCCCACCCAGCAAAATTCCAGACTAACCAGCGCAGAAGCCAGGTAACTCTGCCTAGTTATGTTTAAGTGACACTGCCTATTTATGTGACATGCCCCATTTTTTATTTATTTTTTTATTTTTTGTATTAATGGAGAGGGGGCTTCATCCAACATTTTGCTGGACATGTCTACTTAGACTGCTGTTAAGTTCATGTAAATTTGGCTCCACTCATGACCACATCCACATTCTGCTCTGTGGCCACACCCATTTACCGTTTGGAATGCCCAAAAGTGCCCCGGATCTCTTAGGATCCTAGCAATGCTCTGTTCAGAGCAGTGGCGTAGCTAAGGAGCTGTGGGCCCCGATGCAAGTTTTACAATGGGGCCCCCCAAGCACTCTATACATAACAATTTATACGGCGCACCAAAATCTGCCAATGGCAACTACAGTGTCAGAGGTGCAAGAAGGGGATGGGGAACAGGTTGTTAATGATTACCACTATTCAAAGTATCTACAGAAGTCATTATTATGAGCATAGGACCAATAGAGAGCTAATTTTGTAGTTAAGGGAGGGCCCTTCGGGGCCCCTCTGGCCCAAGGGCCCCGATGCGGTCGCTACCTCTGCACCCCCTATTGCTACGCCCCTGGTTCAGAGGTACATTTGGAGGAAACACTCAGACGGCACATTTGGAGGGCTATGTGATCCCAGCAAAATGACTGCTCTAAAGACAACTTTATTGTGATAGGGGGGTTTTCTTCAGTAATTCTTGTAGGGACCAAGAATACCTAGGCGAAAAGCAGGGAGCAGTGCAGTATCGTCAGGTATAGGCAGTGTTGCCAACTCATCCCCTTAATTACTGATGCATATGAATTATACAGGTTTTGTGGCTAGGTAGATGCAGCTAAGGCACTGATTATGTGCAAGTAGCCCCAGAACCTGTATAACTTAGATGTGTCAGTAATTAAAGGGATGAGTTGGCAACACTGGGTATAGGGAGGATAAAAGTATATAGATATATACTCACAAAGGTGGGTTGCAGTTCCTGCAACTACCATATAGGTCAGTGGGGAATCAACTGTCCCTGCTCGGTCTCCAGGTCTTGCTGGATACTGGATGGTCTATAATACTATCCCCTATGACAAGGGTCCCCAAACTTTTTCGGTCAAGGGCCGGGTCAACATACTTCAGACTGCTGGGGGGCTGGAGTATACATAAAATTATGTAGAAAACCATTATATTGTGCCTAGGTATTGTAGACAGCTCCTATTAACATGTGGAGCCCTAATGTCTCCCATTTAACCAGACCATTTTAACATAGGTAGATATTATGCCCCCCAAGCTTACAAGTGCAGTTATGTCACCAATACAGCAAGTGCAGAAATTGTGACCCTTACATAGCAAGTCATAAGTGAGCCATAATGTCACCAAATGGTCTGCAAAAGCCTGCAGCACAATCCGAAGAAGTCTTTGTGGGTCACACAAAGAAGCATACCCAGGTGACAACCTGCCGTCCAATTGGACAACAGTAAATTACTTCTTTCTGGCTTCCATGTGAAAGGGTGGTCTCAGCCCTGCTATTCTATATGTGGGCTGCCAATTTTTTAAAGGTGCAGTGGTCCGCAACTATAAGTAATACATTTTGTGTGTGTGGGGGGAGGGGGGGGGGCATAGGGTAAAAAAGCCTCAGGGGGCCGCATTCGGCCTGAGGGCCTTAGTTTGCGGACCACTGCCCTATGAGGATATTAAAGGCACCTACACTCTATCCGCATGCTATCAAGGCATTTTATAATGACGCATTGTCAGATTGTTTATGAATAAACATTTTTCCAGTTGAACTGGTGACTATATATTCTGGAAAGGTAAGTGATTACCTCCTTTTTTTTATTTTATTTATATTTTGAAAACACTAAAATAGAACACACATCGGTTGCCTCCATCCTACCCATTAAATTTGTTATGAAACTGAGGAATTAAAAATGTATGTGAAGCCCAAGGCTAATGAGTTATTTGGGACACTACTGCTCTACTCCTTGATTTCACAGCATAAGCAGTGAGGCATTGCTATACCAGGGCTATTTCTCATACGGACTAAAGCTACCTATACACAGTGGCGTGCCAATAGGGGGTGCAGAGGTTGCGACCGCATTGGGGCGCTTGGGCCAGAGGTGCCCCGAGGTGCTTATCCTCAACCACAGTATTAGCTCTTTATTGGTCCTGTGGATGCTTTGAATAGTAGTAATCATTAACACACTGTTTCCTATCCCTTCTTGTATCTCTGACACTGTGGTTGTCCTTGATTGGTTTTGTTACGCCATATCAATTGTTATGTATGGAGTGCATGGGGGGCCCCCAATGTAAAATTTGCACTGGGGCCCACAGCTTCTTAGCTACACCACTGCCTACACAATTAAAGCTTCTGTCACCTGAAATAATCCTCTGGAATGATCACTGTACAAACACACTGCTCAGCTGTCAGGCTTCTTGTTCTTTTCTATAAAGAACTCATAGAGGAACATCAGCGGAAATCAATCCACTGTATAAACATCAACAGAAAATTAAAAGACCTGTGTGGTGCTACAAATGCAAACTGCCTGCTAATTTAACAGGTTTTGCAACCTGAGTTGATATATATACTGTACATATATATATACTGTCTGGAAGTTCATCCTGTTTCTTCTTTCAGCTATAGTGCTTCCTCTTTCACTTGTTTGTACAGTATATATCGATCTGGAACCTCCTGAGTTTTCATTTCTCATTTACAAACAAAAGATATCATGGAGGTCAGTGCATGCGCAGAAGACCCAGGCTGGACCCGACTGAGCCTGTTACTGGGGCTGATCGTGGCTCAACGGCAGACCGCGGGATGACAGCGTAGGACTCAGACGTGTTTATGCTGCTGGAGGAAGTTGCGGGTGAGTATCAAATTTTTCCCACAGCTCTGGTACACTTTAAAATGCTACTTGCAGTGGCATATTTAGAGGGGAGCAGCCAGTGGTGTAACTACTAGAGGTTTTTGAAGTAGATTTTCAGAGCGATTCTAGGCATGTTTAGAGAGGTTTTCTAAACATGCCTAGCGTTTTTTGGAGCGTTTTTGTGTAGCAGATTTCATATTTTGTTAAAGTAAAGCTGTTACTGAGCAGCTTCTATAACAAAAACGCCTGGAAAACCGCTCTGATCTAGCATTTTTCAGAGCAGTTTTCCACTCTCCTATACTTAACCTCCTTGCCGGTTATCCCGAGCTTAGCTCGGGGTAACCTGCGCAGGGGGATAGGTGGATTTCTCAGGCCCCGCTGGGCCGATTTGCATAATTTTTTTTTCCTACACGCAGCTAGCACTTTGCTAGCTGCGTGTGGTACGCGATCGCCGCCGATTCGCCGCTACCCGCCGCGCCGACCCCCCCCCCTCCCGACCCCTGCGCAGCCTGGCCAACAGTCAGTGACGTCATCCCGCCCCGTCGCCATGTCGACGCCATGCTTACTCTGATCACCGGAGGCGATCGGAGTGGGTGGGGATGCCGCCGCTCAGCGGCTATCATGTAGCGAGCTCTGGGCTCGCTACATGATTTGAAAAAAAAAAATTAAAAAAAAGTGCTGCGCTGCCCCCTTTGCCGGCGGGAATTGGACCGGTAAGGAGGTTAAAGGGACACTTAAGTCAAGCAAAAAAAAAATGAGTTTTACTCACCTGGGGCTTCCACCAGCCCCCTACAGCTGTCCGGTATCCTCGTTGCCTCGGTCCGATCCTCTTGTCCCCGCCGGCGGCTACTTCCGGTTTTGGCGACAGGCGCCGACAGGCTGGGAACGCGAGTGATTCTTCACATTCCTGGCCACAATAGCACCCTCTATACTGCTATTGCGGCCTTCCTTCCTATCTAGCCTACGCTGGGGGCAGTTACCTATCTAGCCTGCCCTGGGGGCAGCTACCTATCTAACTTACGCTAGGGGCATCTACCTATCTAACCTCCGCTGGGGCATCTACATATCTAACCTATGCTGGAGGCACCTACCTATCTAACCTATACTGGAGGCACCTACCTATCTAACCTATACTGGAGGCACCTACCTATCTAACCTATACTGGGGGAACATATTTATCTACAGCTAAGCAAAGCCCCAGGGCCCTAGCCCAGCAAAGCAGAGCCCTCAGCAAAGCAACCCCACCCCAGCAAAGCATACAGCCAAGCAAAGCCTAGTAAAGCCCCCAGCCCAGCAAACCCCCCCAAAATGCCCCCAGCATATTGCCCAGCCCAGCAAAGCCCCCAGCAAGTCACCTAGCAAAGCCAGGTCCGGCTCAACATTACCGCCAGCCAAGCTGGAACAGCATCACCATCAGCCAGGTCAGCACAGCATCACCACCAGCCAGGCCAGCACAGCATGGCATAACCAACAGCCAGGCAGCCCAGCATAACCGCCAGCCGAATACAGCGCACAGGCCAGCCAACCGAAGACAAGACAGAAGCCAGGTGAGGGGCTTATATATGTGAAATACTGCCTACTGAATATATTTAAGTTACGCCACTGCTATGTTAATGTACATTTGGCCCCACCTACAACCACTCCCACTTTACACGGTATGACTGCGCCCATTTTTTAGTACCCAGGGGTGCCCCGGCTCTCCCAGGAACCTAGGAACGCCCCTGATGCACACACTGCTGCTCCATGATCTGTACACCCACTGCTGCTACATCCAAAGTCAACTGTAGCAGGGAAAGAAAGGGGCCGGCACCCCTTATAAAACGCAGGCAGCGTCAGCCATTTCACTCACTCATGTGGCTGCAGTAATTAGAGAAGGGAGAGAACCTGGCCTGCTGACATAGGGAAAGCTTAGTTAGGCTCTTGTGTTAGGCTTGTTAGGTTGCTCCTTCTTGCTGATACTTATTGCTAAAAAGCACTCCTCATCCTCAACAGCTGTTTTGAGAGCTAATGTTATTGTGTGTGTGTGTCAGTCAGTCACAGCTGCTGGACCTTGGCCCCTTGGTAATTCCTACTGTGCCACTGCCAGGCTCAGCACAATCAGTGACTACCTGTGTGTGTGACAGCTGCAATACCAATCACTGCACACCCACCTGTTCAGTGCACCTACCTACCTACATGAGCGCACGCAGTGTTATATACCAGTCAGTCCCTGCACCTGTTCATGGTACCTGTGTGTGTGACAGCTGCACATTGTATTGATACCAGTCACTGCATACCTGTTCACTGCACCTGTGTGACTGCACATTGTTTTAGACAAGTCAGTGTATCTTTCACTTCATCCCCCCAATATGGGCAAAACAGACAGAGGCAGGCCACCCGGCAGGTCTGTTCGAGGTCGTGCTGTCGGGATTTCGTGTGGCCCTGGACCAAAGTACAGTGTTCAGAATGCGCGTGCCATCAACCCCCAAGATTGTCAGGACGTAGTTGACTATTTAACACAGAACACCTCATCTTTCTTAGCTTCTGCATGGAACCGTGACATATCTTCCTCCTCCTGCTGTGATTCTGGCACCCCACTTAACACTCAGTCGGCCGCCACCACCAAAGTGCCATCACCCCAGGGCTCAGCGGTGTGGAAATTTGTTGCCATCTGTATTCTCTGCCACCAAAAATTGAGCCGTGGAAAGACCAAGACCCGTGTAGGGACAACTTCCTTACGAAGGCACATGATGACAAGGCACAAACTGCAATGGGATGACCACCTGAGGAAAAGCAACACACAAAAGCAAAGCCACACACCGCAGTGGAAGATACCAGGCCGCAATTATTTCTCAAAAAAGGTGATACCCAAACTGTACAGTGATGTTGAAAGGCAAGTGGTGTCATCTCTGGCACACAGCGTTGGGTCAAGGGTCCATCTGACCACGTGGTCTGCAAAGCACGGTCATGCCTGCCCGAAGACTAAGTCAGTCCCCACACACAGCATCTCTGCCTGCACGCCGTGTGACTTCCTGCCCCAAGACTAAGTCGCTCCGTACACAGCATCTCTGCCTGCAGGCCGCTTGACTGCCTTCTCCGCCACCACAACAGGGTCCAGGACTCCAGGCGGATTCCTGAATTTTTAAGGCTGCTGCTAGCAGTGGCCTTTATAATAATTTTTCTGGTGTGTGTACATGCCTGCCTAATTTTTCTGGCTGCACTGCAGCTGCAACAACAAAACAAAAGGCATGTACATGTGTCAATTCCCCTTCATGATCGATACCTTGCTGCGGTGAAGGGGCTTGCGTATCACAATGAAGCATTGACCGCCGGCTATATGAGTGTCTCGGCGGGGGGGGGGGGGGGGGGCACATCCTAGATAATAAGGTTGTTGCTTCATTGTGGACAGACCAAATTCGATCAGCTGGACAGTCACTGTTCTGCCATTGAGCTACCTCAGCCCGGCAACCATATGGGCTGGAAAGCCGCCATCACCTGCACTCTCGTCATGCTGCGCACCAGTCCAGCATAGCCATCACTACACAAACAGCTGTTTGCAGTCACTGCATACCTTTCACTGCATCTGTGACTGCACATTGTATTATACCTGGCAGTCAGTGCATACCTTTCACTTGAATGAATGGCAGACTTGCCCTCCATAACAGATTCTCATTAAAGGATTTAAAGTTGATTCGTCTCATATACAGCAGGGCCTCGAAAGTCCTCCTGTATTGTTATTTTTTGTCAATACTTTCCTGAGTCGGGTCTTGCATGCCATGCCTGCTGCCTTCCTTGGATGTGTGGTGGTAGCCGTTTCTCAGGCTCCCACTCCGGACCGAAATCAAACCCTGATTCCCCGGCCATTACTCGTGGTCACCATGGTACTGAGAAAGTAATATGGAAACTTGTTTAGTAGTCACACAGTTGAATGAATGGCAGACTTGCCCTCCATAACAGATTCTCGTTAAAGGTACTGAACAGCAAGCAGAACAAGTATTTAAAAAAATAGATGTAAGCTTTAACAATGGTAGAGAAAGAACCATCGAAAGTTGATAAGGCAGTCACACATTACCTGACATCACTGAGTGAGGAAGAGCAATCTCACCATGGTGCGCAGTAGTCCAGCACGGCCGTCACTACAGCTGTTTGCGGTGCTTTACACAGTGAGTTTAGTGTGTCAATATGAAGCAGTACACTAATTACACTCCCTGATTGATGTATACACATGCAAGATGTTTTAAAGCACTTTAGGCCTCCAATTTAGCATGCAATGTGATTTCTGCCCTTAAAACGCTGCTGTGCGCCAAATCCAGATTTTTCCAGTGAACTTTTGGCGTGTATCCCACTGCTCCATGCAAAAACTCAGATGTTAGACTCCTTGAAACATCTTTTCCATCACTTTTGTGGCCAGCATAAATGTTTCTGGTTTTCGAAGCTTGCCTCCTCATTGAAGTCTATTGCGGTTCGCGAAAGTTAACGCGAAACAAACTTTTTGGGGAGGTTCACGGTCTAGGTTTGCGAACCGAAAATCGGAGGTTCGAGCCATCTCTATTTATAAATATTAAAGTTTGGATGTTTGTTACTCAATCACGCAACAATGGCTGAACGGATTTGAATGAAATTTGGCACACACATAGTACATTACCTGGAATAACATATAGGATACATTTTATCCCCATAACCAAAAAGTGGGCGGAGACAAATAAAAATTTCACTGGTAAATGTAAACGGCAGCCATTCTTACACTGTTAATGGTAGGGTTCTCAAACTTTGCAAAGTTGGTCACTATTCAGAAAAGTGGGTGGAGCCTACAAAAGCCAATCAAAATTCACCTATTAGTTTTCAAGGGGAATATTTCATTCTTGCACTGTTCAATGGCACAAGCCTCAAACCTGGTACAGTTGATCACTGGGTGCAGGGGCGTAACTAGGCCCCCCCCCCCCAGGCCCGCACATGGCCATTTCATGGGGGCTGGAGGGGTGGCAGCATGAGGGGAAAGCCTTGGCCACAGTCGGCCGGGAGAGGGGAAGTTCCCCCCCTCTCCCTCACCTCGGGGCTCTCCCCTCTGCGCTCCCCTCCAGCTAGATATAGTGTGGGCAGTGGGCGGCGGGCAGATACATACCTTCTTCCGTGCGTTCCATCGCAGACTCCTCGCTCTAGCGGCTGACGTCACTTCCGGAAGTGACGTCAGCCGGTAGAGCAAGGAGTCTGCGGTGGATCGCACGGAAGAAGGTATGTATCTGCCCGCCGCTGCCCGCTGCCCACACTATATCTAGCTGGAGGGGAGCGCAGAGGGGAGAGCCCCGAGGTGAGGGAGAGGGGGGGAACTTCCCCTCTCCCCGCCGACTGTGGCCAAGGCTTTCCCCTCATGCTGCCACCCCTCCAGCCCCCACAAAACGGCCCCGAGTGGGCCCCGGGGGGGGGGGCCCGGGCCCCCCCGCGGTAGCATGGTCTGCAGGGCCTATTGTTACGCCACTGACTGGGTGACTGGGGTTCAAATTCAGAAAAGGAGGTGGAGCCACAAACAGCCAATCAGATTTGTTTCATTTCAATGCAGATTATTGATGCCAAAGACCGCAAAGCTCACAAACTTGGTCATTGAGTAATTGTATGTTAAGGTTAGAAAAAGTGGGCGCAGCCAACACCAGCCAAATACATACCCGGGCGACGCCAGGTCATCAGTGGGCTGAGACAAATACAAATTTCACTGGGAAAATTTAAACAGCAGCCATTCTTACACTGTTAATGGTAGGGTTTCCAAACTTTGCACAGTTGGTCATGGGTGACTGGGATTAATATTGAGAAAAGTGGATGGAGCCTACAAAAGCTAACCAAAATTCACCTATTGATTTTCAAGGGGAATATTTCATTGCTACCATTCTTGCACTGTTAGTGGCACAAGCCTCAAACCTGGTACAGTTGGTTATTGGGTGACTGGGGTTCAAATTCAGAAAAGGGGTGGAGCCAAAACCAGCCAATCAGATTTGTTTCATTTCAATGCAAATTATCCATGCCAAAGACTGCAAAGTGAGTCTATGACATCAGAAGAAAGTATGGTTGTGTGGCACATCCCATTAAATAATCTTGTGAGCTTAAGCTAGGTTCACACTGGCAAAACGACATTTAGTGACCATAAGGCTGCACCTGTAACACCTGTAAAGACTGCAAAGCTCACAAACTTGGTCATTGAGTAAGTGTGTTAGGGTTAGAAAAAATGGGCGCAGCCAACACCAGCCAAATACATACCTTCCATCAGCTAGTATACTGAAGGAGGGGAGGGGGGGCACAGCCTCCCAAGTTTGCTTCTAGCATTAAGAAGTCTAGAACCTGCCTTGAGCGCAACGGGAGGTTTCTTGCTGCCACTTGTGGGGTTGCACATGTTGCCATTCAGCTGCATATTTTGAGATATATATCTGTTAAAGGTGGAGTGACCTTACTCATTGCTGCGATCCCCTGACATTGCAATAAAATAAGCATTTAAAATCAGAACCAAAAGGTTTTTGACTAGTCCATCTCCTCATAGGTGATTATCAGGTTTTTTGTTTTTGTTTTTTGAATGGCAGTTACTCGATCAAACTGCCAAAATAGTTGGGAGGCTGGCTGGTATCTTACTATTTTGGCAGTTAGACTTAGCAACTGCTATTCTGGAAATGCTTTTGAAAAACAAAGAAAACCCTGAGAATCCCCCATGAGGAGATGGACTAGTCCAAAACAGATGTTTAATTGCTTATTGTGTTGATACAGTGGTCCTTTAAGACACATCTGTGACTCCTCAGGCTTCTATAACATGCCCGTTGTAGGCACAAACTCCTGTGACGCATCTGTAGTGTTGTAGCAATCACTAAACCACATCATAGCCTTAGTCAGCTGTCACATGAAACCAGCAAACTAGTTTTTGGTACAAACTGGACATAACAGGTTTGATAGTGAAATGTAGATTGTAGATTCTAGATTTGGAGGGGGTTTGGAGAAATGAAACTAGTTGTTCTCATGAAACTGTCCTATCTAAAATGTAGCTCATACACTGTATAAAAGGGTACTGTTAATCCCACTGTATTTCAAAATGAAAAACAATGCAGACAGTGGCGTAGCTAGGAATTAAGGGGCCCCATAGCAAAATCTTTGTGGGGCCCTCAAAACTAAGCACTATTGAGCAATGCTACCTACTCCTATCCTATGACTATGAGTTGATTGGAGAATTTAAATTCCTGTGCAGTGTATACTGTGTCTAGTCTTTAGGCTAACAGACAAAGTCAAAGGGTGGAGAAACAAAGGAAAGTTAATAGTGAATACATCAAGTACAACCTGGCCCCCCTCTGCTCCAGGGCCCCATAGCAGTTGCTATGCCTGCTATGGCTGTTGCTACACCCCTGAATGCAGACTACTAGGCTCTGGCTTTTCATTTGTACAACGGCATACTGGTATGCTTGGGAAACAGCGCCTACAACTAAATTAACCATAAATACTTACCTGTACCTTTAAAAAAATGTTCCCACTCTGGCGTTATACGTCCGCACAGCCCGCATTCTAAGGTATTGAAATGAATGAATCGGCTCTGAACCGATTCATTCGATTCAATACAAAAAGAACTGGCTCATTGATGAGCCGGTTACTATACCTTAGAATGCGGGCTGTGCGGACGTATAGCTGCCGGATCCCGCTGTCTCTCCCCACCTGCCTGCACCTGTCACCCCTCACCTAGGCTGGCACCCGGTGCACCCATGGGTGCACCAGGTGCCAGGCTAGGTGAGGGTGACAGGTGAGGAGGCGGGGAGGACAGCGGGAGCTGGCGCTATGCGTGGGCAGGACGCATTCTAAGGTATAGTATAGGTAATTGCCGTGGGAGATCTTCAATCAACTTAATTGAAGATCACAATGCTTTCCTTGCGTTGAAAGACATCCATGGCTACAATTACTAGGTAATGCCTAATGATGTTGATCCAGGGATTTTATCTGATTGCCATCTGGAGTCAGGAAGGAATTTTTCCCTTTAGGGGCTAATTGGACCATGCCTTGTAAGGGTTTTTTCGCCTTCCTCTGGATCAACAGGGATATGTGAGGGAGCAGGCTGGAGTTGTACTTTGTACTGGTTGAACTCGATGGACGTATGTCTTTTTTCAACCAAAATAACTATGTAACTATGTAACAAGATTGGAGGATACTGTATACGTTGCATCATTTCCGAGGATATGGGCGTAGAATTTTTTTTTTAAAGGTGCAGGTAAGTATTTATGGTTAATTTAGAGTAATAAAATACTTTTCTCGTGGTTGTGTTTTTATTTCATTTAACCCTTTGTGGAAATGGGTAAGGGTAAGGGGTACTTTGTACCCCATACTCATTTCTCCCGGAAGGGGGGTGGGCATCTGGGGTCCCCTTCTTAAAGGGGACTCCCAGATGCCATCATGAACCCCCCCCCCCCCAGGGAGTCGTCGCCCCCACCTCCTTCTGGGGCACCGGAGGTGGGGAAGAGCCCCTTGTTCATGGATTGGACAAGGGCTCGGGGGGAGAGGGGAAGGCTTGGCCGCCCCTCTCCCCCGGAGCCTCCCCATACCATGGACCATACGGGCTGGTATAGCTCAGGGTGTGAAGCCCCAGTCGGCTGGTTCTCTGAATTCTGGCTATCCCAGCCTGCATGGGGGACAAGGGGTTACAGAGGCTCAGGAGGGGGGACCTCACGTAATTTTTTTTCAGATTTCCCACACTCAGAACATTCCCCAAAAATAATGTATATATATTTTTTTAAGTATTGTTTCCCACTATCTTCTTAACATATCCTGCAAATTTGGTGTTGCTAGGATGTAAGGGGCCTTTGCTATTAACTGCTGGGAAATATTTCCCACGATCTGTCATTGACCGGCATTTAAATGTATCGTTTTTTTCTTGGAACTTTTAAAATCGATTTTCTCAAAAAGTATAATGTCTATTTGAAAAAAAAATGTTCCCCTTGCTCCCACTTTTCTTCTTAACATAAATGGCAAATTTGGTGATTCTGGCATTTAAGGGGGCTTTGCAATTAACCCTTAAAGTCGGCGGGTTTTGAATCACGAATTCATGATCACGGCTGAATTTTCCCCTGACTCGGATTCGAAACCACCCGAATTGAATTTGAGTCCATTCGAACCGGCCAAATCCAAATTTGACCCGGACCTGAATTCGAATGTACTCGAATCGAATTTGGGTACATTCGAGCATCCCTAACTAGATAGGTAATTTGTGTTGCTGGGAGGTACTAGGTAGGAAGTTTGTGCTATTTTAAAGTAAAATATTGGTACTTAATAACAATATTTTACTAACAACGTTACTGTGCCCACTTATTTCCCTGTGCCTTTATTTGATCTTACACCCTGCCATCAGGTTTTTGGACTGTTTGAGGCCTGTCTGTATAGCCTTCATCTTGGTGTCCTGCTCAGTGTGGTAGATCCTTGCTTCTATGTATTTCTTGCTTAGTGCCTATTTTTGGGCTGCTATTATATGTTTTTGAGTTCTTTTGGCAGTCACACTGGTGGGGCTTGATTCACAAAGCGGTGCTAACTGTTAGCACGCCTGTGAAAACCCCCTTAGCACGTCTAAACAAGCTTTTCGCGCATAAAACTTTACGCGCGCAAAACTTTATGCGCGTAAAACTTTACGCGCGTACTGCACAGAGCGCAGGGCGCTCCGCGCGAAGTGCCCATTAAAGCCCATGGGACTTAGCACGCGTAAAACTTTGCGCGCATAAAACTTTGCGCACGCAAAGTTAGCGCGCGATCTGATTGAGAAATCCGGTGCTAACCTACTTAGCACCCTGGTTAGCGCGTCTAAAGACTTTAGACGTGCTAAGTAGGTTAGCACCGCTTTGTGAATCAAGCCCGTAGGGTTTCCCAGTTTTGGCCACCTCAGCTGTTGATGATACATGTCTTGCTGGGTATTATCTTGGTGCTTTCCATACTTGATTTTTTTTCCATGTGTGCTGCCCCTGAATTCTCTCAGCAGATTATCATCTTAGGGCCTATTTCCACTAGCACGCTTTAGAACCGCGTCCGGACATCCGCATGGGTTTTTAAATATGTATATGTGTCTTCATGCGAAAATTTGCGTTGCGATTTGAAAACTGCCTAATAACAGGAAGACAAACAAAAGAAAACGACACTGTGCATGCTGGTTAAATTTGCATTCGTAAAGGTGAATTTCCGCGTTTGTAATGCATATATATGCGGCCCTACTGACTTACATTAGCCGCGATTTGCATTCAGCTCACATCCAGATTCGAAAAAAATTTAGCATACCATTCATATTTTTTCCGCACCACATTGCGCCCAAAAATTAGCACTGAATGGAAATAGTTTCGTTCATAAACATGTGTTGCATTTTGGATGTGGAAATTCCCATCCAGATTCCACGTGTAGTGGAAATAGGCCCTATGGGCCCTTTTTCACTAGCAAATGCTAGCGCTTGCGCTAAACGCTAGTGATTGCGATTCAGCAAGCCCCTAATTTTTTTTTTTTTGCGATGCTATGGGTTTGCATAGCATTGCATAGCATAGAAAAATTGTGGTAAAAATCGCTCCGCAGCGCAATTGTGCTTTGGTAAAAATCGAATCACGGTAGTGGAAAATACCTACCGCGATTCCTATGTTATTTAGCAAACCCTAGCGATTTTGCGATTCAGCATCGCAATCGCCGCAAGTGGAAAAGGGCCCTTACTGCTATAATCCTGGATGCTATGGGTTTCTTCCAGGGCAGTGGTTTTGACGCTTTCCAAACTCCGGCCGCCCTCTTTCTCAATGGTATATAGTCTTTGTGTGTTAGCCTTGGAGTGGAAGCCATAGTACATTGTAAGGACCCTCCTGGTGTTCACTTTGGCAGCTTCCATGTCTTTAGCACCTTATCATACCAGGAGGGTATATGATGACTGACAGGGTATATACTGTACATTGATGCCATTGACTTTGTTTTTACCCTTGAACTAGCTAGTTTTATCCTTACAAGGTACTTGGATGTTGCAGTTTTCCTTATCTCGTCATCATTGCTTCCACACAAATGTGGAATGCCAAGGTACTGGTAGCAGATATTCATGTAACTGCCATATGCTCCACTGAAAATTCCGACCCTCAGTTTTAACAATCTTTGTAACTACCATCTGCCCATACTTCCCCACTCTGTGTCTGTTTATGTCCTTTGTGGGAAGTTGGGAAATAAATGGAGTAGTCGAACCCTTGATGAAAATAAGTGAAATACTTTAAATGTCAAAAAGCAAGTCACTTATTGGTGCTTTTCCAGTAGTGGAACTTCTGCTTTGAGTGTAATTGGCATTTTTACTACTGGTGTGTAGTGATAGTCCACATGGTCAGTTTTGTGGTGGGGTTCCCTGGCAGCCAAACAACTGGTAATCCAATGCTATCCCACGTATTCAAAATAGCGGGCTCAAAAATGCCATTGGATAGGTGATTGTAAAGCCACAGCAGTGAATCACAATTTATGAATGCTGCTTGTAGTATCTATCCAGCAGTTCCACTACTAAACTTACATTACAGTGCTGAGTGAATGCCATACACATACTAGTGAACATGGTTTAAGTACAATAGATAGGCGTCATTGCAAAAGAAAAATGACTGTGCTGCTATCCAACTGCCACAATAGGCATTTTAGTGCTGTCAGCATCTACTTACAATTCTCTGCTTTTCCATTGCAGTACAGGGATTTTAATGTGTCCTAATTTTACATTTGAACTATTGGGAGGCTTGTTTATTGCACTGTTGGCTGTCAGCTGTTTTCGCTGCCGCCCATTCAGGCTGTGCCAGTGTCTTTCTAGAGCATCATGTTTCTGTCCTATTTCTCCAGGCATAGAATGACATTGCAATACCTCTTGTGAGTGCCTAATCTACAGGGGCACAATCTCTGCTCTTTAGTTAAATATCCAGCCATTACTTACCTGCAGCTTACAGAAACAGCATTACATTATGTCCTGGGGCTTTATAAAGCGTCAGAATTGTTTTCACTGACTTACATTAATTATGCAAGACAGTTAATCATTTACTACACAGTAGTGCTCCATCACAAAACATGTCATTGCGAATCACTGGACAGTGTGTGAAGTCAGAGCTGGCAATCACAAGGGCTGCCAGTCACACTGTAGCTATGTGAAAGAAGAAGAACAGTTATTATGCGTACCGCTTCTGTACACCTAACAGGCTTGGAGGGTCACTAAGAGAAAAAACCCGAAGATGCACATGACAAATGGTGAAGAGTGTGTTATGCAATCTCTCTCCCCCTCCTCCTGATCTGTGCTTGGTCAGTTCCATGTGAAACGCAGCACCCTCAGCATCCCTGTAGACCCCCCCCCCTTTCCGTCAACTTACATTTTATTGGTACCACAACTCAATCAAATAAAAAAACAACAACAGTCCAGCATATGGTAAAGACACTGTAATGATTCTTAAAGGGAAATTCATTTTTTGTTAAAAATACCATCTCTTCATCTCATTTTTCTGTATTACAACAATGAATGGCAAGCATTATTTCACTAGCAAGAAAAAATAAATAAAATCCATACATACAGTGTAGAAGTACATTTGTAAAGTGCACTGTGTTACTGTTTTCCTATGTCACTGTCACGTACATTACGTAGTAAAAATCTGACAGGTTTTGGACTAGTCCATTTTCCTGGTTTTCTTTATTTTCAAATGCACTTACTGAACAATAGTTGCTCAGTCCAAGTGCCAAAATAATGTGCAAGTGAAAAGGGCGGCTGGCCAGCATGTTTGTATAGGTCTTTTCCAGGGAGTTCTTTTGCAAAGAGTAAAGGAAATACCCAGTAGAGGGCTTCTGGCTGCCTCAAGCTGGTTGGAGGTTTTCTGGCTGTTTCAGGATGGCTGGAGGCCTTCTGGCTGTCTCAAGCTGGCTGTACCACTTCTGAAAGGCTCAGTCTGTCTGGAAGCCTTGCGGTGATGGCAGGTTGTGCCATCACATGATGTCACATAGCTCCCCATCTACTTATTGGGTGCTACTGTGAGATCATGACTTTTTAAGCCACACTGTCCCCTTTTCTTCTGATCCCTAAGAGTCTGGGAGGAGAAGCAGTGTTTCTGAATGGCTATGCTATTACAGACAGTTGTGGTAGTGTAGCTAAATGGCAGAAAAAAAGTGGAATAGTGGGGTTTAGGTAGGTGTCAAACAGCATGGAGGCAGTCAGCACTAGTCACTGGACATATCAAATCTGGCAATCACCCCACATATGAAGTGCGGTAATCACTCCACATATGAAGTGCGTCAATCATCCGATTTATGAATTGCAGCAACAATCATCTCACATATGAAGTGCGGCAATCACCCCAAATGTGAAGTGTGGCAATCACCACACATATAAAGTGAAGCAATCACCCCACATATGAATTGCAGTAATCACAAATCAAATGCGGAAATCGCCCCACATATGAAATGCAGCAATCACCACACATATGAAGTGCAGCAATCACCACACACTTTTTGCTTCTGGTGCTGCCCCCTATAGCCTGTTGCCATGAATCACTTGATTCAGATTGCTTCATGGTAGGACCAGTCCTGTTAGTAGGTACCACATCACGACCCCTAGTGACAGATGAAACGGGTCTCCTGGGGACTAAGTCTGGAAGCAGGCAAGATGATGTCGTGTGGAGGTGTGGTTAAATTAAACAAAGGTCTGGAAGGGCAGCAGGTGGACAAGTCAATGGACAGACCAAACGTCAAGCAGGTGGTAAACAATCATAAACAGAATCCAGGCCGAAGATCAGGTGGAGGTCAAGCGAGGGCAATACCAAGGTAGGTCACAGCAGGAAGATCAGACACTAAAGAACCAGAAGCCACGGCCAAGCATAAGTTATGAAACCTTCACCTGCTGCATTAGCTGTTCCTGAATGCTATAACGATAATGATCACTTCTGTTTGTGCTTCAAATAGTGGTAATCAATATAAGGGCTCTTATGGATGGCTGAACTACACACTTAGCATGCACTTCAGCCTCTGATCTGCTGCCCACTGAATGCCTTCCAGCTGCAATTTAATGTTTCCAAATGGCAGCATTTTAACCCTATGCGTGCCAGCATTTCACACACAGTACAGTTATCGGGCAGCAAAGAACTGCTTGCAATTACATTACCTAATGGAAACAGTCTTTGTAGCATCTGCGCTCTATGACGGGGGACCAAAGGGAAGATCCCGAGAGGTTTACCTCTCCTTAGGTAAATATTTGATTTTGTGCCTGAGCTTTGGCTGGGGTACACTTAAAAATGAACCAGAGATAGTTCACTACCTCTTATTTATACTTACCCGGGGCTTCTTCCCTCGCCATCCTCCTCGACCCCTCCATTAAACTGATAAGACTCCCGGTAATCAGGGCAGACGCGGCATTCTGCGAATGCGCCACTCCACCCTGCATGCACCCCTCGTCGCACAGGCGCAGAACGCTCCAGGGGACTGGAACGCAGCGGAGGCGTGCGTGCAGCCGGATTACCAGCAGTCGTATCGCCAGAACGGAGGGGCCGTGGAGGACGGCGAGGGACTCAGAGCCGCTCAAGGGGCTGGAGGAAGCCCTGGGTAAGTATAAATTAAGCCTAGTGTACCATCTCTGGTACACTTTAAAGGACAACTGAAGAGAGGTATATGGAGGCTGCCATGTTTATTTCCTTTTAAGCAATACCAGTTGCCTGGCAGCCCTGCTGACCCTTTGCCTCTAATACTTGGAGCCATAGACCCTGAACAAGCATGCAGCAGATCAGGTGTTTCTGACATTATTGTCAAATCTGACAGATTAGCTGCATGCTTATTTCTGGTGTTATTCAGACAGTTCTACAGCCATACAGACAAGCAGGGCTGCCAGGAAACTGGTATTGTTTAAAAGAAAATAAACATGGCAGCCTCCATAGTCTTGTCACTTCAGTTGCCCTTTAAGAACCTCCGTTGAACTTCAAAGTTCTGGAAATGCTTTCTATTTGCAGTGTAACCTACTAACAGCAGAAGAAGCTGCTACTGTATCGGACGGCTGGCAGTGAGCGCAGCGCCCTCTAGAGGCCAGAGGGGAGGCAGCACCGGGCACGTCTGCAGGGAAGCGGAGGATGTGCTGCTGTGACACACTTACACACGCACCGGTGTGACATCTCGCTCCTCATTCTCCAGGAAGAAGCACACAGGCGGCCGGGTCTATGTCTGAGCAGCAGCTGTCTTGCACCCTCCTAGCGCCCGATGCCGCCCTGTGCCCGAGCTGGGAGGCCGTGACTGAGGCCGCCGCACACCTGCCCGCTGCTACTGAGGAGGAAGGGGGAGCCGGAGCGGGCTCAGCTCAGGTGAGACCGGCCAGTGACCTGCTTATTGCTCGGGGTGATAGATTATCAGCAGGGGCTGGGGGCATTGTGCACATGATCCCCGCCACAGGGCTGCTGTTTATTCCCAGTGGGGACATGATCTGTGCCACATTCTAGCACAATTCAGTGCTGCACATGGGATTAGCCAGCAGTGCACACACAGTCCATGGAGCTCAGTCCAGGGATATGCGAGGAGACAGGTGCAGGGAGACGTGGAGCCACTATTGTGAAATGAAACAAGCACTTTTATTGGTTGCCCAGGGCAACTGCTGCAGTTTTCTCATCACTGGTTTTTGAAAAATGAGCCTGTGTGTCCAGTGGAAAGGGGGCTGGGCACTTGCCCTCTCACTAAAAAGCTTACTGCCGATCTTAAACACTTACTAAAAAAAAGAAAGAAATTCAAGATTATAAGATAATCATTTTATTAAACAAGGGTTGATTAAAAACCCTATTTATAAAAATAGAGGAAAAAAATGTTTTTTTTTTATTCTATGCTGTGTACAATTTGACTCATTTATAATGTCATATTTACAAAAGGGGGATCAGATACCTATATTATGGTGGCTATAAGGGCTTAAATTCTCTCACCATAATGATCCCAAATTGGCAAAACGTAGCAAATACCTTAATTACCATGTTTTGATTGTCTTACTTTAATTAACTTAAATTGAAAAACCGTAAAGGGGTTATGAAACACCGACCATCTGTTACTTCTGGCTGAAAGTAAGGATCAGTAAACAGCCCTAAAGGTCCATACACACATCCAATTTTTATCTGCAGATGATTTGCCAGTTTTACCACTTTCACGTAGTATGAGAGCAGCATACCTACACTGTCTATTCATAGTATTCATAATCTGTTGGCCCTCATACTACATGGCAGTAGTAACATTTGCCAGTCATCTACAGATTAAAATTGGATGTGTGTACAGAGCCATATATTTGCTTTGTGGCTATCATCTACTATTTTTGAAAGTGTCTAATATGGTGTTTGAAAAGAACATCACTGTTCCCCATTGTATCCTATGGTATCTTGAAATGGAGAAAGCTATTTAAAGATCTATACAACGGCATCAAGCTAATCGTCCCTATATAAATAATACAGTAATCACAGATTTCTGCTGAAATTCCAACCAAACCAGGGTGGCAATTCCACATAAAAGTGACAATTATTTATTCGGATCCCCACTTTTATAAATGCAGTGACCTGAAACTTTCTGTTATGTCTGCAGTCATAGAACTGTAGGGGAAGCAGGAAATGAGGGTGCCAGAGGTGCTGCAGACGTTCAAGCGCTAACATAGGCATAGTAATATAGTGTAAGGTGGTTCATTTTGGCGCAGGAGGCATCTGATAAAATTGCTGGACCGGGGCTGTCCGCTATGCAAACTGCTGCTTCAATGGCCATTTCACACTAAGGGCTTGATTCACAAAGCGGTGCTAACCTACTTAGCATGTCTAAAGTCTTTAGACATGCTAACCAGGGTGCTAAGTAGGTTAGCACCGGATTTCTCAATCAGATCGCGCGCAAGGTTTTGCGTGCGCAAAGTCCTATGCACGCGCAAAGTCCCATAGGCTTTAATGGGCACTTCGCGCAGAGCGCCCTGCGTAAAGTTTTGCGCGCATAAAGTTTTACGCGCGAAAAGCTCGTTTAGACGTGTTAAGCGGGTTTTCACAGGCGTGCTAACAGTTAGCACCGCTTTGTGAATCAAGCCCTAAGTATGATGCGTCACAATGGACAATATCATTACAACACGAAGCAATGACATTCCTATGGGGCATTCACATACAGTGCAGTGCATTAGCAGACAACACGTGCGTTTACAGTGGGAGTGAGGCATGCTTTCATTGTACTGTGTGTCTCACTGTATGGCCTATCCCTGCGATATGACTATTCAGCTCTGTTGTGTTGCAACTTGATTGCATCGCAACTACACAGTGTGAAAGCCCTAACGAATAGGACCCTAAAATTAAATACTCTAAATCCATACTACCACTATCTCTTACTTTTGGTAAGAGGCATTGGTAGAAACCAGCACTGCTACTAGTTTCGTCTCATTTCCCTTTAAAGAGAACCCGAGGTGTGTTTAAAGAATGTTATCTGCATACAGAGGCTGGATCTGCCTATACAGCCCAGCCTCTGTTGCTATCCCAAACCCCACTAAGGTCCCCCTGCACTCTGCAATCCCTCATAAACCACAGCCATGCTGTAAGGCTGTGTTTACATCTGTAGTGTCAGTCTCAGCTGCTCCACCGCCTCCTGCATAGCTCCAGTCCCTGCCCCCGTCCCTTCCCTCCAATCAGCAGGGAGGGAAGGGATGCAGGCGGGGACTGGAGTTCTGCAGGAGGCGGGGAGAGCAGCAGACTGACACTATAGAGATAAACACAGCCAGCTCTGACAAGCTGTTTGTCAGCAGCGTGGCTGTGATTTATGAGGGATTGCAGAGTGCAGGGGGACCTTTGGGGGGTTTGGGATAGCAACAGAGGCTGGGCTGTATAGGCAGATCCAGCCTCTGTATGCAGATAATATTCTTCAAACCCACCTCGGGTTCTCTTTAAGTTTATTAATAATTTTTAATCAAGCAATTTGACTTTTTTTTAGTAACTATGGTATCAAAACCAGTGAAAGGTACAGCAATTGCATAGAGCAACTTACCAAAATCATTCTGAACTTTGTTGAACAAACATGAATTGTGCTAAAAAGTGTACCGTATATGTCCCTGTAAACAAGCCCCGTGCATGTGAAATGTCTGATACTGGGGTAATAGGATTTGCTGTGACTTTCTGAGACACTGCAGTCTGCTGTCTTTACTTCTGTGAACTTTTCTGCTGAATTTGCATCAGAAATTTAAACAGGAAGTGGTTTGGGCTCTTCCTATATTATTGCAGCACTGGGGAGGGATTTTTATGACTTGCTGTAATAGATCAGTGGCTGTTTGCCATGGTCTGCAGAGTTCTTATCGATTTTAGATTAATATTTGAATGTAATTGAGAATTAAAAATATGCCTTCAATGCACCTCTCTGAGACTCACAGGAGGTTTAGCTTATCTTTTTATGTTTTTTGGAGATATACAAATAAGTGTGTGTTTTCATGTAAGTACAGTCATCCTTTAAGACGTGGTCCTGTACCTCATGTTTTAAACAGTGCCTGTCACCTAGAAGTCAATAGGTCCTGTCACCAGACAATAGATGCAACTTTGCTTTACCTTTTCTAGACATGTATAGAAACTTGTTTGCGAAGAAGGTTTCTATACATGTCTATAACTTAAGATAATGTAACTTGGAGATAAATTCATCCAAGCTAGTTTTTTTCCCCACTCTGTCAGGTAAAAACTGCAGTGGCATTCTGATTTTAGAATTCACCAGTTCACATTCAGCAATTGCCTAGGGTCCATGGTGCCAAAATGAACTATCCATAGGCCCAAAAGTGGTCATGAAGGTTTCAGAGGTCCATACGTGAGTATTGAAGAATAGATGGGAGATAGAGGACCAGAGCGCTGACCTGGTTGTGTTATTAGAATATGTTGCGATCCTGGAGTGGAAGTCTCTGGTGCAAGAAGGGAACAGCTGTGTTATGATAAGTTATGTAAAGTTAACTTGTGGTTTCTGCTTTTGGCATATCAGCGTGGATCTTTAAACTGTTACAGATACTCTAGCAAGTGTTAGTCGTCGAGCAGATATGCTGACATCAAATCAACAAAAGTTGATTCGGGTGATACCTTTAAAAACTAATACAGTTATACATTTCTTTATATATATAATAGTGTACGTGGGTGTATTTTTACTTTTTGGCCACAAGATGTCACCGCACTCGTTTCCTGTGTACTGTGAACAGTACACAGGTAGTGTTGTGTATGTGTTCTTTGCTTTCACTTTGTGAATGAATACCGGCATCTCGCTGACGCCGTCTTTCATTTATTGTAGGCACGGTGATCAGCTTTGGGAACAGCTGTTCCCATTCACCGATCACAGACTGGCAGGAGGGTGATGGAAATGAATGGGAAAGTACTGGCGATCGGGAGCGGCGAGGTAAATAAATAGGTATGCATATCTATGCCCCTGATGCGCAAGTGAAGTTTTAAGGGGCGTAGAGCAGCGGTGGGGAAGGGGTTTTAATGATTGTAACTGTACATGGTTTATTGCAAGCTTTTGAAACTTAAATTTTCTACTTCAGGCATTATATTAATTCAGTTCTGTATAATGCCTGAAGAAGAAACTTAAATCTGAAAGCTTGCAATAAACCATGTACAGTTAGTCATTAAAAGTAATACCCGAATCAACGTTTGTTGGTTTGATACTTTAAATTCCATATTGCTAAAGGAGGGCTGCAGTAATACTTATATCCATCTTTTAAGACAGAGAGAATAGCCTTAGGCACAGGATTGGCGAACATGCTGAAAGCAGTTCAGGAGATTTGGGCGCAGCTGGCGTCACCATAGGCCGTAATAGGAATTACGGCTATAGCAGGCACAGGGAGTTACTGAAGTTACTTTTAAAATGTAATAATTTGGCTTCCAGCAGTTGCTGGAAGCCGACTTATTTTTTCATTCCTCACTATCCATGACAGCCTGGAGGGAGAATAGTATTTAATATGGCCGGGACTTGTGCGGCAGCAGAATCAGCCATATACCGTCCGAATCCTGCGCCCAAGTCTCCAGCGCTGTTATCTCTCGTACGCCAGGATTGGGGTTGGTCAAGGTTCGACAGGTGAGCCCTAAACATCAGAAGAACTTTTGACTCCCATTAACCTTTGCCCAAATGAATGCGTGCCCAGTTTGCCTATTCCATATCTAAGTGCCTTGTAATTGTCTGTCAGTGTACAGTATTTATTCAGCTATACAGTAAAATTCAGACAGATATTACAGTTTTTTTCCTTTTTCGCAAGAATATTCTTTGATTCACATTTTGAGTTTATTTACACTGTGATGTACTGAGTCATCATTTTGAACAAGTTAAAAGACTCTTTTATGAATCTTATTGGAACATGTTTGTTACTAGCAGTAGTAGCTATTCTTCTGGATAATATGCATCTGTATACTTGAAGTAGCTTGAGAATCGCTACTTATCCTCGAAGCAGCAAAGCAGAGCCACAAGGGGCAGGCTTGGGCTTGAAAAAACATCACAGAAGACTGACTCCGCTATAATCATTCCGGGAAAAGCTAGACTGAATGTTCAGTCGGGGATTCTTATCAGGGCTGATAACAGGCAGATTTAGCAGAGAAGAATGAAACAGAGAGCAGGGTAGGTGTTTACTGTCATGTTCCCATTGATATATATGGTAAAATACATGAGGGTGCTTCGTCTCTGGTTCTCTTTAAGTTTGCAAAAGGAGAAGAGTAGATTGCTGCACTCACGTGTATACACAGATGGGAGCAGGGAAATCAACGGCAAAAGTCCATAAGTATCCAAGGAAATCCCGCTACACCAAAAGGTCTCTAAGTTTGTACGTGTTTCCTGTTTACTGAAATGGTAATACTTCTGAAAATACTCTTTAGTTGTTAAAGCTCTGGTGCTCTTATTGATGAGTGGAAACCGTTTTTAGAAGTCCGCCATATGACTGCATCTTCCAGAACAAGTTTTCTCAAACCACTACTAGTATAGAGATGGCCCAAACAGTTCTCCGGTGGACAGTTCCTGGCATATTTGCGTTGGCAGGGGAACACATGGCGCTTTTGACCAGCCCCCACACATCATCATGGGGCCAAAATTTGACCCCTCACTCCAGTGTCAGCAGGCACATGGCAGCCAACTTTTTTTCTTACTTTCGCCTCGTAAGTCCTTTAAAGGAATCATCAGCCCCCCCTCCCCCCGGTCTACTTACCCGTGCTTTCCTCCAGCTCCTTCCCGAGTTCCTCTGTCCGCGGCTGCGCAGTCCGCCTGGCCGCGAGTGCGGTTGCTCAGCTCTAGGGCCAACCCCCCCGATCCACGCTACGTAGCGTGGATCGTGGGGGTTGACCCTAGAGCTGCGCAGCCACACTCGCGGCCAGGCGGACTGCGCAGCCGCGGCCAGAGGAATCGGCCATTTTACGAGAGGCAGGAGAGCCCGACCCGGGCCGTGGGGTCGGCAGCCGGCCCGGGGGGCTAACGAGCGGGGGGACCCGGCGGACCCGGCGGATCGGCACGGAGGGCGCGGACGGCGTCCTCCGTGCCTTAAAAGATGAGGCAGGCGATTAACTTTTTTTCAGTAATTTCGCCTCGTAAGTCCTTTAAGGGCTGGTTTATTGTCTTTCTTGCTTTGTTTTTCTATCTCTGCTACAGTGGCTGCAACTAACACTTTTTTTCCAAAATAAACAAAATTTCTATATGTAACGTATATGCCAATGTCAACATCATTCTGGCCTCTGCTACAGCGGCTGCAACAAACAATTTTTTTTTTTTTTTTAAAAACCTAAATTTTGTATGTAATCTATATGCCAATGCCAACATCGTTCTGGCGTCTGCTAAAGTAGCTGCAACAAAAAAGTTTTTAAAAAAAATGTACATTTTTGTATGTAATGTATATGCCTATGCCAACATCGTTCTGGCCTCTGCTACAGTGGCTGCTACAAACATTTTTTTTCAAAATGCCTTAACTAAATTTTTGTATGTAATGTGTATGCCATGCCAACCGCTGCAACAGTTTTTTCAAAACCAGGTAACAGTGTTCTGACCTCTGCTGCTGCAGGCATGCCACTGTCCAGGTGTTAGGACCTTTTAAACAACATTTCCATCCATTTTGTGGCCAGAAATAGCCCCTATTTTTTTCAAAACCAGGTAACAGTGTTCTGACCTCTGCTGCTGCAGCTTCAACTATTTTTTTTTAAAAATAGATAAACTAAAGCTATTTGCGGTTGTTTGGGATTGTGGTAAACTCTGCATTTGATCTGTCATTGTGAACTGGGCCTAACCCTTATACTACCTGATCCTAACCCTTATACTACTTGATCCTAACCTTTATACTACTTGATCGACGTGTACACTCGCTTGACTTTTCCTAGCACTTTATTCCACAAATTTAGGAGTAAAATGTGATTTCTGCCCTTTAGAGATTAACCACCCTGGCGTTCTGATTAAATCGCCAGGGTGGCTGCGGGAGGGTTTTTTTTTAATTAAAAAAAAACTATTTCATGCAGCCAACTGAAAGTTGGCTGCATGAAAGCCCACTAGAGGGCGCTCTGGAGGCGATCTTCTGATCGCCTCCGGCGGCAAGAAATAACACGGAAGGCCGCAATGAGCGGCCCTCCGTGTTTCGCTTCCCTCGTCGCCATGGCGACGAGCGGAGTGACGTCATGGACGTCAGCCGACGTCCTGACGTCTGCCGCCTCCGATCCAGCCCTTAGCGCTGGCCGGAACTGTTTGTTCCGGCTACGCTGGGCTCGGGCGGCTGGGGGGACCCTCTTTCGCCGCTGCACGCGGCGGATCGCCGCGCTGCAGCGGCGATCAGGCAGCACACGCGGCTGGCAAAGTGCCGGCTGCGTGTGCTGCACTTTATTTGGTGAAAATCGGCCCAGCAGGGCCTGAGCGGCAGCCTCTGGCGGTGTTGGACGAGCTGAGCTCGTCCAGACCGCTCAGCAGGTTAAAACACAACTCTGCATACGTCTTTTTGTCTTGGAATCCTCTTAGGCACGCCACTGTCCAGGTGTTAGGGCCTTTTAAACAACATTTCCATCCATTTTGTGGCCAGAAATAGCCCCTATAGGCGTTAGAATTTGCTTGGCCATTGATGTCTATGGCGCTTCGCCTGTTTGTGAATGTTTCTTGTTTGCGACATCACTGCATAAACTGCTGAAAGGTCATACACAGTTCAAAAAAATGAAAGGAACACTTTGAAAGCACATGATATCTCAATTGGGGAAAAAAAACCATCATGCATGATATCTACACTGATATGGACTCAGTAATGTGTATGGAAAAAAGGTTGCCACTTTGATGGAAATGAAAATTATCAATCTATAGAGGGCTGAATTCAATGACAGAAAATAAAAGTGAAAAAACTATGCGTCTGGTTTGTCCATTTTGCCAAATGTGTTTCTAGAAGTCAGAATCATATTTAGTTGTATGCATGGCCCTTATGGGGATGCACCACAACTTCGGGGTATGCTGCTAAAGACATGACAGATGGTGTCCTGGGGGCGTACATGTAATGAAGGCATTGGGAAAATTGGGCGCAGGGTAAATCTGAAAAATGTCTCACTCTGCTGTGGCAAATTTCTTGGCAGCATTACTCTTTCCCCTTCAGACTGTAGTGCAGTGGGGTAAGGTGTAATTCGGGCTCCAGTTATTGAAGATGGCTGAATTATGCTATATTTTTTTTATCGTAATTTGGGCTCTGTCTTTTGCTGACCCCCAAATTACTCTCTGAGCAGCGCTATAGATGCAATTCTCAATACGGCCTAGAGCGAGCTCAAACCTCAGCAGCCGCGCGATGCTCTTTTTACCTGACGCATCCTGGATTAGGCCATTGTTGAGCTCCTGCACAGTGTTAGGTGCAACCTGGCAGTGTTGGAGAGACATATTTTCCCAGAGGTGTTCTATTGGATTTAGTTCAGGTGAGCGTGGGGGTCGGGTCTATAGTATCAATTCCTTCATTCTCCAGGAACTGCCTGGATACCCTCCACACATGATACCCGCGATTGTTGTACACCAGGAAGAACCCAGGACACACTGCACCAGTGTAGGGTCTGACAGTGGGAACAACAATTTCATCCCAATACCTAATGGTAGTCATGGTGCCATTGTCTAGTCTTTAGAGGTCTTCACATTCCTCCTTGGATATGCCTCCTTACACCATCACTAACTCAGCACCAAACCAGTGATGCTGAACTATCCTATGGGCTGCATTAAGTCTCCATGGCTTCTCCAGACCCTTTTAGGTCTGGACTGTCACATGTTCTCCAGACCCTTTTAGGTGCACATGCTTTCATCTGTGAAAAACACAGGGTGCCAGTGCTGTAGCTGCCAATTCTGGTATTCTATGCCAATTCAGCTCCACAATGATATTTTCCAATTGGGTGCAGCCTTTTCCCTTGGTGGAGGATCTGATTTTATTTAAAGAAGCGCTAGCTAACTGCGTACATTTATCATTTCTTTCCAGAACTCATGGCTGTTGTTACACAGAGGCCATGTTCCAATCTGGCAGTGCAGGGGGAGGATAACACGGTCACTAACTTTACTGCAACACTCTGCACATAGCGATGTCAGTGGGGGCGGGGCTTACGTGGCTGTTATTGCTCAGTGCTATTACACCCTTTATATTTTATAGTATACCCTTTATATTTATAGTATAAACTGTTACTCTGCTAATACAGTACTATTAATAAACTAACTATGGAATGTGCTGGCCTCTGTTTGAATAATCTGTCTCAATCTTTCCCCATTGCCACTTCAGGTTTAAATTGTCTCTCTGTGCTCACAATTAGCACTGGATTCAATTTCCCATTAATTCAGGAAGTAGAGGGCAAATATGTCTCCTATCCCCTCATCCTCTGGTTCCTCCTCCATTCCACTCTCATCTGCCAGCGATTACAAGTCCCTCATCCACGCTCAGAAACACTTAGGGCCGGTTCACACTTGTTTTAAAAATGTATCCGTTTAAAGCTCTGCAGAAATGCTGGAAGCGGATCCTATGTTAAAAATAGGACTCGCTCCCACTACGTGCAGAAACACGGATCGCACACGGATCCGTGTTGCATGGAAAGAAAACTCCACAGAGTCCGGAATTTACACTTTTTCCCGGGCTGAGAACGGAGACTGTCCG
Organism: Hyperolius riggenbachi; assembly: GCF_040937935.1. Taxonomy (NCBI): domain Eukaryota; kingdom Metazoa; phylum Chordata; class Amphibia; order Anura; family Hyperoliidae; genus Hyperolius; species Hyperolius riggenbachi. Next base: position 118,877,327 of record NC_090651.1, on the reverse strand, counting down.
CTCTCTCTAGGCTACTTGCCGCATCTGCATTGCCCGTTTCGGCTGCATCGTGTCTCTTCTTTGACGTCATACTAACGCGTCCTGCCGTCTATCACCGCCGATCGGTCCATTATGGAGAGCCTGGAGGCTGCATGATGCATGGGCGTTCTTCATTGGGCTGGTTATTTTGAACCAATGAAAATTATCCCTGTTGCTAGGCAGAATTGGCTTGTTGCAGCCTATGGAGAGCGATGCTTCTGCTTTCCTCCAGACTGTGGAAGCGACCGAGAGGTGAGCAGCGACGCGTAAATGCCGAACGTGGATGCGCGGGGCCGCACAGGCGCAGTGGCCAGGGACAGGCTCAGTCGACGAAAGCGAAACTGAGCCATGGCGGGGGACCGGAGGATTATTGATTACCAGCACGGGCACAGGGCGACTTCAGGGGGCCGGTAGAAGCTCCAGGTAAGTAAAACTGCCTTTTTTAAAAAATATATATATCACTTAAGGTTTCCTTTAACTGCGGGCCCAATATCACTGCTTGCAAGACTTACACAAACATAAGCATTCAGATCTCCACCCTCGTACCAATTTGATGAATCCTGTTTATTAAAATAAAAAGCACTAAAGCATAATTTGTCTATTGTGTAATACATGCTCAAGGAACATTTTGGTTGCATAGTCATGGTGATTTGTCATCTTCAATTTGTGAAGTTGAGCATGATCCTCTACAAAAAAAAAAAAGAGAATTGAAGAAATAGTCGAATTTCCACAGTTTTTTGCCTGTGCTGTGGACAGTAAAAGATAGGCAAATCTACACCGTTCTTGGCCTGTGCTGTGGTCAGCAAAAGATGGGGAAAATACCGCTCTTGGCCCATGCTGAGACATCTCCTTTAAACAGTAGTCTCTGTTAAAGTAAACAAATGTATACCTCCTTCACTTGATCTAATCTTTGCCATGTTCTGTGCCCCCTAAATAAGATGGTTTTACTGATGTGAAGTGTTATGTCATTTGTAGGCATAGCTGCAGAGTATGTTGTCTGTTATTTATGCTGCCCTCTTGCAGTCTCTGCATATTCTGAAAAATTACATTATCGGTATCACCTTTTTCTGACCTCTGAACAGTTATTTTCTCCCTCTAAAGGTGGCCACACATGATACAATAAAATAATCAAATTTTACGGTAAATGGATAAAAATGATCTATTGACTTATAATATTTTTTTAGATACAAGTTGATCAGGAGTGGTGGATTTTTCTGATCAATTTTTATGAAAATTGAATGCTGTAGGGTAAATTGTCAGTTTCTTAACCTCCTTAGCGGTATGCTCGACGCTGTGTCGGGCATACCGCTCTGTGGCCCCAGGAGTCCCCCATAATAAAAATTTTGTTCCAAAGGACTTTAAATTCTTTAGCTAGCACTAGGCTAGCTAGCTGAAGTGTCGGGCACCCACCGCTCCTCTGCGATCCCCCCGTTTATACGTTCCCCCCCCCCCCCTTGGATCCAGCAATCGTGCAGCCTCCCGGCACAGCTTCGGTCTCTCTATGGGGAGGATCGGGTTTGCGCATGACGTCGGCGAATAAGTATGTTTCAGTTCATTAGAAGCATAAGTGAATGTTTGGAAAGCATTCCTACGCAATTCTGAAGCACTCATAACAAATATGTATGTGTCAAGGGGTGCTTGAGATGATGTTTTCCACAATAGAGAGTACTTGGCAAACACAGCCATTAACAATGGAGTAGATGCTGCAATGGAGTAGATGCTGTGATCTAGCACAGTCAGCACTCTGTGCTTGTGGTGTCTGTGTTATCTATGTGCAATGCAGGCAGCAGTAAGGAGATGGACATGTGACAAGTGGATGTATCAGGATTTTATTTCCAGTGCACAGTTTTGTTCTCCTTAAAGAGAACCCGAGGTGGGTTTGAAGAATATTATCTGCATACAGAGGCTGGATCTGCCTATACAGCCCAGCCTCTGTTGCTATCCCAAACCCCCTAAGGTCCCCCTGCACTCTGCAATCCCTCATAAATCACAGCCACCCTGCTGACAAACAGCTTGTCAGAGCTGGCTGTGTTTATCTCTATAGTGTCAGTCTGCTGCTCTCCCCGCCTCCTGCAGAACTCCAGTCCCCGCCTGCATCCCTTCCCTCCCTGCTGATTGGAGGGAAGGGACGGGGCAGGGACCGGAGCTATGCAGGAGGCGGGGGAGCAGCTGAGACTGACACTACAGATGTAAACACAGCCTCACAGCACGGCTGTGATTTATGAGGGATTGCAGAGTGCAGGGGGACCTTAGTGGGGTTTGGGATAGCAACAGAGGCTGGGCTGTATAGGCAGATCCAGCCTCTGTATGCAGATAACATTCTTTAAACACACCTCGGGTTCTCTTTAAAAGGAAATTCTAATTTTGCTAATATTACAAAATCTTTTTGTCATTTTATATTTACTATTTTTTTCTCTCTACAAGTAATTTTCCAAATAATAATGTAAATTCAAATTTCAGGTTTTTTACTTTGTAATACAGACTGCCCAGATGTTCCCCTCCTCTAACCCCCACCTCCTACAATTTCCTTTGGGGGCTGCTTCCTAGACCCCCATCTGTATGCGTTCCTCCATCTTGTGTCTCCCAGCTGTTGCTGCCGCAGTTCGAAGTGGCTGCCACTATGTTATCATGCCCCCCCAGAGGCTGCAATGCATGGCATGCTGTGATTTGTAGTCTTTTTTTGTTTTGTTTTGTTAATGTGATTACATCTTCTGGCCGTGTTGAACTGAGGCAGCTGTAACTGGGAGACCCAAAATGGAGGCCCGCATACAGACGGGGCAAAGGAGTAGCCCCCCCCAAGGTAGTTGCATTCTTACCCCCCCCCCCACCAGACCTCACCAGTTATGAACCTCCCTTAGGCGGAGGTTCATTTGATATGTCTTGAATTTTTGTTGCTAAGGTTTCTTCAATGCATTGCTTCAGGACAGCAGGTGAAGCAGCACAAACCATTCATGGGCATCCGCAGAGAACTTTCCGAGTGGGGGGGGGGGGGGGGGGCGGCAAAAATGGGGGCAAGTCGTGCAGCGCTAAAAGCGCCAAGCCAAAAAATGGGCCTGGCGGGCCTGGGCGATGTGGAGTTAAATTTTCATGAACTTAGCAATGGTGGGACATTAGACTAGGACTGTGGTAGGGATTAGATTGTGAGTGCCTCCAACACAGGTGCCCCCCAAGTTTAGGTAGTGACAGGGACCCCCCCCCCAGTTTAGGTAAAGGCAGTGACCTCCCATGTTTAGTGACAGGTGCCCCCAGTTTTAGGTAGTGACAGGGACCACCACTTCTCTCACCATGATGTGTCCCCTCCGTCCTCGCTGCTATCATGTAACACTGAGGCAGTGTCACTCAGACCTCCGATTAGCCGGCGACCGGTAAGAAGCGGGCGCATTGTACCCCCTGTGGACACCATGCTGCATATGCGGAAGTGAGATATGACATCACTTCCGCTTAGCCGTGCGGTGTCCATGAGGTACTAGTGCCCGCTTCTTACTGCTCGCCGGCTGATCGGAGGTCTGACGCTGCCTCACTGTTACATGATAGCAGCGAGGACGGACACGCTGTTGTTTGGTCATGGGGGAGGGGGGGGGGGAGATGACTGCCGAGGGGGCTGCTGCCCCATTTTGCCCCTATGTGCGGATGCCCAAGAAACCATTCCTTTTTACCTCTGTCAGGCCTGGAACCCACTAGGAGTGCTTTTATAAGCGCTTGTGATTTGAAAAGCTCTTGCTAATGTAATGCTATGGGTGTGATCCCACTTGAGCGATGTGATTTTATAAAAAATCACTCATAACATTGCATTAGCAAGAGCTTTCAAAATCACTAGCACTTAGAAAAGGCTACAAGTGAGTTTGAGCCCCAAGACAATAATCTGACAATCCTCCCAGAGCTGTTGGCTTATAGCACACATAGCACACCTATAGCCCATAGATACACAAAATCCTAAAAAATACTTTGAAAAAAATGTATTCAACAAAAATTACCAAAATATGCCATTTATTTCTGTCATTGCACATTTAGGTGGTTCTACTTTGTGATTGCATTAGCTATATCTCCCAGTATAAAAAAGCAGTAAAAAAAACTTTGACCTGGGAGATCAGAAGAAAATCACAACATTTTTAAAAGCAGGACAAATGCTGCATGTGCTGCATTTACCTTTAAGGGAGAAGAATCACATCAGTGGGAAAAGGGCAGAAGATCACCATGTTATATCATTGTGCCCTTTTGATCAGCAAAACAGGTCGGATGGAAGGCAGCCAGTGTGAAATAGTTGGTATCAGGTTCTTCTGGTAAAAGGCTGGCTTTGTTTTTTGTCAGATGTTTTCTGGTGCTGTTTTTGCCTCATCTAACTAAACATTTCCACATACTTCAGTGTTCTTCCCAGGCTCTTTTAGCTGGGTGCTCCACCCGGCTAGTTTTGGTGAGCACCTGGCTGTCATCGGCTCATCTCCACCTCTGCTGTAAGCAGAAATGTGCAGAGAAGCACTGGCCCTGCATCCTGTCATCTCGCCCCACCCGGCTACTTTTTCATGCCACCCAGCTGGAAAAAAATTCTGGGGAGAACACTGTACCAGGGCTGTGGAGTCAGTACAAAAATCTTCCGACTCCAACTCCAACTCCGACTCCTCAGTTTATGAAATCACGACTCCGACTCGGGGTACCCAAAATGGCTCCGACTCCTCGGCTCCGACTCCTCCACTCCGACTCCTTAATCTAATACTTAACAGGGATGTGGCTCCGACTCCTCAGTTTATGAAATCAACGACTCCAACTCCGACTCCGGCTGCCCAAAATTGTCCCGACTCCGACTCCACAGCCCTGCACTGTACTTGTAACTTTCAAAAATTACACTTTGCTTTCTAAAATTTGTATAGTTTGGTACCATGTTAGCCATCAGTAAAAGTAAGAAGTTTTGGATCAGGATGATACCATTTATTGGCTAACTTATAGATGGATAAAAAGTAAGCTTTCGGCTAATATTAGCCTAAAGCTTACTGTTTATTTATCTCTAAGTTAGCCAATGAATGGAATCATCCTGATTCAAAACTTCTTGCTTTTTAAAATTTGCTGGAAGGTTTTTCAGTTGCCTCAGTCCATAGAAGTGATTTGAAATAGGTTTTAGTAAAATACGTTACTCCCAATAATTTATTACTGGTTAATTTTAGACCGCTCCAAACCACCCACAGCTGGTAAGTGTAATTCATGTTGTTGTTTTCATTTAAAGGTTTAATAAACCAGTGCTGAAGTCCAATGGTAGTGTAACTCTAACTGATAATTAAGGCTTATAAAACTCTGAAGGGCTAAGAAGGGAAAAGTTTAAGGCTGGATTTACAGCATAACATAATATAACATAAAATAATTACATAGGCACATGTTATAATGAGTGTGAACTGCAATGGAGACTGGACATAAACTCACAGGGACCCTGAAGCAAGATGTATATGGGGCTGCCATATTAATTTCCTTTTAAGCAGTACTAGTTGCCTGGCTGTCCTGCTGATCCTCTGCCTCTAATACTTCTAGCCATAGACCCTGAACAAGCATGCAGCCGATCAGGTGTTTCTGACATTTTTATCAAATCTGACAAGATTAGCTGCATGTTTGTTTCTGGCTTGTTTCAGACACTACTGCAGCCAAATAGACCAGCAGGGCTGCCAGACAACTGATATTTTTTTAAAAGGAAATAAATATGGCAGCCTCCATATACTTCCCATTTTAGGTTCCTTTTTAAATACAAAGCTTACATGCAACGAGTTTGAATAACATGATCTGTTACGACGCAGTACTGTAAACAGGTCCATAGAATTGTATGGGCAGTGAGTTGACATGAAGAATTATTCTGCAAATGAGCACTGTGAACTTGCTCTAATAGTAAAACATTGTCTGTATGGGAATTGAAAACATTAACAATGTATTTAAGAAAGTCAGAAGTTTAAAGCAAGGTCCTGAGTGGTCGTTGCATACTACACACATTGGCCTCGATTCATAAAGCATTACCTCATGCGGTAATGCTGAAAACAGCAGACTTTCCTGACCACTTAGAAATGTGTCAATTCATAAAGGCTGTTACCGCATGAAAAGCTGACATTACCGACCAGGGAGATAAATTACCGACTTGGCTGTAGTTACCTCCAACATATGTCAGTAAATTGTCGGCAAATGTCAATTCATAAAGCCTGCAACAAGCGGTAAGCCTGACGATAGTTACCGACATCTCTGGTGAGGCGTTAACAAGTAACCGACACCTCTGATGAATGCAAAGTGCAGAGAACCGAAGTCTGTTTGAGTCATCTGTGGAGAGAGCCAGAGAGCCATCTGTGTGAGTCATTTGAGCATGCAGGGAAAGTCTGTGCAAGTCATCTTTCTGAGTCATTTGTGCAGGCAGGAAAAGTCTGTGCGAGCCATCTGTCTGAGTCATTTGTGGAGTCATTTGTGCAGGGCAAAAGAGAGAATCGCCTAACTACTCTATGCTCAATGGGCTGCAGTAATTTACCGACCTTTAAAGGCAGCTGGGAAAATCTTTATGAATTAGCACACATACCGGGCGAATACCAAGTGCGGTATTTTCCCGACAAGATTTTTTTTATCGCACTGCTTTTTATGGATCGAGGCCATAGAGTGTGAACTGCAATGGAGGCTGGACATAGACTTTAGCCTGCATGCAGCGAGTTAGAGTACCGCGATCTGTTACAACACAGTACTGTGAACAGCCCCATAGAGTTGTATAGGAAGTTAGTTGACATGAAGAATTATTCTGCAACGTAACTGAGCACTGTGAACTAGCCCTTAAAGTAAATTTTTAGTACAGATCCTGACTGTGGTACTCTAGAAAAATCTTATTTAGGAGTTGAATACAATTCTTTATTTCATCAGTTTATTTATACTTCAGGTTTGCTTTAAGAAATCAACCTAATCAAGAGCTTTACATGCATTCAGGTAATAAAATGTGTAGTTGTTTTCCATTTATTTATTTAAAGAGAATCTGTACTGCCCGATTTGTACAATAAAAAAACCATACCAGTCGAGTCACTGTGATCTCCTGGATCCCTCTTTGCCATTTCCGCCGCTCCCCGCCGTGATCCTGGCTTTTAATCGCCAGTTTTAGGCAGGGTTTACAAACAAAAAACATTGCCGCTAACCAGGATGTGTGTGTGTGTGTGTGTGTGTGTGTGTATGTGTATATATATATATATATATATATATATATATCTATATATATCATGTTACAGTATACTACAAGTGTTTATTACATAGTGAACTCCAGTCAGGGATTCTCAGTTTCTCGGCATTGGAAGCTCCCTTCCCCCTCAGAAAAGCTGAAATTGAGAGCAGAGAGCTGTCTGTGACTAATAAACAAAGCACACACACAGAGCATGCAGGGTGCATGCATAACTTCTCCCTATCACAGCAGAGGCAGTGCATTCCTCTCTGGCTCAACCAGGCTGGACAAAGAAAAGAAGATTTGATATATTACAGAGACAACTAGAAAGGGCTGCAGTAAGCCAAACCACATTGGAACAGGTATAGGAACTTATAGGATAGAAGAAATAAGGCTGAACATTTTGTTAGTCTATTTAATAAGCCTCAATGTACATTGGCCCCTCGCAAGTCTCATTAGAAAACATTAATCCTAAAATGACCACTGATGCATTAGAACAGCAGCTTAAGTTCTTATGTCTTGTTTAGCCAATATTTACAGCCAGCTGTGTAGACTCAGGGACAGGGCCTTGAATTATGTTCCGTTAAGGCATGTGGCCTTCTCCGTAACAGCTGGATGGTTTGTCTTCTGTATTTCCTCTCTCGTGCTGCTTCATTGATTAGGCTGTGCTCAGCTTTTTATAACTAGGCACTCTGTGTTCTAACTAGTATAGGAGCTCTTGCAAAGGTACTTACACTTCGCATTCCTTAAAATTACATTCTTTTGTATAAAAGTTAATGTTTAAATGTCCTTTTAGGGTCAAGTTGTTTGTACTGTCTGAGTTTCACACTCAAGGTAAGCACAGAAACTACTGTTTCACCCAGCTGTGCTTTAGTAAGGGCTGTGTATTAATTGACATTACATGCTAGTTTGCACTGAGAATGTTGCAGTGAGCTTTAACACAATGCTTAAAGAGAATCTGAAGCTATAAAAAATACCTTTTTCTACTGGCCATTCATCTTAAGCAATAAGATCATAGCTGAAACGACGCATTCCCACGGCAGAACAATGTATTTATACCCTCAAAATCCCCGGGCAAAATTCCACGACTTTCCAGGTTGTAGATTTTGCTGCCCGAGAGAGGCAGAGCTTTGTGCTGTAGCTCTGCCTCCAGTTCAGTCAATCTCTGGCGATTGCTGCCTCTTCCCACCCCTCTCAGTGAAGACTGAGAGGGACGGGGAAAGGCGGAGATTGAGGCAGAGCTACTGCACAAAGCTCTGCCTCTACCAGGAAGCAATTCCTGGGATTTTAGGGGTATAAATGCAATGTTCTGTGCTGGAATGCAGCGTTTCAGCTATGATCTTATTGTTTAAGATAAATGGCCAGTAAAAAGAGGTATTTTTTGGGCCTCAGACTCTCTTTAACTGGTGCACAGCCCAGGTGAAGACATTTTCCATGGGTTTGTATGTATCAGCGTTTGTATGTATCAGCGTTTGTCTGTTACATAGGTGTTTTCTTTTTCCGCCCCCTAGGATGGCCTACAAACTGGCTCCTCCCCTAGGAAGACACAAATCACCAATTGTTCAAAGGAGGTTGTAACATTCAAAAATAAAAAACTGACAAAAAAAATAGGGCACCAAAAATAGATGCAAACTCCTTTTTCCCCCCTGAAATTGGTCCCTATTTGTCCACCATTTTTTTTCCTTTTTACCTTGTCTGGGTGCCATTCCCTAATTGCAGGAATTGTACAGTGCCAGCAGGATTGTGGAGAGTTTTTCATTATTATTATTGTTATTATTTTGGCTACAGTTACAAGTTTATCTCAGCGTGAAAATAACAGAAAGCTTCCTATTTTCAATAAGACAAGGCAAGGACACTTATGTCTAGAATGTAACTGAATCCCTCCCCCCCTCCCCCCCTGAAGAGTTTACACAGTGATGTAAGCTACAGTAGGATGCGAAAGTTTGGGCAACCTTGTTAATCGTCATGATTTTCCTGTATAAATCGTTGGTTGTTACGATAAAAAAAAATGACATTTGAATATGTCATAAAGGAGACACACACAGTGATATTTGAGAAGTGAAATTAAGTTTATTGGATTTACAGAAAGTGTGCATAATTGTTTAAAGGGAACCTTAACTGTAAAAAAAAAAAAAAAAAAAAAAAGTTTTACTTACCTGGGGCATCTACCAGCCCCCTGCAGCCATCCTGTGCCCTCACAGTCACTCATGGCTCCTCTGGTCCCCTGCTGCCAGCTAGTTTTGTTTTTTAAATTGTACGCATTACACCCGTAACGCGTAAAAATGTACTGCTGATGTACTGTTGATGTCTGCAATAGCTTCCTGCACCAGCACGGATGCGTAAAAGCATACGCATGGTGGCCGGCCGACTCCCAGTCGGCAAAAAGGAAACTAGCTGGCAGCAGGGGACCAGAGGAGCCATGAGTGACTGCGAGGGCACAGGATGGCTGCAGGGGGCTGGTAGATGCCCCAGGTAAGTAAAACTAATTTTTTAATTTTTTTTTTTTTTTTTTACAGTTACGGTTCCCTTTAACCAGTTCAGCCTTCAGTCGTTTTCACTTTATGCATCCGAGCAATGATCACCTCCCATTCATTAGCCTATAACTTTATCACTACTTATCACAATGAACTGATCTATAGCTTGTTTTTTTCCGCCACCAATTAGGCTTTCTTTGGGTGGTACATTTTGCTAAGAGCCACTTTACTGTAAATGCATTTTAACAGGAAGAATAAGAAAAAAACGGAAAAAAATCATTATTTCTCAGTTTTCAGCCATTATAGTTTTAAAATAATACATGCCTTCATAATTAAAACTCACGTATTGTATTTGCCCATCTGTCCCGGTTATTACACCCTTTAAAGAGAATCTGTATTGTTAAAATCGCACAAAAGTAAACATACCAGTGTGTTAGGGGACATCTCCTATTACCCTCTGTCACAATTTCGCCGCTCCTCGCCGCATTAAAAGTAGTCAAAAACAGTTTTAAAAAGTCTGTTTATAAACAAACAAAATGGCCACCAAAACAGGAAGTAGATTGATGTACAATATTTCCACACATAGAAAATACATCCATACACAGCAGGCTGTATACAGCTTTCCTTTTGAATCTCAAAAGATCATTTATGTGTTTACCTTCTGTCCCCTGCTTCTCTCATGCACTGAACATTACAGGCTTCCTGCAGACAGCTCTGCCTGTGCCTGTGTTTGTAATTCCTCAGTATGTGTCAGCCAGCTACTTTCACAGCCTAACAGAGGAGGATTTTTATCCAGCTCTCTTCTATCACTGATAAGATAGCAGAGAAGCTGCTGGCTTATGTAAATAAAACACACACTGGAGTGTGCATAGAGGAACAGACCAGCAGGAAGAGTTGGCAGCCTTCCAGACACAGGCCGACAAGTCTGACAGGGGAAAGATACATTGATTTATTACAGACACCGTGATAGTACAAAGTGCTGCAGTGAGCCAGAACAGATTAGAATAGGTTTAGGAACTTGTAGAATGGTAGAAAAAACGTTGTAATTTTTGTTACAGAGTCACTTTAAATTATGTCCCTATCACAATGAATGGCGACAATATTTTATTTGGAAATAAAGGTGCATTTTTTCCATTTTGCATCCATCACTATTTACAAGTTTAAAAGTAAAAAAAATAGAACTATTTCATCTTTACATGGATATTTAAAAAGTTTAGACCCTTAGGTAAATATTTACATGTTTTTTTTTATTGTAATGTTTTTTGTTTTTTTTTATATTAAACATTTTATAGGGTGGGATGTAAATAGTGTTTGTTTGGGGTAAATCTTTGTGAATTTTTTTTTTTTTTTTACATTTAGTTGTAGTTTTACTTTTTGGCCACAAGATGGCAGACATGAGTTTGTTTACATGACGTCACTCTAAGCGTAACATACGCTTAGAGGGACGCATGAAGCCAGAAAAAGCGAGCTGTCGCTTTTTCTGCGGGGGAGAGGAATCAGTGAACGGGCACCATAGCCCTATTCACTGATTGCCCGGCTAACGAATCGGCCACGGGAGCGCGCAGACGCGCACATGGCCTCCTGGATGTAGGTACTACGTCCAGGAGGCATAAATGGTTAAACAAAATGAGGCAGGTGCATACATTTGGGCACCACAAAAAAAGAAATGAAATCAGTATTTCGTAGATCCTCCTTTTGCAGAAGTTACAGCCTCTAAACGCTTCCTGTAGATTCCAATGAGAGTTTGGATTCTGGTTGAAGGGATTTTACAAAACATCTCTAGTTCATTCAGGTTTGATGGTTTCAGAGCATGGACAGCTCTCTTTAACTCGCACCACAAATTTTCAATTTTATTCTGGTCTGGGGACTGAGATGGCTGTTCCAGAACATTGTACTTGTTCCTTTGCATGAATGCCTTAGTGGATTTTGAGCAGTGTTTAGGGTCGTTGTCTTGTTGAAAGATCCAGCCCCGGAGCAGCTTCAGCTTTGTCACTGATTCCTGGATATGGGTCTCCAGAATCTGCTGATACTGAGTGGAATCCATGTGTCCCTCAACTTTGACAAGATTCCCAGTCCCTGCACTGGCCAAACAGCCCCACAGCACGATGGAACCACCACCATATTTTACTGTAGGTAGCAGGTGTTTTTCTTGGAATGCTATGTTGTTCTTCCTCCATACATAACACCCCTTGTTCTGCCCCAATAACTCAATTTAAAGCCTCATCTATACGAGGCGATGTGACTTATCAATCGAGCCGCTGATGCGGCTCGATTGATAAGATCCGTCAGGTCGGATTTCGCCACCGCGGATTCCCTGCTCGTTCCCCACGAGGGGACAGTGGCAGGGAATCGAGCGGAAGATAAGCAGCGCCGGCGGGGACGAGCGGGGGTTCGAATCAGACGCGCGGGCAAGCGGGGACGCGGCGGGGATGGGGAAGAGGCGATCCGGCGGCTAATCGAGCCGCCGGATCGCCTTGTGTAGACGAGGCTTTAGTGTTATCAGTCCACAGAACCTTATTCCAAAATGAAGCTGGCTTGTCCAAATGGGCTTTAGCATACCTCAAGTGGCTCTGTGCTGTGGGTCGAGAAAAGGCTTCCTCTGCATCACTGTCGCATACAGCATCTTCTTGTGCACCGAATGGTTGAACGATGCACAGTGACTCCATCTGCAGCAAAATGATGTTGTAGGTCTTTGGTGCTGGTCTGTGGGTTGACTCTGACTGTTCTCACTATTCGCCGCTTCTGTCTAACCAAAATTTTTCTTGGTCTGCCACTTCGAGCCGTAACTTGAACTGAGCCTGTGGTCTTCTATTTCCTCAATATGTTCCTAACTGTGGAAACACAGCTGAAATCTCTGAGACAGCTTTCTGTATCCTTCCCCTAAATCATGATGGTGAACAATCTTTGTCTTTAGGTCATTTGAGAGCTATTTTGAGACCCCCGTGTTGCTACTCTTCAGAGAAAATTAAAGGAGGAGGGAAACTTACAATTGACCCCCTTAAATACTCTTTCTCATAATTGGATTCACCAGTGTATGTAGGTCAGGGGTCACTGGGCTTATGAAGCCAATTTGAGTTCCAATAATTAGTTCTAAAGGTTTTGGAATCAATAAAATGACAACAGTGCCCAAATTTATGCACCTGCCTAATTTTATTTAAACCATTATTGCACACTTTCTGTAAATCCAATAAACCTCATTTCACTTCTCAAATATCATTGTGTGTGTCTCCTATATGATATATTTAACTGACATTTTTTATCCTAACAACCAACGATTTATACAGGAAAATCATTACGATTAACAAAGGTTGCCCAAACTTTCGCATCCCACTGTAGTTGTCTAGTTCCTGTTGGAGGAAGAGTAATGATACAATTTTCTGACAGATTTACTGTCGGATCAATTATTTCCAACAGGTCCAATCTGATTTCCAATAGAAAATGTCCAATCGATTTTCACTAGAAGTGAACGAGAAATAGATCGAAAATCAGATCGGACCTGCCGAAAACAATCGATTTGACAGCATATCTGTCAGAAAATTGTGTCGTACCTAGCATAAGCTGTGGCACTAGGGTGGGAAAATTAACACTGAGCTGGGTTGGGAAAAAAAAAAAAGACAAAGTGATTATACTTTTGCCATCACTTAGAAACAAACATGGAATCTATATTCCCTTTCTGGAGTACAGCCTGGAGAAACTGCATATCTTGATGCACAAGTAGTTAGCTGCACATAGGAGGAGCTTGTGTACATTTAGAAGGACTGAGGGTGAATTCTTGTCATACTCACCGGCCTGGCTCCCTCCAGCGTCTTCGCGGGCGCGTCCTTACATGCGCGTGTGCGCGCGCGCACGCTGGGATTTGTAGTCCCTGTAAACTGTCATGGCGCGGCGCGGTGCGCTTGCGCGGTGCGCGCATTGGGTTGCGCGCATGCGCACGTAGGGCCGCGCGCTCCTCGCTGCGCGCTGTGCGCACGCGCAGGCGCTCATTTTGGCGCCCATTTGCTCTATTTAAACAGGCCTGCCCTTTAGTTCAGTGTTGTTTGTTCATACAGCGTGTGCCCAGTGAACCTGTTATTGTACTGATTGTTTTCCTGATATTGACCCTTGGCTTGTGACCTCGACTACTCCTGTCTGCTGCCCGTCTCGATCCCTGGCTTGTCTCTCCGCTACTGACCGTCTGCTGCCTGCCTCGACCTCCGGCCTGTCCCTGACCATTCTGATCTCCGCCTGCCCTGACCTTGGCTTGTCTTGACCCCGAGTACGCCTGTACCTGGCTCTCCACACTGAGACGTCACCTGTTCTTCAACCCACTGGGGATTATCCTGAGCGCAACCTGGTGGGCACTAGGCAGCGAAGTTCCACTTCCCCCTCCTGGGGTAGTGGTCCTGCTTCCCCCTCAAGGGGTCGTGGGTGAAGACCCGTGGTCACTTAGACTCTGCGCTTGGGTGGTCCGTATCATAGTGGGGCGGTCAACAGCTCTTCCCGCAACCTAACAATTCTGGTGCAATATATCACTGATATTAAAAGTATTGGTAATATCTACACGTCCTCCTTTACTCACACTAACCTCTTCTCATGATGGCTAACTCAACCACAACTAAACGCCACTGTAAGTGACAGGTTTTTACACTGGTTGTCATTATTTTTATTACATAAAGAAATGCATGACAATCTTCTTTCATGTAGGTACGTTTTCTCCTTAAAAGGACTCCGAGAAGTGCCCGAATTAAAAAAAAAAAAAAACACTTAACTGGGGCTTCTTCTAGCTCACCGTAGGCGGCGAGGTCCCGCGGCATCCTCCTGGCTCCTCTCCTTCAGCCTCCGGCGGCCCCCGTTACCGGCGTCACCCGGCGACACCCGTGTTGGGTGTCAGGCCGGCTCTTCTTGGTTAATGACGCAATGCGTCATCACAGCGGCTGGCGTGACAGGTCTGCGCATGCACGGGTTTTCCGTGCATGTGCAGACCTGTCACGCTGGCCGGTGTGATGACGCATTGTGTCATTAACTAGGAAGTGCCGGCCCGACATCCCGCCCGGCTGACGCTGGTAACTGGGGCCGCCGGAGGCCGAAGGAGAGGAGCCAGGAGGATGCCGCGGGACCTTGCCGCCTACGGTGAGATAGAAGAAGCCCCAGGTAAGTGTATTCTTTTAAATTCGGGCACTCCTCAGAGTCCCTTTAAAGAAGTACTTCAGGGGGAAAATTAGTTGAACTTACCTTGGGCTTCTAACGGTCCCCCGCAGACATCCTGTGCCCACGCAGCCAGTCACCAATGCTCCGGTCCCCACCTCTGGTTCACTTTCGGAATTTGCGACTTTAAAGTCGGAAAACCACTGCGCCTGCGCGGCCATGCCCACACTCCCGCTGACATAACCATGAGTGTATTGCGCAGGCCCAGTACGGTCTGCACCTGCGCAGTACACTCCTGGTGACGTCCGTGGGAGCGAGGACCTTACCGCGCAGGCGCAGAGGTTTGACGACTTTAAAGTCGGAAATTACAGAAATGAACCGGAGGCGGGGACTGGAGCATCAGGGAGTGACTGCGTGGGCACAGGACGTCTGCGGGGGACCATTAGAAGCCCCAGGTAAGTTCAACTTTTTTTTTTCCCCCTACCCCCCTACAGTAGTCCTTTAAATTAATTCTTTGCTCAGCCACAGGTTACCGTGCCGTTTCCTGACTAATGACTTCCAGCAAACCAGTTAGTAATTTTAGCCATGCCTGGCATTAATTAGGTCTTCTGGGAAGAAAGAGCCCTTTATCTCATTGTGGTTGGTACTTTGACCATGACTGCCAAACCCTCTTGGCATCAGCATGACTTGTTTGTGCCTTGCCCTAACAGCCTGTTACATTACATTGATTAAATTACATCCTTTCGTATTACTCGAATTATACATTTAACATGCTCTGACACTTAATGATGATTATATGTCACATAATCAGGTGGATAAGAATTGCTGGTCATACAGTATTTTCTTTTTTTATGAGGTAAATTAAGTCTTGAAAAATGGCAAGATCTTCTCTGACATGCAGTGGTGTGAAGAAGTATTGCTCGCCTTCCTGATTTTCTCTACTTTTACTTCATAACTCCCAGTTGCTGTTGATCTCCACACAAACTCAAGCCTCGTACCCACGCTGGAAGGTTCTCAGGCAAGGTGACTGCCTGGAGCCGTCTCTGCTGAGAATCTACCATGTGAACAGCCTCCACGATGCGTCACCAAGAGATCAGATTGCTGGATTGTCTGGGCCAAGCCAATTTTCCTCCTCCTCACCGCTCCATATTGACAGCCTCACAATGTGTCCGTACAGCACCCGACATGAACTGTCACCTGAGGGATTGAGTCCTGATTCCTACAGGCGATAGTCTTCTTGCATGTGTAGGGCCGATTCACATGGGCTTCTGTCGGCATCCCGTTTAGCCAGTGCTAAATGCTTTTCTGCAACCGAACAGGTAAATGTTTGGCATTGGTTCCCGTCATTCAGTCATTGTATTTTGAGCCCCCTAAGGGATTACGTAAAATCTGAATTTAGCCGATCCTGAGCAATACATGTAGCATCCTGGACAAGATGGAAGGGATCTAGTGCGGCATTTACATGAACGATGCGAAAAGCCATAACCATTGCCGAAAAAAGGGCTTTCATACATTTGAATTGACAGCTCTTCAGCAACGCTGCGTTTAGCGCTGTGTGAACAGGCCCTAAGTATAATACAAAAGATAACCTGGATAAATGCATTACGGATTTTAAAGGACATCTGAAGTGAGAGGAATATGGAGGCTGACATAGTCTTGCTGATCCTCTGCCTCTAATACTTTTCACTATAGACCAGGGGTCTCAAACTCGCGGCCCGCGGGCCATTTGCGGCCCTCGATGCAATATTTTGTGGCCCGCGCCGGCAAAAGCAAAAGAGACACGGAAGCGAACTATTTTTGCCTATTTTACCTTATAGCTCGCTTCAGTGCTCCTAAGTAATCCGCCGCATCCCCGCCGCTAAACGAGGGCTGCAGAGACCCCAAATCCCCCGGGCAAACATCCACGACTGCGCTGAGGGGCAGAGCTTCCAGATGTAGCTCTGCCCCTCCTGACGTCAATTGCCGCACGGATTGCTGCCTCTCCCCGCCCCTCTCTGTGAAGGAAGAGTGAGAGGGGCGGGCAGAGACGGCGATCTGCCGCGATTGACGTCAGGAAGGGCAGAGCTGAAGCTGAAAGCTCTGCCCCTTCCAGGAAATGGCGGCGGATAGCCCCCCGGGCGATTTGGGGGCTCTGCAGCCCTCGTTTTGCGGGGGGGACACGGCGGATTACTTGTAATGGGAGCATTGAAGAGAACTATAAGGTAAAATAGGCAAAATAGTTCGCTTCAGTGTAAATTTAATTTTGAATCGGAATAAAAATCAATGCAAGGGACGGGGGGCGGGAGCTGCTGATTGCGGAAATGACATGCCATCATAACAGTTCTATGGGAAGACGTTAAGGCAGCCAATGAGAATTAGAACAGACACAAGGGAGAGAGGAAGAGAAGGACTTTTTTTGTGTGAAATCCCTTATGCGGCCCAGCCTCATCCTGACTTTGCCTCCTGCGGCCCCCAGGTAAATTGAGTTTGAGACCCCTGCTATAGACCCTGGACGAGCATGCTGATCAGATGTTTGACTGGATTTGCCGCATGCTTGTTTCAAGTGAGTGATTCAGACACTACTGATGCATGGAAGAGCAGCAGGATGCCAAGCAATGACCGCCTTATCCCTCTCACTTCAGGAGTCTTTTAACCTCCTTAGCGGTAATCCCGAGTCAGGCTCGGGATGGAAAGCCGCAGAACAGGGTGGTAATCCCGTGCCTAAGTGGGTTTCATGCAGGAGCTGCTGCAGACCTCGCTGAGGTATGTTTTTCTTCTTGTTTTTAGGGTCTAAAAGCTTGTGAAAAAATTGTATGGCTTTTATGCTGGGAATACACAGTTCGTTTCTGCCGTGCGTTTCTGCTCTCGATCGTTTTTGCCGCTCGATTCAGCTCCTGATTCTCTTATGTTCCGCTCCTTTTTCTTATCTTTTTCCATTCACTTCTATCAGAAAACGAGCTGCCAAAGAATCGAAAGCGAGATCGATCCATCTTATCAGCTTAAAAACGAACAGTGTATTCCCAGCATTAGAATCTGGAAATAATCATAACGCCAAGGAGGTTAAATACTAATTTAATTTAGTGAGGAGCCTTTGAAAAGTAATTATTCTGTCAGTAATTTGATCAACCACTTACTCACATTTCAGTAATTATGGTTAAAAATAGACTAAGCTCAATTTCTGCCAGCCATATGTAATAGAAACAAATGTAATATAAATACATTCTTTTTTTTTTTTGTCTTAGACTGCATAGTAGCATCTTTATTCTGCATATTCAGCTGCTCGTAGCTGTCCTTGTACTGTATATTTTGATTTCTGCACCAGCACCGAAAATGTCACACAAGGTCTGACTCCTCGGCATCCCCCTTTTATTGTATTAGCATTTTAACAGAACTGCATTACCTGTGATTACTCTCCTGTTTCTCAGATCACTGCACAACAGCTCTGCTGGTTTCATTGGGGAAGCTTCTGTACATGGCTGTGTCAGCTGTTATAGGGTTGGGATTACTCACAACAATGCACACACATACCCAGCAAACCTGTGGGTGGGTAGCATCCCTCCTCCCTGCAGAATAAATGCATCAATATAGTTAATTCAGTGAAGCAGGCAGGCTGCAGAGTTTTTATGTTCTCCTACGTGCTTGCTTATGAGACCGTGAAATTCTGAGTATCTTAACCCCCTTGCCGTTCCAATTCTGACGGCAAGGGGGCAGCGCAGCACTTTTAAAATGTTTTTTTTTTTTTTAAATCATGTAGCGAGCCCAGGGCTCGCAACATGATAGCCGCTGACAAGCGGCATTCCCCTACCCACTCCGATCGCCTTCGGCGATCAGAGTTAGCAGGAAATCCCGTTCAGAACGGGATTTTCTGCTCGGCTTCCCCAGTCGCCATGGCGACGGGGCGGGATGACGTCACCGACGTCATGGATGTCGGGACGTCACAGGGAATCCTGATCCACCCTCAGCGATGCCTGGCACTGATTGGCCAGGCTGCGCAAGGGGTCTGGAGGGGGGGGGGGTGGCGCGGCGTGGCGGGTAGCGGCGAATCGGCGGCGATCGGAATATGCACGCAGCTAGCAAAGTGCTAGCTGCGTGCAGTAAAGAAAAAATTTGAAAATCGGCCCAGCGGGGCCAGAGAAATCCTTCTGCGCAGCTGAGCTCGGGATAACTGGCAAGAAGGTTAAACACCAAACTATGAACTGTTGCCATAATATCCAGAAAGTTTCTTATAAAAAGAAGAGGACTGAAGACCCCAGGCATAGATACTGATGCAATCCTACCATGGGCCCTGTCTTCCCCCTTTAAACTTGAAATTTATAGTACTGTCCTGTCCAATCTGTAATTTCAATCAATCTGATGGCCATGTTCAGTCATCAATCTTTGGCAGATTCAATCACAGTGAAAATTGCATACTGTATGGACATCTTAAAGCGGATCCGAGATGAAAAACCAACTATAACAAGTAACTTGTCTATGTTATCTAAAGTTCAGTTTACACAGCAAATCTAGCTGGAAACAGCTTGAATAGAATATGAATATTTCTTCCTGTGATACAATGAAAGCAGCCATGTTGTTTGTAAACATTACACAGAGGCAGGCTTATCTGCATCTTGAGCACTTAGCTTGTGAAAAAAAACTAATCCTCCCTCCTCCCCTCTGCCTCTGAAATCTCTGGCTAGTAATACCTCCCCCTCCTCCTGCCCAGACTGAGCTCCCATGAGCCCTTGCTACTGTCTGAAAGTGCCTTGGCTCTCCCTCCCTTCAACCTGTGGGCGTGGCTTGTTTAGTTTATAGGGAATTAGAGTATTAAAACAAAACAAAGTATTTGGCTTGAGGAATGCCCTATAAACAATAGGAAAGGAACACAATTATGTAATGGGTAAAAGTTCATCTCGGATCCACTTTAAAGGGAACCTTAAGTGACATGATGAGATAGCATAGCAGGGCGGTGCTTGTCCTTATGACCAGATGGCATAGTTTGTCATTTTTACCGCTGGATACTTTCCTTCTTCGAGTCCATTTACAGATGAGTAACCAGTCAGAATCAGAATCACCATTATTTTCCAAGTACGCAGATTGGCGTGCCCGGAATTATTTGTGATTCACATGGCAATGTCAGTAGAACATATGGCAAACATAGCATAGTCAGACTGAGAGGGATTACATTGATACAAGCATGAGAAGCATACAATTAGAGCATAAGGGACAAGCATTAAGAACTGGTGTGAGGGGGCAGAGCTGCACAGGGGTGCTTGGATGTTCGGAGCTGGCGGCTGGGGAATAGTGGTGTCCAAGGGGCTAGAATGCTGCAGGAGGGCAGACCCGACAGAAGGGACTCAAGTTGAGTAGGAGGACTGGTTGGCGGAATGAGGTACTCCCAACAGCTGGTGGTTCTTTCGGGGATGGTTCTGTAATGGCGGCCTGATGGGAGGAGCTTGAAGAAGGGACTGTCTGGGTGAGAGGGGTTGTGTGAAATCCTTGTGGCCCTTGTCCTCATTCTAGTGGTATGGAGGAGGTCTAGCGGTGGCAGGGGAGCACCAATGGTCTCTATGGAGTTTTGTCACTAGTGGCTGCACTTGCATCCCAGACGATGGCAGAGGAGTGGAGAATGGATTTCATGTAAAAACTGGTCAGCAGATCTTGTGGCATTCTGAATATTTTCAATTGCCGCATTAAGAATAACCTCTGCTGTGCCTTCTGAATTTTGGTGGTGTTCTGCCCTTCTTGCCATCAAGCCAAGGAATCGAACACATGGTACCCTGGAGACCTCAGACCCATCAATGAGCATTGGGAGGTGAATGGGAGGGATATTCTTGAAGTCCACAATCCGTTCAACAGTCTTTGTCGCATTAAGGACAAGCCTGTTGTCCTTGCACCTATTGCAGATCCTCTGAATCTTGCTGCGGTAAGCATGGTCACTGTTGCTGCCAGTGAGACCAATCAATGTTGTGTCATTTGCAAAATTAATAACCTCGATGGAATCTGTGGATGAGGTACAGTTGTTCATGTACAGAGAGAACAGTAATGGGGACGATGTTGGCGGTTCTCCCACTCGAAGATGACATGACCAAGCGTAAAAGAAGCAGGTAAAGCCAAACTATCCCAGGAAAAACCCACACATAGAAGTAGATAAATACTTGTTCTACTTAACATATGCATTGTACTGTACACATTTTGATTTTAGTAAATTTTATATAGTAAATAAAGAGAAAACTATTTCAGGCATTTTACATCTTTACTGCCTCTGACTGAAGCCAATCCCAATGTCATTTCCTCGCTTACTCTTTTTTCATCTCTGCCTGAAATGGAGTATGCACTGCCAGCCCTCCTCTCCACTGAGCTCTGTACTAAAAACTACACTGTTATATCTAGTTTGCTTTGTAAACACATGTGAGCAGAGCATAGATCAGATTTCAGCAGCTTCTGCAGAGGGCTGAGGTGATTTATCTTCTATTTCCCTTCTCAGCCTCCTGTCACACTGAACTGCCCTCAGCCAATCAGCAAAGGAGCAGGACCGTGGTAGGGGAAGAAGGGGGCACATTTATGATTACTTTGGAATGCTTTCAAAGCCGGGTCAGGATGAAGACCGCATAATAAACACAGAGTGGAGCCAATTTGATTTTATGGCAGTCAGTCCCTCGTTAACGGGTTGCGTTCTGTTGGAGAGGAAGTCGATTATCTAATTTCTGAAAAAAAACGAACAGCCTGAGGTAGAGCTCCCACTCCATGTCCCAGTTGTTCCACCTTTTGGCCAGCTGATCATGTCACTGTCCCCTCCTCAGTTCCAGTAGTCAGCAAGTTTCTCTCACAGCAGGACCTGCTTTTCAGGTTTACTTTAGGGATGCTCAAAAGTGTCTACTGATGAGTGCTTCAGATAAGCTGAATTGGATGGTCTTATCAGCCTATTTCCAGTAAAGACATGATATATTTAGCTGCAGTTAAAATCTTGGCATCCAGGCATTGTGATGACTTATTCAAGCCCCGCTTGTAATGAGTGTTCCTTCTGTGTAAGCAAAGCTTTGTACCAAAGGTGCTCCATGCTCCATTCTCCATTCTATCAGTTCCTTTATCTTATATCTGTAGGCTCATGATACTGTTCTACATTGCAATTAGGTTATTGTATCCTTTTAAAAATTTGCCACTGATATTCTCTATGAGACACCTGAAGTGCAGCTCTTGGTGAACAGATTTGTATATTTGCATTGCAAAGTGTGCTTGTACTCTTCTATCCAAACACAAATGTGAAGAGAATATAGTTTGTGCTGCTAATGCAGATGCCATTATCCATTGTGATCCTACAAACAGTGATAGCTTTGCATCAGCCGCAATTAACTGTTTGTGCGACTCCTGTTGACAGGAAGCTCAATTCAATTTTCATTTTAAAGGATACCTGAAGGGAAAAAACACCTTCCAGTGCCAGAACCCCTGCAAGCCCGTCGACAAAGATCTTGTTTCGGTTTTAATCTGTCCAATGAACCTATACCAATATTGGGGTTTTCAAACTAATCAATTGTATATATTTCGAGTTGTGTCACTTGATGTGTTGAACTTCTTATGTGACTGTGCTCCATACTATTGTCTGTTTAGTACTATGTACCGTGCTACAGAAGATGTTAGTTGCTATATAAATACTATTAATAATTATCTGTAGGTGAGATGATATTGAAAGTGGCAGAGCTTGTCTGGAGTGTCTGTAGTCAAAAGGAGGTATAATGAAATGTGATCTCAATATCTAATCACAAGCAGGCTTTTAAAGCCCGCACACACGCTAGCAACTCAGCTGAGGAGGCCGGTAATGGCCCCCGACTCTCCTCGGCTGCCCGGCCAGTGATCGGCTGATCGGCTGAGAGCTTTGTTCTCCCCACTCACACCACTGCCTCATCCTTCTCCGCTATTGCCACCTTTGCAACACGTTGCTAGTCTGCAGGCTAGCGATGCGTCTATATGATGTCGGCCCTGCAATATTGCCCAAGGGTTCTGATCACCGCTGGATGATATGCATCGAGTGTGTGCATAGGCCTTTATAGTCTATATGTACAGTGGCTTGCAAAAGTATTCATCCCCCTTGAAATTTTCCACATTTTGTCACATTACTGCCACAAACATGAATCAATTTTATTGGAATTCCACGTGAAAGACCAATACAAAGTGGTGTACACGTGAGAAGTGGAACGAAAATCATACATGATTCCAAACATTTTTTACAAATCAATAACTGCAAAGTGGGGTGTGCGTAATTATTCAGCCCCCTGAGTCAATACTTTGTAGAACCACCTTTTGCTGCAATTACAGCTACCAGTCTTTTAGGGTATCTCTATGAGCTTTGCACATGTAGATACTGAAATCCTTGCCCATTCTTCTTTGCAAAACAGCTCCAGCTCAGTCAGATTAGATGGACAGCATTTGTGAACAGCAGTTTTCAGATCTTGCCACAGATTCTCGATTGGATTTAGATCTGGACTTTGATTGGGCCATTCTAACACATGGATATGTTTTGTTTTAACCACTTGAGGACCACAGTCTTTTCGCCCCTTAAGGACCAGAGCCTTTTTCTCCATTCAGACCACTGCAGCTTTCACGGTTTATTGCTCGCTCATACAACCTACCACCTAAATGAATTTTACCTACTTTTGTTGTCACTAATACAGCTTTCTTTCGGTGCTATTTGATTGCCGCTGCGAGTTTTACTTTTTATTATATTCATCAAAAAAGACATGAATTTTGTCAAAAAAATGACTTTTTTAACTTTCTGTGCAGACATTTTTCAAATAAAGTAAAATTTCCTATACATTTGAGCGCGAAAGTTATTCTGCTACATGTCTTTGATAAAAAAAAAAAAACATTCAGTGTATATTTATTGGTTTGGGTAAAAGTTATAGCGTTTACAAACTATGGTGCCAAAAGTGAATTTTCCCATTTTCAAGCATCTCTGACTTTCTGCGCACCTGTCAGGTTTCATGAGGGGCTAAAATTCCAGGATAGTACAAATACCCCCAAATGACCCCATTTTGAAAAGAAGACATCCCAAAGTATTCAGTGAGAGGCATGGTGAGTTCATAGAAGATTTTATTTTTTGTCACAAGTTAGCGGAAAATGACACTTTGTGACAAAAAAAAAAAAAAAGTTTCCATTTCTTCTAACTTGCGACAAAAAAAATGAAATCTGCCACGGACTCACTATGCTCCTCTCTGAATACCTTGAAGTGTCTACTTTCCAAAATGGGGTAATTTGTGGGGTGTGTTCACTGTCCTGGCATTTTGGGGGGTGCCTAATTGTAAGCACCCCTGTAAAGCCTAAAGATGCTCATTGGACTTTGGGCCCCTTAGCGCAGTTAGGCTGCAAAAAAGTGCCACACATGTGGTATTGCCGTACTCAGGAGAAGTAGTATAATGTGTTTTGGGGTGTATTTTTACACATACCCATGCTGGCTGGGAGAAATATCTCTGTAAATGACAATTTTTTAATTTTTTTTTACACACAATTGTCTATTTATAGAGATATTTCTCCCACTCAGCATGGGTATGTGGAAAAATACACCCCAAAACACATTATACTACTTCTCCTGAGTACGGCGATACCACATGTGTGGCACTTTTTTGCACCCTAACTGCGCTAAGGGGCCCAAAGTCCAATGAGTACCTTTAGGATTTCACAATCATTTTGAGAAATTTGGTTTCAAGACTACTCCTCACGGTTTAGGGCCCCTAAAATGCCAGGGCAGTATAGGAACCCCACAAATTACCCCATTTTAAAAAGAAGACACCCCAAGGTATTCCGTTAGGAGTATGGTGAGTTCATAGAAGATTTTATTTTTTGTCACAAGTTAGCGGAAATTGATTTTAATTGTTTTTTTCACAAAGTGTCATTTTCTGCTAACTTGTGACAAAAAATAAAATCTTCTATGAACTCACCGTACTTCTAACGGAATACCTTGGGGTGTCTTCTTTCTAAAATGGGATCATTTGTGGGGTTCCTATACTGCCCTGGCATTTTACGGGCCCAAAACCGTAAGGAGTAGTCTTGAAACCAAATGTCGCAAAATGACCTGTGAAATCCTAAAGGTACTCATTGGACTTTGGGCCCCTTAGTGCAGTTAGGGTGCAAAAAAGTGCCACACGTGGTATCGCCGTACTCAGGAGAAGTAGTATAATGTGTTTTGGGGTGTATTTTTACACATACAGATGCTGGGTGGGAGAAATATCTCTGTAAATGACAATTATTTGATTTTTTTTTACACACAATTGTCCATTTACAGAGAGATTTCTCCCACCCAGCATGGGTATGTATAAAAATACACCCCAAAACACATTATACTACTTCTTCTGAGTACGGCGATAACACATGATACAATACATATCAATTTCCGCTAACTTGTGACAAAAAATAAAATCTTCTATGAACTCATCATACACCTAACAGAATACCTTGGGGTGTCTTCTTTCTAAAATGGGGTCACTTGTGGGGTTCCTATACTGCCCTGGCATTTTAGGGGCCCTAAACCGTGAGGAGTAGTCTTGAACCCAAATGTCTCAAAATGACCTGTGAAATCCTAAAGGTACTCATTGAACTTTGGGCCCCTTAGCACAGTTAGGCTGCAAAAAAGTGTCACACATGTGGTATCGCCGTACTCAGAAGAAGTAGTAAAATGTGTTTTGTGGTGTATTTTTACATATAACCATGCTGGGTGGGAGAAATATCTCTGTAAATGACACATTTTTGATTTTTTTTTACACACAATTGTCCATTTACAGAGAGATTTCTCCCACCCAGCATGGGTATGTGTAAAAATACAGCACAAAACACATTATACTACTTCTCCTGAGTATGGCGATACCACATGTGTGACACTTTTTTTGCAGCCTAGGTGCGCTAAGGGGCCCAACGTCCTATTCACAGGTCATTTTGAGGCATTTGTTTTCTAGATTACTCCTCACGGTTTAGGGCCCCTAAAATGCCAGGGCAGTATAGGAACCCCACAAGTGACCCCATTTTAGAAAGAAGACACCCCAAGGTATTCCGTTAGGGGTATGGTGAGTTCATAGAAGATTTTATTTTTTGTCACAAGTTAGTGAAAAATGACACTTTGCGAAAAAAACAATAAAAATCCAATTTCCGCTAACTTTTGAAAGAAAATAAAATCTTCTATGAACTCATCATACACCTAACAGAATACCTTGGGGTGTCTTCTTTCTAAAATGGGGGCACTTGTGGGGTTCCTATACTGCCCTGGCATTTTACGGGCCCAAAACTGTGAGTAGTCTGGAAACCAAATTTCTCAAAATGATTGTTCAGGGGTATAAGCATCTGCAAATTTTGATGACAGGTGGTCTATGAGGGGGCAAATTTTGTGGAACCGGTCATAAGCAGGGTGGCCTCTTAGATGACAGGATGTATTGGGCCTGATCTGATGGATAGGAGTGCTAGGGGGGTGACAGGAGGTGATTGATGGATGTCTCAGGGGCGGTTAGAGGGGAAAATAGATGCAATCAATGCACTGGGGAGGTGATCGGAAGGGGGTCTGAGGGGGATCTGAGGGTTTGGCCGAGTGATCAGGAGCCCACACGGGGCAAATTAGGGCCTGATCTGATGGGTAGGTGTGCTAGGGGGTGACAGGAGGTGATTGATGGGTGTCTCAAGGTGTGATTAGAGGGGGGAAATAGATGCAAGCAATGCACTGGCGAGGTGATCAGGGCTGGGCTCTGAGGGCGTTCTGAGGTGTGGGCGGGTGATTGGGTGCCCTAGGGGCAGATTAGGGTCTAATCTGATGGGTAACAGTGACAGGTGGTGATAGGGGGTGATTGATGGGTAATTAGTGGGTGTTTAGAGGAGAGAAGAGATGTAAACACTGCACTTGGGAGGTGATCTGATGTCGGACCTGCGGGCGATCTATTGGTGTGGGTGGGTGATCAGATTGCCCGCAAGGGGCAGGTTAGGGGCTGATTGATGGGTGGCAGTGACAGGGGGTGATTGATGGGTGGCAGTGACAGGGGGTGATTGATGGGTGATTGACAGGTGACCAGTGGGTTATTACAGGGAATAACAGTTGTAAATATTGCACTGGCGAATTGATAAAGGGGGGTCTGAGGGCAATCTGAGCGTGTGGGCGGGTGATTGGGTGCCCGCAAGGGGCAGATTAGGGTCTAATCTGATGGGTAACAGTGACAGGTGGTGATAGGGGGTGATTGATGGGTAATTAGTGGGTGTTTAGAGGAGAGAAGAGATGTAAACACTGCACTTGGGAGGTGATCTGATGTCGGACCTGCGGGCGATCTATTGGTGTGGGTGGGTGATCAGATTGCCCGCAAGGGGCAGGTTAGGGGCTGATTGATGGGTGGCAGTGACAGGGGGTGATTGACGGGTGATTGACAGGTGATTGACAGGTGATCAGGGGGGATAGATGCATACAGTACACAGGGGGGGGGGTCTGGGGAGAATCTGAGGGGTGGGGGGGTGATCAGGAGGGGGCAGTGGGCAGGGGGGGGGATAATAGCGTTGACAGATAGTGACAGGGAGTGATTGATGGGTGATTAGGGGGGTGACTGGGTGCAAACAGTGGTCTGGGTGGTGGGCAGGGGGGGTCTGAGGGGTGCTGTGGGCAATCAGGGGGCAGGGGGGGGAAATCAGTGTGCTTGGGTGCAGACTAGGGTGGCTGCAGCCTGCCCTGGTGGTCCCTCGGACACTGGGACCACCAGGGCAGGAGGCAACCAGTATAATAGGCTTTGTATACATTACAAAGCCTATTATACAATGTGTCAGCGGCGATCCGGGTGCTAGTAACCCGCCGGCGCTTCCAAACGGCCGGCGGGTTACAGCGAACGGTGGGCGGAGCCAGACCCGGCGGCTGATCGCGTCACGAATGACGCGATCGCCGCATAGCCACTCCCGCAGCCGCCCCCGCCGATGGGCGTATTGCGGTCGTTTGGGCCCGGACTTTGCCGCCGCCCATCGGCTGGGGGCGGTCGGGAAGTGGTTAAACCATTCCATTGTTGCCCTGACTTTATGTTTAGGGTCGTTGTCCTGCTGGAAGGTGAACCTCCGCCCCAGTCTCAAGTCTTTTGCAGACTCCAAGAGGTTTTCTTCCAAGATTGCCCTGTATTTCGCTCCATACATCTTCCCATCAACTCTGACCAGCTTCCCTGTCCCTGATGAAGAGAAGCACCCCCAAAGCATGATGCTGCCACCACCATATTTGACAGTGGGGATGGTGTGTTCTGAGTGATGTGCAGTGTTAGTTTACCGCCACAGATAGCGTTTTGCATTTTGGACAAAAAGTTCCATTTTGGTCTCATCTGACCAGAGCACCTTCTTCCACATGTTTGCTGTGTCCCCCACATGGCTTGTGGCAAACTGCACACAGGATTTCTTATGCTTTTCTGTTCACAATTGCTTTCTTCTTGCCACTCTTCCATAAAGGCCAACTTTGTGCAGTGCACGACTTATAGTTGTCCTATGGACAGATTCCCCCACCTGAGCGGTAGATCTCTGCAGCTCATCCAGAGTCACCATGGACCTATTGACTGCATTTCTGATCAGCGCTCTCCTTGTTCGGCCTGTGAGTTTAGGTGGTCGGCCTTGTCTTGGTAGGTTCACAGTTGTGCCACACTCTTTCCATTTCTGAATGACCGCTTGAACAGTGCTCCGAGGGATGTTAAAGGCTTTGGAAATCTTTTTGTAGCCTAAGCCTGCTTTAAATTTCTCAGTAACTTTATCCCTGACCTGTCTGGTGTGTTCTTTGGACTTCATGGTGTTGTTGCTCCCAAGATTCTCTTAGACAACCTCTGAGGCCGTCACAGAGCAGCTGTATTTGTACTGACATTAGATTACACACAGGTGTACTCTATTTAGTCATTAGCACTCATCAAGCAATGTCTATGGGCAACTGACTGCACTCAGACCAAAGGGGGCTGAATAATTACGCACACCCCCCTTTGCAGTTATTGATTTGTAAAAATTGTTTGGAATCATGTATGATTTTCGTTCCACTTCTCACGTGTACACCACTTTGTATTGGTCTTTCACGTGGAATTCCAATAATATTGATTCATGTCTGTGGCAGTAATGTGACAAAATGTGGAAAACTTCAAGGGGGCCAAATACTTTTGCAAGCCACTGTAACTATACATTATTTGATCATTTTATCGATTGTACATTAAAGGCTTGTTCGCACTGTCAGATTTAAAGAGACTCTGAAGCCTCTTTAAAAATCAGTTTTTAGCTCTCATTTATGTTAAGGATCTATGTCCAACCTAAAACGCCGCTATCCCGCGCCTGAACAAGGGTTTTATCACCCTCAAATCCCCAGTGTAAAAACGGGGGAGCATTTCCTGGAGGAGGCAGAGCTTTCTGCAGTAGCTCTGCCTCTCCTCGCATCAATCCCCGCTGATCGCCGCCTCTCCCGCCCCTCTGTCTTCTTTCACTGAGAGGGGCGGGGGAGAGACGGAGATCCGCGGTGGATTGACGAGAATGGAGGCAGAGCTATAGCGGTAAGCTCTGCCTCCCTGGGCAGCAAAATCCACGACCAAGAAAGTTGTGGATTCTTGCCCTAGGATTTGAGGGTGATAATACTCTCGTTCAGCCGCAGGATAGCGGCGGTTTAGGTCGGACATAGATCCTTAACATAAATAGAAACTAAAAACTGATTTTTAAAGAGGCTTCAGAGTCTCTTTAATGCATCACAGTGTTCTAGCTAAATGGACATATTAAAGTCCATAGACTTTTCTGTTATCATTCACACATTGTTGTGCTGTACATTTTCATGGACAACACATGTTGTTTCTTTTCTGTTGTATGGTATTGGCTATTCGTGCTCTCATCCTGTCCTCAAGGTTAGACTGTCAGCTGTCCATTGACAGTGCGGGAGCATGCACAGCCAGCAACATGAGTATTCATTTTAATGGCTTTTCGGGGTAAATGAGGTACCCTAAAAATTATTAAAATAAACCGGCTGTTTTTCCCTTCTTTTTTCCTTTCTCTTCTTTTCTATTTTCTGGTAATTTTTTTCATCCCATTTCTGCTGCAGAAGGGGGTATAGTACCTATTCTGCTGGTCTTATGATCCCGGGGAGCCCCTTGGCTCCCCGGTAGTTGGACTATTGGGGTTTTTTGGTAGTAATTGCCCAATTTGTAGAGGTCACCTGCTCTGGGGGTGGCACTCGCTTATGCTTTTTTTACTTGTTAGCAAAAATGATGGGCCTCCACTTAGATGTTCGTATTTGATGCTTTGGTGCTGCTGGCATCTATTAGGCTACTTACACACCAAGACGTTGCGTTAGGTGCTACGTTAAGGTCGCATAACGTGCACCTAACGCAACCTATGGTGGTGCGGGAGAGGACGGTAGAGTGAGCCACGTTAGGTAGCTCTATCCGGATAAGGTCTCCCAGAGTGGCGCTGATTGGCCGGCGGAACCACGTGATGGGGAGCGAGACACTCCGCATCACGTGGTCCCGGCGGCCAATCAGCGGCCGCCAGTGCAGTGAATATTAAGTAGCCATGTGCGCGGCTACTGTAGCTGCATCTCCCCGCCTCCTCTCCGCCCCCCACTGAGCATGTGCAAACAGTCTAACGCGGCTATAGCCGCTCTTACGCCGTAGCATGCTGCACTTTCGGCAGAACGTGCAGCGTTACATGTAACGCAACGTGGGCTGTGTGAACAGCCCACTTGTGTTACATTGCTGTGCGTTGGGGGAGCGTTACAGGCGCACTAACGTGCGCCTGTAAGGTCTTAGTGTGTAAGCAGCCTAAGTATTGTCTGTGACAGTTTTTCTGCCTCCACAAAGTCGTGCATACCTTGTTCTCCTATGTTCCCTATGCTTTGTATATGTGTTATCTGATACTATGTTGTACACTTTAAAAGTTTCAATAAAAATGTTGTGAAAGAAAAATAAATATGCTTGCAGAGTTAAAGTGTACCTGAGATGAATAAAAAATAAATTCTTACATGCCTGTGGCTTTCTCCAGCCCCCTGATCGCTCCCTGCAGTCCTCTTCCGCCTCCTGGATCGATCCTCCGTTATTGGGCCAGTTGGTGTAGGCGCAGTGTGGCCACGCGCCCTCCCCGTCACGCTCTCGTTGCCGGTAGTGTGCTGCGCTTGCGCAGTAGTAATACTGCGCAGGCACAGAACTCTCCTGGGGACAGGAGCTCAATGGGGCGCGTGCAGTAAGCTCCCGAATTCCGCAGTTACCTAGCCGGATTGCAGAGGCTGCAGACGGGAGGATGGTGGCAAGGGACTTACCAGCATGAAGGGGGCTGGAGGAAACCCCATGTATATATAAAATATTACTTTTTTATTCCTCTTGGGTTCTTTTATTGAAATTGATGTTGCTTCAATGTAGCTCACATATATTCATATAAAATTCTGTTGTTGCCCATAGCGATAATACTGTAACAGACCAGACATTACTAAATATCATGCTCGGTATTTCCAAAGTTCTGAGAATAGGTAGCTGTGGTCTACTACACAAGTCACGATTCATGCACGTTTATGAGCCTGCAGATTCCACACATCTCTGCTACCTGCATATACAATGCCAGACTTGAGAGAGGTCTATGAATCCTCATGCAGGACAGCTGTGACATGTGCATGTGATGTGGAGGAGTCTGAGATGAAAGTTTATGCATTTTGTGAGAGTTTCATTGTAGCTTTTGGTAACCGCTAATAGAATTATTATATGCAATATTTGGGTAAGAAGTCTTTTTTTTTCTTGATTGCTAATACTACAGTGGTTTGCAAAAGTATTCGGCCCCTTGAAGGTTTCCACATTTTGTCACATTACTGCCACAAACATGAATCAATTTTATTGGAATTCCACGTAAAAGACCAATACAAAGTGGTGTACACGTGAGAAGTGGAACGAAAATCATACATGATTCCAAACATTTAAAAAAAAACTGCAAAGTGGGGTGTGCGTAATTATTCAGCCCCCTGAGTCAATACTTTGTAGAACCACCTTTTGCTGCAATTACAGCTGCCAGTCTTTTAGGGTATGTCTTTACCAGCTTTGCACATCTAGAGACTGAAATCCTTGCCCATTCTTCTTTGCAAAAAAGCTCCAGCTCAGTCAGATTAGATGGATAGCGTTTGTGAACAGCAGTTTTCAGATCTTGCTGTTCAGATTCTCGATTGGATTTAGATCTGGACTTTGACTAGGCCATTCTAACACATGAATATGTTTTGTTTTAAACCATTCTATTGTTGCCCTGGCTTTATGTTTAGGGTTGTTGTCCTGCTGGAAGGTGAACCTCCACCTCAGTCTCAAGTCTTTTGCAGACTCCAAGAGGTTTTCTTCCAAGATTGCCCTGTATTTGCCTCCATCCATCTTCCCATCAACTCTGACCAGCTTCCCTGTCCCTGCTGAAGAGAAGCACCCCCAGAGCATGATGCTGCCACCACCATATTTGACAGTGGGGATGGTGTGTTCAGAGTGATGTGCAGTGTTAGTTTTCCGCCACACATAGCATTTTGCATTTTGGCCAAAAAGTTCCATTTTGGTCTCATCTGACCAGAGCACCTTCTTCCACGTTTGCTGTGTCCCCCACATGGCTTGTGGCAAACTGCAAACAGGATTTCTTACGCTTTTCTGTTAACAATGGCTTTCTTCTTGCCACTCTTCCATAAAGGCCAACTTTGTGCAGTGCACGACTAATAGTTGTCCTATGGACAGATTCCCCCACCTTATCTGTAAATCTCTGCAGCTCATCCAGAGTCACCATGGGCCTCTTGACTGCATTTCTGATCAGCGCTCTCCTTGTTCGGCCTGTGAGTTTAGGTGGACGTGCTTGCCTTGGTAGGTTTACAGTTGTGCCAGTGCTCCGTGGGATGTTCAAGGCTTTGGAAATCTTTTTGTAGCCTAAGCCTGCTTTAAATTTCTCAATAACATTATCTCTGACCTGTCTGGGGTGTTCTTTGGACTTCATGGTGTTGCTCCCAATATTCTTAGACAACCTCTGAGGCCGTCACAAAGCAGCTGTATTTGTACTGACATTAGATTACACACAGGTGCACTCTATTTAGTCATTAGCACTCATCAGGCAATGTCTATGGGCAACTGACTGCACTCAGACCAAAGGGGGCTGAATAATTACGCACACCCCACTTTGCAGTTATTTATTTGCAAAAAATGTTTGGAATCCTGCATGATTTTTGTTCCACTTCTCACGTGTACACCGGTTTGTATTGGTCTTTCACATGGAATTCCAATAAAATTGATTCATGTTTGTGGCAGTAATATGACAAAATGTGGGAAACTTTGAGGGGGCTGAATACTTTTGCAAACCACTGTATAATATAATGTCATTACAGTAAACTCTGATATAGTAAATGTTTGTGTATAGTAAACTACATGTCCAGGCCCTGGCCAAGCACCATTATAAGTATATGGGAGTAATGACTGGTATAGTAAACCCTGATATAAAAGAACTTCTGTTATAGTAAACCTGTTTTTAGGCCCGTGCAGTATTCTGTATCTGGCTATAGTGGAAAGTGGGCGGGTGCATGTGTCAGATGTCAGACCCATGAGCTGTGCTTGCTATCTGCACACCATTCTTGGCCTGTGTGGATTACCTAAAAGCACCAGCTGCTGAGACCTATGCTTCCTGTGTAAGCTGCTGCCTGATTGAGGGAATTTCTTATCATTTGTGACTTCCTTGTGCATGGCTGCAGCCCTACAACATCATACAAGCTGCACAGGAATTTGGAGGCGCACACGATCGGTACTGTACCTGCCTTAACTGGTGATACCTATGCCTCCTGGGCAAGCTGTTGCATGATTATTGCATGCAAATCCCTGCATATTGAGCACTGTGCAAACATTGTCTATGCTCGCTTGCTGAAGCATTTAAAAGAAAACAATACTCCCAATTACTGACTAAATTAAGATACGGTACTATAATATACTTTGTATGCCT
Organism: Hyperolius riggenbachi; assembly: GCF_040937935.1. Taxonomy (NCBI): domain Eukaryota; kingdom Metazoa; phylum Chordata; class Amphibia; order Anura; family Hyperoliidae; genus Hyperolius; species Hyperolius riggenbachi. The sequence continues at coordinate 118,843,682 of NC_090651.1, read as the reverse complement.
AAGTATGACCATTTCTGATATAGTAAACTTCTGATATAGTAAACCTCTTTGCCTGGTCCCTTGGAGTTTTCTATAAAGGGATTGTACTGTAGTACAAAATGCCACAATTTTACATAATTTGATATGTTTGTTTTGTACAAGTGAATTCTTTTTTATGTCTTAAAATTAGAGGTCTGCTAGAGTTTCACACATAATTTGTTAGCAAAACTGCCATTTTGATTAAATTAAAATATAACTTTGCTGCTTTTATTTCACGCCTTTACACAGAACTACAATATAAAGAAAAATGAAACTTTAATTTTACGCCATGTTATCATGTAATTAGTATTGGATAGGATGTCTGCCAATCCTTTTCGCCAGGAAAGTCACCAAACAGTGATCTGTTCTGGTCTGTGAGGCAGTGCATAAAAAAAGTTGGAACAAAGGTTTTCTGTCACTTCTTGTAGTATCTGAGTTACTGACTCCTCCCCAATGTTCTTTAGCGTCTGCTCTGTGATAGCTTACGGAGATTTTGTAGGAGAAGAGGCAGCTGGAGTAGACAGGTCTACAGCTGCCTCTCCTGCTCAGTTACCACTTATCCACCTATTCACTGGAGCTCCCATTTACTTATTTAAGATCATTTTACCTGACATTATTTTTCCCATTTCATAGTAATGCAGTGAAGTATTGGTGTACAGTATAATCTCCTTATAGTAAACTCCAAGGGCCCAAGAAAACTGCTTCAGTATATCAGAAGTTTACTATATCAGCGCTGCGTAATATGTTGGCGCTATAAATACAATAAATAATTAAAATATATCGAAACTGTCCTAGAAATGGCCCAGCATGCCCTGGTACATTCTCTGCTGCAAAGGACCAACTTTGTCCTCTCATTGGTACAGTACAAGCACTTGCACATTTGGTGGACTACAAGGTTAAGTATAGCGTAAGGCTGCATAGCCAGGCTGGACAAATTGCTGGTACAGTATCCAGGGCTCCTTAAAAATTGCAGCTGTCACTGAATAGAGGCAGCCACTCCTTTGACTGGTTCCGATACCTCCGCGAGTGGGACTTTGCAGCACCAGCCTGAAGAGAGGAGCAGACCATGAATTTCACTCTGACATATGACACATGCACTGCCTACTTTTTACTATATGCAGAGTCAGCATCACGTAGGGGCCAAAAATCATGTTTACAATAACAGAAGTTTTATTACATCCGGGTTTACTATACCAGGCGAAGCTTATACTTTATACAGGTCCTTCTCAAAAAATGAGCATATTGTGATAAAGTTAATTATTTTCTGTAATGTACTGATAAACATTAGACTTTCATATATTTTAGATTCATTACACACAACTGAAGTAGTTCAAGCCTTTTATTGCTTTAATATTGATGATTTTGGCATACAGCTCATGAGAACCCAAAATTCCTATCTCAAAAAATTAGCATATCATGAAAAGGTTCTCTAAACGAGCTATTAACCTAATAATCTGAATCAACTAATTAACTCTAAACACCTGCCAAAGATTCCTGAGGCTTTTAAAATCTCCCAGCCTCCTTCATTACTCAAAACCGCAATCATGGGTAAGACTGCCGACCTGACTGCTGTCCAGAAGGCCATCATTGACACCCTCAAGCAAGAGGGTAAGACACAAAGAAATTTCTGAACGAATGGGCTGTTCCCAGAGTGCTGTATCAAGGCACCTCAGTGGGAAGTCTGTGGGAAGGAAAAAGTGTGTCAGAAAACGCTGCACAACGAGAAGAGGTGACCAGACCCTGAGGAAGATTGTGGAGAAGGACCGATTCCAGACCTTGGGGGACCTGCGGAAGCAGTGGACTGAGTCTGGAGTAGAATCATCCGGAGCCACCGTGTACAGGCGTGTGCAGGAAATGGGCTACGTGTGCTGCATTCCCCAGGTCAAGCCACTTTTGAACCAGAAACAGCGGCAGAAGCGCCTGACCTGGGCTAAGGAGAAGCAGTACTGGACTGTTGCTCAGTGGTCCAAAGTACTTTTTTCGGATAAAAGCAACTTTTACATGTCATTCGGAAATCAAGGTGCCAGAGTCTGGAGGAAGACTGGGGAGAAGGAAATGCCAAAATGCCTGAAGTCCAGTGTCAAGTACCCACAGTCAGTGATGGTCTGGGGTGCCATGTCAGCTGCTGGTGTTGGTCCACTGTGTTTTATCAAGGGCAGGGTCAATACAGCTAGCTATCAGGAGATTTTGGAGCACTTCATGCTTCCATCTGCTGAAAAGCTTTATGGAGATGAAGATTTCATTTTTCAGCACGACCTGGCACCTGCTCACAGTGCCAAAACCGCTGGTAAATGGTTTACTGACCATGGTATTACTGTGCTCAATTGACCTGCCAACTCTCCTGACCTGAACCCCATAGAGAATCTGTGGGATATTGTGAAGAGAAATTTAAGAGACGCAAGACCCAACACTCTGGATGAGCTTAAGGCCGCTATCGAAGCATCCTGGGCTTCCATAACACCTGAGCAGTGCCACAGGCTGATTGCCTCCATGCCACGCCGCATTGAAGCAGTCATTTCTGCAAAAGGATTCCCGACCAAGTATTGAGTGCATAACTCAACATAATTATTTGAAGGTTGACTTTTTTTTTGTTTTAAAAACACTTTTCTTTTATTGGTCGGATGAAATATGCAAATTTTTTGAGATAGGAATTTTGGGTTTTCATGAGCTGTATGCCAAAATCATCAATATTAAAACAATAAAAGGCTTGAACTACTTCAGTTGTGTGTAATAAATCTAAAATATATGAACGTCTAATGTTTATCAGTACATTACAGAAAATAATGAACTTTATCACAATATGCTAATTTTTCGAGAAGGACCTGTAATGGAGATTGGCCGGGACCTGGAGAGGTAGTTTACTATACCCAAGTTTATTATAACGAGATTATACTGTATTTTATATTTACAGATCAATTGGCTGGCAGCGCTCCTCCTCTATTACCTCCTATCTTTCCAGCTGGCTCCCTTCATGCCCAAGATGTCTTCTGTCAGTGTTCCAGAAGACGCCTATTTTGAAACAATGGATTCAGTGTGAACTTATGCTGGGAATACACCATGAGTTTTTTGGGCAGATAGAAGGCTCGATAGATAATTTCCGACAGATTCGATCTGATTTAGATCGTTTTTCTGATTCTCATAGAAGTGAATAGAAATCAATCACAAAAACTATTTGGAAAAACAATCAGAAATTCGATAGGCCAGTAAATCTGCTGAAAAAACTTGTGTGTTGCTAGCATTACCCTAAGGCAGGCAACACACTTGCTGGAGTCGTGTGCGTTTGGCCGCAGATGGTAAAACGTGCATGGCTGCATTGGTCAGTAGTATCGCTTTGAAAACGCATGTGGTTAGTGTTTGTTTACGTTTTGCACTCCTGTCTGTAAAGCAATACTGAAGTTAGATACTTGCCTATGGGGAGGGATGGCTATGGATCTCATAGAGCTTTCCTGTTCCTCTCCCGCTTCCTTGTTCCAGCACTGTCTCCCATTTAAATTTGCTGCCTCCTTGAGCCCTGGGAAGGCTTCGGAAGCCCTCGTGTCCCCGACTGCTTCCAGAGACAGGCGGCTCCATACAGGCGGCTCTATCCTGTTCATGCGCGAATATGGAGCCACCCATCTTCAGAAGCACTCAGGTACACCAGTGTGCCGAAGCCTTCTGAGGATCCCCGAAGGTTTATTTGACCAGTTGGTTAAATACCTTCATTGGGGTTGACAGCGCTGGAGCAAGGACACCGAGAGAGGACTGGGAAGGCTTCATGAGATTCAAAGCCTTCCCTCTCCTTAGGTGAGTAGCTGACTTTTGACAGACGCTTCTGTGCTACTTTAAATCGCACAGCTTCCTGCTTTTTTCCGTACAACACTCCCTTTCACATTTGCAGTGTTTTCCACCACATCCAAATTTCCATCGTAGTGCATTTGTAATTGCATTTTCTGCATGTGTGTTCGCGAAAAATCACATGCAGGAAATGCAATTACAAATGCACTACGATGGAAATTTGGGAATCGTGGGGGAAAACGCCCCTGCAACTGTGTTCGCTGCCTAAGGGCCTTTTTCCACTGCTCAGCTAAATCGCAAATGGCTAGAGTTGCTACCTTATCATAGAAATCATGAGAAGTATTTTCCACTATAGTGATTTGATTTGCAAATCGCAATCGCTTTCACTTGATTCAGTAACCAGCGCTAAGTGTTAGCGCCGGAGTGAAAAGCCACCTAGTACCCCTAAAGTAGCTTTGCGTGCACTAACAGCCGTGCAAAGCTACTTCGCGCACAGCCCCACTCAGTGCACGCACAGTGGGATGCGCCGGTAATGGTGCGCTGTGCGACGATAACGTCACACCCGCTGCCCTGTAAACGGTGCTCTTGATGCGCCGAAAATGGCGCATCGGGTACCCCCTTAAGCAGCGCATTGATGCGCTTTTTCGGGGGCACCCGATTCACTGTTTTTGGCGCATCAAGTGCAACGTTTACAGGGCAGCGGGTGCGACGTTATCGTCGCACCGCGCACAATTACCGGTGGCACGCGCACTGAGCGGGGCTGTGCGCGATGTGTGGGCGCAAACCACTTAACTCCGTGGTTTGCGCCCACTAGCTCTTAAAGCTCACTAACCGGCTTAGCGCTAGTTAGTGAATCAGGCTCAATGCATTGTCTGATGTCCCTGCGATCGCGTTTCTATAAGTGAGGCTGAAAGCGTGTATGGAAACGAGCCCTAAAGCACATTTACAAAAATATCCCTGTCAACTATTTCTCAAAGTGGAACAGCTGTGCAGCTGCAAACTTCACTGACAAACTTCACTGACTTCCTTAATTGTCCTCTCCTAATATCACTTTCTGTGACAAAAAATGTCCTTAGATACAGAAATGTTTTTCTTTATGTATTTCCTTTTCTTGTAATCCAGCCTGTATTTAAAATTGATGTGATCTATTTTCAGCATAGTTCTCTGCGGCTTCAGCAGCAGCGGTAGATTCGATTTATTGTCATCTGTAAGTTTTAGAACCTATACATGCATTATGAACTGGTACATAATGCATGAATGTTTGTGCATTTTTAAATCTCTATTTTTAACATTCTCCACAATGGAGCATTTACTTAGTGCCGGCGTTTCAATAGTGTACCTCACAAGGGGAGTCAGAAATCTTTTGTCTTTCTATGGCGTATTTCTTTCGCATAGCATAAATGTTAAGGTGTGTATGGGAATTCATGTTTGTCATCACTACAGCATCATGAGAGATGATCCCTCATAATAAATCTAAAGTCTAAAAAAAATCTAGCTTCAGTTCACTTCTCCACAATGTTGTCTACCGATCATTCATGATCGACACGAACAAGCACTATTGTATAATTTTTTTGCTGTGTGCACTTGTCACTTGTATGCTGTTCGGTTCTCAAACTCCCCCCAATCACCTCCTTAGAGCAATACAGGCAGTGTGTTTATACAGAAATTATTACTAAAATTGTTGTCCAAAACGATCATCAACAATCCTAGATGGTAGCATTTAGACATCGGTACGTAGCTTTAACCTTTGCTAGGGGGTCTAGCCTCATGCTGGCTAGGGTCGTCCTGATGTTAGACGCCGAAAAGGCGTTCAAATCTGTTGAATGGCTGCATCTATGGGAAGTTTTGAGGTGATTCGGAATCGGTGAGAAATTCATTGCTTGGGTGAAACAGTTGTACCACTCCCCAACGGCACGGATTCATGCGAACGATGAGGTGTCAGATTCCTTCCAATCGGCCCGGGGTACTCGGCAGTGGTACCTGTTGTCCCCCCTCCTCTTTGCACTCGCAGTAGAGCCAGTGGCCATTAAGATTAGAGAAGAGGAAGAGATTCATGGCCTGGTTAGAGGAAGGTTGACCGAAAAAAATTGCGCTTTATGCAGACGGTATGCTGCTTTTCCTTCAGGATTCTGGCCCATCCCTCCAGAAGGCCCTTTCAGACTTATGAGTTTGGCAGAGGATCTGGGATTGTAGTTAATTGGGATAAGTCCCTTCTCTTCCCGCTAGACAGTGCCACCCTACCCCAGGGCGATGTTCTGGGAATGCGGTGGGTGACCAGATTCAAGTATTTAGGGATTTATGAAGATTTAAATCTTTAACATACATCCCTCTTAATCTACAACCCATTATTGATCGGTATTCTTAGAGCTGCCAAGTTTGGAAGAAATTACAGCTGTCAGTTGTGGGATGGGTGAACCTGTTCAAGATGCTTTTCCTCCCCAGATTTAATTATGTCTTCCGCTAATCTCCAGTATGGGTTTCACAGTCTATCTTCCGCAAGATTGACTCTATAACATCTGAATTTCTGTGGGCAGGAAGCCCTCCCAAGCTCTCCCTTGCCACACTGCAGCTCCCAATTGACGGTGGGAGGCTAGCACTCCCGGATTTGCGTACATACTTTATTGCATCAATAGTAGTTACCACCAGATGGAGGTTTGCTCAGGATGAGCAGAAAACGGCAACCTGTTTTGAAGCTGCAGTGGTAGGGTCGTATGAATCCCTGAGGGCCCGTTTCCACTTGTGCGGTGTGGAATCGCCACTGATTCCCCACTGGCGAAATCGCATGCGTATTTTACCGCGATTTTGCATAGGTTAGTATTTATGCGATTTTAACCATGTCACTGCCTGTGTGATTTAACATTAGTTTCTATGCAAAATCGCAGTAAAATACGCATGCCAAAACCGCATGCGATTTCCCTATTAAATACATTAGCGGCGATTCGCATAGCGGTGTGCGAATTCTGACGGCTCTTCCGTGCAGATTTCTCCCGCACAGAAAAATGCTTAGGATTACTGACCAGTGGAAACAGGGCCACCCACTTGTATAGGCTATGCGAATCCGCATGCGGAGAACGCATGCGGATTCGCGATAGTGGAAAAGGGCCCTGACTAATTTGCCCTTTCGGGTTGTTAATAAGTATTCCGATATCACGCCCTCCATGCTACTACCATCAAGGCTTGGGAGGTAGGTAAACTAAAATTTGCCAAACTGGATGTTTTGTCCCCTTACTCTCTAGGGGAATCCTAAACTTACCCACTTTGTTGATGTCCCTGACCCACAGATTTGGGCCAGGTACAAGGTTAAGCAGATAGAACAATTGGTCCCTCAAGGTAAACTGCTGTCGTTCCATGAGATCAGGGCCCCTTTTCAGCTGCCTAGAACCATGTTCTTTAGGTTCCTACAGGTACGGCATGCCTGAAATGCTCAGTTCCCTGGCAATTGGACATGGGAGTCGGATGAGTTGGAGGGCCTCTCAACAATATATTCTATTTTGTTTCGATTTTCAATTCCAATTTCCCCTGAATACATTCAACAGAAAAACGGATCAAAAAACGCAGCATGCAGTAAAGATTAAAAATATGAATCGGAGGTAAAAACCGATTAAGAATCGGAAATGCATGCAGTGTGCAAGAGGCCTACAGGCTGGAACATCTTGGAGTGGCCATTGCAGTCACCAGATTTAAATCCGATTGAGAACCTCTGGTGGGACTTAAAGAAAGCAGTTGCAGTGCGCAAGCCTAAGAATTAGTGATGATTGAACACCTAGATGTTCGGTTAGGTGGGGCTGACGTCATCCAGCCCGCCTGCCTCCTTCTGCCACCAGGTAGCGCCGGTCCTCCCGAGAGCCAACCTGACACCCCCCCCCCCCCCGTACTATCATGGCGTGGGGGGGGGGGGGCAGGCCAGCTCTCGGGAGGACTGGCAACCCCTGGTGGTGGGATGGGGCAGGCGGGCTGGATGACGTCAGCCGAACCTAACCGAACCCGAACATCTAGGTGTTCGATCATCAATACTAAGAATGTGACTGAACTGGAGGCTTTTGCCCATGAAGAATGTGCTAAGATACCCGTAGATCGCTGCAAGACACTTGTGTCAAGCTATGCTTCACGTTTAAAAGCTGTTTTAACTGGAAAAGGATGTTGTACTAAGAATGAATGTGACTTGGGGGTTGAATAAAACTGATAATGATGTGAGCACAGAAAAGACATTTGTGGTTATTTCACTAGAAATGTTATGTTATATTTGTGTGACTTACAAGTGCCTCTTTGATTTAATTGTAAACAAAATGACTGAAATGATCAAAATCAATGTCAAACTGGCCAAAACACTCAGTTTCACTGGGGGTTGAATAACTTTGAACACAACTGTACCTTGGACCACTCCTTTAATGCATGGTGCTTGGGGTAATGGAAGTCTATGGGCAATGAAGGTAGTGTAAACGAGGGATCGTGGTGCGCAATGGTGTGCATGTGCAGACTGGCAGGTAACACAGTGATGTACTTCTTGCTCAGCAAGAGGGGGGGGGGGGGGGGGGGAGAGTGGCGCAGTGTATATGACCCTGTCGGCTATATGATCCTATCGGATTAGCTTTTTATCTGTTTCTTGTGATAGAACTTGGAAGGGAGAGACAGCATACATATTAAATACTGAATAAATTATTAAATGTGATAAATACTATTTTTCCCTCCGAGTAGCAGCAACTCAGAGGGATAAGTAATTTAGGGTCCGCCGATCACCGGGACCTGAATTACACTTAATTTCAGCATCATTAGGTTTATGGCAGCGCCCAGATCAGGCGCAGCAAGCGCATGCCTAAATAACCGGCTTTGAGGCAGGCGTACATCAGGATGTCACATTGAGGATTGATGTAGGTTGTTTATGGGGTATTTTGAGCAAGCAATTTAGTAGCAAAATCTCAGAGTATGTCACCCCAGCCTAAAGGTTATTATCAGCGACATTGGTACAACAGAAGCTGCACCTGCAGAGTAATTAGATGTGTCACTGCTACAGTCTCTGCTGTATGTCATCATGTGTACAACTTTACCAGTCAGTCTTTTTGAACAGTCCCATTTAGGCCGGGTTCACATATGTCATAGCGTGAAATGTAGCATTTTTTTGGCATGTGCGTTGCATTTTTATCTGCGTTTTGTTGTTTGCTTTTTGATGCGTTTTGCGTGCGTTTTTATGCATTTGCTGTTTGCTTATAGAAAACCTATTTTTCATGCGTTTTTCTATTGCGTTTTATGCAAATTACTAAGAAGACAACAGGAAGAGAAAATGCATCACTAAACAACTTTTTTAAGCAAAAACGCATAAAAAAAGCATGAAAAAAAGCATACCATTGCGCTCCCGTTGACTTTCATTATGTGCGTTTTGGCAGCCATCCTGCATATTATGCAACACTGTCAGCGTTTTCGGAACGCTTACTGTAAAAACGCATCTAAAACGCATTTTTACATTTTTACATGCGTTTTATTTCCTGCGGCCCATAGACTTTCATTAGCTGGCGTTTCCCTCTACGCTAGCATTTCTGCCATGTGTGCTCCCAGCCTGACAGATATGACAAAGAGCATGTAGCAAAGACTTGCAGCAGCAATGAATCTTAGTGCTGTTCTGCCTTTTTTTTTAATTTAGCTTCCAATGATTGTTACACCGACAGCAACTTGCAGCTGCATAGACAGAAGCTAGAAACTCTGTACTATAAAAGGTGTAGGGTGGCTTTCACAATAGCCAGCAGGGCAGTTACACACAGCTGTGAAGCAGCAGCTGGGGGAAGAGAAAACTGCCTTTTCGTGACCTAGATGAGGCTACATCCAAGACAAAATTATTCAAATAGTTTGTGTTGATGTTGAAAACGTATTTTCTGCTTGAACAAACTGAAAAGAAGAAGTCACATTTAAGTGCTGACACATGCTTGTTTCATTCCTGTTCCATCTGTTGTGTAGGTGGTTCCCATAAACACGTTCAGGTTTTCACAAGACTGCTTGCCAATAGATTGTGGTACATGTTTGCCACTTTCCTAGATGATTTTGTGAGAAGTTGCAGTGACCCAAGCAAATCTCTGCTCCCTTTGAACACTTTAGACCAAGTTTTTCTAATATGTACTTAATCTGCTCATTGGCAGTACAGGTATAACATACAAGTATTCAAACAATCAAGTTTCATTCCATTTAAACAAGTTTTATCTACGTGAGTTTGAACTAGCTGTTCATATACAGTAGGTTGATGTATCCATCAGTGGGAAGAACATCATGATGAAATAATATCTAGTTGTTCTGAGAGGATGTGACCTTAATTAACACTATGCTAAGGAATGAAACTTGTTTATGGTTTGGCACATAAGCGGTAACCAATACCTGAGGCTGTTTCTGGAGTCACATACTTAATAACATGTAGTGGCATTTAGGATCGTGAAGATGTTGCACTGTTTGACATCTTCAGGTTCGTGGGTTTTTTTGATGACTAATTCTTTAATATCCTAATTAGTAGAATAGTACACTTGACTTAGAGGATATCCAAGTTAAAAACAAACGCCCAAAAAGAGTATATACTTACATTCAGGATGGAATCCACTCCTGAGCTGTACTCTCCATTTCCCTTCACAAGGCTCCATTTATCCACTGTCTGTCCCATACTAGGCCCCGACAACAAGTGGTAGGCTGCATATTCTAGCACTCCCACACGTGCTCCCTAGTGGCACACACGCTCACAGCACTGTCATAGCATTATGTATGAGTACTGTGGGCATGCCCACCACTATCGGGAGGCCGCCGGGAGTGAGGCCATAGCGGCGACCAGAAGCCAACTGCCCATGCGCGAGTGCTAGAATATCCGGCCAATCACTTGTGGTCGGGGTTCTAGTACGGGATGCATGGTTGGTAATTGGAGCCTTGTATGGGTAAATGGAGGATCAGTCCAGGAACTGTATATAGTCTTTTTGGGCAACAACTAATAAAACTAACAAAACTTGCAAAATAGTTTGACCTTGAATTGATCAATTTTGGGGTCAGCAGGCAAACAAGGGTGACCAACCCTTCAACCCCCTTTTTTTTTTTTTAATGGAACATGTATATAAATTATACAAGGTATGTGGACTTTCAGCTCCATTTGGCTATGACCCCACTAATATTTTGTGCAAGCTAAATTCCCTGCGTGCTCAAAGGTGCTTAAAGAATATTGCGAAATTGTGTTTAAGAGATTGAGCATGGAGTGGCTGTGAAGAGACTTTGCAGGGAGAGGCTGAGCCTTTGTTTAAGGCTGGTTTCAAAGTGGGACGTTAAAGTCCCACGTTACAGCAGCTAGTAACGCAGCCTAACTCCCAGCACTGTAAAATCAATGTGCTGTTCGAGTGGTACAGGGTATAACGCTGCACGTTAAATGAAAGGGCAGCATGCTGTACGTTATACCCCTATAGAGCAGCGTTAGACTGCTTGCACATGCTCAGTGACTAGCCACATGGCTAATTAATATTCACTGCACTGTGGTGACTCGTGGTGGGACTCGTAATGTTGTCCAGATCATGAACGAATCGTGAATTTGATCCGGATCTTTTTTGTGAGTCGAATCATCTGAATCATCACAATGAAAGATTTGGTTCACAGTGGATGTCTGTCTGAAAGAAACAGGAACATACAGAATGTACAGGGAAAGTTGTGTCCTGCTAGTCATTTCACCCCCAGTCTGCTTCCCTTGTAAAATGATTCAAATGATGCGGTTCAAAGATCCGGATCTTTTCAATGATCCGATTTGAATGATCCGAATCCTTAAAAAGATCTGGACTTCCCATCACTATCCTGGAGCGGCTGCTTTGAGAGCCACATAACACGGCTCAATCTGACGTCCAACTTCAACACCACCATGCGTTGCATTAGGGGCATGTTATGTGACCTTAACGTCCCCTAATACGCAACGTCTTGGTGTGAAAGTAGCCTAAAACTGAATTTATTGTTCATAGTCTAGATCTGTTTCTGTGTGTATCTGTCTACATTTATAAAGAATATCTTAGGGTGCAATCCTTTATATTGTCAAGGATCAAAACACAGTCCTTTTTCAGGGCAATCCACCTTGCCCACCAACACTTATTTGTAACTTTAAAAAGGACTATATAAGCTAATGCAATCTCAAAAAGGCAAAAAAAAGTCTCTGAAAAAACTTTGACACATGTAGAAAAACATCAAAAGCACACGGTTCTTCAATATCACAGTGTTAGGTCTTGAAAGCACATTAGATTGATTTGGATCAACAAGCGGTTGTAGCTTTGCGGGTATTTAACTTCAAGGCAACGACACATGTTCGTTTCGGGCTTTTATATAAAATTGTATGTGCCCTTCATCAGGCCGTGATACCCAATTCTGTGTAGCTCAACCAAAGGAAGGAAGACCAATCAGGCATCAAGGGGGCGTCTGAACTCACCAGACGCACAAAACCTTCCCAACGGCTGTAATCAGGTGCTGCAAGGTGGGAGCCAGACAGATACAGACAGAAACAGATCTAGACTATGAACAATAAATTCAGTTTTAAACAAAGGCTCAGCCTCTCCCTGCAAAGTATCTTCACAGGGTGCCAATTCTTGTATCCCTTGGTCTTTGTGGAGTTATATTTCCATATAATGTTTTTTTTCATATCTCTTCCACCCTTTTCATTGGAATGACAGCAATACAAAGTTTTGAAGCAATTTTAGCTGCTATATTACAACTAGGAAGATAGCTGTGAGGTGGCCTTAGCCCTCAAGCTGCACAGAACTGCTTTTCAGTTATTGTAAGTGGTTTTAATTTCCTTTACGGTATTTTTAACTGTGCTGCAGGAAGTCCTGGCTCGTGTAAAGCTGATTGTTGCATTTTTAATTAAAAGAAAAGCTTGCTGCTTTTATTTGAACAGCTACCCTTGGGACAGGACCATTATACTAACCCATAAAAGTTCTTGGTACAAATCTGTCGTCTTTTGTACTATGGTTAAAAGAGGTCCTAGCAATCTCGGACACTGGTCAGAAGTGGGAGCCCGTGTATTGTTTGCGGCATGCACACTTCACATGGTGACAGCTATTCAGTTGCTGCAGTCTAGAAAACAGAACAGATGTGAAGAGGAAATACCTAAGCAAACTTTTATGTGGACAACAGAAACCACTTTACAGGATGCTGAAACCAAACATAAAGTGAAAATAAACTGATGAGATAAATAAATAGGACTTTTCGGGAATCCCATAGACCAGGTATGTCAAACCGGTTCTACGAGGGCCGAGATCCTCACACATTTTTGATACAGCTCAAAGGAATTGATGGGTCTGAATCAGGATAGGTGTGGTCCATCAGGTAGAACACATTCCTTTCTTTCTCAGTCCATCCTAAACACTGGCATGGATCTGGCCCTCCAGGCCTGGAGTTCGACACATGTGCTATAGACCTATGTTGTATCTACAATAATAGCAGGTAGATTTTAAGTTCTTACTGTCTGACTGTTTTATGTATTTATTCTCCCACACCGTCTACTACAACTATTGATGTTGCCCGGCTTAGATCAGCACCTGATCCATTGGGTGACATTGCTGGTTGGAGGCTGTACAGACTTTTTCTGTTAGTATGCGAGGGGTGGGGGAGTAAAGGGCAATGGAGCAGTGCGTAACTGTCAACACACAGCCAGTAAGTTGAGTGGGGAGAACAAGGCATTGGGGGCTTCTGTATACCTGTTAGATTCTCAGCCGAGGCGGACGTTATTGGCCACCTTGTCCCCCGAGTTACATCTAGCATGCATACATAGCTTTAGCCACACTGCTCTTATCAGATATTACAGTCAGACTGAATGTACAGATGTGTTGTTAGCCTACAGGTTAGTGACACATATTGTTGCTATGAAACAGGGAGAAGGGATGACACTTGGTGCATTATGCAGTAAAATGGTTATGGAGAACAATGCCCTTGGCCTGGTTGATCTGGCACCTCAGATCTCTTGGCAATGCATGGACGAGTATTGGGGAGGGGCAGGGGGGGCATACATGAGATTCTCACCAGTGGTGGTTCCAAACCATCTAGTGCAGGGGTCCACAACCACCTGTCAGTGGCCCACTGCCACTCCGTGGGCTGCTTTCTGCCGGTTTGCGGGTCTCCCCACTCCCCCTGCAGCCGCAGCCTTTTACATATTTCTCTGTCCGCCCCTCTCCTCTATGCCCGTCTTTTTCTCTCACAGCAGCACATCCTGTATCTGCTGTTAAGAGTCAGGGAGCAGGAGAGCGGCTTCCTGTAACGGCGATGTATATCGTCATTACCATGGGAACCGCTGTCCTGGTTCCTGCCTCTTCACAGCAGACGCAGGACGAAAAGACGGGCATGGAGGAGAGGGGCAGACAGGGAACTCGCTATACTGGGGTAACTATGCTATCTATACTGTGGCAACTAAACTCGCTATACTGGGGTAACTATGCTACCTATACTGGGGCAACTAATCTCGCTATACTGGGGTAACTATGCTACCTATACTGGAGCAACTAACCTTGCTATACTGGGGTAACTATGCTACCTATACTGGGGCAACTAAACTCGCTATACTGGGGTAACTATGCTACCTATACTGGGGCAACTAATCTCGCTATACTGGGGTAACTATGCTACCTATACTGGGACAACTAAACTCGCTATACTGGGGTAACTATGCTACCTATACTGGGGCAACTAAACTCGCTATACTGGGGTAACTATGCCACCTATACTGTGGCAACTAAACTCGCTATACTGGGGTAACTATGCCACCTATACTGTGGCAACTAAACTCGCTATACTGGGGTAACTATGCCACCTATACTGGGGCAACTAAACTCGCTATACTGGGGTAACTGTGCTACCTATAGTATACTTGGGCAACTAAACTTGCTATACTGGGGTAACTATGTTACCTATACTGGGACAACTAAACTCGCTATACTGGGGTAACTATGCTACCTATACTGGGGCAACTAAACTCGCTATACTGGGGGAACTATTCTACCTATACTGGGGCAACTAAACTCGCTATACTGGGGTAAGTATACAAGGGTAACTAAACTCCCTGGGGTACCTATACTAGCTTTACTGGGGTAACTATACCTAGATACCCTACATCTGTACCTGACAACCTACGCCACACCCACTTCGATTCCCCCCACCCCCCGGAGCCCGCGGTATCAAGCCGCCCCACTGCTCCCTGTCTCCTGTGGTCCTTTCTCTCTAATGCACTACTATACTGTACTGTATTTTAGTACTGTATTAGCTAGGCCTATTTTTAACATTTATTCTCAAGCAGCCATGAACTACATTTATCCGGCATCAGTCGATCCCCATCGGTGGCCGATAATGTTCTTTTTTTTTTTTACTTAGCATGCTTGTGGATGTGTAGGATCCTTCTTCCCTGTGGAAAAATAGGTAATTGCAGCAAACCTGACAGAACACAAACCGCACGAAAGGATGCAAAAAAAGGAAAAAAATTACTCCCTGCGCAGACTTATCAATCAATGAGACAACCAGAGAGAAGAGAATTCTGGGTATCTTTAACAACAAGCCAAATATTGTTGCCAGGGTTTCCAGGATGCTTGCATAACAGCTGCAAACAAAAGCTGAAAAATAACATTTAATGGCATTCAGTAACAATATCACATATGGTATATTTTTATACTTAAAGCCAGCCTGAAGCATTTTTAAAATAAAAAAACAGATACCTAAGGTGAAAGGTTTTGGATCCTATTGAGCCTTCCAGTTCCTCTCAAGGTCCCCTCATTCCAGCGATGTGTACCCCGTTCAAATCTTCCGCCGCGGGAGCCTAAATGCTCCCAAAAATGGACGGCTCCGTACTGCGCATGCGTGAGTGCTAATAGGAGTGACAGCGCTGGGAGGGGACCTGTAGAGGAACTGTACAGCTCTCTATGACCCAGAGACTTCCCCCTTTTTAGGTAAATATCTGTTATTTTTATTTTATTTTAAAAACTATTCCATTTTACTTTAAGTTAAATATCCATTTTTTCCCCTTAATGCAAATCCCTCTTCTTATGCCAAAACCTATACCATCTGACCCTACCAGATAAAGCTAATCTCTTCTATTTTTATACTACTCCTAATCAGTGCCTAACTCTAACCATTCCTTGGTTTTTGTTGCCTCCATCCTTTTGGCTTCCACACCAAGGCACAATCTACCAACACTCTCAGTACCTTAAAGTGGACCTCTGGTGTAAAAATAAATCCACACTATCAGCACGGGCAGCAGAAGTTCTATCAGAGTAGAAAGAAAAAATGTCTAAAGCCTGACCCATAAAATCCAGGTTTTAATGGATAGCCACATCAGGACCCATATGCAATTAATTTTTTCTCCTGACTTTTCACCTAGGTGATATTTTCACAACTTGTCATAAAATGCATTTGAAGCCACCAGGAAGCAAAAACAATACTCAAAATAAATTTGATAGTACTTTTTCACCAACTTTCGGGTACTTTTTTAATTGTAAAATGCTGAAGATTTAGTTTACAGAGAAGATGAAACTTATCTCCTAGGAGAAAACCAGGGTGAAAAAATTAATTGCATATGGGCCCAGTTGTTAGATCTGTAAGTCCCTGATTTGCTAGTCATGAGCATGTGCTAAAGCAGGTGGTTATCACAGCAAATTAGAGCTTTGCAAATCTGTCAGATGATCAAACAAATCGCATGCTTTTTCATGAGTTCTAGGCATGACCATCGCTATCGACTGCACAGCTGAGATAGTGTTGCTTTAGCATTGAGTGTCCAGTCCATCACCTCTTTGCTGATGCAGGGGGTGTAAGACTAGGTTCACACCAGAGGTCAAGAGGCGTTTTCAGTAACTGAGACCAATGGACATGTCCTGTAATATCTGTAGGATCAAACATGTCAATTTTAATCATGTCCGTTGTCTCCATTGCGGTACCCAAATGAAAAGTCCCATCCTGCACTTTTTCTCTGGACACTGCATGGAAATCGGCCGTCACAGATAGCATAGTATCTATGACTGGTCCATTACTGTGAACACTTTGAATTTACGCAGCAGATCGTTCATCTGATGAGATGGGACCATATTCCCATCATAGTGACTGGATAGTGTAATAGTTAAGGGCTCTGTCTCTGACACAGGAGACCTGGGTTCAAATCTCGGCTCTTCCTGTTCAGGAAGCCGGCAGCAACACTGCTACTGCCTACTGAGCACACCCTAGTGGCTGCAGCTCAAGTGCTTTGAGTCTGCCAGGATCTGGCCTAAGGGTTTTTCTAGCTCTAGTCAAGCACCAGCTCCCAAACCTCCAGCCTTGTGAGGAGCGACCTGCGAGTGACAGTAGCCAGTGCTACTGAGAGGGTGAGGCTGCATAATTAAATGTACAGTGTTTCTCGGCACAATTACTTAACCAATTTCCCTTCCCCGGGACGAGGAACTACTCCTACTACTACCCTGCAAAATGCCATAACTGCTTGCAGGGGCGTAGCTATTGCGTCCCTCCCCGGCGCGCGTTCCCGCTTGCCCCCCTGTGCTCGTTACTGCCGCCAATCAGTAGCCACTAAATCAATCATTGATCTAAGTCCCAGTGTGAATGACCGCAGCCGTCTATTTGACGGCGCTGCCATTCGCAAAGAACGTCCACGCATTATTTCCTAGTAGTAGTAATACTACGCATAAGAGAGTGAGCGGCGAGGACATCTTGTGACCAAAAAGTAAAATTACATCTACATTTTTTTTTCAATAAAGGACCTATTTAAAACTTACATTTACATTTTAAATTAACCCCTGACCTCCCACACTTCCTAATAGTTACCCCCCAAAAAATTCTGAATTTAAAAAAAATAAAAAAATAAAATAAAAAATGAATATTTACCTTAGGGACTGATCTTTTTTTTAATATGTATGTCAAGAGGGTACATTACTATTACTTTATAAGTGTAAAGGATTGTGGAGATGCCGCCGCGCGGTCTGGCGGCGGGGCGGCTGTCTCCGCGTTCAGACCGGCGGTTTCCGCACAGCAGCATGCGTCTGGTTTGTCTGAGCCTTCCAGTGCACACAGATGGAGAGCTGCGCGAGCGCTGGGAGGCAGGACCTTTATGCCAGGAGGAGAGGGATCAGCTGATCAGGTTGGTCAGCTGATCCCAGCGCAGACTGTCATTGGCTGAGTAGCGCTGGGTGGTGCTGAGGAGCGCTGCGCTATATATAGATCTCGCTGGTCAGTCTCAGGTTGTCTGCCGTTGCGAATACATACGTGTGAGCACTCAGACCATAGTCAGTTCCCACAGTGTGTTAGAACCAGGTGGACCTGGGAATTCACACTTAGCCAGATTACGCTTGTGTCATTACTGTGTTATACTTTAGACCAGTTCCAGGGTGTTGTGACCAAGGACCTCACACCCAAGCTTAGGAATACTGTGTCATTGATGTGTTATACTTTAGACTAGTTCCAGGGTGTTGTGACCAAGGACCTCACACCTAAGCTTAGGAATACTGTGTCATTGCTGTGATATACTTTAGACCAGTTCCTGGGTGTTGAGACCACGGACCTCACACTCTAGACTAGGCCTCTACTTTATCTGTTATGACCAATTGCTCTCTCGACCTCTCTCCTGCTTTCTGATTCGGTACCTATGCATATCTGCCTACCTGTTGCCAAACCCTGCCTGTACCTGGTTATCGAATCAGCCTTCTGTCTCTGTACCTTATCTGCTTGTGTGTTGCCGACCTGGCCTGGCCGACCCTTCTGGCTGTCACTCATACCTTGAGTGTTCAGTCTGTCTGTACTACCTGTGACACTACCCCGCCAAGTGTCAGGTAGCTGCAGAGACCTCCTGTTCCTCAGAGAGGCCTCTCTGCAATCCAGTCAGGGGCTCTATCCCTTAGAAGTCCTTTGGCTGCAGTATAGTCTGATTCCCAGTATTGCAGGGAATCACTGGCTCGCAGGTTATCTCTATCCCCTTTCCTAGGAGATAGTTCACACACAGCCAAGGGCCTCCTGCTCCTCAGGTGGTCCATGCTCATTGTTATCAGCGTCTCCCGCCCCACGGGAGACAGCCTACTGTTGCACCAAAACACTTACACTTTATCAGGCGTCCAGAGGTTAGTCATACTTGTATTATTGGTAATTCTGCAGATCATCAATAATCGGGTATATATCTGTATTGTTGGTGATACTGCAGATCACCAATAATCAGATTCTCTCTGTGTACTGACACCAATCGTTACAATAAGTTATGGGCTTGAAATTCGGGATGGATGCAAAACTGAAAAAATGCACCTTTTATTTCCAAATAAAATTTTGGCGCCATACATTGTACTAGGGAAAAATTATAAAAGTTGCAATAACCAGGACAAATAGGCAAATAAAATGTGTGGGTTTTAATTACGTTAGCATGTATTTATTTTAAAACCATAATGGCCGAAAACTGAGAAATAATGAATTTTTTCAATTTTTTTTCTTATTTTTCTGTTAAAACAGTGTTAGTATAAAATAATTCATAGCAAAAATCACCCCCAAAGAAAGCCTAATTGGTGGCGGAAAAAACAAGATATAGATTGTTTCGTTGTGATAAGTAGTAATAAAGTTATAGGCGAATGAATGAAAGGAGTGCCGAGAGGTGACAATTGCTCTGTTTTTTAAGGGAAAAATCCCTTGGAGGTGAAGTGGTTAAGTATGTAATATTTGAGTCTGAAAATGTATTGCTGGCGTTCTGCAATCTACAACTAAATCATCTACGGTTAATATAATTACTCAGCAGAAATTAGTTTACGACGTGTACATTGTGAATGTCTGATTGCTTTTTGTTTTATTACATCCTTTATTTCAATGTATAATGCACCACGTGTATGACTCTTTGTAACATCTGAATGCTAATAACCGTAATATTGGAAAGAGCAATTTGTTTCCTTAATAGCTGTGTGAATAAATAAATCGGACGTTTCTCATCTAGAAACTATTTTGAGATTGAGAAAACACTGTAATGCAATTAGTTATTGAAAGAATTGTTTTTGTTAGCAAAGATTTAAGACTCTTGTTTTGGAATATTAATATGCCCTGCAGAACAAAGGCTATGAAAAATGCTTTTGCTGTGACATCTTCAGGGCCTTTCTGTTTCTTATTAGATTGTGGATGAAATGTCATGAAGTATTTGCAGCACTTTAAGTAGTCAAGTCATTCCAATGGCAGTGGCCACATATTTTAATGTAAGAACTCTTATAGATCTTTCTCTCTTTATGTCTATCATCTGAATGCCCTCTGCCCTACTACAGTAATAACTGACTTCCTGCTGTGCTTCCTGTAAGCAAGTGAGAAGCTCTTAAAAGACTACTCTTGCAAAAAATGTGTAAAATGCAAAATACATATGTTTTAGAAGTACATTTGTCCCAGGGTAAACTGCCTGTTCTTACATTGGTTAACAACGCAGGTGGCCGCACATTTGACAGGTTGATGGCTTGAAACAAGTACACACGCAGATGAACCCACAATTATAACGCTTGTGCATTGGCTTGCAATGCAGGTGGCTGCATGGTACGTACATTGCCGATGTATTGGCCGATACCTTGCTGATCTCATTCAATTACATTACACTTAAAGATAATCTGTACTCTAATATTCTTACACTAAAAAGCATACCATTCTATTCCTTATTTTCTCCTGTGCCCCTCTGTGCCGTTTCTGCCACTCTCTGCTGCAATCCTGGCTTGTAATTAACAGTTTTAGGCAGTGTTTACAAACAAACTAACCAGCTTGTGATAGGCTCATATAAGCAGAGTGTGTGAGTCATACAGAGCCTGCAGGGGGCCTGCAGAGGGTGTGTATCGCTTCTATCAAATCACAAGCAACCCTGCACATTCCACACATTCAAGCCTTAGCCCGGCAGAGGAAAGGGGATAAGATTTATTACAGAGACAGTGCAATTAGGAAAGGCTGCAGTAAGCCAGAGCACATTAGAACAGGCATAGGAACTTATAGGATAGAAGAACTAAGGCTGAAAAATTTGTTACAGAGTCTCTTTAAGTGTACCGAATGTAGCAATGCCTTTCTGGAATGCACTACTGAGCAGTGCATGAATGAAGACCTCATGCAGCACTGTTGTTGCAGATAGCACTAATGTTACATTACTAAAACGTAGTGCATACGTGTGGTCCGGTCCTAACTCTGTGCACTCAAAACAGCTTCCCACAATAAGCTACAATACTAACATTAAGCGCCCTTTCACACTGGGGCAGTGCGTCAAATTCATGCATTGCTACCGTAGCCTAATGAAACTCTAAGGAAGTTCCTACTTCCCACCTTGCGGTACACTGAGCCGGAAGTCCCCAAATTAATGCTAGGGCATACCTACGTTACAACACGGCTCCTGCGGCGATCTGTGTCAGGCCGGAAGTCATGTTAGTAGATGATGACGCATGGTTCTTCAACTCGTTGGCATTGCGGCGTGCATGCACGGAAGCGTATTTTTACAATGCCAATATACAGTGTTAAACCAGCCTTAGACAAACCTAAGAGGCTACAGAGGCTTCCCCCATCCTCCGCCAGGCCTATCCAGCGCTGGGACCTCTGAGGCACGCAGTAGCACGGCTTTTTCCACCCGAGCCCTAGCGGGTCTGCATTACTGCAAAAGCATGATCCGCTGATGGGCTTAAGGTGGCCACTAACTGTCCAATTTCTAGCGAAAAATCGTTCGAGAGATCAGAAATACTGATCGGACGAAAAATCGTTCACTACACCATCAACTAACCAATCTTTGGTTCCTATCTATCACGACCACCAAGAAAATCCAAATTTTCGTTCGACGAAAATTTATTTGGGCGACATTTTTTTCACTCGTTCATAATCGACTGTGTCCACCAATGGAGATTTACAACCAATCCGATCAGAATTTCTGATCGCTCAAATGATTTTTCGCTAGAAATTGGACCGTTAGTGGCCAGCTTAAGGCTTCCCGTTACCTAGGTAATTTGGGCCCTTTTTAGCCTAAAGGTTAAAACTTTTTTTTGTTTTTTTAAATGGAGGATCTTTGCTTCCAAAACAGACCATATAACATTTTGTATGTGGCTAGTTCATCACTTTGCGGTTCCCCTCTTAGAATTGGTCAATACTTTAGTTATGCCAGTCAGCTTGCAAGCTTCATGTTTTAGAATCTGACTTTCAAGCTGAGGAAATTCTGGTTCGGGAACACATGCATGCACATAAATCAATCTCTTTCACCAGTTGAGGGACAAACTGTACCACTCTCCCTATTAAGTGGGCTGTGCTGGCATAGGGGCAAGAGAGCTACAGCCTGCAACCAGACCACAAAGGCTGCTAAGGCACATACACCAGCAACTATATACTGTGCTTGTCCTGGGATTTAAAGGATGTGGTCATTAACATGTAAACAATCATTAATCCTCTGCCCTCAAGACTCATGCTCACAATAAGCTAGTTTACACTGACCATAATAAAGGCAACTGAGTCTTCAAAATAGAGGATGTTATTTGTGAAGCATAATATGTTTGGAAATCTGCAGTGTCAGGTTCCAGAACTGCAATGTGAAGAGTGGGTAAAAGCAATGGTGAACGCAATACATTTTCTGGTTGCTATGGCAACTAAGAGGCTCTCCTTACTAACTGGAGTGACATCCTATCCTTTGCCCTGTAGTCTTATACAGTGGTGTCCTCATGGTGAACTTTAGCTGTCCGCCTTCTGTGTCTGTCTGGTTTTATGGCACACAACATCCAGTGCTTTGCTGTGAAAGGCAGTTAACTTGTAATATAACAGAGTTATCTGGTGCAAGAGGTGATTGGCTTTATTTTAAGCTATTAATAATTAAATCTTTTACAAAATGAATTTGAGCATATACTTTTAATCTCCACCTTTCTAATTCTCTGCTACTCATTGTCCTGCTTACCCCTATTTAAAGTAATATGTCCTGACATTTAAAAGTGTCCAAATTTGGCATTTCCTAACAATGCCTGATTTCCTAAAGCTGCATAGATTCCTTAATGGTAGTGATATAGGATGCAGTGGCAGGCTCCTTTGCAGCTCTCCCCAGAAGCCTCTAGCTGGATCCAGGCTCCCCACATCAATGTCTCAGTGAGAGGGATGTTGAGTGGAGGCTCCGCTATTAAGCCCCACCTCCCCCTGTAGAGTCTTGACAGACAGCATTGTAGTGTTTAGCATCACACATCCACAGAAGGCAACGACAGCAGTAAACTTTAAAAACAAAAAAGTTCGACTCACCTAAGAGAAGGGAAGGAATTGAATCCCTCAGGGCCCTTTTCCACTAGCAATCGCTAGCGTTCACGGCGATTGCTGAATCGCAATTACCGGCGATTCCCCGACGTTCGCGGCCGCGATTTTGCTATGCTATGCACTGCATAGCAAAATCGCGGCAATTATCGCTCCGCCGCGCGGTCGCGTTCCCGGCAAAAACGAATCGCGGTAGTGGAAATGACCTACCGCGATTCCTATGTTAAAAAGCAAACCAAAGCGATTGTAAAATCGCTAGCGGTTTGCGTTTTTGCGATTCAGCCAGCGCAAACGCGCTGGTGGAAAAGGGCCCTTAGTGTTTTCCCGTTCCTGCCTGTGTCCCCTCATACCACTGTTGGACCCCGTTCAAATCTTCCACAGGCTGCGTCTTCAGATCTCCAACACCTTCCCTCTTAGGTGAATATCATTTTTTTTTTTTTGTAAAGTCACAGTTCTCCTTTAAGAAGATGTCTGACATTGGCAACACAATTCACCTGACGTGCTGCTGTAAAATGAGCGTACTTAGGACTTTAACAAAAATCACTGGGAGGTATATTGTAGGTATGTTTGTGTTTTTCAAATAGTTTTTCAAAGGAAGTTGAGTTTTACTTTTAGGGCCTGTAAATTTTCTGTGTAGCGCACAGCAATTTATCGGCACTGCCTATTACTCAATCAGTGCCATATTAGTTACCGGGGTAACCGTTAGACAGTAACGGATGGTACCCGAAGCATTAATACCAGCAAAGTTGTAGCGCAGTGCACTGCTTATGCATGCCAAATTTATTGTGCATGAGGCCCTTAGAGACTTTTTGTATTGTATTGTAATGGGGTGATAAAACTGATCAGTTCTACAATTCAGTTTCCTAGGGACATTTTCCAGAGAGGCAGAGGTTGTTTAGATGGTTTCTTTTCCCTCACTATCAACTGACAGCAATGAATTTTATTTATTTGCCTTTTGTTGAAACTAACTGAAATGCTCTTGTTTTTTATTTGTTAAATACAAGGTAATGGTAATATAAGACAATTTATTGATGAATGCTGTAGAAAGAAAAGCCTTGTGATAAAGGGTCATAATGTCAGGGTTTACACCAAGCAGACTGTTACTGATTTGTTAATGAGAATCTGTATTTATTTTCTCTCAAATATATGTGTAATGTTGATTATGTTGATGACGAATGTTATTGTTGCTTGAATTGTAAAGTTAGGCTTAATGATTAAAGGACTGTGTAGTGACCCTAAACCAAACTAAACACAGCCTCATGCCACAGTCATTACTGTTGGTTACCAATTTGTGTAAGTTTAGTTGAATGTCTGCAGAATACCTAAGCCGCTCCGGGTAACCCAAAACTACTAGGAAAATAAGACCGAAAAACCCTCCTATTAAAAAGCAACACTCTGAGGTTAGGTGCACAGTGCTGCTTAGTTGCATAACGCACACATTAAAATATGTCTGAGCTGCAATGGAGACTAGACATAGACTTCAATACAATGCATGCATGCAGCAGTTACAATAACATGATCAGGTACAACGCAGTATTGTGAACAGGCCCATAGAATTGTATGGGCAGTGAGTTGATCTGCAGAAGTATTCTGCAACACAACTGAGCACTGTGAACTAGGCCTCAGTGTCGAGTTCCATGGAAACCTAACCATCAGCATGGTTAAAGGCAATAAAGCAGAAGACTGTAAGAAAAAAAATTCTCTTAAAACAATAAAAAAAAAACCTAAAATACTACTGACATGTTTTTATTATTACCGTATTTTCCTGCATAGAAGATAACCCCCCAACTTTTACAGTTAAAATATTGAGTTTGGGATGTACACCCCTCTTTCAATGCACACCAAATAAAAGTTAAAAACATCATATACTGGTGGTATGTATGAACAGATACTGGTGCTGTACTGTATGTGATACCCAGTATATAACAGTATACAGGTGATTGACTGGTTGGGTTGGTCAACTCTCCTTCTCCCTAAGCAGATTGGTCAGCTCTCCCTGTCTCTGTGTATCAGAGCGGTATGGAAGAATAGATTGCGCTGTGCCCATAAAACACGCCTCTTTCACCCATCTGGCCTGCCCTTGTATCCTATTTACCTCCTTTTCTGCCTCTCAGATCTCGCACATATGTGCCTGCGCCGCTTCACTACAGTCCTCAGCAGCTAGATCTGAGAGGCGGTAACAGGATAGGGCGGGCCAGATGGGTGGAAGAGGCGTGTTTTATGGGCACAGCACAATCTCTTTTGTACATACCCTGGGAGTCCCAGACCTTTCAGCGTGAGTGATGAGCTCCTCCCAGCATATGCGAGGACCGCCAAATCTCCAGCACCTGGTTATTATTATTAAATATCTATATATTTCGCAAAGAAAAAAAAAAGCAATGGGGTTTCATTTGAGCTATATATAAATTTAACACATCATATTTAATCAGCAGTAATTGTAATTTAAACCACATATCGGTCAATAAAAATATTGATATGATCAGAATATGATTAAAGGGAACCTAAACTGAGAAGGATATGGATTTTTCCTTTTGAAATAATACCAGTTGCCTGACTCTCCTGCTGATCCTGTGTTTCTAAGGGCCCGTTTCCACTAGGGCGGTTTCACCGGCGATTCTGCATTGTTTCCCCGCACATGATTCGCACGGGGAAACTCTGCCATAGGGGATGACAGCCCCTGCGGCGGAATCGCTTGCGGGAGCGATTCGCCCGGAACCCCCCGCAGAATTCGCCGCAGAGGCTACGAATCCCATAGCCGTGCATGGCATGGCTCATGGGATTCGCCTGCGATCCCGCCCACCCGCTCAGTGTGGCGTGCGTCTGCGAGACACACGCCGCACTAGTGGAGACGAGCCCTAATACTTTTAGCCACAGCCCCTGAACAAGCATGCAGATCAGGTTCTCTGACTGATGCTAGACTGAATTAGCTGCATGCCTGTTTCAGGTGTGATACTACTGCAGCAAATTGATCAGTAGGAGAGTCAGGTAACTGGTATTGTTTAAAGGTAACATCCATATCCCTCTAAGTTTAGGTTCCCTTTAACAAACAAAAATGCATGACGGGAGGAGACACCATCTTACCCTAAAATCTTAAAGAGAAGATGCAATATATGTTAAAGTGACAGTCTTTTCCAGGTTTATCCAAATGATGGTGATGCTCTGTACTGGGAATCGAGTACTGTAAATAATATAAAATGTAAAAAGATCGACCCCCCCCCCCCCCCCCAATGAGTTGGAACAGGCAACTTCAAGTAAGTATACAGCACATGATTGGCACTTCACAGCATGTCAAAAAACCTGCTGCATTGAAGCTGCTCAAAGGAATACATAAAATGTTATGGAAAGAGCCCTTCCTAAGTCCACAATGCAATAAATACTCACCCAATACAATAAATACACTCACCCAGTTTGTGACACCACCAAAATACATTAACACATACTCCTGTGAATCAATACAATTATTTTCATAATTTACACGGAAATGTGCCCTTTGGTAGATCATTAAAGGAGCTATTGCTGGTTTTGAATAATGGCTTTTAGCAGGATATTTCTCAGAAAATTGGGTTTATGAAATACAGCATTAGGCTGGGGGCCAATTCAATCTGTTGATGCAATGGTCCCCAGACAGAAGATGCCAACGTCTTGTGAGGATTTGTCTGACTTCACAATGTTTATTGGTATACTGAGTGATAAAAGGCTCCACATGTTCAACTTTACATGACTTTGTATGTAAATAAAGAACATCAGATCCATTGCTCAGTTTTTTTTTGGTTTTTTTTTGTTTTTTTTTGTTTTTTTTTAGGCATCTTTACTGTAGCCTCGCTGTAATAGCCTATGTTGTAAATCCAGAATGTTTTTTTTTCAAGTTCCAAGTCTGTGGAACAGTTTCTTTAACTACTTGAGTATTAACCCTCTCATATGTTATATTTGGAAAATTGAGCACTAATGTATGCAAGATAGGGGCTACTATATTGTATGTACTAAATACTTTTTTTCCTGTGTTGCTGTCACTTACACTAGGTAGTAAAAATGTATGTGAACTGTAGTAGAGACTGACAGACGGCCTCCCTACTTGCTTGAACATTGTTTTGGCAGTTGGACTAAGCAACTGCAGTAAGTGCTTTTGAAAATAAAGAAAATACTGAGAATTCCCCATGAAGAGATGGTCTAGTCCAAAACCGATCAGATGTTTACTACCTGCTGTAAGTGCCGGTAACATGGGAAAAAAAAAATTCATTAATAGTGCATTTTACTCTGAGAGGTATGTACATCTTTTTTGAGTGTATTATAAATTGTACAGTTCTTGGCGATAGTGGTCCGTCAATGCAGGAGATAGTGTACATTTACATATTGAAAAAGCCCCAAATTAGAATGTGTTTTTTGGAATATCTGATGCTCTGAACCATAAGATGCACCTAGGTGTAGAGGAGGAAAAAATAACTACGAAATCTAGTGCATCAATAGTGTAGGGGCGTCTTATGGACCTTTCAAACCCCGACCCCCCCAAAAAAAAAAACTGCGTCTAAGATATTATATCTACACTACACTGACCAGCTATACTAATCCCTGCTGCCTCCACCAGTTACACTGCACTTATCCCTGCTTCCCTACCAACTAAGCTACACGACTCTACAGTACACTGAAAGTTTAAAACTACACTGATCCTGCCGCTGCACTTCTCTCCCTCTCGCTCCAGCTGCTGTAAAAGCGATCTTCTTCTCCGCGATCCTCTTGTAGATGCCGATTACTGCAGCCACCTGCCACCGCCGCTGTACAATTCCTTACTCACTTCCTGCATTTACAGCGGCTGGAGCGGTGAGGAGAGGAGCGCGGCGGCAGGATAGGTGCCTCCCCACGCACTCTATTCATGTAAATTGTATTAAGCCTGAAAATTGGACCAATAAAAAACTTCGATTTTATTAGGTCCAATTTCAAACTACGTTTACATGAAATTTAAATGCAAGTAAACATTATTTGCATATTGTTGACAGTTTCTGATCCCTTGTATTTGAAGGAGTCCTGGCAATATGCCAGAATGCAGCAGTGAGAAGTTCTCTGCCGAAACACTTTAGAGAAAATGGGCACTCATTTTCTAATTATTTAAATCAAAAGAAACTGGTGAAGGTGCGGAGGTTGCCATTTTTCCCAAATTTTTAAATAAAATATATTTTTTGCTTCTTCTCTGGAAGTACCTTTTAGACCTAATACTTTACTCAGATAGCATTGACCAGTTTTGTTACATGTTAGCTCTGTCATTTTCCCTACCACATCCAATAGATAATTGATAATGACTGAAATGTTATCTGACCAAGTCTGTCATGTGATGCTGAATGGACTCCATCACATCACTGAATGGTTTGCTGAGGGTTGTTTGCCATAGCAGTCAGCTGTCAGCTATACATAGGTGTCCTAACTCTGGCCCTGTAACATGCATAATGCAGACATGCAAACACATTCTTTGCATCAAACCTATCAATGGATTAGGAGCACACATCATGACGTCCTCTCCTGGGACAGATAGTGCATCTTACCAATCGCACAAGGGAGATAACGTAATGTATCCATGTGCACCATGCACATACACCAGCATAAGCTGTATGCATGCTGACAAACACACAGGGGAAGGAGGGAGTGCACTGAATTAGACCCTAGCCACAGGGGTCAGTAACAAGAAAAAAATACATATATCCAGGCACATCGCATCTAGTTAGGACATTAAATAAGTTATTAAGGAAAGGGAGTTGCTGAAGTGTGCTTGCATGTCTGCATTATGCATGTTACAGGGCCAGAGTTAGGACACCTATGTTTACCTGGGTACTTCTGCGCAGTGTAGGTGACTAAGCATAAGAATGCATTCTTCTGTGAACTAAGACACCGGCTTTTAACTTAGCTGTAGCGATAACAGTTGTGCCTGGATGAGTGAATCTGTGAATGCATTTGTTTGAACATTTGCATGCGAGAGTGCGAAGGGTTAATAGATTTTTGCTGTTTTCTAGCTACACCCCCTTCAGCACCTCCCTTTCCTTAATAACTTATTTAATGTCCTAACTAGATGTGATGTGCCTGGATATATGTATTTTTTTCTTGTTACTGACCCCTGTGGTTAGGGTCTAATTTGGTGCACTCCCCCCTTCCCCTGTATGTTTGTCAGCATGCACACAGCTTATGCTGGTGTATGTGCATGGTGCACATGGATACATTACGTTAGCTCCCTTGTGCAATTGGTAAGATGCACTATCTGTCCCAGGAGAGGACGTCAGGCTGTGTGCTCCTAATCCATTGATAGGTTTGATGCAATGATTGCGTTTGCATGTCTGCATTATGCATGTTACAGGGCCAGAGTTAGGACACCTATGTTTACCTGGGTACTTCTGCGCAGTATAGGTGACTAAGCATAAGAATGCATTCTTCTGTGAACTAAGACCCCGGCTTTTAACTTAGCTGTAGGGATAACAGTTGTGCCTGGATGAGTGAATCTGTGAATGCATTTGTTTGAATATTTGCATGCGAGAGTGCGAAGGGTTAATAGATTTTAGCTGTCAGCTATGTCCTGTTTAATCAGTCTATAGTCTGCACTTGGTAATGGGTTGCTCTGCAGATGACAGGCCAGTAAGCACCCTCATCCAATCTGCCGTCTGTTAAAGTATCATCTATTGCTACATTAGTACCTTCTAAAGGCTGCCATACACTGGTCGATTGCCACCAGATAGATCCCTCTGTGATCGAATCTGATCAGATAGGGATCTATTGGCTGCTTACACTGAAAACAGATTTTGAATTGATTTCACTATGAAACCGATTCACAATCTGTGGAGCTGGTGGTGCTGCCTCCCCTCTGCATACATTACCTGATCCAGCCGGCGCGAGTCCCCCGGTCTCCGCTGTCCCTTCTCCTCTCTGGGCTCCAGCTTCACTTTACATCCTGTCGGGACAGGAAGAAGTAAAGCCAGCCGGAGCCCAACGCCGGTGGAAAAGGTAATGTATTGCCGCAAGCGCCGGTCAATGGACATTCGAACGTCGCTATCGACGCACTCCCGACCTGCCGGCGATCGAGCGAAATCTTCCGTGCGGACAGATCGACGGGAACGATCGATTTCGGACAGAAATCGGTCATTCAGTCAAATCTGCTGTCTATCGGCGGGAAAACGTTTAAGTGTATGGGCACTTTAAGTCACTGTTGCAGACTTGTGTCTCACGCCAGTGGCTGCAAAACTGTTTTAGACATGCCATTCAGACATCAATGTGGCCAGCAGGACAGCCAGCAACCATCATTTTTTCATCTTCACTTAAAGCGGAACTGAAATGACTTGCCTGGTACTTACTTTTGGTACTGTTGTACCGTCGACGTGTAAGCTGACGGCAAGCCACGCGTATCTTTCTCACCCACAATAGTGTCCTGCGCTAATAGAAAGATATGCGTGGCCTGGGGCACGCAGTTGCAGAGTTGACAGAACCGAAAGTAGCTGGTGGCGGGAGAATGGAGGATCGTGAAGGACTGGCGCAGGACAGGAAGGCTGCACGGAGCTGGCAGAAGCCCAAGATAAGTGAAATTGTTTTAGTCATTTCAGTTCTGCTTTAAGGATTTTTTTTAAAGCAACTTGTTTTGAATCAATTTACATACAATTGATACTTTCAACTTAGGTTTATCACCTCAGCCGAGCTCCCCTGTTGATATTAAAGTGAACCTGAAATTAGTAAAATTATTTAAAATAAACATGTGATGTACCTGCAAATAAATATTACATACTTGCCTCGCCATCAGTTCTTCTCAGAAGCTCCCCATTTTCTTCTTGCAAGCATTTCTTGTCAGAACTGGAAGGAATAATTGTAACACCAAGAAAACAACCCCATAACAGTCCCAAATGACCAGACTAAAAATAAGACCAGCCAAAGGTCCTCACTGGTCAGTGTGACTGCTTACAGCTCCTCTCTCACACAAGCCATTGACCGGCTGGGAAAGTAGCAGTATGAAGATGGATGTCACCCATCGGGGATCGGGAGCCGATCCCTTGGGCGACATTACTGAGCCTGTGTAGCTGATGACCTGCTCTGTGAGGGGGGCGGAGGGATGCTGGGAGCTGCACATGCATGGCGTCACATGGTGGACAGGTGAGCGGTGTGCACAATGGGATCTGCTGTCACATGGGGTGAGTTGATACTCCGGGCAGATAACTTGTGGGTTGGGGGCCTCTGTACACACGACTGATTATGTCGTTATCAGCCACCTCAGCTGACTTTAATCAAGCGTGTGTACGAGGCTTTATAGTTAGGGCGAAAAATAATAAAGCTTTGTGAATAAACCCCTTATTTAATTCACTCTTTCTCCTAAGTTTTTTTTTATCACTTCACTTTTTGACCACTGAGCAACTTGAGAAAGGCCTAGGAAGGTCGAAACAGCCTCTGTCGTTGCTGTCATGTTTACTTCAATAAACCTTTGAAAGAGCTATATACCTCGTTGTGTGGTGCCGGTCCTTCTGTGGATTCATTGTTGTGGCCCCTAGGTACCGGGGTGAGGACCTTGGCACACCACATTTTACCTGAGCCTTAGTGGTGCTCTTGGATACTTGAAGATTACTGTTTTTTATCCATAATATTTTCACACCTTATGAATAAAATATCTTTTAAGCCACCAACAAGCAAGAAAATACTTAGAATAATTGTTAGTACAAGTACTTTCAGGTACTTTTTCAATTGCAGAATGCTAAAAAGTTAATTTAAACAGAAGATGAAAAAATGATCTAGGAGAAAATTTAGGAGAAAAAGTGAATTTAATAAGGGTCAAGATGTCCTTTTATACAGCATGGTAGATCATGTCATTGTGTACTCACAAATGCATGTATCTGCATGTGTCAGGAACAAGAGGAACAACCTTCCTTATTGAGCAGAAGCCACACTAAACAGGGCACACATACTATGATTTGTGACTACCATAGACCAGCTGGAGAAGACAGGATTATGTAGAAATGCTATCCATAGGTCTTAAACTAGTTCTTTATTGTGACAGTATCCATTGATCTTATTCGGCACAGCTATGCAGATAGACAAGATGATGTACAAAGTCCTTCCTGTAATCATAACAGTAATGGCCAGTGAATGTATTTTCTGTATTTGCGCAGCATGGAATCTTTGTACTAACATTGTGGAGGAATCTGCCATGTTGGCTGTTTCTGTTTGGATGGTGACTGCATGCAGCAAAATCTAACACAAGAGAAGCTTTGCTTACAGTATACACTAGGTTAACATGGTGATACCTTTTCCACATCTCATAAGACCTGTAAAAGAATTTGAACCAAATCCAAGAAAGAGGCCATAACAGAGACATTCCAAAATGTTAATGTGCTCTTCCCTTGTATGCCACTGGGAAATGGTTCGTCAGCTCTGCAGGAGACCTGCTGTTGTATTTTCTCACAAGGATAAGTTCTTCCTTCTGTCTTCATGGAGAAAAATAGTCGGTAACATCAGCTTATGTGAATCTGTTATCTGCACTAGTATGTCTGTACTGTAAAGGTTGCATATCATTCCTCCACCACTTGGGCTGGTTTCAAATGTAAGAGAATAGGGAATAATTCACGGTAGGGTAAAAACTGCATTGTGTGTAATGATTAGTTGGTTTTAGAAACCTACGCCAGCAGGAAAATGCATTTAAAGTTAACCTGAAGTGAAAATAAACTTATAAGATTATTAAAGTTAATTCTTTGTGTAGTACCAATGACAAATAAAACTTTAGTAACATAGAATGGAGTCACATATTTTCATTTTAAAGTGGACCTGAACTCAGAATGTCCTCTCTGCTCTAAAAGATACACAACAGCATAATAACCTTTAAAGGAAACCAGAGCTGTTTAAACACAAACATTTTATACATACCTGGGGCTTCCTCCAGCCCCATAAGCCCGGATTGCTCCCGCTGTCCTCTATTGCCCGCAGCTCCGGTAGCGGGTCCCGTCACTTCAGCCAGTTGCGGCCAGTGTGACGTAAGAGAAGTGTGCTCTTTGCGAATCTCTCCAGCAGCTGCTGGAAAGATGCCTTTCTTTGTTACATACTTTGAATCAACAAGATTGTAATAGGAAAATTGGTGGAGTCAGTCAGTGGAATCCTAAACTGAGGAGTCCGAGTCGGAGGATTTTTAGACTGACTCCACAGCCCTGTTTTTTAGAGTGAGCTAGCAGCAGCAGACTCCCATATCACTCCCACTTCAGGCTTATGTTCATAATCCTCGTCCTTTACTTTTAACCCATACACCACGAATGGAAGGAATTTTAGAACAAAATTACTTCAGCGTACGGCAGACATCTATAGGTATTTTTGTTTTTTAATATTCCTGTTCCTGGACATTAAAAAGGCATTAACATCCCTAGCATTCTGGACGAGCTGAGCTCGTCCAAAGATGCTAGAGGGCACCGCTCAGGCCCCGCAGGGCCGATTTTGATTTTTTTTTTTCAAACACGCAGCTAGCACTTTGCTAGCTGCGTGTTTGCCCCAATCGCAGCCGATCCGCCGCCACCCGACGTGAAAGAGGCCCCCCCCCCGTGCCCAGCCTGGCCAATCGCCGCCAGGCTGCGCTTTGGGGTGGATCGGGAGTCCCAGTGACATCACGATGTCGATGACGTCACTCCTTTCGTCGCCATGGCGACGGGGGAAGCCCTAAAGGAAATCCCGTTCAGAACGGGATTTCCTTATGGGCGTGATCGCCGGTGGCGATCAGAAGGGTGGGAGGGAAATAGGAGGAAGGGGAGAATCATGTAGCTAGCACTAGGCTAGCTACATGATAAGGAACAAAAATCGAGCGAAAAAAACCCTCTCGCGGCCGGGGGAATTGAAACACCCAGCAGGTTAAGTACAATGTTTTGGCTCAGTGCCAGCTTTCTACTTTACTTGAAGGATGCATATAATTCTAAGATGATGCAGAATTATGCAAATGTTACTGCAAATCTATTCAGCTTAAAAATAGACCAATCAATACCTTTTACTGCAAGATTTCATTAGTCCATTTTGCAATAGATGTTCGTAATAATCAGCATAATTGAGTATCACAGTCGGACCCCCCCTCCCTCACCTGGGTCCCCCATGTGTGCTCCCCCTTCAGCTTAGAGGCAGTGGGCAGGGATGATTCGCCTCTTCGGTGGGGAAGGGGGTCGGACCCCCCTCCCTCACCTGGGTTCCCCATCGGCGGGGAGGGGGGTCAGACCCCCCTCCCTCACCTGGGTCCCCCATGTGCGCTCCCCCTCCAGCTTAGAGACAGTGGGCGGGGATGACTTACCTCTTCGGGGAGGGGGGTCGGACCCCCCTCCCTCACCTGGGTCCCCCATCGGCGGGGAGGGGGGGTTGGACCCCCCCTCCCTCACCTGGGTCCCCCATGTGCGCTCCCCCTTCAGCTTAGAGGCAGTGGGCGGGGATGACTCACCTCTTCGGCGGGGAGGGGGGGTCGGACCCTCCCTCCCTCACCTGGGTCCCCCATCGGTGGGGAGGGGGGTCGGACCCCCCCTCCCTCACCTGGGTCCCCCATGTGCGCTCCCCCTTGAGCTTAAGCTGAGCAGCAGCCGCCGCCGCTATTGGTAAGAGGCAGCGGGCGGGGATGACTCACCTCTTCCGCGGTCCAGTGTTTGTTCTACTGTCATCACTTCCTGCAATGCCGCCACTGTATTGTAAGTGGACGGCATTGCAGGAAGTGACGACAGTGGAACGCACGCTGGAACGCGGAAGAGTTGAGTCCTCCCCGCCCACTGCCTCTTAGTAATAGCGGCGGCTGCTGCTGCTAAACTTAAGCTAGAGGGATAGCGCAAATGGGGGACCCAGGTAAGGGAGGGGGGTCCCGACCCCCCCCTCCCCGCCACTATGCCCAATACTCCCTTCCTGCCCGATACCCCCTCCAGCTCGGTCGGCAGGTCGCTACTTCTTCTTGCTTGGACCGGCCCTGGGGGCAGTGCGATACTTCTTCTTCTTGCTTGAAGGTTGAGGCACCTAGCCTATTATATAGATAGATAGATAATTGTCAGTCTAATGCCGGGAATACACGGCTAATCGGCCACTGGATCGACCCCAGCTGCGTCCCCGCTCGCGTGGGGATCGATTGCCGCTCGTCCCCTCGTCCCCGCCGGCGCTTCCTAATCAGCGCTCGATTCCCTGCCATTGTCCGCCGGCGGGGTTTGAGTGGGCGGGAGGCGAGCGGCTTGATCGGGCCAGCTGAATATTATCAGCTGGCCGGATCAGCTGGTCAATACACGGTACAGAAACGTACCATGTATCCCCAGCATTAGGGCCTTTTTCCACTACACGCAGATTGGATGCAGAATGGATGCAGAAAAACTGATTCCAATGAATGTCTTTGGGCCTGTTTCCACTAAACGCAGTTTTTCTGATGCAGATTTTCCCATAGGCATTCATTGGAGTCAGTTTTTCTGCATTCATTCTGCATCCAATCTGCATGTAGTGGAAACAGGCCCTAAGTGTTAATGGTACATTACAAAGTTGATGACTTTTAGTCGTCAGTACAGAGTGTCTTCATTCCAAGCTATGTATCCAAGCATGCTTCAGAAAACCACTCTAAAAGCTTTTCCTTTAATGTAGTATTGCAAAAGAGATTAAATGTCCTTCACCTGTTCTGAGATTTTGACAAGGACTCTAATGGCTACTATAGCAGAAGGACATGACATAATTGATAGTGGACATGGTGCATGAACCATTATTATCATATATCATCCAGAAGCTTGTGTCCCTAGTTGTGAGTTTTATGGTGAGAGATCTAAGGGCTCAGATCCAGGAAAAGTAGTACAATTTTGTGTGTAAAGTGATGGTATTCAATTGAGCTAGCCTTCATCACAATCCACTCTGCGCTGTGAGGAATAATGACTCCTGCAGACATTACGATTTATGTATCTCTTACTTGTTCTGTGGCTTTGTTCTGATGCCGATTTTGTGCTATATTTATCTTCAGCACTTTGACCATGGAGAGATGGCTAACATTAGAAACTGTTCCACCTACATTTCCTGCATCTCCAGCCTGTGCTTGCTGTCTGCTCTTTGCATCTCCGGCCACAATGTACTGCAGAATGATACCCACCTCTGCTTTCTGATTTCTCCCACTTATTGTATAGATTTCATATTGTATGGTTTCTGATCTTTTATTATTATTATTTATTTATAGTGCCAACATCTTCCTTAACGATGTACATAGAACAAAACAAACATCGGGGAGCATATACAGAGGAAAAGTTCAAAACTTTGTACAATCAGAACATTCAGCAATACAATTACAATTTAAAATACATACATGTATAGTTGTTTTGTGGTTGAAGATATGACTAGTAATGGTACATGTTTCTCTGGTAAACAACAGAATACGAAACAATAGGAGGATAATAAGAAAAAAAAATTCATTATTTCTCAGTTTTCAGCCATTATAGTTTTAAAATAATACATGGTACTGTAATTAAAACCCACGTATTTTATTTGCCCACTTGTCCCAGTTATAACACCTTTTAAATTATGCCCCCATCATAATGTATGGCGATAATATTTTATTTGGGAATAAAGGTGTATCTTTTATGTTTTGCATACGTTACTAATTACAAGCCCTTAGTTGCAAAAGATAACAGTAATATACCTTCATGACATACGTATTAAAAAAGTTGAGTCCCTAAGTTAACTATTTATGTATTTTGTTTTTAAATGTCACTTTTTTTTAATAAAAGTGTTTTTCATTTTGGTAACTATGGGAGGGGAGGTAAGGGGTTAATTATTGGGGTATTTTATGTATTTGTTACGGCCAGAACCCGAAGTGTGGCCACATCGCGTTCTGGCCAGCCACTTCGGGTTCTGGCCGGCCAATGTGCGAAGTGGCCGCAGCGCAGCGGCCAATGTTAGAAATGTAATGATTACACTAAGCTCAATGTATTTTACGGCCGTCTCGCTGCAGCCAAATGTATTACAACTTGGTTAATTTAATTAAATATAGCCGGCGGCAATGTAATAGATGAAGCCGCCGGCTTTCGCACTGCCTCCTCTCCTCATCCCCCCCGCCTCTCTCCTATCCCTGCCTTCTATACAATACGGAGCAGCCGGGGACATGCGTGTCCCCGAGAGTCGTTTCGTCGCGGCAGGGGAATCCTGCCGATCCTGCAGAGCGGGTGCTGGCAGAAGCAATGTCTGCAGCCTCCCCGCTCTGCTGCCCCTGCTGCGAACGACTCTCGGCTGCTCCGTATAGTATAGGAGGCAGGGAGAGGAGAGAGGCGGGGGGGGGGATCGGGGGGAGGAGGAGAGGAGGCAGTGCGAAAGCCGGCGGCTTCATCTATTACATTGCCGCCGGCTATATTTCATTAAATTAACCAGGTTGTAATACATTTGGCCGCAGCGAGACGGGCGTAAAATACATTGAGCTTGTGTAAACATTTCATTTCTCACATTGGCCGCTGCACTGCGGCCACTTCGCACATTGGCCGGCCAGAACCCAAAGTGGCTGGCCAGAACGCGATGTGGCCACACTTCGGGTTCTGGCCGTAACATATTTTTATTTAATGGGATGTGTGTAGGTGTAATTTTAATGTTTGGCCACTAGATGTCCCTACACTTTATTCCTATTGTATACTGTTTACTGCATACCTGTGTTACAGGAAGTAATGTGTGAATGCTTTACATTCACGTTAGTCAATCTCATTGATGCCAGTAATCATTGGTTACAGACACTTAGATCAGTGAATGGGAACTGTGTAGCGGGATGCACATACTGTATCTACTACGCCCATGGAATGGGAACAGTTGTCCTGCGGGGCGTAGATACACTGTCAGAAGTCGAGAAGTGGTTAAATACCTATGTGTGATTTTAAACTTTACAAACCAGTTTAGGTATGTGTTAAGATCGAATGCAAGCAGTGGTTGCAGTGCAACAAGCGGTGGTGGCATTTACAGTTTTGAGTTCAGCATACAGGGATTTGGATGCTTTTATGGATATGTGACCCTGCAAAAATAAGGATGAAATTGTTTTTTAACCAGTTGCTACTTTTGGACTTACAATTAAGTTTTATGTCGGCGTCTAAAAATTGCATTATAAAAAGTTATGTTTCATACAATATTTAGTTAAACCTATCCTAAAAAATAAAACCCATTGTGTTTTGGTGCATTCTGTGCCAGGTGCAAGTACTGTTTCGTGTAAGGAATAAAGGGTGACAGAAATATTTGCAGGTTCTGTCCTTTAAGATAAACAAATGTGAAATTAGATAATTCTGTGTTCATTTGATCTGGTCTAGCGTCCCTTAGATTACCTTCAAATCAGTTACATATAATTGATGTTAAAGGGAACCTCGACCGGGTCGGGACCACTTGTAGTTAAAACTTTGACGTGCTTGTGGCTGCCCAAGCCTGATGTAGCGTAGTTTTACTGCCACCCGATCCCGTGTATGGGATGCGATCGCTCTAAAGACAGCTGAGTTCTGTAACTTGGTCAGGAGCAGATTTCAATGGCTCCTGACCTGCTGATCACCATGAGCCTATCACAGTGATTGAAAGTGAATAATGAAAAAAAAGGCTCTGGTCTGTAAAGCCCCGTTCACACTGGGGGAGTTTTCATTGCGTTGCGTAACCACACAGTAATGCTCGGCAATGAAAGTCTATTGGGCCTTTCATACCTGACTGGTGCAATGTGATGCACTGGAAGTCACTTTTTTGCTGCACAGCCATCGCTAGGACATCTGCCAATGGGCGACTAGCTTGCGTGGTGGCGTATGGTGGATCAGAAGTCATGTAAGTCTATGGCAATGCTGCTTTTTTTTTAATGATTTTCACAGCAACACGCATGCGTGGAAGCGTATTTTTTTCAATACACTTCTGCACATTCCTTTTTTCGCCCAAAGGAAGTGAATGCAAGAGAGCCTCTTTTCCCGTTGGGCTGTCAGCCAGAAGGGGGATTATCACATATTAATGTGGAAATCCCTAAAGGCTATTTTTAGCGTTGCGATGCGATCTCGCACCTCTACCGCCGGTTTCCAGTGTGAAACTGGCCTAAGGGTTCATATATTTTACCTCTGTGAAACATTGGACAGACTTTATTATTGACAGAAAAAAATGGGATCATCATTTCTTAAGCGCTCAAAGTCCAGTCTCTTAGGAGTACAGTTCCCAAACAGGTGCTTCAAGACAATAGGGGTTAACAATGCTAAACACCGTCCCCCCCCCCCCCCCTCCACCCTTCATCAACAAACTTACCTGGATCCTGCGGCCACCGGACTCGATAGTGATATCCCATCAGAAGGGACAGATGTGTGACAGCCAGGCTTGCTTGGAAGAACACGTGGTGTACCAATACAACTACAGAGGAGGAATACAAGTGCCCAGCTGTTGGTGCCAGTGTGGCTGAGGGGTGGCAAATACCCCTAACGCGATATCGGGCCCGGTGGCCGCAGCATCCGGTGAGTTTGTTGATGAAGGTGGGGACGGTGTTTAGCATTGTTAACCCCTATTGACTTGAAGCACCTGTTTGAGAACTGTACTCCTAAGAGACTGGACTAAGGGCCGGTTCACACGGACGCTTGGCGGCGTCTACCGTCAAGCCTTCGGGACCCATCGGCTAAACTCTCCCATTCAAGTGAATAGGAGCGTTTAGCATTGCGCGGTTACCGTCGATTACCGTCGATTGCATAAACGCGGCGTTCTGATCCCGATTTAACGCATCGTTTCGGCCGTCCCTAGAAGCCGCATGCAACGTCCAGGGACGGCTAGCCGGCGCGGCTTCATGTCCCCCTGCGGGGACGAGAAACGCCGATCGCGACGATCTCTGTACCGCCGCCACCGAACGGGACGTCACAGGACGACGCGACTTCCTGGCCGCCCCAACGCCGCCTGCCGTCCGTGTGAACCGGCCCTAAAGTGCTTACGAACTGTTGATCCCACTTTTTTCTGTTTATAGTATAGCTATTCACAATAGCAGGTAAGCGCTCCATCTTGAGACTTTATTCTGAGGTGTTTTAGTCCAGCCTGGGCACTGAAGGGATTGGTGCCATGTTTTCTTAATGATTGTACATACAACTGTTTGGATATTGGTCAGTGAGTGCTAGTTTACTTTTTTTAATTGCTAGTCTTTATTATTAGGCTAAACAATTTTTTTTTTATTTTTAACATGAAACTGAGGGATATCTAAAAGTCATTTTTAGGAGTAGGAGGATAGATAGATGCAATTGTTTATCTCATCAGTCTATTTTCACTTTAGGTTCTTAGCTTTTAAGTCTGTCATTTCCTGGTTCTGATTTTTCAGTCTTCTTAAATAGTAATGCTTGCAGAGAAGCATGTGATCAGTTTGATTAGCTGATCGCTTAGCAAGGCACTTACGGTAATTCCCTAAGCTCCTTCTGCCTCTAAGGCATGAAAGTATGTCTGAAAACACTACTTCAGAGGTCTCCGATTTAATTTTGCCTTCTAATTCACTTAAATATTTTTTAGGACCATCCCCCACTAATGTTGTCATTGGTGCCTGTGTGTTCCTTAATCGCTTCCCCCCCTGTCTAGGGGAACCAGTTTTATACCACATCTGAGCACCCAATACTCAACATACTGTACAGTCACCTCACTAGATCACACTGACCACCTTATAACGGTATCATCTACCACCAAAACCTGACATTTTCTGAGCTACTATTCCAATTGCAGTGATCAGCCTTCTGAAAGCTAGCACTGCTACCCCAGAACCTGCTTCCCTAATATCACGCAATCATATTTATTAGGGTGTCTCTACCCAGGACTAGCCACACATTTCCCTCTACACCGTCTTTGAATTGTAACCCAACTAGCAACCTCTGTGCGCTACTATGACTGTATTCAGTTATCTCTTTACTGGCCCCAGCTACTGTCTGTTCAATGAAGACCAAGCTCTTCTCCATATTGTCTGTACTGCGCAACTTGGCCAGGTGTCATGTCAGCACGCCCATCAAGTTTGCATGGCCGAGAACCGTGCATGCGCAGAATGTTCATGGTGACAGACATGCCAGCAAGATGGGTGCACGACGGGCCACGCATGCACAGTTGTGCATGACTCCTAGCCAAGTCGTGCAGCTAACAGAGCCATCAGCTGGAGAACGGAGGGAGCACAGAGGACGCCGAAAGACCTCATGGACTACGGGGGGGGGGGGGGGGGGGGACTCTGAAGGAAGCACCAGGTAAGTTCAATATGGAATTCATTAGGTCTGTTCAAGGTCACAATGAACCTGCTAAAAGTAACCATTTACCCTAATCATTCCTCCTTGGTACAAGACCAAAGGGTAAAAGTAAAACAATTTAAAAATTGACAGCATTATTACACACTAATGCAGCACTACCACATTTAAAGCAATACTTAGCAGACACATTGGACAAGTCGTCCAACTGTGCCACAGGTTAGGTTGTCTTGGCTTGGATTCAAACCTGGGAGTATAGCACAACAAGATGAGTGCTTTCCTTTTATCCACAGTGCTGCATTCTCAAGCTGACTTAATGTCTGGGTGACTCGGTGACAGTGTCTGCCCTATACCGTATTGTCAGTTTTGGGCAGAATTGCCTTTTCAGCATCCAGAGCTGCTCAGCCTTCGCACAAAGACAGTACTCTGTGTCTCAATGCCAGGAGGCAGCAGCTCGGCCAGCAAACAAGAATTGGGAGGTTTGACGCAATATGACCTTCCTAATGAGATAAAACAAAGGCCAAGCTTTAATAATAACTGCACAAATAAAGTTAAAATAAGCAAAAGGTCTGTGAATCATTTGACTTGGATTTTTGCATTTTATAGGCTTGTTTCTTGCCTGGGGTTACTTTTATATAGAAGAAATGAACACAGTTTTTATTGGACTCGGTGTGCAGTGTGACGTGTCCTCTGGCAATGGCAGACAATCAGATTGATTCAGCACATTTCTCTGGTGCCATTAATGTTAACTCCTATTTTAAAAGTTTGCTGACTGCACTTTATCTCCACATTCAACAAAGATGCGCGAGCAAAATTTTGCACTCATTTATACCCTCATTATGTGTTTAAATTAATAGGAATATATCTGCATAATTAGCGTGTAAATTAGTGTTCTCTTCACTCTTGAGTGATCCTTTTTTTTGGAAGTGCTATTGTGTGGCTAAAGCTTCTCACATTCTCACTTTCTTTCGCCCTAACGCTTCCTTAATCAATTGTTTGAGTGACCCTTTTGGAAACGAGCTCTGTGTAGACCTGCTGTTTGGCTGCTTCTCTCCAGCATCAACTGTTCTGTGGTGGGGTATGAGGGATGCTGAATAAAAGTGAGACATATGCCATGGAATGATGAACAAAATAGTACAATGCTAGTTGTATGTGACTAAATTAGTGATCTGCTACAGTACGTCATTTAAATAAGGCAGCTGTTCACATGCTAGATTCTCAGCCAAGATGGCCAAGATGGCCCAAATGATCATCTCTAGCAAGGACCATCTTCTGTACTAGACTTGGGGACTAATGGTATCCATGTACACATACTCAGCTAAATTCTGCAGATGTGGCTGGTCAGGGCTGTCTCTAATCTCCCCCCCCCCCCCCCGCCCATCCACAAACGCACACACACCTTTGGTTAGCTGCATCTTGTTTGTGAAAGTATTTTAATCTGTAGTTTTCAGAATTCTTCTCAGGGACTTCTGTCTTTATCAGAAACCTTGTTTGCAGTATGGCTCTTTTCTTGTTGAGCGAAAATGTCTTCACTGTTGAGTGAAGCCTGGCTTCTGTTTTGTTAATTGGGGTTTTACCCGCTTGCTAGTAGAGGTTATAGAGGCGGTTCATCCTCTTTGAGCTGTTCTGCGCTACTAACAGATTGCCCCTGGTTGCTTCT
Organism: Hyperolius riggenbachi; assembly: GCF_040937935.1. Classification (NCBI taxonomy): domain Eukaryota; kingdom Metazoa; phylum Chordata; class Amphibia; order Anura; family Hyperoliidae; genus Hyperolius; species Hyperolius riggenbachi. Next base: position 118,800,902 of record NC_090651.1, on the reverse strand, counting down.
TTTTTTATAAGCTGTGTACACACGGAAGACTGAGGTAGCCAATAACGACCCCTCAGCCAATAATCCAGCGTGTGTACAGCATCCCCCAATAAATGACAGCCGCTTGGCTAGCATTCCACCCAGTGGATCAACTCAGCCAAGCAACGGCCAATTACTTTATCTGTGCCGTTCGCCCTGCCCGTTGTGTCATGTCATGTGTGCACTCTGTCGTCCCTCCATCTTCCTGCATAGCAACAGAATGCATAGTCAGCTGTACAGCGATGTTGCTCGAGGGATCGTGTCCCAATCTCAGATGGGTAACATCAATCAGCCCAAGTGTACAGGCCTTTATAGATTGGGCCACATCAGTCTGCCGCATGGCCTGGCCAAGGCTATTGATAAACTAATCGAGGAGGAGCTGTTAGTCCAGCAAAATAGCTTGAAGAAGACGGACCTCCTGCAGATCCTTTTCAGACAAGCGGTCAAGATGGCAATAAACTGAACAGGAGACACGCTGTAATCAACAATGTTTTTTGCTTTGACCCCAGCGTCTGCATATTACTTAGTTGTGAGGTGGTACACAAGCGTTCCTCTTTTTTTTTTTTTTCTTTTTTTTTTTTTCGTTTTCCAGTTTGAATACACAAGAATAATCATAACTTAGAGAAAGGAGATTACAGAATTTTTGCTGCTTTCTAAGAGCACTCTGCTGTTTTATATTTGACTTGTAAGTGTCAGCTAATTTAACTCCATTAAAAGCTGGGATTTTTATTCCATTAAATAAATCTTAACAAAGGAACTATTCTGAACTCTTGCTAAAAGATATCATCATTTAACGTGTATTTAACTATGCTGGGTGATCGTTTATAGTTTAACTGTACTTTCCATCCATTATTGCAATAGCTATGTTTTACATTCAGAGGTATTTTAAAAATTATAATTAAGACGCCCTCTACCCTATAAAACTCTTTTTAAAGAAATTCTGAGATGCTGTTGAAGCAGCGGCTGCAGAGTAATGCTGGGAACAAACGATGCAATTTCCCATCAACGGGGGATTAGACAGGAAGTTGTAGCGTGTGTACATTTCCAAACTGCTCCCGATCGATAAAGGGATCAATTTTCAGATAACTTCGGAAAATCGATCCCTTTCTCGATCGGAAACAGATCAGACGTGTTAGAAAATAATTGCCTGATTCCCGCCAATCGGGCGGGAAATTGCACTACTCAAAATACGGTACATCCGCTTCCAACCCTTTTATGCTGGGAATATACCATGATAATTTCCGACAGGTCCGATCTGATTTTCGATAATTTTTCTGATCGATTTCTAATAGACGTGAATGGAAATCAATCAGAAAATCGATCAGACAGTAAATCTGCGGAAAAATCTCAATGTGTATTCCCAGTATTACAATTTGTGTCAAGGAAAGGGTGTCAAATTAAATGTTTTAATCAAACAATTAAGAGCACTGATGCCCAATTTTCTGGCGATAGTTATATTCTCAGGGTTCCATAGGACCTTACACTAACCAGTGATACCAGCGGGGAGTAGTTCCACACTTCCTGTGTTTGTAAGTAAATAAAACAAACTGTTTGATCTATTTTAGTGGCCATGATATGTATATTTTTTCAGACTATAATATGCTCCTGACCATAAGACGCACCTAGGTTTAGAGAACAAAAATCTGGGGAAAAATATGTACTAAATCTGGTGCATCCATGGTGAAATGGCATCTTGTGGATTATGCCCCCTTTGTACCTCGTGTCTCCCTGTGTCCGCCTCTGTCCTCTTTGTGTCCTCCTCTATGCCCCTTTGTGTCCCCCTTGTGTCCTCCTGTATGTTCCTTTGTGTCCACCATTTGTCCCCGTGTCCTCCTCTGCACGGGAACAGTACAGGGAGTCCCCGACATTGTGGCGGGTTGGAGATTCGTATTGGCAGGCGTTCACAAGTCTGGATGTCCCTGCATTTGGACTATAATGTGATGTTTTCCCCCCACTTTTGGGGGAGAAATTTGAGTCTTATAGTCCAAAAAATACAGTACATAGACTGTCTGGTATTGTGGACCTTTTGAGGTTTGTGGATGTAATATGCACAGGGATGTGCACTAAGGAATGACTAGCATTATTGGCCCATACACACGTCTGATTTTTGCGAACGACGGGTCGTTTGAACGTGCCGTCGTTCAGTCGTTTGCACGCCAAATCTGGCATGTGTACAGACTATCGTTCGGCTGATAAGACTGGTTTTGAGCGATCCGCCCGGCGTATCGCTCAGGACCATTCTTATCACCCGAACGACAATCTGTGCACACGCCTGATTTGGCGTGCGAACGACTGAACGACGGGACGTTCAAACGACCCGTCGTTCGCAAAAATCAGACGTGTGTATGGGCCTTATGAGTGACAGCCAGGGATCAGAAACACTCAGAACAGCAAGAGAATAGCTAAGATATGTTAATAGCATATCAGTAAGGTGTTGGAATTAGAGAACAGTATCACCTAAGAGACTGTTTATAAAACAAACAAATAGACTGTCCACTTGAATAGTGCCATTGTTTCCACAGCTTAAAGTGAACCGAGCACCTTTTTTATCATTCAGGACATTTTTATAGCACATGAAAAATGCATGCCGACAATCTGTTTCATTATTAAAATAAACTTTCATTTTACCTTGTATTTTACATTCAAAGTAGATTAATTACCATGTTTCAGCAGGGCTGCTCGGCCGTCCCCGGCCGCAGAGCTTTCAGGTCCCTAATTGTTTTATTGTGCTAATTACCAAGAGGTAAACAATGCTATTAGACAACAAAGGGGATTAGTAATTAGGACTGTTTCTTCAAAGACCGAGTTTGTGTCAATGTGTCAAGATAGCATCTCTGACTTCTGTAAATAAGGAATGTGAGAAGGGGAGGGGGGGAACATGGCAGCTTCTATGCCAGGAGAGATTCCATTGAAAGAGAATGTGCTCAGTTCCCTTTAAATGATTGCCACTTATATAAGGGCCATAGCATTCAGATACTCCCATATAGGACTCAACCCTTAACATAATTATATCCAATTTCTCTTTATTCCATCAATGCGGTAATACAAAACACAAAACCATCACAACATTTCTGGCCTGTCTCCCTTTGTCAAGTGCTACGTTGTGCTGAGGAGGGAGCAGAGTCAAGGCGATGCAAGTTATATGTATGCTACACTGCTCTGCATAAAGGGGTGGGAGAGAGTGATGGGTCCCCAATGGTTGTGGGGGGCTATTATTATGCCAATGACAGCATTATATACATAAATAACAATAATATCATTTTATTCTCCTTAACCCTCCTGGCGGTCTATTAAAAACCGCTAGGGGGCAGCGCAGCCGTTTTTTTTTTTTTTTTTTTTTTTTAAATCATGTAGCGAGCCTGGGGCTCGCTACATGATAGCCGCTGTGCAGCGGCATCCCCCTACCCTCTTCAAAGAACGGGATTTCCTGGAGGGCTTCCCCCTTTGCCATGGCGACGGGGCAGGATGACGTTATGGATGTCGTGACGTCTAAGGGAGTCCCGATCCACCCCTCAGCGCTGCCTGGCGCTGATAGGCCAGGCAGTGCAGGGGTCTAGGGGGGGCTCTGCAGCGACGCGGATAGCGGCGAATCGGCGCGGGGCGGCGGCGATCGGTGTGCTTACGCAGCTAGCAAAGTGCTTGCTGCGTGCCGCTTAAAAAAATTGCGCAAATCGGCCCAGCAGGGCCTGATAAAACCTCCTGCGCGGCTTTTACCGCGAGGAAGGATAAAGTAGATTCGAGATGAACTTTTATACATTGCATAATTGTGTTCCTTACATATAGGTTATAGGGCATTCCTCAAGCCAAATACTTTTTTGTTTTAATACTTGAATTCTCTATAAACTAAACAAGCCTCGCCCACAGCTTCTCCAAAACGCCAAGGCACTAAGACCTATGTAGCAAGGGCTTATGGGAGCTCAGTCTGGGCAGGAGGAGGAGGTTACTAGCTAGAGATTTCAGAGGCAGAGGGGAGGGGGGAGTGAATTTTTCACAGGCTAAGTGGTGGAGATGCAGTTGCAGATTACCTGTGTAATGATGACAAATAGAACATGGCCGCTCTCATTGTATCACAGGAATAAATCATCTTAAACTGTTGAAGCTGTATGCAGCCAGATTTGCTGTGTAAACTATCTAAACTTTAGATAAGATATATAGACAAGTTACTTGTTATAGTTAGTTTTTAATCTCGGATCCACTTTAAATCTGGTTTCCTCAAATGTGCTGAGTAACTAGTAAATCAATACTATGAATATCTGTACATGGGTATTAATATAGCTATAAATTATGCCATCACATGCAATCATTATTGTAAGTAGCAAAGATTGTTGATTATATGTCAAGTTGTTGATTGGAGCAGGCTGTTTGGCTAGATCTTTCTAGCCAATTTCTACTACATTTTGTTACATTTTATGTATTAACCCCCCCCCCCCCCCCACACACACACACACACTTCTTATCGGGAAGGAACCAAGCATCTTGTACTTCTGCTTTCTGCTATTTCTGCTATCTGGAGTGATAGTTGTTAGGTCCTGCTTTATGCTTCTAACAGCCTTCTAGTGTGTGCCCAACTTTAGGATTTCAAGAAGAAATAAATCTGCCTGTATTTCACTATAATCCCAGTTCATTCATACTGTGATCCAAAACAAAGCAGCACTTGGGAGGACATTTAAGGGCCACACCTTTTATTCAACACTGCAGAACAGAAGGTCTATTATTGAAAGTCGCACATTGTGTTTTGTTCCTGCAGAGGTCAATTACCATTTTATGCGTTAACATTTTAAAGTTGCTGAATAAAAGTCTGCCCACATGCAAAGCTTGTTTCCACTCTATTGAACTGTTCTGTGAAAGGTGCATACAATGCTTAATTCAGTGCAAGTGAATACCATATGCATTAAAACAGTCAACAGAATATGTAAAGAGCTTACCAATTTTTTTTTCGTTGCTCAAATTCCCCAGCAAAAAACAAACCACAAGTAATTTGAACAATGTTGTTTGCATGCATACACACACACACACGCACGCACTATTCTGTTGTTCGAATACTGCGCGCGCAAGTGGAAGTGACATTTGAAACGACAAATGCATGCATGCTCTGGAACAATATAATTTCATTGACATTGCAAACACCAGCCAACTGCATGATATCTGCCCAATAGTCATCTGAATTGATCCGCCAGTAGGATTGAGCAGAATATGCGATATAGATTGCTTGTTATTGTTGGTTAACCTCGTTTGGCTTCATTTTTTAAACCAACTGTCATCGGACACTGCAATATCTGTCATTCGTTGAATGTATGAACCGACATCTATCCAAAGTATGTACAAGGCTCAAACACTGCAGGGCATGTATTTTTCAGTCTGACAGAGGCGGTGTATGCCTGTGCGATTAACCATTCAATTTGCAACATGTGTTTAGGGACGCGCAGCCTTTTCCCTCCATCTTTTCTTAACTTTGTAACTATGTAACTATCAGGTTAGCTGCTCCCAGCCCCTCCTCCTGAGTTTCCTGTTTGCATAATAAGTAGTAGCAGATTTGCATATGATTTGCATCTGAATGGAATGCAACGTGTGAAGAAAATCTATTTAGGTGCTGCACACTGAGCTGGTGGTCATTTCAGATGCAGCCTTAGTGGTATGCGCTGGGGTTCTAAGGCTCGAACACTGGTCACTATGTCTGGTATTTATACATGACCACTTGGGTCTCTTAGCTTTTAATCCCATTTCAGAACTTATTACACTCTAAGGCCTGGTGCACACCAAAAACCGCTAGCAGATCCGCAAAATGATTGCAGATTTTGAAACGCTTTTTCTTCTTTTTCTGTAGCGTTTCAGCTAGCATTTTGCGGTTTTGTGAGGCGTTTTTGGTGTAGTAGATTTCATATATTGTTACAGTAAAGCTGTTACTGAACAGCTTCTGTAACAAAAACGCCTGCAAAACCGCTCTGAACTGCCGTTTTTCAGAGTGGTTTGCGGTTTTCCTATACTTTACATTGGAGGCAGAAATGCCTCCGCAATCCAAAATCTGCAGCAGCCCGGGAGTATGCGTTTCTGCAAAACGCCTCCCGCTCTGGTGTGCACCAGCCCATTGAGATACATTACCCAAGCGTTTCCACATCCGCAAGCGGATCGCAAAACGCAGCCGAACCGCTCTGGTGTGCACTAGGCCTAAGTGACTGGTTTGGTAGCAATTGCCTGTCCAAGAACTTGCACCTCACTGTGCAATAGTGGTCCAGGAACCAACAGAAGGGGTACTACTTAGTCATGTCAATATTTATTTTAAACTTGAATCAAAGAAATGAGACTTAAATGTAATAACCCATTACATGTAATGTTTTTCTTTTTTAGATCTTGCAATACTTGTCCAAAAACTACTGTACACAAGTCTAGTCTTATAGTGTTTGAAATTACCGGGTAGTTTTTTTTCACTGTGTTTAATGTTGTAGAGGAAAAAAAAATATTTTGAGTTTCGTCTCACAGAACGGAACCTGTTTGTAAGTAGGGGATTGCCTGTAGTTTGTTTGAGTTAAGCTTTAACCAGAAATATACTGACATCTTCTGTTAATGAACGTGTTGTGCTCCTCCTGATGTAAACTGTTCAAATGAGGGGCATATCAGGGGACAACAAAACAGGACCTCCAGAAGATTTGCTTAGTCAGTAATCCTTGGGAGCATTTAGTTATCATAAAAATAATGTATTGTAATGTATAAAACAGCATATCTATATGCCTCATTTACTAATTTATCTCCAGAAACCTCTGAGGATATTAAAGGGATACTGTAGGGGGTCGGGGGAAAATGAGCTGAACTTACCCGGGGCTTCTAATGGTCCCCCGCAGACATCCTGCGTTGGCGCAGCCACTCCCCAATGCTCCGGCCCCGCCTCCGGTTCACTTCTGGAATTTCTGACTTTGAGGTCAGAAAACCACGGCGCCTGCTTTGCCGTGTCCTCGTTCCCGCTGATGTCACCAGGAGTGTACTGCGCAGACACAGACCATACTGGGCCTGCGCTGTGCGCTCTTGATGACATCAGCGGGATCAAGGACACGGCAAGGCAGCCGCAGTGGTTTTCTGACTTTAAAGTCAGAAATTCTAGAAGTGAACCGGAGGCGGGGCCGAAGCATTGGTGAGCGGCTGCGCGGGCACAGGATGTCTGCGGGGGACCATTAGAAGCCCCGGGTAAGTTCAGCTCATTTTCCCCCGACCCCCCTACAGTATCCCTTTAAGTGGAAATATTATAAGTGGAGGAGCAAATGTGGATATTGTCTGAAATGTTGAAATGCAGTAAACAATTGCAGCTTATGTCTGTCATATAGGAACATAGTGGGGGGTTGTTGAAAGGTTATACATTAGCAATTGAGTGATTCCAGATTCTAATGACTTAAAAGGAGACCATTTTTATTAAATCCAGTTTGGGATTTATGGATCACATCAGGGTTCACTCTAGTGAAGATGCTTGGAGAACTCTGGTGATGCATTCTTAAATCAGGACACATGCCTCTTAAGGTGCCCATTAACGGTACAATTTTCACCAAATGCGATCTTTCAATGCAATTTAAATGATCGTAAGTAATCTGAAGGTAATTATCGATTGTGCACATTTACTGCACAATTCTTTCTTCAAATTCGATCATAAATTCCAACTTTCGGATTGATGTGATCCTATTCAGTGATCGATCCTATTCGTTTATTATCGATTGTCTTCGTAAATGATGAAATTTCTATACAATGCGATCGTAAAAATTGCATAGAAAGATCGCATTTGGTGAAAAAATTGTACCGTTAATGGGCACCTTTAGATATTTTTGCTTGGATGAATATATCTGGTGTGCATGTCCATTCTGAATTATTTTTATTTTTTTTTATTTTGTAGGAATGTTCACCCTTTCAGAAGTCGCCTCACTTAACGACATCCAACCCACGTATCGGATTCTGAAGCCATGGTGGGATGTTTTCATGGACTACTTGGCAGTTGTTATGTTGATGGTGGCCATCTTTGCGGGGACCATGCAGCTGACCAAAGATCAAGTTGTTTGCTTACCAAAGTTAGATTCAGCTGTATGTTCAGCATCTCCAGCTAGCAAAACAGTACAAAATAATCAACCAGTTTCAACAAAGTTTGAAGAAGCAACAACCGAACCTGATAAAAGATGGCAAAGTATGCTGCCTGAAACGGAGACACCTCTGGTGGTAAGACAAGCGGACACCTTGGTCCTTCCAACACATTCTCCTGTTGAGAAGGTCAACAAGGAAGCAAGAGATCCAGGAGGGAGAAAAACAAATCTGGATTATCAGCAGTATATATTCATCAACCAAATGTGTTACCATGTGGCTCTCCCATGGTACTCAAAGTATTTTCCCTATCTTGCTCTCATACATACAATTATTCTCATGGTCAGTAGCAACTTTTGGTTTAAATATCCAAAGACCTGCTCAAAAATTGAGCACTTTGTCTCTATACTTGGTAAGTGCTTTGAATCTCCATGGACGACAAAAGCTTTATCTGAGACAGCATGTGAAGAGGAGGAAAATAAGCACAGACTTACTGGTGCCCAGTCCCTCCGTAAGCATCTCTCAAATAGTAGTGAGGAGGGAAGTCCAAGTCCCAGCACCCCAATGATCAGCAAATCTGGGATTAAGTTTTCAGCAGACAGACCAGTAGTAGAGGTCCCGGGGATGACCATTCTGGACAAAAAAGATGGGGAACAAGCTAAAGCGCTTTTTGAAAAGGTTCGCAAATTTCGTATTCATGTAGAAGATAGTGACTTAATTTACAAACTCTATGCTGTTCAGACAGTTATCAAGACAGTGAAATTCATTTTCATTCTTTGTTACACCTTAACATTTGTTACTGCAATAAGCTTTAAACATGTTTGCACGCCCAGTGTTGAGCACCTTACAGGATATAGGGAATTCGAGTGCACACATAACATGGCATTTATGCTGAAGAAGCTTCTTATTAGTTATATTGCTCTCATTTGTGTTTATGGCCTTGTCTGTTTATATACTTTGTTCTGGCTCTTTAGAAGACCCCTCAAAGAATACTCATTTGAAAAGGTGAGAGAGGAAAGCAGCTTTAGTGACATTCCGGATGTCAAAAATGACTTTGCATTTCTTCTACACATGGTTGACCAATATGACCAGCTATATTCCAAGCGATTTGGCGTTTTCTTGTCTGAGGTAAGTGAAAACAAGCTGCGTGAAATTAGTTTAAACCATGAATGGACCTTTGAGAAACTCAAACAGCACATTTCTCGAAATGCTCAAGACAAGCTCGAGCTGCATCTCTTCATGCTTTCTGGAGTTCCAGATGCTGTGTTTGAGCTTACAGATCTTGAAGTTCTTAGACTTGAGCTTATTCCAGAAGCTAAAATTCCTGCTAAAATTTCTCAAATGACTGCTCTGCAAGAGCTTCATCTCTATCACTGTCCAGCCAAGGTTGAACAGACAGCATTTAGCTTTCTGAGAGACAACTTGAAGTGCCTTCATGTAAAATTTACAGATGTGGCTGAAATTCCAGCTTGGGTCTACTTGTTAAAAAATCTCCGGGAGCTATATTTAATGGGCAACTTAAATTCTGAGAACAACAAGATGATTGGTCTGGATTCTCTGAGAGAGCTTAGACATCTAAAGATTCTTTATGTCAAGAGCAACTTGACCAAAATACCCTCTAATATTACAGATGTGGCACCCCATCTAACAAAGCTCATTATTCATAATGACGGCACCAAGCTTGTTGTGCTAAATAGCCTTAAGAAAATGCTGAATGTAGCAGAGCTTGAACTCCATAATTGTGAGTTGGAAAGGATCCCACATGCTATTTTCAGTCTTGGCAATTTACAAGAGCTGGACCTTAAGTTAAATAGTATTCGTACTATAGAAGAAGTCATCAGCTTTCAACATTTAAAAAGGCTGACTTGCTTGAAATTGTGGCACAATAAAATTGTAAGCATTCCCCAATCTATTTCCCAAGTAAAGAATTTGGAATCTCTATATTTATCAAACAACAAATTGGAGTCCCTTCCTGTAGCCCTTTTCCACTTGCAGAAGCTTCGTCACTTGGATGTCGGCCACAACTGTATCACTGTTATTCCTATTGAGATTGGTATGCTCCAGAACCTTCAGCATTTGTATGTTACAGGAAATAAGGTGGACACCTTGCCAAAGACATTGTTCAAATGCAACAAATTAAGAACTTTATGCCTGGGTCAAAATTGTATCACATCCATTCCGGAAAAGATAGGAAATCTATCTCAACTAACTCATCTAGAACTGAAGGGTAATTGCTTAGATCGTTTGCCATTTCAGATTATTCAGTGCCGCCTTCTTAAGAAAAGTGGGTTGGTAATCGAAGATCACCTGTTTGATGCTTTACCATCGGAGGTGAAGGAGGCACTGAACCAAGATGCAAGTGCTCCTTTTGCCAATGGGATGTAAACACATTAAGAGGGCTCTATACAGAACAAACAGGCTTGGGTAGACCTCGATTTATCCCTACAAAAGTATGATTAATGGATATTATAATCTTGCTGAGTATGCCTGCAGCGCTGCACCTATACAAGACACAGTCTTTGTAATATGTGTGTTTGCTAACAATTACCTTTCATTAGGCAAGCAAAGAATTGTTTTAATTATTGCAGGTATTACCACATTTTTCAATGAGTTTATACTGTTTGCAGATATTATCAAAAGGCTGCAAATTAATTGTTTTACCATTTTCTTTGTGATTTGAAGGAATTCCTCTGGATGTTTACAAATCTGTTTTGCTCACATTTGTAGTTCAATTACATAGTAAATTTTTAGTACTCTGTGTTTTTCTTTATTTAAATAAAAGGGTGGTAGAGGAAGGGCTGAGGAACTAGCACTGCGTGTAAGAGGATGGTGAACACATGAGAACAAGCATGACCTGAATCACAGATAAGTCAACCCTCATTTTTTTAAGGATTATTGTCAGGATAGACATCCCTGGCTTATTTGCAAGTACAATCTTAGACAAATTTGTTGTTACCCCTCCACAAAAAAAAGCCCCAAAAGTATCTCTGCAATAACTTTAAATTGACAAAAGTAATTTATTGACTATCGTCTCACATTTTTTGGCTGACCATTACTGATAGTAGCATGCGGAGAAGTTGTGGATGATGGCAGTACACAGTTGAGGTTCCCACAGCTTTTCTACTGTATTGGGCATTTGTAAGCTAGCAGCAGGATTGTAAAGATTGACATTACACAGGATTTCTGTTAGGGCTCATTTCTACTTAGGGCAGTTCTCAGCGTTTGCTGGCTCAAGTGGAAATGGGCCCTAAATATTTTCTGATATCTTTTGGTGCAAAGTGGAAGACCAAGAAGATGACCTGTATGTTGAAGACTTTGATTGTTTGTTTGTAGCCTCCTTAAGAGGCAGACACTGCAAACAGTCTTTCAAGTAGACTTCTGTACCTGCCAGCAAGTACCGTATTTTTCGCCATATAAGACGCACTTTTTCTCCCCTTAAAATGGGGAGAAAAAGTCCCTGCATCTTATATGGCAAAGGCAGGGAATCCCCGACTTCCGAACGCCCGCTGATATAAACCATCGCCACGTCGGGGATTCCCTGCCTGTGTGCGTCCTCCTGTCACCTCCACGTTGTCCCCCACATGTCTGTACTTGGCTGCCCGGCTGCCCCCGCATGCTGTCTAGCCCCCGCTGTGTGCTGCCTTCCACCCCCGTGATGTCTGGCCCCAGCTGTGTGCTGCCTCCCCCTGCGTGATGTCGGCGCTTCTGTGCCCGGCTGCCCCCGCATGCTCTCTGGCCCCCGCTGTGTGCCCGGCTCGTTCTGCCTCCCCCGACGTGATGTCTGCCCCCCCGGGTGTTTAGCGGCAGCTGCTTACCTCCTCTATCATGCCCGCGAGGACTGCAGACCTCCATCTTCTGTGTGCGGCTTCCTCTAGTGCCGGGCTTCTAATGACGCGTCACGATGACGTGTCATTAGAAGCCCGGCACTAGAGGAAGCCACACACAGAAGACGGAGGTCTGTAGTCCTCGCGAGCATGATGGAGGAGGTAAGCAGCTGCCGCTAAACACCGGGGGGGGGGCAGACATCACGTGGGGGGAGGCAGCACACAGCGGGGGTCAGGCAGCACGAGCCGGGCACACAGCGGGGGCCAGAGAGCATGCGGGGGCAGCCGGGCACAGAAGCGCCGACATCACGCAGGGGGAGGCAGCACACAGCTGGGTCCAGACATCACGGAGGTGGAAGGCAGCACACAGCGGGGGCTAGACAGCATGCGGGGGCAGCCGGGCACAGAAGCGCAGACATGCGGGGGACATGGTGGAGGAGACATGGGGAGAAAGGAGGACCTGAGTGGGGACTGGTAGATGAAGGGGGTGGTGGGGCAGACAATAGGTGGCATGGGGCAGACTGGTAGGAGGCATGGGGCAGACTGGGAGGAGGCATGGTGCAGACTGGAGGAGGCATGGGGAAATCTGGAGGAGGCATGGGGTAGACTGGGAGGAGGCATGGGGTAGATTGGGAGGAGGCATGGGGCAGACTGGAGGAGGCATGGGCAGACTGAAGGAGGCGTGGGGCAGACTGCAGGACGCATGGGGCAGACTGGAGGACACCTGAGGTAAACAGGAGGCTACCATTTAAGGGATAACATGTACAAGACACTCCTGGAATATGGACGTACCAGGTTTAGTATTTTTTTTTTTTCTCTGGATTTTGCCCTCTAAACCTAGGTGCGTCTTATATTCCGGAGCGTCTTATATGGCGAAAAATACGGTACTTTGGCCCACTCTTATTAAGCAACCGCTCAAGCTGTAGAACGTTTGATAGATGCCTTCTCCCGATGGCCTGTTTTAGTTCTTTCTATAGATGTTTGGTAGGATTCAAATCAGGGTTTATAAAAGGCCATATCATATTAGTCTAACATGTTCTCAGACATTCTATGCTTTTAGCTGTTACAGGATCCATAACCAGCAACAGAGACATCTTCTGACTTCAGCAAGGATCTTTGCGTTATTTTTTGCCTTGGAAGGATCAGAATTTAATCACTGTCACAGTGCCCATTGATACAAAGTTATGCAATCTCTAAATAAACATGACTATCTGACTTGTGTATCCAACGTTAGTAGGCAAAATGTCAATGACCGTTGAAGGTCCACATCTTTAGTTGAAGACGTATTTACTAGGGCAACATTACTGCTCACGTGATGGAATGATTAGCCTGAGGAATCTGTCCTTGCAGCATGGGGTCTGTTCACTTTATACATGCCTGTGTTGGTGTCTCTTCAAGAGAACATGCTGGATAGAATGGGAGCGTTCACTGATGCGTTGCACTTGCCCACTGTGGGCTTTCTCAGTGCATAGTTTAGGGCAGGGATGCCCAACTTTATTACTTCAGGGCCATATCCATGTCAGTGTTTGGATGGGCAGAGATATAGCAATTGTGTTCTGGTTGATGATCCACACCTTTCCTGATTCAGTCCCATCAATAAAATTGAGCTGTGACAAAAATATATGGGGATCTTGGCCCTTGAGGACTCGAGTTGGGCATCCCTGGTTTAGGGGATAGGAGGATGAACATGCATAAGTAGAGTAGGTGACCAGTGCTTAAAGGGAAGGTTCAAGCAAAATAAAAAAATGAGTTTCACTTACCTGGGGCTTCTACCAGCCCCATGCAGCCATACTGTGCCCTCGTAGTCACTCATTCCCGCTAGTGCAGGAACATTAATGCATACATTTTTACGCATTACTGGTTCAATGCGTACATTTTTACGCATTGAACCAGTAATGCGTAAAAATGTATGTGTTAATGTTCCTGCACCAGCAGGATTGCGTAAAAAATGTACGCAATGCGGCCCGCCGACCTCCGAGGTCGGCAAGCTGCCAGCGGGGGAACGGAGCAGCAGTGAGTGACTACGAGGGCACAGGATGGCTGCATGGGGCTGGTAGAAGCCCCAGGTAAGTGAAACTCATTTTTTTATTTTGCTTGGACATTCCCTTTAACTCTTTCTTCAGTAGATATCAGCATATGCAGCAAATAGGAGGACATAGGGATTTTAGAAGATATTCCATATGGCCACCCATGTAATCATAGTGTCTTCTGGGCCAACTTTCTGCAAAGGCCTGAACGGCATGTGACTTGGATGGTGGAAGGGCTGGAGCAGCGTTGCAGAGCTGGCAGTGCAACAGCTGCTATAGTTATGTGTCCTTGACAGCACGGTCCTCTTGCTCCTGATTAAGTATCCTATGTCTATTTAGGTATTCACCACTCCCCTAATGACTTCAAGGGGAGTGAAAGAGAGCAGACATGGAACACTCAAGAAGGTGGACTGCACCCACAGGCACAGGTAACTATGGCAGCCACTTCCCTGCCAGCTCTGCAAAGAGGAGGAGTACACCACTGGGTGGTGCTAAAGGGTAGCAGAGAGCGAGGAGTGGTGGATCAGAGAGGACATGCCTGCTCCTGCGCTGGGCACTCTCCTCCTTTTCAGCTGTCTTTTGTGCTGCATTCCTCAGTAAGGCTCCACTAAGCAAACCTGCACTTGCTTTAAAGGGAAGGTTCACGCAGATTACAAAATACAAACGGCACTTACCTGGGGCTTCTTCCAGCTCCTGGTAGTTGATCGGTGTCCTCGCCGCAGCTCCTCTCCCTCCCAGCGTCCAGCGGTGAAGAAGCCGGCTTCTGTGCGCTCCACGGGAGGGGGGGGGGGGGTCACGTGGTGTAGAGACATCATTGGGTCTCTACTGCGCAGGCGCAGAACTACTGTGCCTGCGCAGTAGAGACCCGATGACGTCACGTACACCACGTGACCCGCGCCGTGGAACGCACATGACGCCGAGCCGGAAGCCGACCTGGCAAGGTCGGCTTCTTCACCGCTGGACGCCGGGAGGGAGAGGAGCTGCGGCAAGAGCACCGACCAACTACCAGGAGCTGGAAGAAGCCCCAGTTAAGTGCCATTTGTTTTTTATATAATACGCGGATCTTCCCTTTAAATACATTTACCATAATATTGTATTTCAAAATCACAGTTGTGACATCCTTGTTTTTTTTTTTCTTTTGATCCACTGATTTCCACAACACAGTGCACCCTGCTTATGATCAGGACTTGGTCTCCTTCAGTCAGCTTTCAAAGTCCAACTACACTCAAAAATGTGTACACTCAACTACACACAAAAAACAACTAAATTATCAAAGCGACCACTAATTATGAGCAGTTTTGAAACTTTTTTTTTTAATTTAAAAACCCATTGTGCAGCGTGTAAAGGTGTCAGACCTTTCTGGTTAGTCAACTGATGACTTAGAACTGTTCATCACTTGATTCCTGTAAATGTAGCCATACATGTAGCGATTATGAGCAGATTCAACCCAGAGACAAATCTTTCTCTAATCAAATCTGAGATCTGTCAGTTGCCCACACACCGCAGGCTGATTCCCAATAAATTTAATGCTAAAATCGGTCAATGTGCCCGGTGCACTATACATTACCTGTCCCTGTCCGCCGCGTGTCCTTTGCTGGCTTCATCCTTTGTCCATACACACACCCCACATGGTTGCCGGTGCACATGTGGGCACGTGTTTGATGTCACACATGTGCCCAAGTTACTCTGGCAACCATGTGTACTGGCGGACACGGACAGGTAATGTATAGTGCACATTAGGGGGGGACAGTGTCGGGGCTTTCCTCATGTTTGTCGTTCGTCCCGATATCGATCGCCGCGCACCCAGTTGAGCAAGTCGGCCCTACTACTTCCAGCATGTATGACCAATTCATGTGGCCAATTTTGGCGCAAAATTGGTTGCATAGTTGATCAGGCATGCACTTGGCAGCACCGATTCAATTATAATAATCAAATCTGCCAAGTCGCCTGATGTATGGCCACCTTAATTATAAGTCACAACTCCTTATGTAAACATGATTGCTACTGTAATTTTTTGAGTCTGGAAACTGTATTCTGGAAAGGAAGCAATCTATAGTACAGTGGAAAGCACCACAAAACACTATTTTGTACATCACTTTACTTGTATGTATAGTTATCTAATTGCCAATAAGGTTGCCTTCTTCAATTTGGGGTTTAGTTGGCTTGCCCTTAAAGGAGTTATCCGGGCACAATAAAGCAAATAAACGCTACTTACCGGGGGGCTTCCTCCAGCCCCAAGCTCCCAGGACCTCCCTCGCAGCAGCTCTGCCTGCTCTGGCCCACGTGGCGGTGATTGACTGCACCGCTTGCTCGGGCGCAGTACAGAGTGACCTAGAGGTCGCTCTGACGTCATCGCCGGGGACCGGGTGGGAGCTTGGGGCTGGAGGAAGCCCCCAGTAAGTAGCATTTATTTTCTTTATTGTGCCCGGATAACTCCTTTAAGCTACCTACAGACCTTTGAAAATGGTTTTGTGTATGATGATGGTAGGGTAGAACGGCAATACTGGTACCCATTATCAGGGCACAATAGTAGTGCTGGGGCAAGGCATTCTATCCTGTCCTGGCTAGAGGTATTAGCTTGCATGTAAATTGTATGTAACTTGGATTTGGGTCAGTCAAATCAACTTCCTGCTGATTTTGACTGGCCCACTACCGAGTTGAGAACAATCTGCATGCAGGCTGGAATTATTAGCATCTCATTGACCATCTCTAGGTGACACCCTATGGATATTTTTGGGAACCTTTATTTGAAATGTAATTCAGAGTTTGCCCTGAGTAGATGTGGTAATTAAAGCAAGTCAGCTTGTCTGCAGTGATATATAGTATATAATTTGATTATTTACAATGAAGAAACCATTCGATATATTCTGACAAATAAAAAAATACGACTTGGACAAAGCAAGTAAATCAGATGGTCAGATGAGTCAATGTTTAATGTTTTTGGCTGAAAAAGATGCAGAACAGCAGAAGAGATACTACCACACCCAAGATCTCATGGAGATAGATGTGTTCTCGTTTAGGGTTGCTAAAGCAGAGAAAGTTCTGTAGAGTTGAAGCATATTGTATATTAATGGCTACAATTCTGTATACACAATTCCTTGTACAGGTAGTCCTCGGGTTACATACGCCCGCTTTACGAACGGCCCGCCGATAGCTCCGCCCCGTCGATGACGTCACCGCGAGCGCCGGATTTTTGGGATTTACGAGTTATTAAGTACTTTAACATTGCTCTAAAGACGCCATGTGTGTGTGGGGAGGTGAGCAGCTACATACCGCACACCTCCCGTGCCCTGGCGTCACCCTCCGCCTCTGAAAACCACCCCGTATCACTAAACAGATCGGCGTCCTCTGACGCAGGCCAGGAGGTGACCTGACATACTGCGCATGCGCAGCCAGTATAGTATCCGGGTCAGAGGGCGTGGATCTGTTTAGTGATACGGGGTGGTTTTCAGAGGCAGAGGGTGACGCCAGGGCACGGGAGGTGTGCGGTATGTAGCTGCTCACCTCCCCACACACACATGGCGTCTTTAGAGCAATATTAAAGTACTAAATAACTCGTAAATCACAAAAATCCGGCGCTGTCCCGATCTTAAGGACAGATTCAGGTTAAGAACGAGATGACAGTCCCTATCTCGTTCGTTAACCGAGGACTACCTGTACTCTGTATCTGATTAAGGTCAGATTTACCTTCCAGCAAGACAACAAACTTTAAGATGATTACATTGTATCTAGAGAAAATGCAGTCATCTGCAGCTTTGTTTCTTGTGGGATGCTCTGCTCAGTCACCTGACCTGAAGTTCATTTGGTTGCTCAGATAAGAGTTGAGAGAGAGAAAAAGTCTAACCAGCCAAATACATATTTGGGTTGTTTTCGCAAGAATTATAGCAAAGTATTGCAGCCTTATGCAGGAAAAGATGACAGCCTGTATGCAGAGAGAATACAGTTAAGCTCATCACTTTTTTAAATGTGTTCCTGTAACAATTGTGGAACTTTCTCCGTGATCAGCGCACAACGCGTGCGCTGATACGGCGGAAATCCTCCACAAGCGTATAATTGCAGGAACCCAGCTAAAGGTGCTACGCACCCGTAGAGGGAACTTCCTGTCGGCAGATGGCGCTGAGGAGTGCAGAGGAACCAATCCTCTGTACCTCCACAAATGCCAGACAGGAATTGTACGAAGCGCAGAACGCAATTGCAAGGGAAACGATTACGAATGAGAACGAGCAAAGGGACAGGTTGTATGTGTGTGCGCCAATCCAGTCGCCACCCCGCGACAGCGCACACACAACAGCAGATACGAAACAGAAACGCAACCGCAAGAAAGGCGATTGCCAAAAGTGACACAAGGCAGATCAGAACAGAATACGAGGATAGCAAAGGCACAGCAAATCATACAATGAGGAGATATGGAAAATAACAAACGCTAACTGAACGCGAACACCGCACTCATTCGCAACAGTGCATGCGTTCATGCGCAGTCTCCACGTGATAAGCACAATAGAGACAAGCACGCCTAACTAACCATCGACAGACAAACATGTAACAGAGGACGCGAGCGCTTGCTTAACGATTACCTCACCGAGCCTCCAGCAAGCGTTCGTAGCAGACAAGACAGACACACGAAAACAGGGACAAGCGAGAGATAGGATCCACAGCACTAGCGAAAGTGGCTAGCGCGATCCAGGAAGACAGAACAGAAGGATCCACAGTACTAGCGCAGGATGCTAGCGTGATCCAGGTACAGAGTAGCAGAACAGAAGGATCCACAGCACTAGTGAAAGTGGCTAGCGCGGTCCAGGTACAGAGTAGCAGAACAGAAGGATCCACAGCACTAGCGGAAAGTGGCTAGCGCGATCCAAGGAGACAGAACAGAAGGATCCACAGCGCTAGCGCAAGATGCTAGTGCGATCCAAGTGAGACAGATCAGAAGAGATAGCTGGTAGCAACCGCTGCACCAGCTTTACTCCAAGAACAGAGATCAGAACGATTTCGTATCGACCACCGCTGGGACAGGACAATCGCAACAGAACAAACAAAACAGATAAGCAATCCTAACTGCACTAGGGGACCTGCCTAGCGCAGTTTCAGAAATTACTCTAAGCTGATCTTCAAACAGAGAGTAAGGCTGACACTCCTCCAGGAGTGTTTCACAGGAAGGAATCCTTTTGACCAGCCAAGCATTGTGGGAAACACATAGTACTTATAGTACACGCCTCCAATGAATGTGGCCAGGCAATTTGCATGACAACGTATGCAAATTCCTCAGCAAGCACAAGCTGCAAAACTGACAGAAGCTCTCCTTTCCAGAGTCCTGCAGCATGCAAACCTAAACAATGGTCAAAAAGCTGCCTGCCTGCACAGGCAGCTGAGCAGATCATTACAGTACCCCCCCCCCCCCCCCCCCTCCAGGGTCAAATTCCAGACGACCCTCAAAACTGCTATTAGCAAAAGACTCCAACCGAAGACTCATGAGGGTCGGGACAGCCCGACAAGGTCCAATTCCAGAGTCAGTCCACCCGAAACCGACCTCATCGGAAACAGAAGCCACCGAAACATGCCTGTCAGCACTACAAGTCTCAGCGTAACACCCATCAGGACTGTGGATACCAGAGAAGAAGCCATCGACACCCTCCAGACAATACCCACCACCTTCCAAGGAGCGTCCGAAAATACCAAATCTGCCACAAAACCTGTTCGAAGTGTCTCTTTCAAAACAAAAGCCGCTGTTGATCGTATTCAGGGTACCAAGCAAAACTTCTCTCGGAATCTCCCAGAACACCTTGAAGCTCCGCAGAGATTCCAAGAAGCCAGAACGCTCACCAGGCTCACATGGAGAGCTACCAAGCACCCCCATGGAACCTATGACAGTTCCAGATTCAGAATTAGCAGGACACCCATCAAGATCAGGACTTTCAGGGACCACTTCTGGGCATGCAAGCAGGCAGGCTAAATCAGAACATGTCTCCACCGAGGAAGCATCTGAGTACGCTGGTAACCGAGGCACACTTGGGCTTTCTGGGTCACAGAGCACACTGGGGTACACCAGCACAGGAGAAACCTCAGGACATATCGGGGGAACTGCCAACCTCAGAGTCCGGCACGACCAGACCAAAACCAGGACCGGGCAGAAAATCATCACGAGTAGAGGTCACAGGTACTGGTATTTCAAAAGAAGACTCGGTCTCAGGCTTAGAGATCTCAATGACTGTAATGGTATCTGACAGAAATTCATCATTGACTACCCATGACTGAAGCTCCACCAGAGCTGAAAAGGTAGCCAGCAAGGCAGCAATGCCCACGGAAGAGGGCAACACCTCAGAAGGACTTGGGGGGCAGGAGACATCTCCTACAAGTTCTGCACCCTTTGGGAGGAACTCGGAGACCTCCAGAACATCAAACAAGACCTCAGGAACATCATTTTCCAGGTTTTCTAAGAAGGATTCTGAACTATCCATGTTACAGGGCTGAACATTAAATACCTCCTGCAGGCAGGGCAGATGTCCCAGGAATGGTTCCACCATAACCTGAGACTGAACTTCATCATAATTAGCGGGATCTACAAGAATATTTGCTGGAACACACACTGACTCCCTAACTTCATTCTCACTGTACCCAGAATTCTGTGTGGCAGTCAAACTAGCTTGTAACTCCAAAACTGCAGAAAAACAGGTGAGTATAGTGGCAATACCTAGACGAGCCTCTAGGGACACTGCAGGGGATTCTAAGCAAGGCCACATTGACTCATCCAGGGTACAGGGTGCAGAATCAGCACTTCCCTCAGAGCAAGAAAGGGGCTCACAAACGTCAGTGTGAAAGGAAAACATGTTTTCAAGCATGGTACAGGGCAGGTTCAGAGAAAGCGTCTCTGAATAAGGCAAAGAAGGTTCAGCATCAGATTCGCAAAACCGAAGCGCTGTCTCACTCTTAGATTCGGCTAACAATGTCGAATCCGAGGAATCAGAATGCAAAACCTGCGAATCAAAATTCACTTTAGGCTGTGAAACTGACGCTTCCATAGCGCAAACCTCCGCGATCAATCTGCGGAGCAGACTGCAAGGCATCTAGGACCGAAACACTGGAGCAACTGTCATCAGGCAACGGGCCCCTACAGGTGTGAACAGGGTGAGAGAGAGACTCATTTGCAGAAGAAATAGCGACATCAACAAGATAAACTTTATTAGGCATATTAATTTTACTTTTGACGCTGCATAATCGAGAAATTTTCCCCATAGCAGGGTCACAGACGGAAGATCTCAAAGATCTGTTTCTAAATGAAAAAAGATCCCACACATCCTTGAGGAAACCGGCAGACTCATGCCGATCACAATCTGCAGGAACATCCGAGAAACAGGCATCAGATCGCACAGATTCAAACTGCGCACTGTCAGGAGAGAATCCTTCAGGATTCGCACAGGAATCAACCACAGCGTCACACTCATTCATTTCAGATTGCACAAAGTCAAGACTCTCATGCTTTACCCCAGAAAGGCAGGAACAATCATCCGACAACAATGTCTCTTTATTGGAATCAATTGGTTGGTGTGTGTGTGCAACTCATCCAAAATCGTCTGCCACACATAAATCACCAGATCCACATCACCCTCGTCACATTCATCGGACTCAATCAAAAGGTACATAGAATCGAGACAATCATTCAAAACATCCTCGCTTTTTGCGATGTAAAAATCGCAAAAGGCTTTCCAATCAAAATCGAATTCCTCCAGCAAGGCCCCAACATCCCAGGAAGCAAATGGGGGTTCAAACAGGCCAGTATCTAGATAATCTCCATATGGGTGGAGATCAGGAACAAGAACAGAACAAGAACAGATTTTTTAACTGCTGTAATATAGTGTGCGATCCTACCTATAATAGGATCCACATAAGCTTTGGATTGGGGCAAGGAAACCTGAGACTGAGAAGTCTCTCTGAAATCATCACATTCAAGTGCTTTCCCTACTTCAGAGTTTACAGAACTAATTTATTTATTTGTAGTTGCTATGGGCAACGGATTTTTCCGCTGGGAAGTCTTCCTAGATCTTTTACGTTTAGACTTAGCAGCTCTGGATGGCTGCTTTTTGGATGAAAGAGTAGATGGAACAGCTGATTGAGCTGCTGACAACAACTCATTAAGGGGGTATGGTAATTGAGGTAATCTCAGCCAATTGTGAATTAAAAAGGCCAAGAATTCCAGGGGTCTTTGACTCAGGGTGGTATGATCTAACACGGGGGTGCCCAATAGGTCGATCGCGATCTACCGGTAGATCGCGACCGCCTATTTGGTAGATCGCGGCCTCTTGGCCGCGTCCCATCACATTTTGCGGCTGGCAGCTGTCCCATCGAATTCTGCTGCCAGCCGCTGGCCAATAGGAAGCAGGGGAGGAGAGAGGAGGCACGGCTGAAGAGGCCATGACGCGACGTCATGGCTTGAGGCGGCGCCGGGCACGCATGCCCGCCTCATGCAAGCACGCTGCCCGCCTCATGCAAGCACGCTGCCCGCCGGAGCGCTCCGAGTCTAAAGAGGGGAGACCAGACATCGCCGCTGGAGGGAGGTAAGTGTTTGAGCACCCATCCTACCTACGCGAATGGCACCTATCCCCACCTATGCTAATGGCAGCTATCCCCACCTATGCTAATGGAACCTATCCCCACCTATGCTAATGGAACCTATCCCCACCTATGCTAATGGAACCTATCCCCACCTATGCTAATGGAACCTATCCCCACCTATGCTAAAGGGACCCATCCCCACCTATGCTAAAGGGACCCATCCCCACCTATGCTAAAGGGACCCATCCCCACCTATGCTAAAGGGACCCATCCCCACCTATGCTAAAGGGACCCATCCCCACCTACCTATGCTAAAGGGACCCTTCCCCACCTACCTATGCTAAAGGGACCCATCCCCACCTACCTATGCTAAAGGGACCCATCCCCACCTACCTATGCTAAAGGGACCCATCCCCACCTACCTATGCTAAAGGGACCCATTCCCACCTACCTATGCTAAAGGGACCCATCCCCACCTACCTATGCTAAAGGCACCCATCCCCACCTACCTATGCTAGAGGCACATATCCCTACGTACCTATGCTGACACCCATCCCCACCTACCTATGCTAATGGGACCCATCCCCACCTACCTATGCTAATGGGACCCATCCCCACCTACCTATGCTAGAGGCACCTATCCCTACCTACCTATGCTGACACCCATCCCCACCTACCTATGCTAATGGGACCCATCCCCACCTACCTATGCTAATGGGACCCATCCCTACCTACCTATGCTAGAGGCACCTATCCCTACCTACCTATGCTAGAGGCACCCATCCCTACCTATCTATGCTATAGGCACCCATCCCTACCTACCTATGCTATAGGCACCTATCCCTACCTACCTATGCTGACACCCATCCCCACCTACCTATGCTAAAGGGACCCATCCCCACCTACCTATGCTATAGGCACCTATCCCTACCTACCTATGCTGACACCCATCCCCACCTACCTATGCTAATAGGACCCATCCCCACCTACCTATGCTAATGGGACCCATCCCTACCTACCTATGCTAGAGGCACCTATCCCTACCTACCTATGCTAGAGGCACCTATTCCTACCTACCTATACTAGAGGCACTTGTACCTAGTGAAGGGACCTGTACCCAGCTACCTTTGCTGAAGGGACCTATACATAGCTACCTATACTGGAGGCACTTGTACCTGGGGGCTGTTCATGATCGGGGGGGGGGGGGGGTGTCTGCAACACTTTTTAAATGTTGGTAGATCTCCTGGACTTGGCAAATTTTAAAGTAGCTCGCGAGCCAAAAAAGTGTGGGCACCCGTGATCTAACACATCATAAGCCCACATTGACATTTCGCCCCCCAACAGAATGTAGACCATTTGGGGGGCCCAGGTAGACACTGGGGTGCATTGGAATTCAGGGTTCACTAAAAGTTTAGTGCACTCAGACAAAAACTCGTCTGCTGATTCAGGTTCAAGATTTTTAACTCTCTTAAAGGTACAAGAGCCCATATTCGACAAAATCGTACAAATCGGAAATTCCCTCTACACTGGGAATTTTGGTTGGGCTGGTCATACTGTAACGATTGTGGAACTTTCTCCGTGATCAGCGCACAACGCGTGCGCTGATACGGCGGAAATCCTCCACAAGCGTATAATTTCAGGAACCCAGCAAAAGGTGCTACGCACCCGTAGAGGGAAATTCCTGTCGGCAGATGGCGCTGAGGAGTGCAGAGGAACCAATCCTCTGTACCTCCACAAATGCCAGACAGGAATTGTACGAAGCGCAGAACGCAATCGCAAGGGAAGCGATTGCGAATGAGAACGAGCAAAGGGACAGGTTGTATGTGTGTGTGCCAATCCAGTCGCCACCCCGCGACAGCGCACACACAACAGCAGATACGAAACAGAAACGCAACCGCAAGAAATTCGATTGCCAAAAGTGACACAAGGCAGATCAGAACAGAATACGAGGATAGCAAAGGCACAGCAAATCATACAATGAGGAGATACGGAAAATAACAAACGCTAACTGAACGCGAACACCGCACTCATTCGCAACAGTGCACGCGTTCATGCGCGGTCTCCACATGATAAGCACAATAGAGACAAGCACGCCTAACTAACCATCGACAGACAAACATGTAACAGAGGACGCGAGCGCTTGCTTAACGGTTACCTCACCGAGCCTCCAGCAAGCGTTCGTAGCAGACAAGACAGACACACGAAAACAGGGACAAGCGAGAGATAGGATCCACAGCACTAGCGAAAGTGGCTAGCGCAATCCAGGAAGACAGAACAGAAGGATCCACAGTACTAGCGCAGGATGCTAGTGTGATCCAGGTACAGAGTAGCAGAACAGAAGGATCCACAGCACTAGCGCTAGGCGAGTGCGATCCAGGCAGACAGATTAGCAGAACAGAAGGGTCCACAGCACTAGTGAAAGTGGCTAGCGCGATCCAAGGAGACAGAAGGATCCACAGCGCTAGCGCAAGATGCTAGTGCGATCCAAGTGAGACAGATCAGAAGAGATAGCTGGTAGCAACCGCTGCACCAGCTATACTCCAAGAACAGAGATCAGAACGATTTCGTGTCGACCACCGCTGGGACAGGACAATCGCAACAGAACAAACAAAACAGATAAGCAATCCTAACTGCACTAAGGGAACCTGCCTAGCGCAGTTTCAGAAATTACTCATTACTTCAAACAGAGAGTAAGGCTGACACTCCTCCAGGAGTGTTTCACAGGAAGGAATCCTTTTGACCAGCCAAGCATTGTGGGAAACACATAGTACTTATAGTACACGCCTCCAATGAATGTGGCCAGGCAATTTACATGACAACCTATGCAAATTCCTCAGCAAGCACAAGCTGCAAAACTGACAGAAGCTCTCCTTTCCAGAGTCCTGCAGCATGCAAACCTAAACAATGGTCAAAAAGCTGCCTGCCTGCACAGGCAGCTGAGCAGATCATTACAGTTCCATTCTTTAAACAATACATGAGTAATCAGGCAAAACATATCTATTTAATAAGATTCAAATGAAACTATGAGATATCTCAAAATAACAGAGTAATTAAAGAATATATAACAAAATAATTAGGTGTTGTTACAGTGTATTCCCCCCCTTTAGCATCAGTGACCATGTGTAGTCTTTTGTAATAGCTGGGGATATTATTTTCTCAGGTGGTAAAGTGGCCCATTTTTGGGGGCAAAAAAATGTTACTGGGTTAACATACGCGTTGCTATGGTAACATGTGGCTTTTGCTTGTTACTATGGTAATGTGCACATTTATCTGGCAACGCTTTTGGTGCTAAGCGGTGCTCTGCCAGCCATTGGTAAAATTGCCATGCGCCAGTGGCGTACCTAGGGTATTTGGCACCCGGTGCTTTTTATCCACAGTCGCCCCCCCCAACCCCCCCCCCCCCCCGGTAATTGGGGCTACGTTGCGCGAAAAATGGGTGTGATCATAGACCAAAATGTGGGTGTGGTCACGGGGGGAGACAAGTTTACAAGTTTACATGAGCTTAACATTACATTAGGACAGTGGTGGCAAAAAGTGCTGACAGCAATTTAAACTAAATACAAACATTTTAACTCAAACATGAACATTATGGAAAATCCAAGTTGAAAATAAACTGTGAAGATAAACCATTTCATCCATCCTACTCCTGAAAAAAAAATTTTTTTTTTTTTAGAACCCCCGAGAATTAGTTTCTGTTTTAAAAAGCTAAAAAAAAGTAGGTTTAATGCTATTATCTCATATGATGATGATTCAGCTTTTCCCATAGTCTCACAGTTAGCAATCATGAGGCCCCCAACAAGACAAATTCAGCAATCTTGAGGCCCCCAACAAATCATGAGGCCCCCAACAAGACAAATTCAGCAATCTTGAGGCCCCCAACAAATTGATGCCCTAACAAGTCAAATTCAGCAATCATGAGGCCACCAACAAGACAAATTCAGCAATCTTGAGGCCCCCAACAAATCATGAGTCCCCCAACAAGACCAATTCAGCAATCATGAGGCCCCCAGCAAGACAAATTCAGCAATCTTGAGGCCCCCCAACAAATTATGAGGCCCCCAACAAGACAAATTCAGCAATCTTGAGGCCCCCAACAAATCATGAGGCCCCCAGCAAGACAAATTCAGCAATCTTGAGGCCCCCCAACAAGACAAATTCAGCAATCATGAGGCCCCCAGAAAGACAAATTCAGCAATCTTGAGGCCCCCAACAAATCATGAGGCCCCCAGCAAGACAAATTCAGCAATCTTGAGGCCCCCAACAAATCATGAGGCCCCCAACAAGACAAATTCAGCAATCATGAGGCCACCAACAAGACAAATCCAGTAACCATGAGTCCCCAAAAAACACAAATTCAGCAGTCATGAGGCACATAAATAGACAGCATTTCACATAAATATGGTAGACACCTCTCACCTGGCTTCTGAATTCTCCTCTACTGGCTGCTGTGCCTGGCTGGCAATACTATTTTTGTCTGGATTGGGGATGATGTGTGGGCTGAAAGGCCTGGCAGTGATGCTGTGGCTGGGCTGGCTGGCGGTGATGCTGTGGCTGGGCGGCTGGCGGTGATGCTGTGGCTGTGCTTGGCTGGTTGAAGTAAATGCTGGCCTGACTGGTGGTGATGCTGTGGCCTTTTTGCCAGTGATTGTTGGCTGGTGGTTATGTTGGGCTGGATGGCCTAGATAGTTTAGGTAGTGAGAGGTGCCCCCTAGTTTAGGTAGTGCCAGGAGCCCCCCAGTTTAGGTAGTGACAGGAGCCACCCAGTTTAGGTAGTTACAGGAGCCCCCCAGCTCAATTAGTGACTGGAGCCCCCCAGCTCAATTAGTGACTGGAGCCCCCAAGTTCAGTTAGTGACAGGTACCCCCCAGTTTAGGTAGTGACAGGAGCCCCCAGTGTATGAAGTGACAGGAGCCCCCAGTGTATGTAGTGACAGGTGCCCCCCAGTTTAGGTAGTGACAGGAGCCCCCAGTTTAGGTAGTGACATGAGCCCCCCAGTTCAGGTAGTGACTGGCGACCCCCAGTGTGTGTAGTGACATGCCCCCCCAGTTCATGTAGTGACAGGAATCCCCAGTTCAGATAGTGACAGGGACCCCCAGGTTAGATAGTGACAGGGACCCCCAGGTTAGATAGTGACAGCGACCCCCAGGTTAGATAGTGACAGCGACCCCCAGGTTAGATAGTGACCGCGACCCCCAGGTTAGATAGTGACAGCGACCCCCAGGTTAGATAGTGACAGGGACCCCCCAGGTTAGATAGTGACAGGGACCCCCCAGGTTAGATAGTGACAGGGACCCCCCAGGTTAGATAGCGACAGGGACCCTCCAGGTTAGATAGCGACAGGGACCCTCCAGGTTAGATAGCGACAGGGACCCCCCAGGTTAGATAGCGACTGCGACCCCCAGGTTAGATAGCGACAGCGACCCCCAGGTTAGATAGCGACAGCGACCCCCAGGTTAGATAGCGACAGCGACCCCCAGGTTAGATAGCGACAGGGACCCCCCAGGTTAGATAGCGACAGGGACCCCCCCCCAGGTTAGATAGCGACAGGGACCCCCCCCAGGTTAGATAGCGACAGGGACCCCCCCAGGTTAGATAGCGACAGGGACCCCCCCAGGTTAGATAGCGACAGGGACCCCCCCAGGTTAGGTAGCGACAGGGACCCCCCAGGTTAGATAGCGACAGGGACCCCCCAGGTCCTAGCGCCCGCATAGTGGTCGCCAGCTGGTCGGAGGTCTGAAGCTGGGCTGCTCCTGCCTGGCAGCGCCAGCGGGGACGGGGGGGGGAGGTTGTCTGCGGGGATGGCCGCGGCGGGGGGCTGGGGGCAGCAGGCGACGGGTGTAAAACCCCAATTTGCACAACGTGCAGCGGCAACACAGGGCAGCGGCAGGGGTGGCCACACAGGACTCCGGGTGTCACCCCCTACCATGAAGACACCCGGTGCGGGCCGCCCCTGCTGCTTGACGGTAGGTACGCCACTGCCATGCGCATGACAACTTAACCTTGCTATGGTGCACCAGGCCCCTAGTGTTAACCGTACCCCTGCTAAATGCATTCTCAAATCTCCAAGTATCTATATTTTTTTTTTCCTGTTTTTTTATTAAGTTGATCAACTTTCTCCCTCAGGTCCTTTGACAGTTCTTTTACTTTCCCCATTCAGGTGATGATCAAGAATCAGAACTGGCTTTTTATACACAGACTATTGTGTGGACAGTTACCTTTAATATCAAATTAACCTGAATATGTCAATTTGTATGGGTTATGTAAATCTTTGATCAAGACCATTTGGTTCCTTCCACTTGTCATTATCAAGTTAGTTAGGAAAATTCAAACATGTCCGGTCAGGTACACTTTAAAGGGAACCCGAGAGGACAGGGATATGGAGGCTGCCATATTTATTTCTTTAAACAATACCAGTTGCCTGGCAGTCCTGTTAATATTCTGGCATCAGTAGTGTCTGAGTCACAACCCTGAAGCAAGCATGCTGCTAATCTAAACAGACAAATCTGAGCTACTGATCTTCTGCATGCTTGTTCAGGGTCTATGGCAGGGGCGTAGCAATAGGGGTTGCAAAGGTAGCCACTGCATTTGGGCCCTGTGCTCATAATAATCACTTCTATAGATAGTTTGAATAGTGGTAAGCATTAACAAACTGCTCCCCATCCCCTTCTTGCACCACTGACACTGTAGTTGCCATTGGCAGGTTTTGGTGCGCCGTGTCAATTGTTATATATAGAGTGCTTGGGGGCCCCATTGTAAAACTTGCATCGGGCCCTTAGCTACGCCACTGGTCTATGGTGAAAAATATTAGAGGCAGAGGATCAGGGGGACAGCCATGCAACTTGCATGGTTTAAAACGAGATGAATATGGCAGCCTCAATTTCCCTCTCAGCTCAGGTTCCCTTTAAAGGACAACTGTAGCAAGAGGGCTATGGAGGTTGTCTTGATTTCATTTTAAGCAATACCAGTTGCCTGGCAGTCCTGCTGATCCTCTGCCTCATACTTTTAGCCATAGCCCCTGAAGAAGCATGCAGCAGATAAGGTTTCTGACCATTTGATCTGACAAGATTAGCAGCATGCTTGTTCCTGGTGTTATTCAGATGCTACTGCAGCCAAATAGATCAGGAGGGCTGCCAGGCAACGGGCATTGTTTAAACTCAAATCAATATGGCAGCCTCCATATCCCTCTTGCTACAGTTGTCCTTTAAAGGGGTCTTCCAGGGGGTCTGTTGGTGAGGTTAAGGGAATATGGGCAAATTGTCTTGATATTTGGATAATCACAAAATGAGCATAATCAACTTAGAGGCAACATAAACAGTTGGAGTGGAGAGGCCAGGCACCTGATGATGTAGCCCTTTCCACTAAATCTAATGAAAAAAATCTTTATATGCCTTATGTTTCCTGTGAATTATTATAAAAACATACCTGCAGTGAATTGCTTTGCTGATGCCTGTTAGTGGTGGGCTAATGTCTATGTAAGCTGGGTTTGTTCTGCTGGGTATAGTTACCAGGGCTGTTGTAATTCTGTCATCTGAAGTTCCACACAGTCCAGCGTTCCTGGCCTCCCACTGCCACTGAAAGTGATCACATGACGTCAGGTTACCGTGTGTTGCATTGAAGTAGTGGGAGATGATTGACAGGCGGGGTCAGTTACATTAAAAGCATTATCTCAGTATCCAGGCTGATGATTTCCACTTCTCGGGTCCACACACAGAAAGGAGGATTAAGCATGTGTAGCAATATGGTGATCATTACGAAGACATCCTTTGGGACATTTTATTCAGATTTATATTTAAGGAAAGGTTTGCTTTAAAGTGACTGTGAATAGCTTAGATATAGCACTTCTAAAACACAGATGACATTGTGTTAGCTAATTTTTAACTATGTCCCATGGTGCCCCTGCAGAAGCCTGGCAGCAGCATTTCCTTGGTTGTGAGAAGCAGGCACCCTCTCCTCATAGCTATGCTCTGTCCCTGCAGAAGCCTGACAGCAGCATTTCCTTGGTTGTGAGAAGCAGGCACCCTCTCCTCATAGCTATGCTCTGTCTCTGCAGTAGCCTGACAGCAGCATTTCCTCGGTTGTGAGAAACAGACACCATCTCATAGCTATGCTCTGTCCCTGCAGTAGCCTGATGGTAGCATTTCCTCGGTTGTGAGAAGCAGGCACCCTCTCCTCATAGCTATGCTCTGTCTCTGCAGTAGCCTGACAGCAGCATTTCCTCGGTTGTGAGAAACAGACACCATCTCATAGCTATGCTCTGTCTCTGCAGTAGCCTGATGGTAGCATTTCCTCGGTTGTGAGAAGCAGGCACCCTCTCCTCATAGCTATGCTCTGTCTCTGCAGTAGCCTGATGGTAGCATTTCCTCGGTTGTGAGAAGCAGGCACTGTCTCCTCATAGCTATGCTCTGTCTCTGCAGAAGCCTGGCAGCAGCATTTCCTCGGTTGTGAGAAGCAGGCACTGTCTCCTCATAGCTATGCTCTGTCTCTGCAGTAGCCTGACAGCAGCATTTCCTCGGTTGTGAGAAACAGACACCATCTCATAGCTATGCTCTGTCCCTGCAGTAGCCTGACAGCAGCATTTCCTCGGTTGTGAGAAGCAGGCACCCTCTCCTCATAGCTATGCTCTGTCCCTGCAGAAGCCTGGCAGCAGCATTTCCTCGGTTGTGAGAAGCAGGCACCCTCTCCTCATAACTATGCTCTGTCCCTGCAGAAGCCTGGCAGCAGCATTTCCTCGGTTGTGAGAAGCAGGCACCCTCTCCTCATAGCTATGCTCTGTCCCTGCAGAAGCCTGGCAGCAGCATTTCCTCGGTTGTGAGAAGCAGGCACCCTCTCCTCATAGCTATGCTCTGTCCCTGCATAAGCCTGATGGTATCGGTTGTGAGACGCAGGCATCCTCTCCTCATAGCTATGCTCTGTCCCTGC
Organism: Hyperolius riggenbachi; assembly: GCF_040937935.1. NCBI lineage: Eukaryota > Metazoa > Chordata > Amphibia > Anura > Hyperoliidae > Hyperolius > Hyperolius riggenbachi. Next base: position 118,769,518 of record NC_090651.1, on the reverse strand, counting down.
ATAAGCCTGATGGTATCGGTTGTGAGACGCAGGCATCCTCTCCTCATAACTATGCTCTGTCCCTGCAGAAGCCTGGCAGCAGCATTTCCTCGGTTGTGAGAAGCAGGCACCCTCTCCTCATAGCTATGCTCTGTCCCTGCAGAAGCCTGGCAGCAGCATTTCCTCGGTTGTGAGAAGCAGGCACCATCTCATAGCTATGCTCTGCCCCTGCAGAAGCCTAATGGTAGCATTTCCTCGGTTGTGAGAAGCAGGCATCCTCTCCTCATAGCTATGCTCTGTCTCTGCAGTAGCCTGATGGTAGCATTTCCTCGGTTGTGAGAAGCAGGCACCCTCTCCTCATAGCTATGCTCTGTCCCTGCAGAAGCCTGATGGTAGCATTTCCTCGGTTGTGAGAAGCAGGCACCCTCTCCTCATAACTATACTTTGTCCCTGCAGAAGCCTGGCAGCAGCATTTTCTCAGTTGTTGTGAGAAACAGGCACCCTCTCCTCATAGCTATGCTCTGTCCCTGCAGAAGCCTGAAACAATCATTCATGACTACCTCCGGCACAAATCTAATGTGAATACAGCTGTCCCCTGATGTGATCAGTGATCTGTTTTGTTGAATCACTTATGACCAACCCTACTGTCATTAATTTGTTGTTCTTGCAGTGGGTAATCTATCACTTGTCCTCTCCCCTCCCTTCTCCATAGAACAGAACAGGCTGCCTATCACATTGCAGCACAGCACATTTATACCTTGTACCTAAACAGTGCCTGGGACAATCATCAGTTGTTAAGAGCGTGTATGTAGCTTAAAGTACACCTGAATTGGGAAAAACCTATAGTTTGAAGCCCACGGTGGACTAGATTACCTGTTCCAGAGTGTGCTGACGCTGCTTGTTGTCCTCAGGGCCCCTGTGCCCTTATCACTGTAGCCGTCTGGAAGTTCCTTCGAGTGGCGCAGAGCAATTATGAACTGTGTAGATATGAGTTTTGATCTGCACCTGTGCAGTACAAGAAGGCGCTCATGGACGAGTGCTGTGCTCGTGTGGTTCAAAGCTGCCCCTGCACTGCTTGGGGGAACTTCCTGGTTTTGTTATTCCACTGGAAGATCCTGTTGAATACTTTGAGGACCGGGGATGGGGAATGGGGGGGACCACAAGCTCAATGAGCAGCACCAGGACACTCTGGCTTCATTTATCTTTCCAGGGTCTCAGTTCAGGGGTGGTACAAACCTTCAATTATGATTGGCCAATTTTACCACCTCCATATAAAATGAGGGTCAACAGATTTTGAATACTATGAACAGATTGTGCATGTAAACCAGCTACAGGCCCTTTCCTCATTATGACTAACAGTGCCAGATCTAGTTTGCACACAGTCACTTTATATCCTCTAATGAAGAAATCTAACTTTTAGTCATTCCTCCACCCACACGTGACCAGCCTAATGTAACCTAATGCTGTGTGACTGACAACACCTGGCCAGACACCACCACATTACTACGTCAATATTTGGAGTTAATGTGACTCATAGGTCTGTAAAGCAAGAGCAATAAAATAAAGAATAACATTGTACTTTATGGGCTGGAATATTCCCTGCTAATCTTTGACAAATAATCGAGATATATTATTGTTTCAGCCCATGATGTAGCAATAGGGAATTGTGAATGCACCGGGCCCCCTGGACCTGAGGTACCTCCCACCCCCATTGCTGCATTAGCTTATGATCATCTTCATATGTGCTTTAAAGAGTAATTGTCAGCTACAAAATCAAATTCCATTTACCCACTGCTCTGTGTTTAATATGCAGCCTGCAACCTTACCTTGTATTGCAAGCACTCCAATCTATTCAGAAATGTTTCTGCTGTAATAAATCTTATCTCAGTCAGCCTGGCTCTATTTTTGCCATTGCCAATGAGAAGGAAGCTTGTTATCACTGCTCCCATATTTTTTGCTACTTACTGATTGGCTGAGGGCAGTACAGTGAGCTGCTGAAATCTGACCTATGCTGTGCGCACATGTGTTTGCAAAGCAAGCTAGCTATGACAGTGCAGTTTCTAGGAGGAAAAAAGTAAGGTAAAAAGTAACATCAGGATTGGCTTCAGCCAGAGGGAATCAAGATGGAAATTGCCAGGAACAGAATTGTCTTTATTTACTATATAAATGTCACTGAAATCAAAATGTGGACAGTACAATACATTCTGTATGTTATGTAAGTAGTTATCTACTTATATATGCATTTTTTTCCTAGGATAGTCCAGCTGTCCATGCTGCTTGAACTATTTTAGCCCCGCGGACGTCAGACTCACGTCTGCGGCTGCAGCTGCTACAGCCGCAGGGACGCAAGTCTCATGTCTGTGCACTTTGCGGAAGCGCGCGTTCGAGGTGGTCCCAGATACAGGGGGATTGGTGGCAGGGGACAGAAGTCTCCTGAGCCAATCTGTGCTTGTGCAGCAAGAATGATCACTGTTTTTCTTCAAAAACAGTGATCATTTTCAGATGTAGGTGCGATCGTGATGCCGCGTTCCCTCCCTTAACTTCGTTCCCATCCATTCATCTCCCCTCGAGGTCCCCGTGATCGCCGGCATCAATGAGATGCCTGCGTCACTTCTGAAGTAACGGAGCAACGCATTACTTCCCATTTGTGTACTTAATACGCTAATAGAAAATAATGTGCAAGGACAGCTTGTGGCCAAATAGTAAAATTACACCTACGTACATTAGGGACTACATTTTTTTAATATATATGTCAGGAGGGTATATTACAGTTAAAGTATGTGCTTGCAATCAGTGATGGATGTAAGAATGAAAAATGCACCTTTATTTCCATATAAAATAGTGTCACAATGTACTAGGGATATCATTCAAACGCAATAACTGGGACAAATGGGCAAATAAAACGTGTGACTTATCCACAGTAGAACATTTTACTTTAAAAAAATGCATTTTTTTTCTTATTTTTCCTATTAAAATGCATTTAGCATACAATAATTATTAGCAAAAAGTACCACCCAAAGAAAGCTTAATTGGTGGCAAAAAAAACCCAAGGTATAGATCATTTTGTTGTGATAAGTAGTGATAACGTTATTGGGGAATGAAAGGCAGAAGCGCTGAAATGTGAAAATTCCTCTTGTCCGTAAGGTGAAAACAACCCATGGGCTGAAGTGGTTAAAGGGAACCTGAGGTGAGAGGTATATGAAGGTTGCCAGATGTATTTCTTTGTAAACTATACCAGTTGCCTGGCAGCCCTGTTAATCTGCAGGCATAAGTAGTGTCTTATGGAGTCAAAACCCTGGAACAGGCATATGGATAATCCAGTAATCCAAATTCAACTGAGTCAAAAGTACGTGATCTGCTTCAGGGTCAATGGCTAAAAGTATTAGACAGGACCAGGCAGCTGGTATTGTTTAAAAGTAAATTAATATGGCAGCCTCCATATCCCTCTCACCTCGGGTTCCTTTCAAAAGATAACTGAAGCAAGAGCGATATGGAGGCTGCCATATTTATTTCCTTTTAAGCAATACTAGTTGGCTATCCTGCTGGTCCTTTAAGGCCCCGTTCACACTTGCGTTTTGGCATGCAAACGGACCGGATCGGATCAGGACCTGATCCGGATTGGAACCGTACGGTTCAGATCCGGATCCGGTCCGTTTGCATCAGGCATGCATCAGGCTGCCATCCGGATCCGTGTGGTAAAAACAGAGAAATATAAATAAAAAATTGTTGGGGTCAGCAGAAGGTGCACCTGGTGCACCTGTAGAATCAGCTCCTCCGCTGTTGGCCTCACCTCCACCTCCGACGAACTGCCAAACAGCTCCAGCACGTAAGCAGAGGCGTAGCTAGGGTTTTCAGCGCCCGGGGACAAAGACTATTAATGCGCCCCCTAAGTTGAAGGGTCGTGGCCAAATGTGGGCGTGGTTATGGGTGCTCCACATTTGGTCACGCCCCTTCAAATGTACATGGAGGTTAGCAGGCTCACGCTCACCCACCCTCCCTCAGTATGTACCTTCCAGCATGTTCCAAGACAAATTCAGCAATCATGAGCCCCCCCATCAAGACCAATTCCGCAATCATGAGCAAACATGAGGCCCCCAACATGACCAACTCAGCAATCATGAGGCCCCCAACAAGACAAATTTAGCAATCCTGAGGCCCCCAACAAGACAAATTCAGCAATCATGAGGCCCCTAACAAGACAAATTCAGCAATCATGAGGCCCCTAACAAGACAAATTCAGCAATCATGAGGCCCCTAACAAGACAAATTCAGCAATCGTGAGGCCCCTAACAAGACAAATTCAGCGATCTTGAGGCCCCCAACAAATCATGAGGCCCCCAACAAGACAAATTCAGTAACCATGAGGCCCCCAACAAGACAAATTCAGCAGTCATGAGGCACATAAATAGACAGCATTTCACATAAATAGGCAGAATGCCCCCTTAATATGGTAGACACCTCTCACCTGGCAGCAGTTCCCCAAAATACACTCAATCTGACAGCATTGCTTCCCCAAAAATAGGTAGCCCCAGGTCTATAGGTATCCCCAGAATAGGTGGCCAGCAGTATAGATGTCCCCAGAACAGTTAGCCAGGTGTAGAGATGTCCACAGAACAGGTAGCCAGGGGTAAATGTGCCCAGTATATGTAGGCAGGGGTATGTGTCCCCAGTATATTTAGCCAGAGGTATATGTGCCCAGTATATGTAGCCAGGGGTATATGTGCCCAGTATATATAGTCAGGGGTATATGTGCCCAGTATATATAGCCAGGGGTATATGTGCCCAATATATGTAGCCAGGGGTATATGTGCCCAGTATATGTAGTCAGGGTTATATGTGCCCATAATATGTGCCCAATATATATAGTCAGGGGTATATGTGCCCAGCATATGTAGCCAGGGGTATATATGCCCAGTATATGTAGCCAGGGGTATATGTGCCCAGTATATGTAGCCAGGGGTATATATGCCCATTATATGTAGCCAGGGGTATATGTACCCAGTATATGTAGTTAGGGGTATATGTGCCCAGTATATGTAGGCAGGGGTATATGTGCCCAGTATATGTAGGCAGGGGTATATGTGCCCAGAGTAGGTAGCCAGGGGTATATGTGCCCAGAGTAGGTAGCCAGGAGTATATGCCCAGTATATGTAGTTAGGGGTATATGTGCCCAGAGTAGGTAGCCAGGGGTATATGTGCCCAGAGTAGGTAGCCAGGGGTATATGCCCAGTATATGTAGTTAGGGGTATATGTGCCCAATATATGTAGGCAGGGGTATATGTGCCCAGAGTAGGTAGCCAGGGGTGTATGCCCAGTATATGTAGTTAGGGGTATATTGCCCTATATATGTAGGCAGGGGTATATGTGCCCAGAGTAGGTAGCCAGGTCAGGTGTCCCCCTCCCCAGCAGGAGGGGAGCAGCGCAGAGAAGAGGAAGAGCTGCTCTCCCTCCCTCGCTGTCCCCTCCAATGTCCGGGTGGCTGGCAGCGGCGGGCGGAACTTACCTCCATCTCGTCGCAGTACCGGATGGATCTGCCACTACTCTGGTCTGGTCCAGACCAGAGCAGCGGCTGCGCACCCAAACTTCCGGCCGGCGCTGGAGCGAGACGGAGGTGAGTTCCGCCCGCCGCTGCCAGCCACCCGGACATTGGAGGGGACAGCGAGGGAGGGAGAGCACCTAAGGTGAGGGAAGGAGGGGGGGAGATGACCCCCCTTCCCCACCGTCCGCACAGCTCTCCCTCTTCTCTGCGCTGCTCCCCTCACCCCCCGCGCAAAAAAAAAAAAACCAAGCTCAGCTGGGCGCCCTTGGGGACCAGGCGCCCCGGGGCACTTGTCCTACCCCGATCCCCCCTAGCTCCGCGCCTGCACGTAAGGTCACTGCTGCTCCACTGCTGCCCATGTGTCCCCATCCGAAATGGCCGCTAGAATACGCATAGGAAGTGGGGTAGAATGTCAGGTGTTTGTATCCTGTGTGTTCTGTGCTTTCCGTTCCCCATAGGCTTCTATTTCCGCATGGCGCAGTCAGGCTCCCGTCCGGATGCGTGGGCCGGATGATCCGGACCCGAAAAATAGCGCATGTTGGAAAAGTGTCCGGATCCGATCCACCTCCGTTCTGTACGGAGCGTACGCGTGTGAACGTCCGCATAGACTTTGCATTGCTATGCGGAACGTACGTTCCGTTTGTACAGTGTCCGGATCCGGACAGGGAACGCTAATGTCAACCGGGCCTTAATACATTTAGCCATAGACCCTGAATAAGAATGCAGCAGATCAGGTGTTTCTAACATTACTGCCAGATCTGACAGATTAGCTGCATGCTTGTTTCTGGTGTTATTCAGACACTTCTGCAGCCAATTAGATCAGCAGGGCTGCCAAGTAACTGGTGTTGTTTAAGAGGAAATAAATATGGCAGCCTCCATATCCCTCTCACTACAGTTGTCACTCAAATAGTGGTGATCATTTACAAAGTATTTATTTTTCTCTGCTAATACCTCTCAAGCACAGTGGCCATCCTTGGAAAGATTGTTGGTCTGTATAATGCAATTATTATTCTGTACATTCAGTGCTGGAGGGTTCTAGTGTTAAATCTGCACCAAGTGCCATGGCTCAGTAGCCAAGCCACAGGTTTTAGAGATATTTGGTGCTGAGACAGTTGTCTGAGATGCCAGCTTTCTTTTAAAGCAGCCTATACACCTCTCAGTCTACCACCACATTGACTATCGCACAGACCTCTCTCTGACCTATACTTTACATTGAGGCAGAATTGCCTCAAAATTACACTTACCGTATTTTTCGGAATATAAGACGCTCCGGCATATAAGACGCACCTAGATTTAGAGGGCAAAAATCAGGAAAAAATAAATAAACTAAACCTAGGTGCGTCTATGGTGCAGGGGCTTCTTATGGACCTCTAACTCCCCCAAAACTATCTTTATCGAAGCTACACTGCCCATCTATACTAACACCTGCTACACTACACTTCCCTTACCCCTGCTGCCCCCACCAACTACACATTACTTCACTAGCCCCTACTACAACTACACTACACTACAGTATACTACACTTCTCTCACTAACACCTGCAGCCAACCCAAACTACACTACACTTCACTAACTAACCCCTCCAGCCAACCCAAACTACACTACACTTCACTAAGTAACCCCTCCAGCCAACCTAAACTACACTACACTTCACTAAGTAACCCCTCCAGCCAACCCAAACTACACTACACTACACCCCTGCTGCATCTCACCTGATCCTGTCGCCGCGATCCTCCCCTCCTCCATCTGCCTGCCATCACCCGAGAGTCGCAGCAGCCGTCATCTGAGGGTCCCATTAGGTGTCATCAGAGGGTCCCATCTAGTATCCCTGCTCTTTAAGTGTCCAGGTTGCCGGCTCCTCTTCGCTGCAGTCATGCTTGTATGCAGCCTTGTGGTGATCACGCGGTGATTACGCGCTGCCGGGGCCGACTTCCTCCATAGTTACGGCATCCTCTTCTTAGTTACAGTGCCCCCTTCTGCGTGACGAGCGGCGCACGTGCGCCTGACGTCATGCGTGACCCCGGCGCACATGCGCCGCTCGTCACACAGAAGAGGGCACTGTATCTAAGAAGAGGACGCCGTAACTATGGAGGAAGGTGGCCCCGGCAGCGCGTAATCACCGCGAGCCTGCATACAAGCATGACTGCAGTGAAGAGGAGCCGGCGACTTGCACACTTAAAGAGCGGGGATACTGGATGGGATTGCTGGGCCCATTGATGACGGCGGCTGCGACATTGGATGACGGCGGACAGACGAAGGAGGCGAGGATCGCGGCGGCAGGATCCGGTAAGTATGTTATGGGGCGAAAATACCGTACCTTTGGAATATAAGACGCACCCACTTTTCCCCCCCAGTTTTAGGGAAGAAAAAGTGCGTCTTATATTCTGAAAAATACGGTACATTCAGGGGGAGACCGGCCGGGGAGTGACATAAGTAAAATTGGCAGGCTGGTTTTACTTTGTGACACTAGGCTGCGCAGCCCCATTCTACATATAATGGCAACTGGGGCTGAAGCAGTGTTTTGCATTGAGGAGAACTCCACAGGACATGAGATGCGAGTAAAAAATATCCCTAAGGGAAGATCCTTGCACATAGAAAAAAAAACTGCACTCACCTGGGGCTTCTTCCAGCTCCTGGCAGTCGATTGGTGCCCTCGTAGCAGCTCCTCTCCCTCCCGGCATTCAGCGGTGAAGAAGCTGACCTCGCCAGGTGGCTTCCGGGTTGGCGTCATGTGCGTTCCACGGCGTGTGTCACGTGGTGTACGTGACGTCATCGGGTCTCTACTGTGCAGGCGCAGTAGTTCTGCGCCTGCGCAGTAGAGACCCGATGACGTCCCTACACTACGTGACCCCCCGCCGTGGAGCGCTCAGAAGTAGAGATGGGAAGTTCGGATCTTTTCAATGATTCGGATGATTCGAAATGACTAGCAGGACAGGACTTTTTCTGCAGTGGACAGACAGAGAAGGGGAGGGGGGGGGGGGTGGATGGACAGAGAAGGGGTGAGTGAGTACGCGGACTAACGACAGCAACAAGATAAGTAATGCACTGGGCTTCCGGCGGGGGGAGGCGCAACAGCGACAGCTTCCGCAGCATCAGTTGCCAGGTCCCTCCGCCGTGTGTATGCGGAGGGACCTGGCGACGAGCTGTCGCCGGCCTGTCGCGCACACGCTCACGTGTGCTGGCGACAGGCCAAAAAGTTGCCCGTGAGTATGGGCCATAAGACACACAGACAAACAACATTTATATCGCACTTTTCTCCTGGCGGAGTCAAAGTGCCAGAGCTGCAGCCACTAGGACGCGCTCTATAGGCAGTAGCAGTGTTAGGGAGACTTGCCTAAGGTCTCCTACTGAATAGGTGCTGGCTTACTGAACAGGCAGAGCTGAGATTCAAACCCTGGTCTCCTGCGTCAGAGGCAGAGCCCTTAACCATTAAACTATCCAGCCAGCCTGTGTTCCACGCTGTCTGCAGAGTTACTGAGCTGTGCTTCTCAGCCAAAAGTTTCCCATTTGTTCACAACTACAACAGACAGCCTATATTCAGCAGCACATTGCAGCCAGTAGTGTGCTCCACACATATCTGGCAGTGGCACCCATGTCCCCTCTCCCAACTACCTGTCCCTGCAAGGATGGCTGGCTCCCCTCCAACTGAGCGAACCATCTCCGCTCTGCTTCCAAGACCCCGCTGAGAGAGGGGGGCGTGTCGCTCCTGGCTCCACCCCTTTTGATCCGAACCTGTTCATTTTGATGATCCGGATGATTCGACTCACAAAAGAGATTCGGATCAAAGACCTGAATCGTTCATGATCCGGACAACACTACTCAGAAGCAGAGCAGGGACAAGGTCCTCCAGCACCCAAGGCTGAGACACCAAAATGCGCCCCTCCATCCCTCCCACCTCAGCGGTCACACACGGATTGCTATTAGACTAAGAGGGCCACAGGGCCCACAACCTTCCAACACCTTAATATCTAGTTATCTGGCTTGCAGTCACTGCTATGTATCCCCTTTTCTTATTTCTTTCTGCTTCATACACAATTAGGAATGACAGCTGAATGAATTGTGCGCCCCCTACTACACTGCGCCCTGAGGCTGGAGCCTCTCCAGCTTATGCCTCGGCCCGGCCCTGCTCAGAAGCCAACCTGGCGAGGTCGGCTTCTTCACCGCTGGATGCCGGGAGGGAGAGGAGCTGCTACGAGGGCACCGATGGACTGCCAGGAGCTGGAAGAAGCCCCAGGTGAGTGCTTTTTTTTTTTTTTTTTTTTAATGTGCAGCGTGAACCTTCCCTTTAAAGAGAAACTCCAACCAAGAATTTTATCCCAATCAGTAGCTGATACCCCCTCTTACATGAGCAATATATTGCTTTTCACAAACAGACCATCAGGGGGCGCTGTATGACTGATTTTGTGCTGAAACCCCTCCCACAAGAAGCTCTGAGGACCGCGGTACTTTTGGCAGTTTGTTACAATTTAACAAGGTTCACAGACAGGAATTAGCTGTTTACAGCTGTCTCTAACAGCCAAAACAGCTAGGAGCAGCTACATAACCTGCCCACAGTAAAAATGTCACCATGTAATAAATGTCAGAATGTAAATCGGGAAAAGGAAAGATTTTACAATGAGCAAACACTGACTAAATCATTTATACATAATTATTGTAAAAATTAAGCACTTTTTTTACTGCATTATTTTCACTGGAGTTCCTCTTTAAGTACAGTGTAAACCACTTGAGAACACAAGTTCATGGAAACCTAAGCTGGATTTTGACATTGGGATAGATTCACTAACCTAAAAACCACTTCCGAGTGTTATGCATGGCTGTGCTGCTGCGTAGCGTGCCTCCCTGAGTTACGTGCACTTGTTTACATAGTAACGCGTGCTCTTTTAACTACTGGGTGCTGTGAAGTACTGTGACCGCTACTATGTGAATTTTAACATAGTAGCGGCCGCGCTAGTGAGGTATAGCGATCGCGATACTTCACAGCACCCGGTAGTTAACGTATCGCATGTTACTATGTAAACAAGTGTACGTAACTAAGGAAGGCGCGCTACGCCGCACGACCTCGCGTAGGGTGCATATCACTTGAAAGTGTTTTTTAACTAACGCTGCTGTAGCAGTGCAGGTTAGTGAATCTACCTCAATGTTTGCTATTAAGTGGCAAAGGTTTTCAGCCCTTGATTGGGTAATATCAAGACATAGTGATGTTGCAGAGGTTGTGCCAATGCAGTAACTTGCATACACTCCCTTAAGATTCAAACCCAAAACAAAACAAGTCCGGGTCTGCTGTTCTCCATAGTTAATCCCAGGATCCCACACATAGGATTAAACTGTGGGCAAAATAGTCAATTCTGTGTAAATGATGATTAGCTGTGCCTGTGCTTCCATAGTTTATGAAAGCTGAGACTGCCTGAGATAATGCCTTGTCACTTTGGCCTCCAGATTACTAAACTTGGAATTACAGAGTAGATGAATCCAGCAACAGCTCTTCTCCACTTCAGGTTACGGCTGTTATCTACCCATTAAGACCTCCTTGTATGACATCATTTACCAGTCAGAATTATGGCAATGACGCATAACAGCTTTGTTTTCCAAGGCAGTCTTGTGTATTGAATGTAAAGGAACAGTGGCTTCTGTTGTAACTTCATGGAGCGGCTGGCTGCAAGATCAGAGGCTTGCCTGCAGTGTGCTGCATTATGCTGCTATGCAGTGTCTGCATCTCTAGACTGAGAGGTCTGCCAGAAATACATCCAGCTTTAGATTTTTCTGCATTGATATTCAACTCACATTCTGTCACGGTGTACTGCATATGCCTTGCATTTTTTTTTTAAATTGTAATAGAAAACACTTATTACTTAACCACCCTGGCGTTCTGATTAAATCGCCAGGGTGGCTGCGGGAGGGTTTTTTTTAAATAAAAAAAAAACTATTTCATGCAGCCAACTGAAAGTTGGCTGCATGAAAGCCCACTAGAGGGCGCTCCGGAGGCGATCTTCCGATCGCCTCCGGCGCCCAGAATAAACAAGGAAGGCCGCAATGAGCGGCCTTCCTTGTTTTGCTTATATCGTCGCCATAGCGACGAGCGGAGTGACGTCATCGACGTCAGCCGACGTCCTGACGTCAGCCGCCTCCGATCCAGCCCTTAGCGCTGGCCGGAACTTTTTGTTCCGGCTACGCTGGGCTCAGGCGGCTGGGGGGACCCTCTTTCGCCGCTGCTCGCGGCGAATCGCCGCAGAGCGGCGGCGATCAGGCAGCACACGCGGCTGGCAAAGTGCCGGCTGCGTGTGCTGCTTTTTATTTGATGAAAATCGGCCCAGCAGGGCCTGAGCGGCGACCTCCGGCGGTGTTGGACGAGCTCAGCTCGTCCAGACCGCTCAGGTGGTTAAAACCCTGTGTAGGTTCCACATTTTAGACTGTAGTGAGAGGGATATGGAGGCTGCAAAATGTATTTCCTTTTAAACAATACCAGTTGCCTGGCAGCCCTGCTGATCTATTTGGCTGCAGTGGTCCCTGAATCACACACCTGATTACAGGCATGGGTTTTCACCACAAAATCGTCCATACAGCGCCCCCTGATGATCCATTTGAGAAAAGGAATAGATTTCTCATGTAAAAGGGGGTATCAGCTACTGATTGGGATGAAGTTCAATTCTTGGTTACGGTTTCTCTTTAAGGAAATGTAGATACTAATCCTGTACGAACACTTTCATTCTAGCGCAGGAGACTACAGTGAGTAACTTCAGCGTCGTCAGAAGACGGAGCTGAAGTTACTTATAAAACACAATAGTTCGGCCTCCAGCAATTGCTGGAAGCCGAATTATTTCATTCCCCAACATCCATGGCGGCCTGGAGGGGGCATAGTATTTAACATCGATGGGAATTTGTGCAGGAGCAGCATCAGTCATATACCGGCTGTATCCTGCACCCAAGTCTCCTGCGCCGATTGCTCTCGTGTGCATCCTGTGTACACATACACTGTCTTAATGAGAATGGATGGGGGAGGGTTCATGGGGGTTAAATAGTTACCTGCTCTGGCATCCTCCCTTCAGGGAGGTGATCGCTCTACCTCCCGCAGAGAATGGGCTCTGGCAACTTTTTTGTTTTTTGTTTGTTTAGTGTTTAAAAATTGGCGTTGAGGATCTGGCCACACCATATCTGTTGCCGTGGCAATCCCCAGTTCAGTAGCTGCTACCCAGTTGTGCAGGCTGCAGCAACACAGCCAGTTGTTTCCAAAGAGCTTTTGCAGTCTTTGGTAACATGGTCATGACCGCACTGCAGAGAAGGGGGGCATAGCATTATCTGTGATCCAAAGACATCGGGACAGGTGAGTATTTTACCCTGTGAGACCCCCCCCCCCCCCCCCCCCACACACACACACGTACTTTGTAACATTCTGAACTCACAGAGTCCTCAAAATGGAAGATTTTAGTTTCCAAATAAGACTGCAGTATCTTTTGTACTTGGTTAGTTCACTACTTTGTAGTTCCCTGCTTAGAATTGCTACCTACTCTACCTGTGCACGTCAGTTTCAAGCTGAGGCAATTCTGGTCCTTTACTGTTAAATAAAGGGTCAGGGAACACATGCATACTCATAGGGCCTGATTCACAAAGCGGTGCTAACAGTTAGCACCCTGGTGAAAAGCCCTTTATCACGCCTAAACTCTGTTTAGGCATGATAAATTTAGGTGTGATAAGTTTAGGTGTGATAAGTTTAGGCATGATAAGTTTAGGCATGATAAGTTTAGGTGTGATAAGTTTTTAGGCGTGATAAGTTTAAGCACCAACTGGGTTAGCACCGCAGTGCAGAGCTGATCAAAAGTTTTGCGCTAGCAAAGTCTGGTGCACTTTGCATACAGTTTAATGGCGCTGCTTTGCGTGCGGGACTTTGCATGCGATCTAAACTTATCTAAACTTATCATGCCTAAACTTATCATGCCTAAACTAAATTTAGGCATGAAAAAATGGTTATCACGCCTAAAGTCTCTAACTGGGTTAGCACCGCTTTGTGAATCGAGCCCATAAGTCTTTCTGCAGAGAGTGGCAGCTTGTACCACTCACACCATTAAATAAATGAGCTGTGCAAGCAATCAAAAATATACTCTGACAGATGAAAATGTTTTGCTTTACTTGTTCCAAATCGATTGTTTTGTATTGCAATATATGCAGTACAAAATAGTAGCAGATTCAGATGATTCCAATAGAATCTGCAAACAAATCTTAGTGTAATCACACTGCACTTTCTGGTAAGATTCATATTTAAACTTGTGGTTTAAACGATTGGTTAGAATTGGTTTACACTAAATGTTCATTATGAAACTGACTGATATATGGCCAACTTTGCACACAAAAACTGATACATGGTGCAGTAAAACATCAAAGCCAACATTACTTACCCATACAGTATTCCCTTATACCTCCTTTACAGGCAACCAGTGTGATAAAGGGAGGATGGCATTGGCAATTTAAGGGTTTGGGAGACAGCTGGCTGTGCAGGCATATGAGAATTGTGTATCTGGTGAGCAATAGGTGGTGGGAAAATTGTGGGCTAGGAGAGTGTAGATAATTGGAGATCATGGTTTAAAGAACAACTGAAGAGAGAGGTATATGGAGGCTGCCACATTTATTTCCTTTTAAACAATACCAGTTGTCTGGCAGCCCTGCTGATCTATTTTGCTGCGGTAGTGTCCGAATCACACCAGAAACCAGCATGCAGCTAATCTTGTCAGATCTGTCAATAATGTCAGAAACACCTTTTCTGCTGCATGCTTGTTCAGGGTCTATGGCAGTGGTCCTCACACTAAGGCCCCCGGGCCGAATGTGGCCTGAGGCTTTTTTACCGGCCTTCACACAAAAAATGTATAACTTATAGATGAGGTCAGCTACGTCTTTAATGGCAGTGCTGGCACCACCCATCCACACGAAAGCCAGAAAACAGTAACTCGCTGGTTTCCAATTAAATTCCACGTCAGGTGACACTACTGTCCAATTGGACTGCAGGGTATGCTTCACTGTCTGGCCCGCAAAGACTTCTACATCATTTTATGTATACTGCGGCCCCCCAGCTGTCTGAAGTATGTTGACCCACCCCTCGCCCTAAAATGTTTGGGGATCCCTGGTCTATGGCTAAAATGATTACAGACAGAGGATTAGCAGGATAGCCAGGCCAACTGGTATTACTTAAAAGTATAAATAAACATGGCAGCCTCTATATCTCTCTCGCTACAGTTGTCCTTTAAGACAAGGGTAGGTAGATCTTGGGTTAATGGGAAATTTTACTTTTATTATAAAACTGCCATAAACACAGAAGAGTGCTGTGCAATTTTTTGTTGTTGTTTAATGATATTTAAAAGTATCTCTCCATTTCAGCTACAACCAGCTACGATTTTTCAAAATTGATTTAAAACTTCCTTTCATGGCAACCATAATGTGTTCTCTGTTTGGAATTTTGTTGCCATGATACTGTCCAGAAATTCCCACAATTTTCTGCACAGTGTATGAGCCGTTGTTAAGCTAGGTACACAAGCTGGATTGAACTTGGCCATGGCGGACAATAAAGACAGAGAATCTTGAGTGACTTCAATGTGTGTACAGCAACCGGCCAACATCTGCTAAAGATTCTGATTCTTTATCAATACCCAATCGCCTGTGGTAAACTGCTCCATTGCATGCCTCTCGTTCTCTTTCCGTCCCCGCTCCATAGCAACAGATACATTGCTAGCCTATAGGCTAGTGACACATCTGTACAGCATTGGCACTTCACTGTCAGCCTAGGTATGGAGTACCGATTCCTATTAGCCAACAAAATGCCTCCATGTGTACAAAATCCACTTACATCCAGCACAGCTCTTTTACAAATCTTCTTTATTATATGAAAATGAAGTACAAAGTTACATTAAAAATGCTGCATGAGTGGCTACAGCCCACTGTCTCGAGCCACTAGGGCTCTTGTTCACGCCACGCAGCACAACAAGCAATGCACAGCACAAGCCTTATATAGTGTATCATGAACCTGCAATGAGCCAATCAGTGCAAGGCATGCAAATGAGAGAATCTGATGGGGAATTAAACAAAAACGGCAAGTGTTCCCATTGGTCATTTTCCAGTTTAAAAACTGAATCCAACCAATCAGGTACCAATACTATAAAATTCATGAAAATAAACACAAAAACAGGCTAAACTCTGATTAAAAATCATAACTAGGAGAAGAGCAACTTCTGTTCGGGTGGAAACTGCAATAAATATTCAAAAACGCTGTACAGGCAAAAAAGCACAGCAAAAAACGTGTAAATCCAAAATTTCACCGCCATAGGGCAACTTCCGCATTCTATGCGGAAGTAAATGCGGAAATACACGTCCGTGACGGAAAACCTAAAAAAATTGCATTAAAGCAGCCAAAGCGAAAAAAAAAAAGTAAACAAGTGGCAAAATGCAGAGTTATGCACCGGAAACAGAGAAAACGCTTCTCCTTAAAGAAGACCACCCTATGGGAAAATAAACATATAAAATGTAATCCCAATGAACATATTGGTGAGGAAATGTGTACAGTGAAGTGAAAACCCACTAGCACAATTACCATATAAAATTCAAGTCATAGTCCCGGTTTAATCCACCCACCCCAATGGTTCCCAATTCTCTAATTCAGCGGGCCTCCCGCTTCAAAAGTTCTTTATTCCTATCTACCCGAAATGATCTAGGTACCCCGTCAATAACTTGGACACGTAGTTGGGACACGTGTCTAAATTGGGTGAAGTGTTCTGAAACTGCTTGGCTAAGATTTTCCCCCTAATCGCTGTTTTATGAGATGAAATACGGTCCTTCAATTCCTGTGTAGTCTTTCCAATGTAGCAGCTGCCACAGGGACACTTAAGCATATAACTTGTAGAACCATATACCCTATTTATCTCACTCGCCCATGTAAGTACCCTGTACACTGTATAAATACGTATCAACCTACACAGAAGCTGCTCATAGAAAAACACCTACTTCTTAGAAAACACACAATACTATGCTGCCGCTCAGGGAATACAAAAGTTTAACACCTTTAGCTTAGTGGTATGGACGAGCTCAGCTCGTCCATGACCACCGCGCTGGATTGCTCAGGCCCTGGTGGGCCGATTTTCAAATTTTTAAAAAAAAAAAACACGCAGCTAGCACTTTGCTAGCTGCATGTTGTTATTGATCACCACTGCTCACGGCCGATGCGCCGCTACCCGCCGCGTTACAGGGCCCTCCCCGAGACCCCCCTGCGCAGCCTGGCCAATCAGCGCCAGGCAGCGCTAAGGGGTGGATCGTGACTCCCTCCGATGCCATGATGTCGATGACGTCATCCCGATCGTCACCATGGCAACGGGGGAAGCCAAACAGTAAATCTGAACGGGATTTCCTGTTTGCTCTGATTGCCGGAGGCGATCGGAAGGAGTGGGGGGATGCGGCTGCACAGCGGCTATCATGTAGCTAGCGCTAGGCTAGCTACATGATTTAAGAAAGAATTATTTTTTTTAAATGTGCTGTGCCACCACCCTGGCCGTTCTAATAGAACGCCAGGGTGGTTAATGTTGCTTGAAGTATCAAAAACACAATTACTCTACTACTTCTCAAACACAGCCACCCACATTCACTCCATTCACTCTGGTACCGGGACCAAATGTCCTTATTCTTCAGAGAGTGGAGATAGGTATAGCTGCCGGGAGATATTGAGGTAGGCCATCAGCCGGCACAGCAACAAAATGAAAGTCCCAGCTACAACAGACCACAGTGGTGACAGGCCAGCTGCCTCTTATGTCTTACCACCCAGCAGATAGAGATGTCTTCTCCGAGCAGCGGTCACTTCCTGGTATTCCTGAATACCACTCCTCTCCCTGCTCGTCCATGTAACTTCAGACGACGCTTGTCCAGCTGTTACCAAATGCAATAAGAGGTTTTCCTCCGTTCAGCTCTACCCACTATGCAGCCTGGCCAGGGGAGCAGGAGCGGTGTGGTGCAGTTTCTTTCACCGTGCGGCCGACCGGCCAATTCCAGTGCTCAAGGTGCACAATGAGGTATAGCCCTGCCCACCGACGCATTGCGCCCGCCCACTGCGAGCTTTGTCAGGATGCGTGGGGGGGGCGGCAGAGTAATTTATGCGTACGTATGTACGCTTAGGAGGCGTGGCTATTGCGTCATCCATAATCTTTGCTACAGCTTCCATCAGCAAGCTCGTCTCCATAGTTACCGATACAGATACCCATTCGGGGTCAGTGAGTCCAGTAGATAGACCCATCTGCACTCATGTTGTAATAGCAGCCTCTCCCTATCTCCACCTCTCCTGTTGCCCTGGAGTTTATATATACCCTTAAACTTGAATCCGGATGTCGATCCCCTATGAATTTCACAGAAATGTTCCGCTAGGGAGCTTCTATATTCTCCATTTGGTGTTCTGCCACAATTAATGTTGCTCAGGTGTTCTAACATTCTCTTTTTCAATTTTCTTGTGGTCATACCCACATACAGTAAGGGACACGGACATTGAACAATGTATACTGTCCATTCAGTGTTACAGTTTATAAAAGAGCGGATTTCCCATTGTTTACTTTTATGCTGTGCCTGAAAGGTTTTTCCAGTGTCAAAGTGTTGTGAAATTCATGGGGGATCAACATCCGGATTCAAGTTTAAGGGTATATATAAACTCCAGGGCAACAGGAGAGGTAGAGATAGGGAGAGGCTGCTATTACAACATGAGTGCAGATGGGTCTATCTACTGGACTCACTGACCCCGAATGGGTTAAATCAGGAATTATGCTATACTCCGTTTTTGTAAATGGTTTAAAGTTGTGAAGTTGATTATATATATGCATCCAGTGTCCTGAAACAGAACTCTGAGTGTTTGTCCGGATGGAGGAGCATACAAACTTGCATTTAGCTGCGTGCAATGTATCGGTAACTATGGAGACGAGCTTGCTGATGGAAGCTGTAGCAAAGATTATGGGTGACGCAATAGCCACGCCTCCTAAGCGTACATACGTACGCATAAATTACTCTGCAACCCCCACGCCACGCATCCTGATGAAGCTCGCAGTGGGTGGACACAACGCGTCGGTGGGCGGGGCTACACCTCTTTGTTTCTTCTTGATCGCTGGAATTGGCCAGCTGCGCGGCAAAAGAAACTGTACCACACCGCTTCTGCTCCCCCTGGCCAGGCTGCATAGTGGGTAGAGCTGAGCGGAGGAAAATCTCTTATTGCTTTTGGGAACAGCTGGACAAGCTCCCCACGGCGTCGCCTGAAGTTACATGGATGAGCAGGAAGAGGCGTGGCATTCAGGAATACCAGGAAGTGACCGCTGCTTGGAGAAGACATCTCTATCTGCTGGTTGGTAAGACATAAGAGGCAGCTAGCCTGTCACCACTGTGGTCTGTTGTAGCTGGGACTTTCATTTTGTTGCTGTGCCGGCTGATGGCCTACCTCAATATCTCCTGGCCGCTTTACCTATCTCCACACTCTGAAGAATAAGGACATTTGGTACCGGTACCAGAGTGAATGTGGGTGGCTGTGTTTGGGGAGTATGAGGAGTGCTCCGCTCTCTTTTAAGTGTTTTTAGGGTAGTAGAGTAATTGTGTTTTTGATACTACAAGCGACATTAATAAAGGTGTTAAACTTTTGTATTCCCTGAGCGGCAGCATAGTCTTGTGTGTTTTCTAACACTAAAGGACCGTACAAACACCGGACTGCAGGCACTGACGGGTCCGTCGTCCCTTCCCACTGGGCGGGCGTTCCAGCGACAGTCCGGCGTGTGTACAGTCTGTCTGCAGACTGATACGGCTGTTTCTGAGCGATCAGAAACAGCCGTATCAGTCCACCGACAGACTGTACACACGCCGGACTGTCTGCTGAAAACCCGCCCAGCGGGAGGTGACGACAGACCCGTCATTGCCTGCAGTCCGGGCGTGTGTACGGACCTTTAAGCGTATAAACAACAAAACGTGAATCACACGAATATCTATCACGAATAGTATAACGTTTACCCGTACTTGGGTGTTTAAATTAATTACCATTGATGATGCTGTAACACGTGGCAGCTGAGAAACGGAAAAGAACCACAAATCCCGGGGGCCTGAGTACAGCGGTTACGACCAACATCTGAGTGAACAAGTTTGGACCGAAAAGAGGGGGCCCTCTTAAAAGCAAACAAATGGGGCCTGGCAAACTCCAAAACAGATGGCAACAAGTCTTTTAACCTTCCTGGCGTCAACCCCGAACGTAGTTTCGGCTGGGCCTGTTGGGCCAATTTGCATAATTTGTTTTTTGCTACACGCAGCTAGCACTTTGCTAGCTGCGTGTGCACACCAATCGCCTCCGCTCCGCGCCACACCGCCCCCCCAGACCCCTTGTGCAGCCTGGCCTATCAGTGCCAGGCAGCGCTGAGGGGTGGATCGGGACTCCCAATGACGTCGGTGACGTCATCCCGTCGCCATGGCGATGGGGGAAGCCCTCCAGGAAATCCCGTTCTTTGAACGGGATTTCCTGATCGGAGCAGGTGGGAGGATGCCGCTGCACAGCGGCTATCATGTAGCGAGCCCTAGGCTTGCTACATGATTTAGAAAAAAATAAATAAATAAACTACTGTGCTGCCCTCTGGCGGTTTTTAATAGACCGCCAGGAGGGTTAATGCACTACAATGTTTAGTGATGATGCATTGTACATTATCACTAATGTATGTACTTACAAAAACTGCGCAACCATTATTGTCACGTTGACTCTTTCCATGTCTGTGTCGCTGCTTATACCTGGCCAAAGTATTGTCAGGATACCCTCTGGCCCAAAACTTGTTCCTCATCTCACTTAATGGTTGTTCTCTAACATTAGAATCATCTACAATTTGAATTATATTGGCTAGTAGGGATATTAACAATCTGATGTTTGGGGTGAAACGAGTTAAAGTGCAACACAGAGTTGCGATCAGTTGCCTTAACAAAAAGGTCAGTTCTCAAGGTATTCCCAGATTTATAAATCTTAGTATCCAAAAAGGATACTGTCTGCAAGTCAGCCGTAACTCTAAGCCTGACATTGGGGTTCTTCTGGTGCAATTCCTCAATGAACGCTAGAAGGGTCGAACGTGGCCCCGTCCACAAGCAAAATATATCATCGATAAAACGCCACCATCCCTTGGCATATAATCAAAAGAGGTGGTTATTATACACAAACGCTCTCTTCCCAGAGGCCCATATAAAGATTTGCATAGGAGGGGCCACATTCAACCCCATGGCTGTATCCCTGCGCTGTAAGAAAAAACACCCATCAAATGTAAAATAATTTTCTCTAAGGATCAAGTTTAGAAGGGAAATTAGAAAAGACCTCTGTTTTTCATCAAAATCAGACATGGTGAACAGATGATGCTTGATCGCCTCCACACCGCCATCATGTGGGATGGCGGTGTAGAGGCTCTTGACATCAAGAGTCACCAGCAACGTAAGTTCATCAACATGATCAACCATATTGAGTTTGTTCAAAAATCACCAGTGTCTCTAATATATGAATGCAACTGGGTAACAAACGTTTGCAAGAGTTTATCTAGTTATTGAGCAGCTGGAGTAAAGACAGAGTCTATTGCTGCCACAATTTGGCGACCAGGGGGGTGAGGGAGGTTCTTGTGGATCTTTGGCAAAGTGTAAAAACAAGGAGTAATGGGATGTTCATTGATCAAAAATATTTTAAGACCTTCTCCAATAACACCCTGCTCGAAAGCTGTCAAAACAAGTGTCCTCAATTTGGATTGTATCACATAAGTGGGATCAGCTGTAAGTTCCTCAAATATCTCAGGGTTGAGAAGTTGCCTATAGGCCTCCTGCATATAATAGGTCTTATCAAGAACCACTACCGCCCCTCCTTTGTCAGCAGAACGGATAATAATATCCTCACATCTCTGGAGGTTTTCCAGAGCCTGTTTTTCTTCAGAGGTAATATTAGTTTAAACTCTCATTTGCCCAGCTTTAACAACTTAAGGACTGCAGGGCTAAACACCCCTAGTGACCAGGCCATTTTTAGTAAAATTGGCCACTGCAGCTTTAAGGCTAAGCTGCAGGGCACAAGTGATCCCCCCTCCCTTTTCTCCCCACAAACAGAGCTCTCAGTGGATGTTCGTTCTGATTGCCATTGACTCTCACACTAATTACTAGGATCACTTAATCTCTCATTCGCGCTCGTCGTTTGTTCCCAGGCAATTGCAGAAGATGGATAGGGGAACAATCGTCCATCGCAACGTTCGTCACCACATATCCCGTGATCCATCCTCTTGCGGTGTTTGTGGTGGTTATTCAGTTTTAGAACTGAAAAAATGGGAAACCTAAATGACATATTAAAATGGGTCTCAGCAGGAAATTCAAATAATCTTCCACAGGGCTTATTCAAACTTGTCAGTAAGAATACATATTGAGCCACATAAATAGACCAATTGGAAGTGGATATTCAAACATGCCATTGTTGGGGATCTTGCTCAGCATCATACGGGGAAGTGACTTAGCAGACATCATATGGGAGCTCTTCAACTGACATGGAAGATTAGAAGATGAAGACATACAAAAACCATTGCATTCCAAAGCTGGGGAAACTCATTAGATTGGATTACAACAATTGGAATGCTTGCTGCAGCTGGAGTCCAGCAGTGTTGATGGTGCTGCACCAGTAGTCCAGCGGGGTCAGAGGTGATGTGGTGGAGATCCTGGTGCAGTGGACAACTTTGTAATCACAACAACAGAGTATCAGTGATTGCATTATGTATACTCTACTTTGGGAAACCCATGCTAAAAGTGCAGACTCCACAGATACCAGCTGCAGAGATGGATGACGAGAAATTAGGTTGCCTGGTAGTGGCCACCAAAGGCACCTATTTAAATATTAGTACTGGAGGGAAATTTGGGAGCCGGCAGCCCTTTGAAAAATTGCGTTCTTGTGAGTTTTTTTCTGATGATTGGCGGTGGCGGAACCGTTAAGGTTAGCCATGAAGCCGGGGGGAGGGGGGGGGGGGGGGCAGATGGTTAAGGTTAGCTGTGGGGTGTGGTTGGTTAAGGTTAGCAGTATGGGGTGGGTGGTTATAGTTGGGCAACAGTAGTGGGAGGGTTCAGTGTGAGAATGGGGTTATGTTTAGTGATCTTTTAGTATAATCAATTCTACTGTAATAGTGTATACTGTTTTCTTCTGGACACCCAGGTTTCCTTAGGGGCGCTTTTTGCATGTACACTAATTACGTGTAAGGATCATGAATTGCAAAGAGAGAGATGCCAACCAAAAAAATGGGTGTATACTCTGCAGCTAGAGTGTTTACGGACAGACCTGTGGGAAAGATTACCCAGCAGCTGCTGTTGTGGAGACTCAGAAGATCCAGGAAAGCATATGGAAATCTTGTACAGGACAACCTGGGTTAGACCATGATCAGGCAGGAGATTCTGCCATCTAGAAAGAGAATAATGGCACTCTGGCATTATTTATGTAACAGGCCAGATGAGGTATAGGTCATCTAATGTCTAAGGTATAGATGCTTGGATTGCTTTTCAGTCTGATGAGAGCACTGCTGCAAAATGAAGGCGCTGTTTGAATGGACAGCACAGGCAGATTCAATATCTGCTTCATGTTTGGTGGCAAATTGCCACTACATCCATTTGCTTAATAATGTGCGGAGAGACCATTCAATTATCCTACCAGCGAAAGGACGCAGCAGTTTTATTAGCTAACAAAACTGTTGCCTATTCTAACCTTTTTAAAATTCCAGGTAATCCCCTTGTTCTGCAGGGAAAAATGAATAAGTAAATAATTGTCTAGTGCCATAGTCTAATATTACAAGCAAGTAACAAACATACTGCATGATGGTACATGTGCTGGATCACAGTACATAATGGTTTGTTCTTCTGCACCATTTTTTCTGTTTCCAGTATATGCTAGAAGTATCCTCAGTATTTATCATTTATCGCCATTCACCACCTCCCTAAAGAAATGACTGAACAAATCACTGTCATTTTCTTCTGGCTGTCTTAACTCTCATGCACACGTCCAACCAGGGGCGTAACTAGACATCACTGGGCCCCCTGCGAAACTTTGGATGGGGCCCCCCCCACGAAACTTTGGATGGGGCCCCCCACCCCCCTCGCTTTCTGCACAGGAAAACTGAGGACCAGTGTGTTTTCTCCATGCAGATAAAAACACCTAGACTTAAAGGAAACGTCAGGCAATATATGCTACCCCCAGATCTACTTACACGGGCTTCCTCCAGCCCCTTGCAGCCGACAAGTCCCTCGTTGCAGCTCTGCTTCCAGTACATACATACACACACAGCCATATTATTTTACTACATGAGAGCACATGCTATATGGAGGAACAACAATGACATGCTGAACATAAGATATAGTATTCATTCACTGTAACTTTGGCAAAACATTCAGAATGTCACTGATTGATACTGTTATTACGGGATCTTGGAATTCATTGAGACAACAAGCTCTCAATGAAGCAGCAACAGTAAGACATCAATCTCCACTCCATTTTGTTGTAAAAGTAATTAGAAGCCATAAGGTCATTAGCCCTGTGTGTGATAAGAATCTAGCAATCCTTTTGAAGTAATTAGTGAAAAGGGAAAGTCTACAACTTTTTTCAAAATGTCACTCTTTTGTTTTTTAGGTTGTACATAGAGACATCAGAACTTAGCTGCAGTGTGAGATAGATGTTTTTTATGAACCCTAGGGAGCAGGGACAGTGTACAAATTCCAAAATGTGTATGAGTCCTTATCTGTGTGGTGGACACATGAAGTCAATATAACAATGGTGCGAGAGCAGAATACGTTTTTTCACTCCATGCCCTTAGCTGTCAGTCTCTCAAACTTTTCCCCCCACAGGCCCCCTGTGGCTTCTGGCCCCCCCTACAGTGGCTTCCCTTGCAGGGTCTATTGTTACACCCCTGCGTCCAACATAATGCACAACCAACCGCTCAACATGACCAACCGCACAACAAGTTGTTTGCCTGACAAGTACGTACACCCATGCCAACCAACTAAACAACCAACTCACTTAAATACTGCATGCGTATGTCCGCATTCAAATACAACAACATTGTTGAAATAACTTGCACACGTGTGGCTAACCTGCAAGACAATTGTGCAGGTTGATTTGCCGGATAGATCTGGCAAACAACCTGTCATCGGTTGGTTGTTGTGAGAGATCGCGGAAAAGCCGCCACATGTGCTACTGAGCAGGCGGCTGATTCCGCGTCCAGTGCGGCGGTTTGCACGCGGAAGCGTGTGTTTGGTAGCAGGGCAGAACGCGGAAAAGCCGCCGCATGCAACAACAGTAAGGCGGCTGGTTCCGCGTCCAGTGCGGCGGTTTGCACGCGGCAGCGTGGGTCTGGTGTGGCTGAGTCTGTTAGTGCACATAGACTTAGGAATACACGCGCGCGCGCTGAGAGGCAGAATTCTTATACTAAGCAGGAAGAGTCAGCTGACCACGCCGATCAGCTGACTCCTGAGCGGGATACTATTGGTTGAGCAATTAGGGGTGGTACTGGAGAGCACTACTCCATATATAGTTCCTGCTGGTCACTTGCAAGTTGTCTGCCGTTGCGATCACTACGTGGAAGCACTCAGACCTAGTCAGATCCTCAGTGTGTTTGAACCAGGTGGACCTGGGAATATACACTTAGCCAGATTATTTGAATTGTATTCTGTTTATGCTTAAGCTAGTTCCAGGGTGTAGAGACCAAGGACCTCACACCCAGCTTAGGGAACTGTATTATCATCTGTGTTATACTTCAGACTAGTTCCAGGGTGTAGAGACCAAGGACCTCACACCTAGCTTAGGTAACTGTGTTATCATCTGTGTTATACTTCAGACTAGTTCCATGGTGTAGAGACCAAGGACCTCACACCCAGCTTAGGGAACTGTGTTATCATCTGTGTTATACTTCAGACTAGTTCCAGGGTGCTGAGACTACGGACCTCGCACCCAGTCTAGGGAACTGTGTTATCATCTGTGTTATACTTCAGACTAGTTCTACGGTGATGAGACTACGGACCTCGCACCCAGTTTAGGGCATACTGTATTATCATCTGTGTATTCTTCAGACTAGTTCCGGGGTGCTGAGACCAAGGACCTCGCACCCAGAATAGGCATTGTTTGATATATATTATGACTTATAGCTTTTCTGACTACTCCTCTGTCTTCTGATTCGGTACCTCGTATATCTGATATTCCGTTGCCAGACCCTGCTTGACTTGGATACCGAATCAGCCTTCTGTCTTTGTACTTTATCTGTCAGTGTGTTGCTGACCCGGCGTGCCCGACCTCGAGAGCTATCTCTCCCCTTAAAAGAGATAGTCTCCAGATCAGATAGTGACATCCATCTTAGGTGTCATTCACTCCTAGGTCCTTCCCGTCTCCAGCCTGACTCCTCCCCCCGGAGAGCCTCAGGCTGCTGGAAGGTTCTTGTTCTCCCAGAGCTGTGTCTCTATATTGTATACCACCTGCTTAGCAGGTACATTACTTAAAGTATTACTGTTACACCAAACACTCACTTATCCTTAGGTGTCCAGAGGTTAGCAATATATCTGATTATCGGTGATAATGCAGATCATCAATAATCAGGTATATATCTGCATTCTTGGTGATACTGCAGATCACCAATAATCAGATTCTCTCTGCGTGCTGACACCAATCGTTACAGTTGTCTTGTTGTTTGCCAGCCATAAACACGCCCAACTGTCTTCCAACAGACCAAGTTTAGATGATAGTTGGGCGGATTGTTTGGACGTGTGTATAAGCCTTTAGAACCTGGTGAAATACAAGGTCAAATACAATATCGATTGATCAATAGTATTGTGTTCTCTTATGTTCTCTTACTGTGCATCACAATGATGGGGCAACTAGCAATCTCACCCTGCTACAGTTCCAAGTTTGATTCCTAGCCTGGACACTTTACTTGGAGTTTGTAGGAATTTTAGGCCATAACTACATTAGGGACATTAGAGTCTGAGTTCCTTTGAGAGGAAATTAGTGACACAGAACATTTCTCAGTTTTTCTGTGCTACAAAATGCATCATAAGAATACCCCCTTAGAGAATGTTACATAGTTTGGTTGAAAAAAGATATCCGTCCATTAAGTTCAACCAGGAAATATGGTACAACACTAGTGAAGGAACGACAAATTCAAAGAAGAAACAGCAATGTGTGCACACAATGAGGCCTTGTGGAAAAACCGGTACAAACTTGAAACCGACACAGCTCTTGCAACTTCTCTGTGCCTCCACGTCTAAGAAAACAACAATCCAATCTTGTTCATCACAGGCAAAGAAAAAACGTGGGCACCAGTAAAATGCACACCTCTGTGTTTAATGATGCATTGCAGCAAACATTCCAACAGATTCGACAGCAAAACGGCAATACTTCACCCCATCCAGGTGCACCCAGCATAGAGACCCCTCGGTCGACAATTGTTTCACATCAAAGATGCATCATCAAGGACCCTTCAGATATTGGCAGCGTGGGACAGGAGCTCCACGCCAGCAAGACAGCGCTTCCCTTTTAAAGAACTTCCGGGTGCGCTCACATGATCCCGTCGGCCAATCAGATTCTCCTGTACGCATGACGCGGCCGCATGCGTACAAAAATACGCATGCACATGCGACATATATGGGTTGGCTGCCTCCCACGGCTGAACGTCGCATGCCATGCGTCCATTCATCCGTGTGGGATACATTATGCTGCCAATCCCTAGCAAAATACTTGTTGCTCTTTGTACAGGGTTACTGACCAGCGAAGGGGAGCAATGGCCAGGTGGCCTGTGCATCCAACCTGGAAGATTACTCTAGATAGGAGACACGGTAACTAGTGAAGGAACCACAGTACTGGAACGTCCACAGAAATGAATGTCAAGCCTCTCTCAGGTCACCCCCTGAGTATGAAGAACTCCAATGAACAAACAAACAGACAAACACAGAACATTTATATCGCGCTTTTCTCCTGGCGGACTCAAAGCGCCAGAGCTGCAGCCACTAGGACGCGCTCTATAGGCAGTAGCAGTGTTAGGGAGACTTGCCCAAGATCTCCTACTGAATAGTTGCAGGCTTACTGAATAGGCAGAGCAGAGAACAAATGAAGAAGCACCACATTTGACAGAACATTATACTACATGTTGCAAACAATCACGGTCATTTGTCATGCATGGTCCACCTGAAGAAGGACAGTGATGGTTCACAACATGTAGTGTATTGTCCTGTCACATTGCAATATACACTTCAATAAGCAAAGCCGTGGTGCGCTGTCTCTTCATTTGTTTTTTAAAGGGGATCTTCAGCCTAAACAAACATACTGTCATTAAGTTACATTCGTTATCGTAATTAAAATAGATAGGTAATATAATCTCTTATCCACACTGTTTTAAAAGTACAGGCAAATGTTTGTGATTTCATGGGAGCAGCCATCTTTTTCATGGGGGCAGCCATCTTTTTGTTTGTAAGGAGGTGCCAGGGAGTATGAGACACAGTTCCAACTGTCCTGTGTCCTGATCACCCCTCCCAGCTGCGCACGCTAGGCTTCAAATCTCAAATTCAAAAAAAAAAATTGCACCAAAACTGCAGAAGGAGAACAACATCAGAAATCCTATCATGCTTTGCACAGCATCAGGGGAAAAATGCCCGGGCAGTTTTCTTCTGTGCAGCTAAAAATGGGGCTTGGGTAAGAAAAACAAAGTTATGATGAGGTGAAACTGTTAAAGAAATACCAAGGCTTTTCAGTGCAGCTAAGTAGATTTTTAGTCTGGAGGTTCACTTTAATATGGTATAACAAATAGAAAAGGCAAGGTAGATCGGCACTAGCTGAGGCAGACCTTCGCTGGGGGTTTGGGGGTTACTCACTGTGCCTCCGGATCAGTAAACATTGACAGTAAAGTGGAAGAGAAGAGTCCGGGCACCAGATGTGCTGCAATGCAAACCCACTTTATTTCATCCCACCAAACAGATAAAGCATACACAGCCGTTTAGAAAGCCCAACGCTTTCTTCCTCAGAGACCCTCTCTGAGAAAGAAAGCGTTGGGCTTTCGAAATGGCTGTTAGGCCGCCATCTTTGTGTATGCTTTATCTAACAGCCGTTTCGAAAGCCCAACGCTTTCTTCTTCAGAGAGGGTCTCTGAGGAAGAAAGCGTTGGGCTTTCTAAACGGCTGTTAGGTCGCCATCTTTGTGTATGCTTTATCTGTCTGGTGGGATGAAATAAAGTGGGGTTACATTGCAGCTCATCTGGTGCCCGGACTCTTCTCTTCCACTTTACACTAATATGGTATAACACTAGCCTGCACCCTTACAAGTCCTAGTTTTTGAAGTGGAATGCACAAAACTCTTTGACCAGCATGCACACTCGCTGTATATTGCTTAAGAAGTGGTTTGCATTTTGATTTATATGCGCAAGAACGAAGGCTTTTAAAGTGGTATAAAACACAGTATTTCTTCTCTAAAAGATTATTTACAGCATATAATATACTACCACACATTTTTTAAGCAGATCAGCATTCAAAGGATTAAAACACAGGATTTACTTTTTCAATAGAAAGCTCCCTGCAGAGAGATCCGCATCCGTAGGGGTGATAACATTATCTTGTGTTTGCTTAATTGTAGCAGAGAGGAATGTAAACATTCCCTGACTGTGCAGAAACATCTTCTAATATGTCCAGAACTGATACACTGCTCAGAAATCATTACTGGGTACACTACAATATAAATACACCAGTTATGAATAGAATGCAATGGCAGCTTTCAGAGCAAATTAAACTGTACTTTGGGAACTTGTAATTTCTAAATTAATAATAATTTGCTACACAAAAGCACATATGATAACTGTATGGGATATAACAAGTAGGAAAACACATTTTTATTGAATATTATAGCAGAGTTTAATACCATTTTAACTACTTCATCCCAAGGCGGTTTTTACCCTAACGGACAAGAGCGATTTTCACCTTTCAGTGCTCATCCCTTTCATTTGCCAATAGCGTAATCACTACTAATCACAATGAAATGATCTATATCTTGGTTTTTTTCACCAAAAATTGGGCTTTTTGGGGTTGATATTTGTTTTCAGTAAGTACTTTATTTTCTATGCATTTTAAAGGGAAATACAAGGAAAAAAATGAAAAAATACACTATTTCTCCAATTTCATCCCCTGTGGTTTTAATATAAACACTGCTACTGTACATAAAACCCACACATTTTATCTGCCCATTTGTCCTGGTTATTACAAGATTTTAATTATGTCCCTAGTACAAAGTATGGTGACAATATATCGTTTGGAAATAAAGGTGTATTTTTTTGGGGTGTTTTATTTTCACAATTTTCACGTGCACGCGCAGGAGCGCGCATGTGCACCCGCCGGAACGTGCACACGCACAGCGGCAGCAGCACTGTCTGACTTATAAAAACGTCCTGGAGCCATTAAGAGGCTAGCAGGACGTTTTTATAAGTCAGCATGTCATTATGATGTTAAGGTAAGTACATATGCACAATTCGTGTTGCCCACCAGGATCAAACTCAATCCTGTGGTTGAAGCTACCGCAATGCTGTACAGACAAGTTGCTATGCAATCGCCTATGAAGAAAGGAGTTGGGAAGATGGTGCAGAGAATGACGGAGCAACTTATGCAGGCAGGACAAGGTGGGGAACGATGGACTTGGCTCTGATTTTCACTCAAAGATCTACCATGCCATATCATTACCCTCCTGGGCGATAATCCCGAGCTAAGCTCGGGGTATGTCGCGCAGGAGGATTTCTCAGGCCCTGGTGGGCCGATTTGCATAATTTTTAATTTTGTTACACGCAGCTAGCACTTTTCTAGCTGCATGCAACTTCCGATCGCCGCCACTCGCCGCCGATCCGCCGCTACCCGCCGTGCCGCGCAGCCCCCCCCAGACCTCTTGCGCAGCCTGGCCAATCAGTGCCAGGCAGCGCTGAGGGGTGGATCGGGACTCCCTCTGACGTCACAACATCGATGACGTCATTGCGAGCGTCGCCATGGCGACAGGGGAATCCAAGCAGGAGATCCCGTTCTGAACGGAATCTCCTGCTTGCGCTGATCGCCGGAGGCGATCGGAGGGGTGGGGGGATGCCGCTGCACAGCGGCTATCATGTAGCTAGCGCTAGGCTAGCTACATGATTTAAATTTTTTTAAAAAAGTGCTGCGCCCCCTCCTGGGCGATGATTAACCCAGAGGGTTAAAGAGAATCTGTATTCACAAAATGAAGTATAAACAAACATCCCTGCCTGTTTGGGGTCATCTCCTAGCCCCCTCTGTAATATTTTTGCTGCTCTCCGCTGCAATAAAGAGGGTAAAAAAACTGTTTTATAAACTGTTTTGTAAACAGAAAAGATGGCCACCAAAACAGGAAGTACATCAGCAGAGCAGTGAACTCTGTTAATACACAGCGAGTACACAGAGAATTCAGTGGGTTACACATTGAATTTAGTCTCAAGAGTTTATGTGCAAGTTTTGAAAGAGCTCTGTGTCAATGAAGCATGACAAGCTGTGTCTTTAGAACCTGGAGTCGTGTCAGCCTGACAGGCAGCTTCCTCCTCAGCCAGCTATTCTTTGTTCAGTTTATCAGTCTGTGTTTATCAACCTCACAGATAGCAGACAAGCTGACAGTGAGAGCAGGGACATTGTCTGTGAGGAATAATCATCACAGGAGCACTGGAGGGGCTTGGAAGGAGTTAACTTGTTCACATTACTGAAGAGTTGGCAGCCTTTCAGACACAGGTGACAAATCCGATAGGGGAAAGATAAGTGCTGCAGTAAGCCAGAGCACAATGGAACAGCCTTAGGAACTTGTAGGATAGGAGAAATACTGCTAACATTTTTGTTACAGTCTCTTTAAGCGACCTCGGCAGACCTCAGTGGTTACCTGTACACATGCTAGATTCTCACCCGAGATTGCCCCAACCGAGAACAGTCTAGCGTGTGTACAAGGCTTGAGGGTTGGATGTGTGTTAACAGGGCACTGTGCCCATGGCAACATCTGCAAACAAAAAAAAATGATTCCTACTGGCAGTGGACTGTTTAATTGTTTGAACAATACACCTTTCTCTTCAGTATGAAAGTATAAAGCATTTTATTCAGTTTCTTTACCTTTTTATACAGCATAAAATGTGTGCTGATACAGGGACATAACTACAAATTATGGGGCCCCCTGGAAAACTTTGATGATGCCCCCCAATAAGCACACCCTTTCCCTTGCCTACCCCAGTGACCCTCATAGCCTGAGGGGGAGGGGCATCTTGCGAACTTCATAAAACAAGTGTGAACATCGTAATCTTCACTGTAGCAATAAGCAAAGTAGTAGTTGGGGCCCCCTTTAAAGCTCTGGGTCCCCCTGTTATCGCAAGGGTGGCCCCCCTGTAGTAACGCCCCTGTGCTAAGATAACGCCCACTCTTTTTCCAGCCAAGCCCCATCAGCATTCCCCTCCCACTAATAAAGTGAACCTTTCACTTTCTCCTAGATAAAGCACTAACCTAGATGGTCATATGTGACATGGGAAGTGCAGCCAAACTAAATGAAAAAAACGTGTGTCACAAACCTGAGTTTGGTTCAGTTAAGTATGACAAAGCACCAACAAGTCCACATTCAAACACAACAAGTCGTTCAAACTACTTGTATACATGTGGCCAACCTGCACAACAGTTGGGCAGGTTGATCCGCCGGTTGGATTGGGCAAACCGCCTGTTATCAGTTGGACATCTTGGCTTTTGCCAGTTTGCACGTGCCCAACTATCATGCAACAGACCGAGTTTAGATGATGGTTGGGTGGAATAGCTGAACATGTGTATGAGCCATTAGAATCTACTGACCAGAAAGATCAGCAGGATACCAGGCAACTGGTGTTGTTTAAAAGGAAATAAATATGACAGCTTCCATAGGTCTCACACCTCAGGTTCCTTTTAAATAAGAACTCCATGAAATGTCATTGCCTTTTTTTAAAAAAAACAGCAAACATTTATTTTAGGTTCAAAAGTATGAACATCCCTCAGTCTGCTCTGTAGCCAGCTGTGTGACTCCTGTTAATTGAATGAGTCAGTGAGATAGGTAAAGGCAAGACATGAGTTCCCAATTGCTAACAAAGCTGGAGGCTTAAAACTGAACTTTATCATTCACTTAAACTCAAGGAATGGCAAGTAATTTTTGTTGCAGCTAAAAGCATATTTTAACAATCTTTTAAAGCACACAAAGGAAAAATATGCAGAAATGAGCTGTAATAACATTTAACTATAGTCATTAAATGCATTATTGTGTTCTCCTTTAAGAGAAGCTATAAAAACACTCTTAGGAAGATTTATTGAATCTTGTGGCCTGCTGTCTGCTGCCAGATACAGGATAATGGAATCCATTAGTGCTTCTCAGTACATCAAGCTGAGTTCATCAATGTCTGTGCCAGTCTCCAAAAACTCTGCCCATAGGGGTTCATGATCTTATGGGTGGACTCACTCTGAACTCCTTTGAGTGAAGCAAAATACTGATACGGCCTAGATGCAGCACTAATGCCCACATACTGTGTAAGTAGTTGAAGTGGGCCACAGCTACATCTTAAAGAATACTAGGGACCCCGGAGCTCCAGTTCCCAGATTCAGACACCACTGCAGCCAAATAAACCAGAAGGGCTGCCAGGCAAATGGTATTGCTTAAAAGGAAGTAAATATGGCAACCTCCATATACCTCTTAATATAGTTGTGTTTTAAAGCCTACTTGAACTCCTATAGGTCCCCGAGTCCTATGGGAGAAGAGCGCTATAGAAATGTTATTGTATTGTATTGAACTCAGAACTTCCTCTCTGCTCTAAAAGATACACAACAGCATAATAACCTTTAAAAAGCAAAAAAGTATTTCTTTGATACAGCTGATACAAATCCTAAAATAACTCTGCACTGCTTCTTCTTCCTGATTCATAGAAGCAGACATATTGATAACAGCCTGTGCTTTCAAATGAACTTGTCTGCCATCTCTGCTGTGGCAGTCATGTGACACAGGGGAGAGATCAAATTACAACCTGTGATTAGACACAAATAAGGGGGAATTAGACAAGGTAAACTCTCTAAATACATACAGGGTACATTTCTCTGTTTTCCTTCTTTCCTGTGTCTTCTGCAGACTTTGTTCTAGTACACTGATTTGATGTTAGAGCACACAGCTATACAGTATATACATTCAACATTTGAAAGAGATACATAGATTGTTTAGCAAATCAAAGTAAATGTAATTCAGAAGTCTTAATCACAACAGAACATCCAAAGGGGATCTTGAAAGGGTTTTTGTTAAGGTTCATACACACCTACCAACTAGGAATTTATTCACACAGGCTGTGATGAGAGACCTCTGAAAAGCTTTCTAGTGTTGCTGGCTAAAAGCTCTATATGTAAGTGGGGTTTACAGAAGAACAGTTTTTTTGATAGTTTTTCTTTAATGTTGAATATAGTAAAAGGGGTCCCAGTGAAGGAAAGGAGGCGCTTTGGGAGAGCAGGGAAGCCTCTGGACCATCCAGGGGCTTCTCCCTACTGAGGTATTTAACTTCTTTTTTTTAAGTGAGTTCAGGTACCCTTTAAGGTCTATAAGGTTATGATTAGATGTTAGAAAATACCTTACATTAAGGGGTAAAGTCAAGATTAGGCTTTAGGAAGGGGCTTATGTTGGGTGGAAGAGGACAGGGGGATAAGCATTAGAGCGAAGTATAAATTGGGGTTTGACAGAGCTAGGCATTTGAGGCAATTACTAATATACCCCATTTACTTTTTGTAAAGGGAAGCAAGGAGATAGTTCTTAAAGCCAATGGGTACCACTTTAAAAATAAAAAAGTCAGATACTCACCTAAGG
Source organism: Hyperolius riggenbachi (assembly GCF_040937935.1). Lineage (NCBI taxonomy): Eukaryota > Metazoa > Chordata > Amphibia > Anura > Hyperoliidae > Hyperolius > Hyperolius riggenbachi. The sequence goes on along the minus strand of NC_090651.1, from coordinate 118,735,154 downwards.
AGAGGGAAGGCTCGGTCCTAATGAGCCTTCCCTCTCCTCTCCCGGTGCCCTCGGTGCTGCGCTGGCTCCCCCGTTCGCGTCTGCCGCCGCAGGGACTTCGGAGCTCTTCGGGAGCACTCGGGCTTCCGAAGACGGGCCGCTCCATACTACGCACGCGCGATTGCGTCATAGAGGACGCTCGCGCATGCGTAGTATGGAGCGGCCCGTCTTCAGGAGCCTGAGTGCCCCCGAAGGCTTCCGAAACATCCCTTCGGCAGAGGAAGTGTGGCAGTATTTGACCGAACTGGTCGAATACTGCTACGAGGGATCCTGCGCGGGACCGGGCACCGGGAGAGGAGAGGGAAGGCTCATTAGGGCCGAGCCTTCCCTCTCCTTAGGTGAGTATCTGACTTCTTGATTCTTGAAGTGGTACAGATTCACTTTAAATGTAAAATGACAATATACTAACAACTTGGACATTATGTTAATGTGTAGGAAAAATAGATTTTGAGTTTCTTATGGTACAGTATTTTTACCTGTTGGGTGGAACATGCTGTTTATGTATACTGTAGTTATTAGATTTAGTAATGTTTGCCTAATTCTGTTTCACCTTGTGCGATTCATGAACAACCAATACAGCTATCTATAACCCTGATTTACTGAGAAAGAATAAGCAGTACATATACTGCATAAAAACAGTGTGTTCCTGAATGCTCTTTAGTAAGTATTCCGCTTTCTTCTCCACAGTCTGCAAAAGACATGATGCACACTGCTAGGTTTAGCTTAACAATTCCCACCGTGATAATCTGAAGCCGCCCTTTCTGTGGTGTGTTTGGGGTCAGCCAGAATTTCATGATGTTGATACCCATCCATATTGCTGTTGAAATTCACAGCGTTCTGTCAGCTTGCTATCTCAAGTGCTGTACGACGCCACAGACTTTTTGTATAGCCTTCTATATGCCAATAGTTCCACCTAGTGGTATATTTGCATATTGCAAGTAAAGAGAACGTCTATTGAAAATTCCTCAACGTAAAGCAATTTGGATTGCTTTTTAATTTTTATTGAATTTTTTTTTCCATGAACATATCAGAAAAGAGAGAGAGAGAGAGACTTCATTTGTCTGCAAATTAAAAGTAAATGAAGGGGATGACTACTGTATTCTTTTATTTTAAAGAGGAACTGTGACCAAGGATTGATCTTCATTCCAATCAGTAGCTTTTCTCAAATAAATCATCAGGGGAGTTTGTAGGGCTGATATTGTGATGAAACCCCTCACACTTTGTGATGTTATGACCATGGTCCTGACAGTTTGCTGTCTGTGAACCCCATTGCAATTGTGAGGAATAACAGCTTTTTTTCCAACTGCCAAGCAAGCAATATCTTACTCTGCACATAGAACTCTAAAGCCCCATCTACACGATCCGATTCTATTTACGATCCGATTAAATCTGACATGTCTGATCAGGATTCGATTCAATTCGATTTGCCATTGTTTTGCAGTGGCAAATTGAATTGAATAGAATCGAGTCCTGATCAGACATGTCGGATTTAATCGGATCGTAAATAGAATTATAATTGAATCGTATAAAGAATCGTATCGTGTAGATTGGGCTTAAGGGCCTGTTTCCACTACACGCAGATTGGATGCAGAATGGATGCAGAAAAACTGACTTCAATGAATGCCTATGGGAAAATCTGCATTTAGTGGAAACAGGTCCATAGACATTCATTGGAGTCAGTTTTTCTGCATCCAATCTGCGTGTAGTGGAAACAGGCCCTTAGTAAGGAACATTCCATACAGATCCTCTGGCAGAACTAATGTTACCACCAGGGATACATTTCAGAATGTAAATCAGGGAGAGGAAAGATTTTACAATGGACAACCATTGACTAAATAATTTATTAATGAATATAGTAAAAATAAGCAATTGTATTCATTCTGCTAGTTTCATTCCAGTTCCAGTGTTCCTGGTGCTCACAATAACAACAATGTGTATAAGAACAGTCTTTTATGGAGTACTAGTAGACCTAAACCTGCTAACATAACGGGCTCTAGGTCTGTGTTGCAACCTCCCTCCCCTGTGACCGCCGCCACCGCGCGCACACGTCCGTCTGCGCACACGTCCGTCCGGCCCCCTGCTCCCACTGTCCCAACGGCTGTCCGTGCTGCACATGCGCAGCAGTGCAAACGCACGGACACAGGGACAGGAGTACGCAGGGACACATGAAGATTATTAGAGTATGAGTGTTATGCTGGCAAATCACCATTCTATTCACTTTTCAGTTGCTGAGTCTAACTTTACTTAAAGTGAACCTGAAGCGAGCCTTCCCAGTGCTTTCTTTATCCCTTGGTGCCACCACTGCCCCCGTTGAATGCACCAACAGGACTCCTCCACAGACTTCTGAAGCACTCGCGTCCCCATGAGCGTGCGCAGTATGGATCCTCTCATCTTCGGAAGTGCTCGCGCCCCAAGACTTTCTGCACAAGGAGTGACAGAGAAAAAGGTATAAAAGATGTTACAGTGGACAAACACTGACAAAGTAATGTATAAAGTAAAAACTAAGCAATTTTATTAATTTCCTTATTTTCAGCACAGTTCCTCATTAAAGTTATCTGTTTTTAATGTATTTATTTGTCTTAGTGGCATCAAAGCACACGATGTTGAACAAACCTTTGACAATACTAGTTATGTCTGAGTAAGGTATATGATAGCCCTACGTGCCTTGTGTTGTGATTATACATGAATGATGTCTTGGTCTCTCCTTCCTGCCCCTTAAAGTGGAATATAACCCAGTATTTCTTCTTTGCTCTAAAAGATTATTTACAGCATATAATGGGTTACATCACAGGACTGACTTTTTCTTCTGCAGGGGCTGCCGCATCCCAACTGGTGATTAGCTTATCTTCTGTATACATTCTTTGCTTGATACAATTAAGTAAACATTCTCTGGCTGTGCAGAAACTTATGCTAATGAGTCCTGGAGTGAAACACCGGTCAGAAATCACTGATGGCTACATTTAAAACAGAATTACAACAGTTATGAATAAAATGCACCAGCGGCTTTCAAAGTAAATAAACTGAACTTTGAGAAGTTATAATTTATAAATGAATAATAATACTTGTGCACAAAAGCAAATATGATAATTGTATGGGTTATAAAAAGTAGGAAAACACATTTTTGTTGAATATTTTGTCAGAGTTTAAAACCGCATTAAAGTCAGAATCAGAATCATTTATTTCGCCAAGCACGACTAGGTCGTACCCGGAATTAGTTTTGGCATGTACAGGGCTAGGTGTGGAATAAGATACACAATACAATACAGTACAAAAACAATACAGTGAACAGTACAGATACAGCAATTTAACCATAACCATAAATGCTGACACAAGTTTGAGCTCAGGTATGTAAAGTGTACGATGTGCGGCAGTGCAGTCATGTGCTACCGAATGCTACTTGAATGGGGCAGGTTAGAGAGTTCATAGAGTTCAAAGAGTTTACAGCTGAGGGAAAGAAGCTATTTCTGTGTCTTGCAGTCTTGGTGTCTTGCAGTCTTGGAGACCGGAATCTCCGGCCCAAGGGGAGCCCCTTGAAGAAGCAGAAGCCTGGGTGAGATGGCTCATTTATGATCCTCAGAGCTCTGCAGCAAAGTCTGGAGTTGTAGAGTTGGTCTAGTGAGGGGAGTGATTTCCCGATGAAGTGAACCTCCAGACTAAAAATCTACTCAGCAGCAATGAAAAGGCTTGGTGTTTCTTTAACAGTTTCACAGCATCAGAACTTTGTTTTTCTTACCCAAGCCTCATTTTTAGCTGCACAGAAGAAAACTGCCCAGGCATTTTTCCCCTGATGCTTTGCAAAGTGAGATTTCTGATGTTGTTGTTCTCCTTCCACTGTTTCGGTGCAACTTTGTTTTTTTACATTTTGAATTTGAGATTTGAAGCCTAGCGCGAGCAGCTGGTAGGGGTGATCAGGACACAGGACAGTTGGAACTGTGCCTCATGCTCCCTGTCACCTCCTTTCAACCAAAAAGATGGCTGCCCCCATGAAAAAGTTGGATGCCCCCATGAAATCACAAACATTTGCCTGTTCTTTTTAAACTGAGTGGGTAAGAGAGTATATTACCTATCTATTTTAATTAACGTAACGAATGTAACTTAATGACAGTATGTTTGTTTAGGCTGAAGTTCCCCTTTCATTTCTTTATTTTAAGTCACTGTTTCTTGTTCTTACTGTTGCCATGGTGTTGAAATAGACTTTATATGGCCAAGGCTGGGCGGTGCACTACCTAAATGCTTATGCAGACCTCGTCCTGCCAAAAGATCAGAATTATTGTTCAGCACATTGTTTGGGGGTCCCGTGGTTGTTAGTGCAATTTAATTGGTTATGGTGCCCATACATCTAGCAATGATTGGCAGATTCGACCAAGAGACAGACTTCTCTCTGATCAAATCTGATTAGAGAGAGATCTTTTGGCTGCCCATACACCACAGGCCAAATCCCGATAAATGTCAGCATGAAATCTTGGGGCTTCATGACGCTGCCTCCATTGGTGCCCCCCTGATGTAAATGTACCCCCGTACATGCATTTATACTTTACCTGTCCGCTATCACCTGCAGCGGTGCCCATCTATCTTCGTCCTACTCCATTTGCACCTCACGCTGCCGGTGTGTAGCATGTGGCATTAGCATGACTTCACACACACGCCATGCTCTATACACCAGCAGTGTGTGCGCAAAAATGGAGGAAGCGAATGATGGATGGGCCAGCTTTTACAAGGTGCTGGCAGATAAATGGATGCATGTAAGTACCAGGGTAAAGTCAATGAGGTTCTGATCTCTGAATGTGGTGCTGAGGGGCCCTTAGTAGGAAACAGGAATTTAACTAGGGAAACCTTCTAAGGCTTAACTTTAATGATGGGTCTGAAAACTGAAAACAGACTATTATATATGAAACTGTAAAGATCTGAGGGAAAACTGTCAAAGAACATACCGTATATTATCTGCCCAGCGTAACAGTTGAAGCCCGGCCTGTGCAAGGTACAATACCCTTGTGCCCCCTCAAAGTATATAAACACTTCACAGTGTTCCTTCTACATACATCACATCCTATCCCAACCACTATTCACAATCTCTACATGTTTCACCCAAATTGGGGCTTTGTCGGGGTATCAATATAGTGCTAGTGGAAACAGTGAGCATAAACCACGAGTCCATCTAATGTCCTTTGGTGCTGGTGATAGCAGTCAGAGGGTAATTATTCAATAGTTCAGTGACCAATGGGTCACTTTGTTATTTGGAAGCCTATGGGCTGCTGAGACTTGTAGTCCCACCTGACTGATACCATCCCTAATGAAGTTCTGCCCCTGTCAGCGTACTCTTGTCCGTGATAGCATTTAGTTGCCGTGTTCTAAGCTGCTAAGGTGTAATTTGGATTGCTTGTGTGCTACAACATTTCTTGACTTCTCCTCCACATCCGATTGCTGCCTAGATCGATCTCAATGGTGTACTTTGACCTGCTTCTGTCTAGCCCCTTGGATACTTTGAACCTCTGATGTATGTGTATGACGCCTGGCTTGTTCCTGACCTCAAGTCTGACCTCCTGTGTAGGACCTTGAACTATATGACTACTCTTCCTGCCCATAGCCTGCCTAGTGAGGTTCTGGTGGTACTACTGCCTTCATTTGCTACACCTTGTGCCATTAACACCTAGGTATAACTATGTGCTAGGACAACGCATAAAATCTCCTAAGGCTGAGCTGGGACACACCACATAGACTGCGGTGAAGATTGGGGAATAAGAACTGAAAAGAAAGTAGAAGATCCACCAGGCCTTACAAAGTATACATGGACAGAAAATTGGCCAGGGGACAGAAGATAAACAGTAGTAGTTACATGGATCATACTGAAAATGGGAAACTGTTGGCAGTGGTATCCCCAAAGAATCACTACTGGGTCCAGCAATCTTTAATTTATTCAATCTTCACCTCAGTGGGAGTGTCTGAAGACTCTGGGAGGAGGGCAGCTAATGAATACACAATGAGCAAGAGAAAAGGGGGGGGGGGGAGAACAAGAGTCAGGGAGGATATGATGTCCGCATTAGCTTGGCAATATGGCCACTGCCTAAAATACGATTTTCTGCTTTTCCTTGATAAAATTCACAGGAATCATTACGTGGATAGCACAATACATCTGTTATGTAAGTAGAAGTAGTATTTATCTACTTATATATGTGTTTTTTATTTCTAGGTTAGCATGGGTGTCGCTTGTTCCTTAATGATTTAGCATTTTAAATTCAAAGTAATGTTGCCATCTTTTCAGAAAATTCATAGTTATGTAGAATGAACAAACACTACACAGAAGAGTGACATATTACCACAGGATATTGACAGTATTCCTTATATGGCAGATTAAATTAATATGCAAGGTCATGTATCTTGAACTTACCAATGGCAGGGCATCGCCTAAACTAAATTGCATATGGCTGGGGACATCACATGTGGAAAATCACTTAGGAACAGTGATTGATGATAAGCTGAGCAATTGTAATCAATGCTAAAATGGGAAATAAAATGCACCATTGCGTCCCTTGTCAGGACTGAGCTGGCTCCTGCAGGTGTCAAGCTAGGAACAAGTGATGTACACACTGCTGTGGTATACCAGAGTGATGCCTACTGTTGCTGTGGGTGGGGGATGAAGGGCGATAGTGTGGTACACGAGGGAGCAGCTTGGCTGACACAGTCCTTGGGAGACACCAGTACTCACACTAAGAATCCACCTCTGCTGCACCTAGCGTGTTTACACAGCTTTAGAGGTGGCCTGAATAAAATGTATAAATACATATAAGGGCAATATAAAAGCTTGGCTAATGAACTTTTCCTCCATAGCTATGTAGAAAGGACATGAACTGCGTGTGGAGGAAAGGAGCGTTTACCACCTATTTAGAACTACTGTATATAGTGCCAACCAGCATAAGCCCTTCAGCATCTGTCAGGTGCTAAGTCTTGCTGCAGAATTTCACCCCTCTTGGTTCTTGAATATTAGGATTTCAATATCAGGTGCTGGATCTATTATAGGTAATTTTCAGATTCCCTATGGACTATAAGGCTTTCCATAATTATCTACACACCATTGGAATAACTTATGCTGGTTGGCTCTATAACTTACTAGCCCTTTTGCTGTCTGTGTCTGGTCATTTTTGTAATATGATAACCGTACCTACTCTTCCTTTTTCTTGCCTCCCAGTGTGGAATTAGAAGGGTCACTGCTTGACGTCACCAATACACAATCAGACATATTACAAAATAGTATGTGTATCCTCACTAGTAACTTATTCTTCTTATTTTAAAGCCACTTGCAAAGAATTCTTCTGTTGTCTACTCTAAAACAATCTTTCCTATTGAGTTTGGGTGACAAAAGTGCAAAAGGGAACATCTGATAGGTGATTGATGGGTTACTATGCCTCCACGCAGCATGTGATCCTGCACTGACATCATGCTATGGAATTTCAGAAGTTCCCACAGTCATTGAATAGGCATTGGTCTAAACCTCCTGAAATGCAAAAAGGTCATCAGATCCTCCAGTTCCATGGACTCACCTGCCTTTCTTCACTGGGCACAATACATACTTTATGACACAAGACTACAGAACATAACAGTGTATGTCACTCATTTCTTTTTCAGACACAAGTGCACTATGGATCACTGCACAATAATACTGCTTGGCTTTCTGCATGTTCTGATCTATGAGGGAAGAAGGATCCCATGGCTTGGGCAAGCTTGGCCCTCCAGCTGTTAAGAAATTACAAATCTCACAATGCATTTGCCTTTATGAGTCATGACTGTGGTTGTCAGACTCCTGAAATGCATTGTGGGACTTGTAGTTCCTCAACAGCTGGAGGGCCAAGTTTTCCCATGCCTGTCCTACGCTCTCAAGGCCCATACACACACCTGAATTAAGTTGGCAGAGGCAGCCGATAACAACCGCCACAACCAATAATCAGGTGTGTGTATGGCAGCCCCCAAACCACTAGCGATCTACTCACCCCTAGCAATGCCAATCCCATTGGTCGCACATGCACAGCTCGTCGTCACTCCATCATCCCACGCCCTCACGCGTGTGTGCAGCCTGGCCCAGCGATGTTGCCCAAGTGGATCAGTTCATAAACCCCCGACAGTCGACATGTGTTCTTAGTGTGTACGTGGCCTTATACAGCTTATTCACTGTTCTAGAGTCATGTGACAATGTTCTCTGTTTGTTAAAGTGTTAAATAAAGTTTACTCAGAAAGCAGAAAAGAGAGAAAATACACTTGTATGTGTTCCTGAGAGAAATCAAAGTATCCTGTGTCTCTGGAGTTAATACTCCATAAGCCTCGGTTCCCACTTGTGCCGGATCATGTGCAGCCAGCGGGATAGAACCACTCCGATGGTCCGCTGTGGTCCAGCTGGAACCCAGGGCAGATGCGTTGCCACCATAAGCTATATAGGAATGCATCTGCTCTTCTGGGATTATCCCGGACTGCACAGAAGTGCAATGGAATGAAAAAGTGCAATGCAGACTGACAAGTGTGAACGGCTCCTATGTATAAAATAGCCATTCGCTGTCCGTGTAGCAGTGAGTGGAGAATGGACAAAAAATTTAAGTTCTCAGCTAAAATGGGAACACAGCCTAATAGATCTACTGTAACTCATAAGCTAATGCACTAGGAGGAGCAGTGCCGGTTCTCTCATGAAGCAAGGTGAAACATTTGCATCAGGCGCAGAGATTACAGGGACAGCGTGTTTGTATTGTGTGTTTACACTAACATCATGCAGTCAGAGTAGGAGGAGAAGCAAGAGGAGAGCGAGATGAAGAGGTGATCATTTGGGAAAAGCAGCTTGTTGTGCTATGTGAGGAGTCTGACAGTGAGTGAGGAGGGGAGAGGCAGGAGAGCAGCAGTGTTTTATTTGACTTGCACAGCAGAAGGGAGGAGGTGGCACTGCTGTCCTGACTGAGCAGGAATGGAGTGGCTGAGGGTGAGTAGTTAGTTTGTCACAGACTCACAGCCAGCCAGTGTTCTACTGTGTTAAGCTGCAGAATGTCATGTGAGAACATTAAATGAAGCAGAATAAATTGTCAGGTGCTGTGTCGGGTGATTTCATTTAGGGGGGAGGGGGGCATATCCTCACAAGTTTGCCTCAGGCAGCAAAAAGTCTAATACCAGCCCTGAGGAGGAGAATGCTATGCAAGGAGAATTCTGCATAGCTAAACAGCCTAGGCTAAACATCATTGGGAAGGTAGGGCTACATACCAATATACAGCAATATAGGAAGTGTTTCCGATGCTGAAACCAGGATAATTCATGTAAAAGTGGGTATCCTGAATAATTTACTGCATTCTAATATACAGTATAATACTGGTGCCTCTTTAAATTGCTGCCCAAAGGCACTCAGAGGCCAGTGGATGGGAGGCTGAACTGTCGAACAAGCATGCATTTCATCCATCTGTATGAAAGAGGTCTATAATGCAGTGTTACCAACCCATCCCTTTAAAGGGAACCTAAACTGAGAGGGATATGGATGTTTCCTTTTAAACAATACCAGTTGCCTGTCAGCCCTGCTGATCTCTTTGATTGCAGTAGTGTTTACATCACACACCTGAAACAAGCATGCAGCTAATCCAGTCTGACTTCAGTCAGAGCACCTGATCTGCATGCTTGTTGAGGGGCTGTGCTGTGGCTAAAAGTATTATGCTATGGATACATGGTACCGTGTATCGACCAGCTGATCCGGCCAGCTGATAATATTCAGCTGGCCCGATCAAGCCGCTCGACTCCCGCCCCGCTCGATCCCTGCTGGCGGACAATGGCAGGGAATCGAGCGCTGATTAGGAAGCGCCGGCGGGGACGAGTGGCAATCGATCCGCGCGGACGAGTGGGGACACGGCTGGGGTCGATCCGGCGGCTGATTAGCTGGGATCGACTCGTGCATTCCCGGCATAAGAGACAGTGGATCAGCAGGAGAGTCAGGTAACTGGTATTATTTTAAAAGGAAAAATCCATATCCTTCTCAGTTTAGGTTCCCTTGAAATACGGACGCTTCTGAATGATACATGTGTTGTGGCCAGTTAGATGCTGTGTAAGCACTGATTAAGTGTGAGTAGCCCCAATATCTGTATAACTTAGATATGTCAGTATTTTTTTTCTAAACACATTTTATTGACTTTTTTATATTTTAACAACAATGCTTAGCCAATGGTTGGCACAATATATACAAGAAAAAACCCAACTTGTACAATGGTGGTGCAGAGCAGAATCCGAACCCCGACTCCCTCCAGGGTTCATATATCAAGCTAAACGTGGCTACTTTATAAGGAAAACCCAGTAGTTGTATTTGAAAATGGGTAGAGCTATGCCTCCCGCATCTGCTCATAATTGGAGCGTTTGTAAGGAGATCCTAAGGGAGTTCGCGTTCCAGAGGCAGGAGGTGATATTTGCATCTGGTAATTGGGATTGGAGAATTCCTGAATATGTAGGTAAATTTAGGGAGAAAATTCATTTTGATGACATTGGCTTTCTCTATCAGGCCAGGGGCACATATAGCAGAAAAGCTAGCGTGGCGGAAAACGCTGCATTTTTGCTGCTAATGGAAGTGTATGGGCCGCAGGAAAAACCGCATATGCATATTATGCAACAAAATGCAGGTTTTGTTGCATAATATGCAAAAACCCATGGGATGGGAACGCAATGGTATACGTTTTCCATGCGTTTTTATATGCATTTTTTCCCCCCAAAAATTAGTTTTGTGATGTATTTCCAATTCCTGTTGTCTTCCTAGTTATTTGTATAAATGGAAATATAAAAATGCACGAAAAACGCATCTGCGTTTTGTATATGCGAACCGCAAACGCATTAAAACGCTTGCAAAAGGCTGTAAAAAACGCATCTGCTGTACAAAACGAAAACGCACCAAAAATGCAGCAAAAACGCACAATGTACACAACATAAAATGAAAACATGACATAAAACGCAGCCTTTCATGTTATGCTATGTGTACACCCAGCCTCAGGGTCAGAGGGAGCCTTTGCCAGGTCTTCAATTTATCACGGAGTGTGCGAAGTGCTGAAGAGACGTTCAGTCTGGTAAAGTCTTGCAGGTTCATGGTAAGTTTAATATCCAGGTATTTAATTTATTGCTCCACCTGTAGGAAGGAAGATAGGCCAGACAGTTGTAGGATTGGGTCCAGGGAAAGGATCATTGATTTTGACAAATTTATCCTAGGGCCTGAGTACTGGCCAAGTTGAAGAAACATCACCAGAGAGGAATGAGGGTCCCCTAGGTATAGTAGCAGGTCATTCGCGTAGAGGGAGATCTTTTTTTGGATCTCCCCCACCCATAGCCCTTTACTTCTGTTGTTAGCCCTAACTTGTACTGCCAGGAGCTCAATGGACAGGGCGAAAAGGGAGGGGGATAGTGAGCAACCCTGCCGCGTGGCCCTCTCTAGGCAAAATGGCTTGGATATGACTCTCCCAGTCTTAATCCTGGCACAGGGAGCATGGTATAGGGCCTGTATCCAGATCAACATCTTAGAGTCAAAGCGACATAGCCCATAGATATCGCCACTCCACAGAGTCAAAGGCTTTTTCCGCATGGAGCGACACTACCACCCTCGACCCTGGGCTATCATGCATGATAAGATGTGTCAGTGTTTAAAGAGAGTCTGAAGTGATTTGTGATTTAGAATACCTGTTTTTATTCAGCAGACAGCTTCAGCATTATAATCCAAACTGATTTGCCACATTCCCATGCAGTATGAGGTCTTAATCCCCCCCCCCCCCCTATGAAATCCCCGGGGAAAAATTCTGCTATCCTTCAGGGCAGAGGCAGAAGCTTTGTGCAGTACGGTAGCTTTGTCCGGGCTTCAGTCAATCTCCGCCAATCTCCACCTCTCCCCAAGAAGCGGAGATTGACTGGACTGGAGGCAGAGCTACAGCACAAAGCTCTGCCTCCCCCAGGCAGCAAAATCCACGACCTGGAAAGTGGTGGAATTTTGCCCCGGGATTTCATGGGGATAAAGACCTCATACTGTGTGGGAATGCGGCGAATCAGTTTAGATTGTAATGCTGAAGCTGCCTGCTGAAAAAAAACAGGTTTTTTAATTTTAAATCACTTCAGTCTCTCTTTAAAGGGATGATTTGGCAACCCTGCTTAAACGGTGGGAAAAAGCCAATGAGATCTACACTTTTGAAATACAGCTAATGTACACTGTCAGTCCTAACATAATCTGTGAAAAACTCATGTAAGACATCAATGAAGTCCAGAATATTGTTTACACAAGTGGTTAAATCACTCACGGGGCTTGATTCACTAACCGACACTGAGCCGGTTAGTGTGCCTTATCACTTAGTGGGCACAAACTACAGCGCTAACCTTATCTGAGGTTAGTGTGCCTTATCTGAGGTTAGTGTGTCTTATCTGCAGTGTGCGATGTAGCTTTGTGCATCTTTTAGTGTGCACAAAGCTATTTAGTGTGCACAAAGCTACTTAACCACTTAAGTCTAAAAAAAAAAAAAAATGATTTTTACTCACCTGGGGCATCCCTCAGCCCCCTGAAGCTGTATGGTGCCCTCGCAACCTCGCTCCGATCCTCCTGTCCCCGCCGGCGGCTACTTCCGGGTTCGGCGACAGCCGCCGACAGGCTGGGAACGCGAGTGATACTCCACGTTCCCAGCCACTATACCACCCTCTATGCTGCTATAGCGTATAACAAAAAATAAAATCTTCTATGAACTCACCATACTCCTAACGGAATACCTTTGGGTGTCTTCTTTCTAAAATGGGTTCATTTGTGGGGTTCCTATACTGCCCTGGCATTTTAGGGGCCCTAAACCATGAGTAGTCTTGAAACCAAATGTCGCAAAATGACCTGTAAAATCCTAAAGGAACTCATTGGACTTTGGGCCCCTTAGCGCACTTAGGATACTAAAAAGTGCCACACGTGTGGTACCGCCGTGCTCAGGAGAAGTAGTATAATGTGTTTTGTGGTGTATTTTTACACATACCCATGCTGGGTGGGAGAAATATCTCCGTAAATGAAAATTTTGTGATTTTTTTTGATGATTGTCCATTTACAGAGAGATTTCTCCCACCCAGCATGGGTATGTATAAAAATACACCCCAAAACACATTATACTACTTCTTCTGAGTACGGCGATACCACATGTGTGACACTTTTTTGCTACCTAGGTGCGCTAAGGGGCCTAAAGTTCTATTCACAGGTCATTTTGAGGCATTTGGATTCTAGACTACTCCTCACGGTTTAGGGCCCCTAAAATGCCAGGGAAGTATAGGAACCCCACAAGTGACCCCATTTTAGATAGAAGACACCCCAAGGTATTCTGTTAGGAGTATGGTGAGTTCATAGAAGATTTTATTTTTTGTCACAAGTTAGTGAAAAATGACACTTTGTGAAAAAAAACAATAAAAATCAATTTCCGCTGACTTTTGACAAAAAATAAAATCTTCTATGAACTCGTCATACACCTAACAGAATACCTCGGGGTGTCTTTTTTCTAAAAAGGGGTCACTTGTGGGGTTCCTATACTGCCCTGGCATTTTACGGGCCCAAAACCGTGAATAGTCTGGAAACCAAATGTCTCAAAATGACTGTTCAGGGGTATAAGCATCTGCAAATTTTGATGACAGGTGGTCTATGAGGGGGCAAATTTTGTGGAACCGGTCATAAGCAGGGTGGCCTCTTAGATGACAGGTTGTATTGGGCCTGATCTTATGGATAGGAGTGCTAGGCGGGTGACCAGAGGTGATTAATGGGTGTCTCAGGGGGTGGTTAGAGGGGAAAATAGATGCAATCAATGCACTGGGGAGGTGATCGGAAGGGGGTCTGAGGGTTTGGCCGAGTGATCAAGAGTCCACACGGGGCAAATTAGGGCCTGATCTGATGGGTAGGTGTGCTAGGGGGTGACAGGAGGTGATTGATGGGTGTCTCAAGGTGTGATTAGAGGGGAGAATAGATGCAAGCAATGCACTGGCGAGGTGATCAGGGCTGGGGTCTGAGGGAGTTCTGAGGGTGTGGACGGGTGATTGGGTGCCCTAGGGGCAGATAGGGGTCTAATCTGATGGGTAGCAGTGACAGGGGGTGATTGATGGGTAATTAGTGGGTGTTTAGAGGAGAGAACAGATGTAAACAATGCACTTGGGAGGTGATCTGACGTTGGGTCTGCGGGCGATCTGATGGTGTGGGTGGGTGATCAGATTGCCCGCAAGGGGCTGGTTAGGGGCTGATTGATGGGTGGCAGTGACAGGGGGTGATTGACTGGTGATCAGTGGGTTATTACAGGGAAGAACAGATGTAAATAATGCACTGGCGAATTTATAAGGGGGGGTCTGAGGGGAATCTGAGCGTGTGGGCGGGTGATTGGGTGCCCGCAAGGGGCAGATTAGGGTCTAATCTGATGGGTAACAGTGACAGGTGGTGATAGGGTGTGATTGATGGGTGATTGATGGGTAATTAGTGGGTGTTTAGAGGAGAGAACAGATGTAAACAATGCACTTGGGAGGTGATCTGACGTCGAGCTGCAGGCGATCTGATGGTGTGGGTGGGTGATCAGATTGCCCGCAAGGGGCAGGTTAGGGGCTGATTGATGGGTGGCAGTGACAGGGGTGATTGATGGGTGATTGAGAGGTGATCAGTGGGTTAATACACAGGGGGGGGGGGGGGTCTGAGGAGAATCTGAGGGGTGGGGGGTGATCAGGAGTCCCCAGGGGGCAGTTTAGGGAATTAAAAAAAAATAGCGTTGACAGATAGTGACAGGGAGTGATTGATGGGTGATTAGGGGGGTGATTGTGTGCAAACAGTGGTCTGGGGGGTGGGCAGGGGGGGTCTGAGGGGTGCTGCGGGCGATCAGGGGGCAGGGGGGGGGAGATCAGTGTGCTTGGGTGCTTACCGTAGTGGCTGCAGCCTGCCCTGGTGTTCCCTCGGACACTGGGACCACCAGGGCAGGAGGCAGCCTGTATAATACACATTGGGCTCTATTCTCAATGAGTTACCGCATGAGTTAAATTAGGTAGTGATAAACACCGACCAAAATATCTCCATTTTCAAATTCACAATTTTTTTTTACCTCATGCGGTAAAAGTGAGGTAAAAGTGTGGTAATTACCTCAAATTTATCTCCAATTTGAGATTCTCAATTGAAAAGTTGGTGTTAATTAAGGATGTTTTTATCACCTACAAATGGTAGGTGATAATTATCACTTCTCTGCTTTTGGCCTTCAGGATGGAGCCTATTGAGCTTTGTTTGCTCGAGTTTATGTCAGTTTTACATAGAAGGCAGAAAAGACGAGTGTGTCTAATCTCAAGGCGCACTTTCCGACCTCGTACAGTCTTTTAGATGATTTAATAGATGCCGAGGAGGAAATTCTTCTCTGCTCTAAAAGATAAGCAACAGCATAATTACCTTTAAAGAAAAACATTTCTTTGTTACAGCTGATACAAATCCAGCAAACAATCTCCAGTGTATGTACTTCCTGCTTTCATGGAAGCAGACATGGGGTTAACATCCTGTGTTTACACATTAGCTGCTCTGCTGAGGCAGCCAGCTGGCAAAGCTGAGAGGTCAAATTACAGTTGTGATTATTCACAGATGAGGGGGAAGGACAGGCTAAATTATATACATACAGGGTGCATTTATATATGTTTTCCTTCTGTCCTGTGCAAGAGTTGAGGTCCCACTTTAAACGTGACAGGCTTTCCTGGGTCATCTCTGTGTAATGGGTGGCAAGTATATGGGCTGCCCTACAGTGGTCAAAAAAGCTTTATTTCCGTACCTATTACTGACAGTTTTATCACCTGTTTTATCACCTGTTTTATCACCTGTTTTACCGCACTTTTATCAAACATTTATCACACTTGGTACATTTTTAGTGAATACTCACTTTTTTCACTATTTTTAGTGAATTATAACTGGAGGTAATTTTTCACCCAAAAAAGAGTTACCGCACATGGTTTTGTGAATAGAGCCCTTTGTATCCATTACAAAGTGTATTATACACTTTGTAGCGGCGATCCGGCACCTAGTAACCCGCCGGCACTTCTGAACGGCCGGGATGTTACAGCGCGAGGGGGCGGAGCCTGTCACCGGCGGCTGATCGCGTCGCGAATGACGCGATCGCCGCATAACCACGCCCGCCATCGCCGATGGGCGTATTGCAGTTGTTTAGGCCCAGTTCTTGCCGCCGCCCATCGGCTGTGGGCGGTCGGCAAGTGGTTAAGGCACACTAACTCAGATAAGTCACTAACCTCAGATAGGGCACACTAACCGGCTTAGTGCCGGAAACCTCTTTTTTACTCCGGCGCTAACACTTAGTGCCGGTTAGTGAATCAAGCCCACTGTATATATTCCTTTGCAGTGCAGCAGGAGAATCTGTTCTCAATCATATTTCTTCAAAACACAGCTGCGCTCAGACTCCATTCACCTCCAACCTGAGAACAGTAGGAAACCCTAAAAAAAATTTAAAGCACGGTCAAGTGCGGGTGACTGATTGGAGACATGCTGACAAGCAGGAGCCACATATCCTATTCCAAGGTCCTGCTCTGTGGAGTGAATAAAGTTTTCAAGATCGTTTCTGGGCATGGTGTGAATGCTGTAAGGACCACCAGAGATTTTGGCCCCGAACCCAGTGCTCAGTTGTGTTGCAGAATAATTCTACATGTCAACTCACTGCACATACATACAATTCTATGGGCCTGTGCACAGTTGCATTGTAACGGATCACAGTATTCTAACTCGCTGATTGCAGGCTTTGTATTAGGCTATGTTCACTGTGCTCAGTTAAGTTGCGTCATAACTGAGCTTTTTTAAAGGACAACTGAAACAGGAGGGATATTGAGGCTTCCAAATGTATTTCATTTTAAACAATACCAGTTGCCTGGCTATCCTGCTGATTCTCTGCCTGTAATACTTTCAGCCATAGACCCTGAACAAGCATGCAGCAGATCAGGGTTTTCTAACATTATTGTCAGATCTGACAAGATTAGCTGCATGCTTGTTACTATTGTTATCCAAACACTATTGCAGACAAAAAGATCATCAGGATGCCAGGCAACTGGTATTGTTTAAAAGGAAATAAGTATGGCAGCCTCCATATCCTTCTCACTACAGTTGTCCTTTAACGGAGAATATCTCACAGCAATGAAGTAAGGGCTCTTTTCCACTATGAAACGCAATGACAATCGCAATCCCTTTTCTATCCAATTACCACTAATGCAATTGAGCTACTATACTCAGTAGAGTTCAATCGCATACAAACGACTGCGTTTGGGCCAAAATCATGACGCAATTGGTTTACAGTGAAGATGGCTGCTGCCATTTCCATTAGTTTTACTGTACCCTGCATTTTGTGATCCGTTAGCAATCGGAATCAGAGCTCAAAATGCAGAGTAATGGAAAAGAGCCCTTAATGTGACGTTCGCAGTGCATGAGGTGCGATGCGCGTCAACGGAGTATGTAAAAATATTACAGATCCTGCTCTTCATTTATGCAAATATATGCGTTGATGCACTCAATGTTAGTCTATGTTAACGCCGGCATGTTTGAATATGTGCATCGTGGCGGAATACGCTATAGGCTTTACACGTGTGCAAATCTGTTTTAAAGAGAACCCGAGGTGGGTTTGATAAATCATATTAGGACACAGAGGCATGTTCTGTATACAATGACCTGCCTCTGTGACCTTCCAGCTTTCCTCCAGCCCCCCCCCCCCCCCGGCTCTGCTGTCCCCCATTAAAAAAAGTGCCAGGCTAGTGACACAGAGATTGTCGCCACCCTGCTATTTACCTCTGCCTGTCATTCACCATCCGCTCCCCCCGCCTCCTGTATAGTGCGGCTCCCTGTCTGTGTCCTTTCTCTCCCCGTCTCCATAAGCTTTCTCCAATCGGCTTACGGAGGCAGGGAGGGAAGGGGCACAGGCGGGGAGCAGCGCTATACATGAGGCGGGGGGAGCGGAGGGTGAATGACAGGCAGAGGTAAATAACAGGCTAGCGACAACCTGCTTGTCACTAGCCTGGCGCTTTTTTTTTTAATGAGGGACAGCAGAGCGGGGGGGGGGGGGGGGGGGGGGGTTAGGCAGGGGTCTGGAGGAATGCTGGAAGGACTAAGAGGCTGGTCATGCCTCTGTGTCCTAATATAATTTATCAAACCCACCTCAGGTTCTCTTTAAAAAACAATAGGCAGCGCTTTATATTGCGACACAAATGACACACATCTATGATGCAATTTTAAATCTTATGCCTCCGTTACATCGCATGCCACTGCAACCACAGTATTTGCTTCATTGAATTGTGTTTTTTTTCCGCATTCTGTAGCAACGTAACTCACTTTCCCACTGTGAACCTAGCCTTAGGCTGGATTCACAGTGGTCAGTTGCATAACGCATGCGTTAAAATGTGTTAAAATCTATGTGAATTGCAATAGATACTGGACATAGACTTTAATACAAATCCTACTTGCAGCCAGTTGGAATAACGCAATCAGTTACAATGCAGTACTGTAAACAGCCCCATAGAATTGTATAAGCAGTCAGAGGCAAATAAAACGCAATGCAAAGTAGCAAGTAATATGGTTGCAGTGGCATGCAATGTAACAGAGGCATATGAATCAAAACTGCATCATAGATGTGCTCCATTTGTGTCGCACATTTAAGCGTATAAAGCTCTGCCTTTTTTAAAACAGATTTGCGCTTGTGTAGTAGTAGTAGTGCCTATAACGTAGTGCAACGCGATGCAAATATTCAAACATGCATGCGTTACCATAGACCAGGCTTTCTCAACCAGGGTTCCCTGGTACCCCAGGGTTTCTTGGCATTTTCCCCTATCGTGGGGGAAGTATAATAGAGCACATTATAATAGGGGGTACTGTAAAAAGAAGCACTAAATTGGGGGTCATAATAATAATGAGCACATTAGTAAAAAGTACAAGGATATTGAGACAGTATAATGAAAGGTGAGTAAGGGAGGAAATTACATCAGTATTGGCTTCAAATAGCCAAAGTTAAAATGGGAAATACTAAGAAGGATTTTTTTTTTTTTTTACTGTAGAAAAATCACTAGAATCAAAATGTGAACAGCGCAATACATATGTTATGTAAGTAGAGCAAGTATTTATCTACTTATATATGTGTTTATAGCTGACAGCTCCTCTTTAAAGACCATGCCTCCTGCAAAATAAATGCAGGGGTTCCTTGAGATCACAAAAGAATGTTTGGAGGAGTTCCTTGAAACCCAAAAGGTAATTGCAGGGTTCCCCCAGGGTAAAAACGTTGAGAAAAGCTGCCATAGACTAATATTGAGTGTATCAACGCATATATTTGTATAAACGCAGAGCAGGATCTACACCACATGCACTGCATTTACTTTTCATTGCTGTGCAATTTTCTACACTAAAATACTCTGTTATGATGTAACGTAACTGAGCACTGTGAACGTAGCCTAAGGGCCTGTTTCCACTACACACAGATTGGATGCAGAATGGATGCAGAAAAACTGACTCCAATGAATGCCTATGGGCCTGTTTCCACTAAACGCGATTTTTCTGATGCAGATTTTCCCATAGGCATTCATAGGAGTCAGTTATTCTGCATCCATTCTGCATCCAATCTACGTGTAGTGGAAACAAGCCCTAAAAGTTAGTTTAACAGTTATAATGTGTGTGAACTGCAGTGGAGACTGGACATGGACATTAATTCAAAGCCTGCATGCAGAAAGTTGGAATAACGCAATCAGTTAGAACACAGAGACGTGAACAGCCCCATTGAACCTAAGGCCTGAATGGGACCTTAGGATCACTGCACAATCGTATTGCTTGGCTCTCTGTATGTTTCTCTGTGCAAACTTCTGGTTCACCCACTGCTACCAGCGGCAACGACGGGTCCACCAGACCCTCCCGCTGGGAGGTCTTTTAGCCGACAGTAGTGTGTGTGTGTACGCGCTGTCGGCAGACTGATAAGGCTGTTTCTGAACGATCCGCTGAGCGGCAAGATATTCTTGATCATGTTCAGTATTCAGAACTTAATAGATTTCCACTTGAATTCAATGTTGTCATCGGATCACATGACTGCATGTTCACAGGCGTGCGTTGCGGTGTGACAGTTGCCTTGTAACGCGGTGTACCGCACTGCACCCCCTATGCGGGAGCGTTGCGATATAACGAGTTGTGGCTTTGTATCTCACTGCTGCAGTGTGATAACATTAAACGCAAGCGTGAACAGAAAAAGTTAAGGGATTGTTTCCATCGGCTCGATTTTAACCATCTGTGTTTTTGGAAACGCAGCTAATGCGCTTTCGCTAGGACATTGATGCATAGACTGCACTGTCTAATGTTTCTATACATGTGTTGCAATTCACCGTGGAATTGCAGCATATGGTTGCATGCCTTTTGGCGTGTTTACACAGCGATACTATTCATTATAAATGAATGAGACTGCAAGAGCATCTAGAAAAATCGTGATGCTACGCAGATCTGTGCGTTACCACACAGCCACCAGGGTTGCACACAGAGAAAAGTGGAAACAATGCCTTAGTATCATTCAGCGACTGTATTCCTTACATTATCCGATGCAACACGAGTATAACGTGCATTGCGGTAGTTCCGATCAGTTGCGTTTCTAAAGTCACAGGAAACGCAACAACCACTGTGAATGTGGCATTAATGGCCTGGTACACACCATGCAGTTTTAAAATCAGATTCTATTCCAGCAAGTGATCAAACCATTATTCAGATCAGACATCAATCAGATATAAAAGAAATCTAGCGTACACATGTATGTTTTTTTTTTCCTGTCAAATTCTGATCAGATTTCCGATTGGATATTGATCTAAAATGAATGGAAAGAACATATAATGGACTGATAGCCAGTGCTGCATTTTGATCAATATTTTTCAGCATGGCCAATCTACTTCTGATCGAGAGAGAGGTCGATTTTCAGCTTAGGATCTGGCAATCAGTAGGCTGTATAATATTTTTGCGCGATTCAATCAATTTCTGAAATGGAAATACTGTCTAATAAAGTGAAAATTGTACCCTACAATGGGCTCTATTCTCAATGAGTTACCGCATGAGTTAAATTAGGTAGTGATAAACACCGACCAAAATATCTCCATTTTCAAATTCACAATTTTTTTTTACCTCATGCGGTAAAAGTGAGGTAAAAGTGTGGTAATTACCTCAAATTTATCTCCAATTTGAGATTCTCAATTGAAAAGTTGGTGTTAATTAAGGATGTTTTTATCACCTACAAATGGTAGGTGATAATTATCACTTCTCTGCTTTTGGCCTTCAGGATGGAGCCTATTGAGCTTTGTTTGCTCGAGTTTATGTCAGTTTTACATAGAAGGCAGAAAAGACGAGTGTGTCTAATCTCAAGGCGCACTTTCCGACCTCGTACAGTCTTTTAGATGATTTAATAGATGCCGAGGAGGAAATTCTTCTCTGCTCTAAAAGATAAGCAACAGCATAATTACCTTTAAAGAAAAACATTTCTTTGTTACAGCTGATACAAATCCAGCAAACAATCTCCAGTGTATGTACTTCCTGCTTTCATGGAAGCAGACATGGGGTTAACATCCTGTGTTTACACATTAGCTACTCTGCTGAGGCAGCCAGCTGGCAAAGCTGAGAGGTCAAATTACAGTTGTGATTATTCACAGATGAGGGGGAAGGACAGGCTAAATTATATACATACAGGGTGCATTTATATATGTTTTCCTTCTGTCCTGTGCAAGAGTTGAGGTCCCACTTTAAACGTGACAGGCTTTCCTGGGTCATCTCTGTGTAATGGGTGGCAAGTATATGGGCTGCCCTACAGTGGTCAAAAAAGCTTTATTTCCGTACCTATTACTGACAGTTTTATCACCTGTTTTATCACCTGTTTTACCGCACTTTTATCAAACATTTATCACACTTGGTACATTTTTAGTGAATACTCACTTTTTTCACTATTTTTAGTGAATTATAACTGGAGGTAATTTTTCACCCAAAAAAGAGTTACCGCACATGGTTTTGTGAATAGAGCCCAATGGGTACGTTGGCCTATACTAGCAAGATAAAAAAAGCTGAATACATTCACATTGATTGCAAACATGTATGCAAAGAGAGTTTTGTTTTTATGTTTTACATTTAGACACAGAAGAAGAAAAGACAAAGGACTTCCTGCTAGCAGCAGCCGCCGCCGCCATTGTCCCATATCCATTTACACACAATGCAAACACGGAAATACAAGCCAAGCCACCGCCGCAAAGCAGCACTATTCAATTCAAAGAGGAAGAGAAAAGCAGGCGGGCCCAGAGTGACGTCGTCCGTTCCATTCTATTCAGCCAATGTCGGCGAGGGTGGCTGAGGACTGACGTCACCCTCACGCCCAGCGGCAGCCATTTGTAGAGCGCAGAGTAGGACGCTTGGTCTCCATCTTGTCGCAGGCGGCTAGCAGGAAGGACGCTCCGTAAGGCTCTGCGCAGACTGTGAATTCGGCCACTCTATTCAGTGTTTCATTCAGGTGAGGAGAGAGAGCGAGTGGCGGGGAGTGAGCGGAGGCGAGTGGCGCCTTTGTGCGGGGCAGGCGGAGGGATGTGGGGACGTGGCGTCTTTGTTCTCCGTGAGCTTCGTAGCTTCGCCTCGGCGGGTGGTAACTGGAAGTACCGAGGCTAGCCTCACCATGTGCTCTGCTTGCTGTATAAAGCGGTATCGGTACAGGAGATGCGAGTGCTGCGCTGTGAGGTGCGGCCATAGGCCCGGGGCGTACGGAAGTCTGTGTTCCCCGCCATCGCCGCAGCGGGCGCGCCTGAGAGTTGTGTAACCAGAGGTGTGGCCTGCCTGAGCGCATGGAGTGCGAGTAGAGGCCGCAGGAATGTGTACCTGCTCTGCGCCTCCTCTAACGTGTCCTAATCTCTAGCTGCATCCTAATCTAGCCCGTGCTATGACCCAGCACAGCAGGCCTCACTTGCCGTTTGCGTTTCTATTGTCGCGGCGCCCAATTTATACACTGGGCGCTGCTGGCAATGGCGGCCTGTGGCGCCCACGTTCTCTACCTAGCCTCTTGCTACCACCACTAGCTTTACTGATGTAAGCTATAAAAGACCAGAGATCTATCTATACATCTGATAGAGGGAGAAGCATTCTCAAACGATCTCAAGGTGGCCACTAACAATAAAATTTTGAAGATGGGTCGTTTATTTTTCTTATGAGCGATTGGAAATCAGTTTTGGGGCTCTATTGGATGTAAATCTCCTGATGAGTCAGATGAGATTGCTGTGATCGGATTGATTTCATTAATCTGGGTGCCCCCCATTAATGGTCACTATCATTTCTGATTGTTCATACCAACAATCGTTTGTAATCAGCAAATTGCAAGTGGCCACTTTTGGCCTTGGTTATTGTGTTCAATCAGTAATTGGATCTAAATTCTGTGCAAGGAGTTAAAAATGAAAGTAAAAGCATGCGGTGTAATTGTTCTGTCCTGTTGGAAATCAGATTGGGAGATTTATGGGTTTCTAATATGCAGTATTGTTTGCCATACTTGCAAGTTGGTGTCCAGCACTGGATAAGTGATGCCTGTAATTTTTTATATTTAACTTATCAGGTTATTGTTGTTGGAGTCTGACATGCTACATGTCTGCTAACAAACTTAGTCAATATGTCTTAGTTTTGGGGCCTCTTATTTACTTGGCTGATTCCATTTCAGAGCTACTGTACTTTAATTTTTGCCTAACATGACCACATTAGAACGATGTTGCAGGAGCGATGGTGTGTAAACATCAGCTTTTAATGTATTGTCCCTTTGACTGAATGCATTTTTTGTCCTGAGACAAAGGAGTTGAGTTCTTTTGTATTCCATACCCTGTATAGTGATAGGTTCTTAATCACACTGCCTGTTTTGTATGCTGCAAAGGGAAGCTTCCAAATTCACTAATGTGTTACTTTTATCTTTTTTTTTTTTTCTTTTTTCTTTAACGGAATGCCTGCAAACAAAGGATCAGAAAAATAACATTAACTATGGACAGCGGTGCAGGCAGGAAAAGCTGGTCCATGGGTGGAGGTATGTTTCAGCTGCCAATCAAATGCCATTGTGTTGTCTATTTCACTTAACAGACAATAGTATGCTTTAGCTTTGCTGTTTTTGAAAGTAAAAAATAGATCTCTGCTATACCACCTCACTTTGACCCCTCTGTGTGCTAATTTTTTCCATTATCTTATCCTACTTGGCCTTGTTCTCCACTCTATACTCCACTAATGTAACTCCTGCATATCCACTCATTTCTTCTCTTCTCATGCCGGACTGTCGTTGGAACGCCCACCCAGCGGGAGGTGACGGACCCGTCGTTGCCTCCAGTCCGGCGTGTGTACGGGCCTTAAGTATACTGAGATGAGAATCTAGCATGTGTACATATCTTCTCCCCCTCCCCCCCCCCCCCCCCATCAGTTTGGGTCTCCCTGTAGTGCTGCCAGTTGCTTGGCCAAAATGTGGAAGATAAAATCTGTTTTATGCAGCTGTTCATGCACACACTTGGACAGAGTGCAGTGAAAAGCTAGCTCTATACACACCTGATATTTAACATCACTAAGGTTTTTGGAGGCTACAAGTCACATATGCCCATGAAAAGTATCAGCATTAAAGAACAAGTGACACCAATGCTAACCTAGTAATAAAAAACGTGTGTGTATGTAGATAAATACTACTTTTACTTACATAACAGATGTATTGTGCTATCCATGTAATGATTCCTGTGATTTTTTTTTGATTTTTTTTTTTATAAAGGAAAAGCAGAAAATCCTATTGCAGACAGTGGCCATTTTGCCAAGCTAATGCTGACCTCATATCCTTCCTGACTCTTGTTTTCCCCCTCCCTTCTCTTGCTCATTGTGTATTCATTAGCTGCCCTCCTCTCAGAGTTTTTTTCTTCTTTATTTACACATCCAATCACTGAGTCACCTCAGCCTTGCTTGTAAACACAAGTAATTAGCTAGGCAGGGAAATAAATGGAAGAGGAGGAATAGATTATAGAGAAAAAGAACAACTTTTTGGCACTAGGGCCAGTGCTCCTAAGTATGTGATAACGCCAAGCCATAACAGCAGTAAAAGGTTGAATGCAGGATGAGCACCTTTATCACTTAAAGGAAATGTCCAAGCAAAATAAAAAAATGAGTTTCACTTACCTGGGGCTTCTCCCAGCCCCATGCAGCCATCCTGTGCCCTCGTAGTCACTTACTGCTGCTCCAGTCCCCCGCTGGCAGCTTGGCGACCTCGGAGGTCGGCGGGACGCATTGCGTACATTTTTACGCATTCCCGCTAGTGCAGGAACATTAACACATACATTTTTACGCGTTACTGGTTCATTGCGTAAAAATTTACGCATTGAACCAGTAACGCGTAAAAATGCATGTTAATATTCCTGCACTAGCGGGAATGCGTAAAAATGTACGCAATGCGTCCCGCCGACCTCCGAGGTCGCCAAGCTGCCAGCGGGGGACTGGAGCAGCAGTGAGTGACTACGAGGGCACAGGATGGCTGCATGGGGCTGGGAGAAGCCCCAGGTAAGTGAAACTCATTTTTTTTTATTTTGCTTGAACCTTCCCTTTAATACACTCAGACCAGTTGCTGTTGAAATTTGATTTTTATGGTGACCATACCTCTTTAAGATGGTAGACAGCTTTTTAAGAATGAGGACACAAATAATGCCAGACTGGTCTTCAGCCCCCAGGGTGGCACCTTGCATTCCAAAGGCCAGGTTGCTGAGATTAATTCCCTGAAGGCAATTACTTCTGCACAGAGAATTCAGAGAAGCAACAAGTTGTATTAGCTGATAGATTTGTAATTTGGCTGGGCGAATTTAGCTGCTGCACCAAACATGAGTGGTATGTCATAGTTGTGACCTGGCAGTCAGAAATCTTAGATGAGGCTAATCATGTGTATCTCAACATGTAGTAGTTCTAGAAATTCTCTTAAGGTGCAAATCTCTGACCTACAGATTAAAAACTGCGACAAGCTTGTGATTCAAGTTATTTGGTTTGTATATTCTTACAGGGACAGATCGTGATTATGGCCATGGGAACTATGGCAGAAATATGGACGGTTATTCCATGGAAAGCGGGAATGACAGGTAAAGGGTGTTTTGGTTCTTTTTAAAATTGGCAATAGGCAGCTTTTTAATAGGCAGCACGGTGGTGTAGTGGTTAGCGCTCTTGCCTTGCATTGCTGGGTCCTGGAGTTCAAATCCCAGCCAGGTCAACATCTGCAAGTAGTTTGTATGTTCTCCCTGTCTGTGTGTTTCCTCCGGGCACTCCGGTTTCCTCCCACATCCCAAAAACATACAGATAAGTTAATTGGCTTGAACCTGAAATTGGCCCTAGACTAGAATACATACACCACACAATATAGACATGACTATGGTAGCGACTAGATTGTGAGCTCCTTCGAGGGACAGTTAGTGACAGACAATATATATACTCTGTACAGTGCTGCGGAAGAGGTTTGCGCTATATAAATAAGTGTACACACTTCCAGTAATAAAGGTATTTAGTAGAACACTGGTTAAACCTCTGCCCATATTTTTTTTTTTGTGGGTTTAGTTATTTGACCCTTAAAGGGAACCAGACACGAACTAAAGATTTTATACATACCTGTGGCTTCCTCCAGCCCCGTACGCATGGATCGCTCTCACGCTGCCATCCACCGCTGCCTGCAAGTACGAGAACTGGCTCCCGTCACTGACATCATTGGAGCCAGCTACGGAGAAGTGCGCCCTCTACGTATCTCTACAGCGGCTGCTGGAGAGATACGCAAAGGGCTCTCTTCTCCTACGCTAAACTGGCTCCGACTGACGGAAGAGCAGGGAGCCTGTTCTCGTAGCTGTGGATGGCGGCGTGGGAGTGATCTGTGCGTATGGGGCTGGAGGAAGCCAGGTATGTATAAAATCTTTTCTTTAGTTTGTGTCTGGTTTTCTTTAAATACTAGTTTTGCATCGACAGGGTTATTGCTAGTGTCCCTTTGACCAGGTAAAAGTTTCATATTGAAATGTTTTGCAAGGATACTGAATTTAATTACCAAAAGTTCAAATAAGTCAAAACCTGCTTCTAGTATTGCTGAGGCTTAGAAATTAGTCAAATATTCTTACCGGACTTGATGTTGTGGAACATGGTATATAGAAGAAACCATGCATAAAATGCGCTTACTGATCATAAAGCAAAATTATTTTTAAATGACATTAATTAGCAAACAAGACACATCTGAGCAATCCCAAATGTAATACAGCTCAGAAAACCTACTGTCTCCCACCCTCTGGGCCCATTTCTGTACTGTGCTGCAAAGCCAGGTACAAAGTCCAGGAGCTGTACAACACCAATGTTTAAATCATCATTAAAAAAAACTAACCATTTGTATGGCTCATCTATATAATAAAGTATAAGTTTTTGGGATCTGCAAGCATGCAGACTACCAGGGAGGAGAGGGATACATGTTGTGACTGCTTTTCCAGTACATTGAGCCCTAGTAGTTAGCATTTGGCCTGGTGAAGCTTAGAGAATCCAAGGCGTATCAATACAAAAAAAAAATCAGATGCTTGCCTAAGAGGGAAGCCTCTGGATCCTCCAGACTGCGACTCTCTGGAAGTTCATGTTCACTAGGAATTATCAGGGAGATGGAAATATTTCCACGTTCATGCAGTATTATGTAAATTTATGAAGCTTGAAAATTTAAACCTGGGTGGGACTTGATTGGACCTTTTTCAAGCTGCATACATCCCTAGTGTCCACTCTTTTCATGCGCAAGCTTGGCTATACTGCGCCTGCACAGTAAGATGGAGCTGCTCTGAAAGGGCATCCTTCAGCCTACTGCACAGGAAAGGCTGCAGGTAAAGTAGAGCCATGCTCATACATGAAGTCTAGTCTACTTGTGGCAATGAAGGGGTCCTTTTCAGAGGCTTCTCTCTACCTAGGTAAGTAAAACCACTTTTTTATTTTTTCCCCATGCTGCCACGAGATCCCTGAACCCTGGTGAAAGTCTTTTGTAGGGTAATGTTATGGTCATGCTAATAAAGATTCAGGTCATATATGCAAGCATACTATTTAGGTTGCATATTTGCTGTAGGTTACTGTTGGTCTGTATAATTTGGCCTGATAGTTTTTGCCTCAAGCTGTCTATTCCTAGTATGCTTTTATTCTTTGTTTTTAGATGTAGTTGAATTAAGTGGATCAACTACTTCTAATTGCATTATTTTGATAGGTCATCTGTATATTTCTGATTTTATAAATGCTAAAATGCAGTTAGCTATAGCCATATGTTCCCACCATGGCAGTGTTAAGAGAAGTGCATGGGCTTGAAGAATAGGCAGCTACTGAAGAGCCCTGAGTGTCTTTAAAGGATATCTGTAAGGAGAGATTTACTTGCCTTGAACTAGCAGTCTCTCGGGTCCCTCTCTGTAGTTCTGCTGTCCTTTCCGAAATATTCTGTGCCCCTCTTGAAATATGCTTCTGTGGCTGGGAGCGATCTGTACTTGCTCAGTTTGGCTTCATGAACTGCACAAGTGCAGAATGTTCCTGCCATGAGACTGCGATTGAGATGCGTGCAGATACTTTGGAGGGAAGGGGAACTACAGCATGGGGCCTGATGGACTGGAAAAGTCTTGAAGTAAATCTAATCTCCAACCCCCCAATTGGATAGCCTTTAAAAATTTACTTGTGCCTTTCTTTATATACTAAATGCTGTTGAACATCAATTTTGAGATGTTAAGGTTGTTTTATCAGTGATACAAGTCATTTATTCCTTTACGTAAAACTGGGTTAGACAAGTCCAGGAGCCAGCAGGAAAACATGACCCTCATTCTCCCCAAAGAAACCCTTCAAAAGGTTAGATGTAGAAATTGTATCCCTGGATCTTGGCATTTGTCCAGCCCAGACATTAGGTAAATTAAACCGGGTCTGCACACAGTAGATATGATTGATACAGGTCTTGCCTGCTGAAGATGCAAAGGAGTGGAAAGTTACCCTCCTGATAGAACATCTGCAAACAGAATGGGTTTCTGGCTAGCTCAGTTGTCTCATTCACTGCTTGTTGACTAAAGCAGAAATGCTGGGATCTGCTCTGTGCAGAAGTTCTTTAGTAAGATCTGCTGCCAGCTCTGTATTGAAAGCATTTTCTAGGCAAGACCTGCTTATTACATTTACAGTAGTGATGAGTTTTCCTGTTCTCCCAGTGCATGTTTCAAATCTGAGATTAAATGTTAAGATCTGAGATTGTATGATAAAATCTGAGATTAAATGTTAAGTTGATAAATGTCAACTGATGCTTTGTTTGTTACTGGTAAGCTTACATGTATTTTTTTCCTCACGTCAATTCTTCCAGGTATGGACCTTATGAGTCTTTTGACTCCAGGTCTTCTGTGGGTGGGCGAGATCTGTACAGATCTGGCTATGGTTATAATGAATCCGATCAAGGCTACGGAGATAGTTATGATGCCCGATATGACAACCCATACCGGAATAGCGTTGACTCTTTTGAGAGCGGGTCTAGCTGGGATCCGACTTTCACACGAGCGAAAGTGAGGACTGGGTTTATGGAGGACAGAGGAAGAGAGAGTTACTCTTCCTATGGCGGTTTTTCTTCACCCTATATGAAGCCTGCAACTGTAGGCTCTCGGGGAAGAGGAATGCCTGCATACACCGACGGTGGTTTTGGAGGACCAGCAGCAGGCAGAGGCCGCGGCAGAGGAGGAGTAAGTACAGAATCTTCTCAGATTCTTTTTGATAGTCACGTTTAATGATTTCAAGCCCAGAACTTTAAAATGGCATAATGTCCATATTTATTGCAAATCTGCTTAGAGGCTTGTCTACTCCCAGTCTGAAAGTTTACTTTTGAAGACTTCATGCTTTAAAAGTTAAATGGGAGTGTTTGCTGTTGGTACATGCTTTTCTTGCAAAAGAAGAAAAAAATTAAGTACCATTATAATTAATAATTTTGTACAAGGAAATCTGTTCTTCCTTGATCCTATAGTTTAATCAAAAATGCAAAAGGTTACATGAAGACCTTTTTGAAGTTCTGAGTAGGTTAAAGGTGCAATGTATTGTGTAACATTTTATGACCACACACTTGCTTTTAATATCTTGAACTGTACATGCCTGTTGCAGATTTTTGAGATATGATCAGCTTTGAGTTTAATATCCATTTAAAGCTATTACATTTTCCTCCAGTATGGGTGGAGACCCATCATTTGATATGCAACTTGGTCAAGGCTCCAGGCCTCCTAGCATGATCAGTCTATTGGTATTTATACTTAAAACCTTGTTCTGTTGCGTGATAATGCTGCAGAGTTGCATTTTGAGCACTTCATTGGCAGGATTAAGGCATGGCTCTCTTGCTAGATCTGCAGAAGCTGCTTCTCCAATGAAATTGCTGCTTACATAGATTGGTTAAAGTAGCTTGGTGAGAGCTGCTTATAGTTGGCTTTCTGTGCAGGCAGCTGCAGGGCAGAAACCGTTGTATGCTCTAGCTAACGAGACTAAAAATCCAGCTAAATGGCCTAGTCTTTAATTTTTTTTTTCCGCTTTTTAGACTGGGTTTTGGTATTTCATTTGGCCCTGATGCAATATACCTTTCTAGCCTTATCAGTTTCTTTCCTTATGCTATCATGACTTAACTGAATAAGTGCTCAAAATAAGTAGGTTCTGATTAAAGTAAATGCAAAGGCAAATTATACTTGCCTGTGAACAGGGAAGGTTCTGGATCCTATAGGCTTTCCTGTCCTCTTGATCCCCTCATTCCAGCGTTGTCACACCTGTTGTGTACTCGGCAGATTGGTCAAATACACATTTGTGACCCCATCGGAGGCTCCTGAAGCACTCGTGTCCCTGAGTGCTTTTGAAGACTGACTGCTCATGTACTGTGCATGCGGTGGCATACTTGTGTGTGTACTTGCTTGCGTGCACTTGCCCATGTGCAGTATGGAGCCACCTGTCTTCGGGAGCAAGATTGCTTCCGAAGGCTTCTGAGGCAATTTAAACTGGGCTGATGGTGCTGGAACGAGGGGTACAGAAGACAGGGAGGGCGTTACAAGATCCTAAGCCTTCCTTGTGCATAGGCAACTGTCTAACTTTTTAACACTTCTCACCTTAAGGTGGCAATACACCTCAATATCCTCTGATGCGGAAGAATGATTGATACCCACTGATCAGATGGGCATAGATTTCTTCCTCGCATGCCATTCTCAATAGATTTCTACTGGAAATCTGAGAATTGATTGAATTGCAGTGTTGCACTGTTTGGCCATAGTGTTGCAGTGCATCAATCGATAAGCTTTTAAAAGGATTGGCATTCTGATTTTGCAACTTCACATTTTGTGCAACAGATTCCTAACAGATTTGATCAGTGATTGAATCTGCTGGGAATGCAAAAATTGGTGTGGCCTGCTTAAACAATATGCAGCCTGCTAGCTCTTGGATCAGAAATTGTATCAAATTGTAGTGTATAGTCAGAAAGACTGGGTAAATTTTGTGCCTGGATCTTTTTTTCTAATGCAGCTATATACCCTTAAAAATGTTTTTTTTTTTTTTTTTTTAATTAGTAAGTATTTTGGAAAATGCATTGCACCTTTAATTAACTTGTAATGTGTTTGTATATTTTTACTTTGGAGGGGCATGTTTGATTTTTTTTTTTGGGGGGGGGGGGTTATTTAGAATTTTCTTGTATTTCCTTTTACTGTCTTGAGTTAGAATACCTACTTGTTTTAGAACTCTTGCACAGTAATTGGCACTACTTAAAAAAAAAAAGAAAAGAAATGAAAATAAAAAAAATCCCCAACTTGTTCTAACTTGCTTCCATTTCAACAGCTTGGTCGTGGTATGCGCAGACCCACTATGATGGACTATGCCCCCCAGCTTATGTCTGGTGGAATGGCAAGAGGAATTAAAAGGAAGATGGCACAGCCTTTTAGGGCTCCTATGGGCTTTGGCAAAAAACCAAAGTTGACACCTGGAGGCAACCAAAATGCCAAACCTACTTCAGCACCAGGTCAGTCTCATGGTTTGCTTTTTTTTTTCTTTTTTTTTTTTTTTTGTATAAAAGTTCTACAACTTGTTTGATGCATTTTATAAAATACTTAAAAGCCAGCTTTTTCTTTCTGGCACATTGCTTTAATCTCTTGTTGTAGCTGACTGTTTTTTTGATAATGTCACTTTGCCACAGCCCTGCCACTGAGCATGGGCTTAGGCCCCATTCACACTTAAATCGCAAAACGCGGGTTTTGCGGGAGTGAATTTTCCACAATTTAACACTGAAAAATCACTGGACACTACAGGTTTTTTTTTTTTTTTTTTTTTTCTCCCACAATTGCATTTAGCACTTCTATAGCACTGAAACACGATCGCCGGGTAATGGCCTGAAAATGGTGCAGGCTACACGCTTGTCGATTTGCATTGCCGGCGATTAACAGAAATTGCCCAAGGAAGAGCGGGCCCATAGGGTATTATAGCACTAGCGCTTGAGCGGTTTGCCGAAATCGCTGTCAAAACTCTCTAGTGTGAATGGGGCCTTAAAGAAAATTTGTAGTGAAATGAGTCAGATGCTTACTCCCCCTTACCAGAGGGAAGACTCTGGATCCTATAGAGCATTTCCATTCCTATCATGATCCCCGTGTGCCAGCACTGTCCCCGGTTAAATTTTGCTACCAACATGCATACGTACTGTATGCCTGTTGGATTATTATGCCTCTGTTCAATTAACAAGCTGACACATCGCGTTGCAGCAGTTCTGGAGGTGTTTCGCTTTTAGGGAAGACAAGGGGATGCATTTTCAGCTGTGATGCACTGTGGGACACCTCATGCGCCCACTCCAACCTGAATAATCTCAAATGCCTTCTGGCTTAAAGGATACCAGAGCCCAACCAACTCTGTTAAAACATTTTTGGCTTTATTCACAAAGCATTACCACATTGGTAATGCTGAAAACAGCTGATTTTACCAATCACCTTCCCAATTTTCAATTCACTAAACTGATCACCGCACAAAAAATAAACATTACTGACTTGAGTGGTAATTGCCCCAAGTAATGTCAAACTGCAATTCACAAAGATTTCTGCATTAAGTTTAACGGCCAAAAGTGTTACCTTGCTCTCCCCATGTTGTCTCTGTGTTGTAGATTTGGCAGGCAGCTTTGGGGAAAGCCAGGCAGCCAATGGGGAGAGCCACACAGTGAAGGGTAATCGGGTGGGGCTTTCAATGTAGCAGAGGGACATTTTCAAAGAATCACTTTAGAAGTGCTTATTTGTAATGTAGCATACAGAAGAGCTCCCCATGGTGGCTGCAGCACATATAAAGTGATAGGGTAGCACTGTAGGGAAAACCTCCAAGTCCTACACACAGCTTGCCTGGATGTGCACTGACCTGCTACATGCTGGTAAATCACATTTACCGAGAAAGTATAGAATACTGGATGAGGTGTTTTATCGAAGACCATTATTTTACCGGCCTGCCCACTGACTAGAGCCCATTGTGCTGGTAGGAGGGGCTTCATTGTCACTTACTGCTCCTTCTGTTTGCTGCTGCATGCTCCTGTTGCTCCCTGTTCCCGGGCCTGTTCTGGCTCCTGACCAGATCGACCAGTATAGAAATACTGCGGCGTACATGCACAGTATTTCTGCTCCTCTGACATCACTTAGATGCGCATGATTGCTCCCGTCTCCACAGCATGTACTGCAGAGTGATTTAGAGTGCGCAGAGGCAGTTGGGCTCTGGTATTCTTTAATCTCCGTAGCGGTATTGACAGCTATACACATTAATACAAAACATACTGGGAACAGTATTGACGTGCATACACGCCAATACACTCCTGCGCTGTATACTAGACCTTTATGTGACACCTTTTGGCAAGTTGCGGGAAAGTTATGAAAATTAATGTAATTACCTTTTGCACAGAAATCCTGGGGAAATTGAACACCAGGGAGGCTAAAGCAAAATTATGTAGCATTGTTAGTTAGGGCTTTCTGATCCTTTTTAGCACATTAAGACCTCTTAGGCATTTAGGTTCACCATGAGCTTGCTGAGCAATCTGCAACTCAAATTCTAGCAGAAATGTGTTTTTAAATTGATCTTGCCCCTGGAAGCCAAATGGTTTTGTACTGCACATGCAGAATACACTGCAGCAATTGATCTGTCTACTCCTCATGCTTTGGTATGGCGACAGGATTTTAAAATTATTTACAATGCAGAATTCTACACATTTTCTACAGTTTAGACTTTTTTTTTTTTTCTTCACTAGCTGAGCCACTTGATCCAGAAGAGGAGGAGAAACGTCGGACTGAAGCCAGACGGGAGAAGCAGAGACGCAGGCGGGAGAAGAACAGTGAGAAGTATGGCGATGGGTAAATGTCTTATGTGATTTCAGTGACTTGTTTCACTGAACAGAGATGGTCAATGAGATGTAAATAAATCTGGTGTGCATGCAAACTGCAGCTTTGTATTGGGCCGCTTACATGAACTTTGAAGTGATTGTGACGTCTTTGCACAATCTGGGCCCTGGATACCTGATAAAAAAAAAATAAAAAAAAATCCAACTGCATCACAGCTCCCACAATCTTGCATCAAATAACTTGGTCATACCCAGAGTCCATCTTGAAACCTTAGGAGACAGAGCCTTCTGCCATTCTGCTCCTACACTTTGGTTGTGGCAAGGAGTTCTTATCAGGACAGCTCCATCCCTGGAAGCATTTAAGTCCAAACTGAAAAGCCTCCTGTTTGGTCTGGCATTTACAGACACCTGATTATTTCCTCTAACAGTCCAGCCTGCAAATCTGTATTGGACTGAGACATATCTGTGCTTGGATTTCTATGGTAGTAAAACAATACCCAAGCAGCTCGGGGTGACCCAAAACTACTAGGAATGGATGGGGGCCAAGACTGAAAAGCCCACCTACTTAAAAGCAATCCTTAGTGTGATTTGCCTTTTTATGGTAGTAAAGCACTTTAACAAATGGATTTATACAATCCAAGCTGCATGAAATGGGTATGTGAACTAGAATTATGTGCATCTCATTGACTATAGGTGGAAATATTGGACTGTGCTTACTGTTGCTGTCCTAATGGACACTGCTGCTAGTGTTTGGCTTTTTCAAATGCAATACAAAAGAGGAACTGCAACGAAAAAAGGGTAAATGTAAATCAATACATTGCAAAGTAAAAAGTGGGATCAAGAAATATTTGCCATGTAAGTTGTTCATTTTATTTGATCCACAATCAGCCTGCGCGAAATCATCTTTACTACAGCAGACATGAAACACCAACTGCCATTATCTATAACCGCACCCCCTAATGCAATAGGCTAAAAGGTTGAGGTTATAGTTAGAGCACAGATGGAGAACTGGTTGCTTAGGAGTTGGAAACAGCTGTTTCCCACAATGCAACAATTCTCACACTGGAAACTGCAGGACCTAGGTGCTGACATCACACTGTGGGAGCAGTTTTACCACAATAACCCCCCCCCCCCCCCCCCCCCCATGGCCTTACCGAGAAAATGTAAAGATTTCTCAGACCATTGGCTATGGCTACTGATTAGCATGAAGTTCATTGGTTACAGTTCCTCTTTGACATTTGATACTTCTGCAGCACTTTTTTCTTTCAAAATTTGACTCTGGCACTAATTGCAGACAAACCTATTGTGTATGCTCTGACATTGAAGCTGCTCTTTGGCCTGTTCATTTAACCTCCCTGGCAGTATAGACCAGCTTGATCATCCAGGAAAAGTCTGAAACCAGTTGGACTCGTTGTACAGCTCTAAGGCAGAGTTTTGGGTTTTTTTGTTTAAAATTTGTGAATGTTTGCATGCTTTTGAAAACTGTGAAATTGCACGCAAATTTTGATGCCGACTGAAAAATTGCATATTTTCTGCCAGTTAGGGCCCGTTCAGATCACAAATGCGGATGGCCATGCGTGCGGACCGCAACGCGTACGAACGCATGGCCATCCACGTTTGTGTGCGTTGCTTGGCTAATCCCATCACTGAAAAGTGAATGGGACAGCCACGCGCTTTAGCAAAATCTGCGTGCAGCATGCGTTCCCGGACCGCACAGGTCCGGAACGCATGCAGTGTGAACATCAGACATTGCACTCTATGCAATGTCTGTCGTGCGTGTCTGCCACCTGCACGCGTTTCCAAAACGCGGCTGGAAACGCGTGCAGTGTGAATGGGCCCTAAGCTGAAGTGGGAAAATTGTGGCCTGGCAGGGAAAAGATTTTTTTTTTCTTAACATGATTGAAACTATACTCAATGTTAGACCGTTGTTTGACATATTTTGGAAAGCTACAGGCAAAAAATGAAAATGAAATCCCTTTTTGCTTAAAGGACTTACGAGGCCAAATGCGTTAAATAAGTGAAGTACCTGCAAGATGTCTAAATGCACGGAGGACGCCGTCCGCACCCTCCGTGCACTTCCGCCGGGTCCCCCTCCTGAAAGCGCCCCCCGTGCCGCTGGCGACCCCACGGGCCGGGTCGGGCTCTCCTGCCGCTCCCAAGATGGCCGCCGGAGCTGGCCGCGGCTGCGCAGTCCGCATTGCCGCGAGTGCGGCTGCGCAGCTCTAGGGCCAACCCCTCCGTACCACGCTACAGTGCGTGGTACGGAGGGGTTGGCCCTAGAGCTGCGCAGCCGCGGCCAGCTCCGGCGGCCATCTTGGGAGCGGCAGGAGAGCCCGACCCGGCCCGTGGGGTCGCCAGCGGCACGGGGGGTGCTTTCAGGAGGGGGACCCGGCAGAAGTGCACGGAGGGCGCGGACGGTGTCCTCCGTGCATTAAGACATCTTGCAGGTACTTCACTTAACGCATTTGGCCTCGTAAGTCCTTTAAAATCCAGCAGAAATAGAATGTCAGGGAGGTTAAAAGGGCAACTTGCTTTCCATACAAATTGCTTTTCATAAGTATTCGAATTACACTGCTGCTTTCCTGTGCAAACATCCACTGCTGTAATTTTACTTTTGCATTCTATATTTCAGTGACCCAGTATTAATGTTTGTTTTTTGTTTTTCTCCCCAGTATGGCCTTTACTTGCTCATTTTGCAAGTTTAGATCTTTTGACGAGAAGGGCATTGAAGACCACTTGATTAGTGATGCTCATCAGGAGATGCTAGATCACATTCAGAAACAAACTAAATTTGACAAACCAGTCATGGAGTTTTTGCATGTAAGTAACAACTAAAGTCACTATAGTTCAATATAGAGAAGTAGTGTAATGGGCCTAAATTCTCCTCATGAGGCTTTGCTTCCTAATGCTAATATGTTGCTGCATTTGTTCAAAAATAAAAACTTGTACCTGACTATGTATATTACAATGATTTAGGTGACCGGACAGCCCCAATTCCACTAAATGACATAACCAAATGACATAACCACCATTCCCTTGCCTATGTTAACACTTTTTATGCCATATCTATTGTTAAAGCAGTAGGATTAGCCATACTATTGCCAGGGATAAAAAAACACAAGTAAATACTTTCTCTACTTAACACATGTATTGTACTGTCCACCTTTTAATTTCAGTGAATTTAATATAGTAAATTAAGAGAATTCTGTTCCTGGTGGGAACCATGTCTTTTGCCCACAGTTCGAGGCTAAATCCTGATGTCATTTCTGCCCTTAACTGTTTGTTTTCTCCCCAATCGCTGAGTCTCATCAGCCTTGCCTGTAAACACGTGGGCAGGGGTTCATGTTTCGGATAGGCAGGGAAATGGCGCCCCCCCCGCTAGGCACAACAGAGCGTCGGCGATCAGACCCCCCCCCCAACAAGACATCCCCCTGGTGGGAAAAAGGGGGGGGGGAGTCTGATTGCCCGGCCTGCCACCTGACCACGCAGCACAGATCATTTAAAAACTGGTCCAGTCCTTAAGTGGTTAAGCGCCCTCTACACTTTCTAAACATAACTTTTGCTTGTTTAAAGAGGAACTCCAGTGAAAATAATGTAGTAAAAAAAGTGCTTCATTTTTTACCATAATTATGTATAAATGATTTAGTCAGTGTTTGCTCATTGTAAAATCTTTCCTCTCCCAGATTCACATTCTGACATTTATTACATGGTGACATTGTTACTGTGGGCAGGTTATTTAGCTGTTTCTAGCTGCTCTGTCTGTTACAGACAGCTAATAACAGCTATTTCCTGTCTCTGAACATTGTTACATTGTGGCAGTTTGCCAGCAGTACCGTGGTATTCAGAGCCTCTTGTGGGAGGGGTTTCAGCACAAAATCAGTCACACAGCGCCCCCTGATGGTCTGTTTGTGAAAATCATTGTCTTTCTCATGTAAAATGGGGTATCAGCTACTGATTGGGAAAAAGTTCAATTCTTGGTTGGAGTTTCTCTTTAACTTTAAAGCCTTACTAAACCTATGAGTCGATGCAGCATGGCTAGTGCTGACTAGTTCATTAGCCCTGCTTTGCTCCCTCCTGTCTTCGGTAGGTGGGGGAAATGTGCAGCCCCTGCCCGGTTGACATGTCATGGTCTGCAGGCTAGTACCACATAACTGTCAACCACTTCTGGCTCCCATAGTGTGGATATGCACTTTGCAAAAATGGTAAGCTCCATTCAATTTCACAAATCACTAATGCTGTGTCCCTTTAAAGGATACATGAGGTGAAATTATAGTAGATTTACTCCTGCCCTTAGAAGGCTGTGTTCCTCACCGCAGTTTCTCCTTGACACTTTTCCAGGTCCCCTCTGTAGCTCCCGGCCGCTAAAGAGGGGATCCCAGGAGAGTGGCTGGAACTTTGGGGAGGTACACGGGCTTCTAGGGGCAGGAGAAAGCCCCAGGTAAGTAAATCCATTTTTTGCCTCGTGTATCCTTAAAGACCAGAGCCATCTTTCTCACGGTGTCAGGAGCCAATGAAATGACGGAGATGAGGAAGTTCTGTCAGTGTGACAGCAAAGCGAGCGAATGCAGTGACTCAAACCATATAGTGTGGCCAAAAAATCTATGCGCTGGCAGGCATAAAATGCCACAAACTGCGTAGATTTCAATCATGAAGGTCTGAAAGCAGTAAATATTGTCATGTGGTCGCCTTTACAGCCATACTGTTGCACGTCGGCAGATTGTATTAAGTGGGCACATTTAAGTACTGATGTAAAACTAGTGAGATCCACCTTAGTGTCAAGACTTGGCTTTTTATTTAGTTACTGAAAAACAGTTCTTTGTGGTTTTTTTTTTTTTTTTTAGGAGTGCATAGTTAACAAGTATAAGAAAACTGCAGCACGTAAAACGCAAGCTGCTCAAATCCAGAGTCAAAACCAGGCTCAAAATCAGACTCCAAATCAAACGGATGCGCCAAAACCTACAGAGAAGGATATTATGGAAGGTAACTATTAAATAGTGTTAGAGTATCATGATGCACCTTATTTAGCTCATTTTAAAGTTATTTGCTACAAACTGTAAATTTTATCTGTATTAGAAGCTTGCTGAGTGAGGTTTTACTGCTGTGAATGCACAGTGACTACCATTTTGTGCCTGGAATTATTGGCACATATAGGGCACAGAGGATACCAACACAGATTAAAAGTAATAGCTGCTGGGGTACAACATTGCAATAAAAACAGGTTGAGCTCATGTTTAATCAACACTGATCAGACTTATTCTGTTGTATGTTAAAATGCCTTTTTTTATTTTAGGAGTTACTCCAGATGATCACATGATGAAAGTGGAAACTGTGCACTGCAGTGCTTGCAGTGCTTATGTCCCTGCTTTGCATAGCTCTGTGCAAGTTCACCTCAAGTCTGCTGATCACTCAAAGAACAAACTGGTAAGATTCATTCAGATTAGTGAGGATGCCATTGCTGACCCTTTTTTTTAAAAGAACATTAATCTCTTAGCTGGTGCGTGAAAGGGAGTTCTGCACTTCTCACTCCCATTCTTTCCCACTGCATTCCTCCCCACTGCCTCCTTTCCAGTGGCAACTGCAGACATGTTACTCATAAATGGACCCAAAGTGCACAGCAATCCACATGCCCAAACCTGCTGTAAGTCACGAGGAGATAGGGAGAGAGGTGTGTGTGTGTGTGTGTGCAGAACTTTTTTTTTTTTTTTTTTCCCCAGGACGTCTGTCAGGACAGCACCCCTCCTTGAAACTTGTCTCTCGGAGGGGTGCTGTCCTTCTGACTCCTGGAAAAGACTTTACAGTAGGTAAATGTGGTCTCTTCGCACAGTACTCTGCTACTCTGCTACTCGGCTGATCAGTTCTGGCAGGCTGTGTATTCCAGTAAATTGATTTTAAATGTTTATATAGCGCTGCCATCTTCCAGTGCTGTACAGAGTATATGCTTGTCACTTAACTGTCCCTCGGGGCTCACAATCCCCTACCATAGGCATATTTCTATGCATGAATAGTGTACGGCCAAAGGGGGGTGGGGTTTAAAAAAACAAATGTTGCAGCTAAAGATTGCAGCAATCAGACCACCAAAAGAAACCTTTTGAGAAAAGGAGATGCAATCCTTGGTGCGAATTTATGACCGAGCAACCGTTAAAGAGAACCCGAGGTGGTTTCTAAGAATATCCGCACACAGAAGGTGGGTCTGCCTATACAGCCCAGCCTCTGTTGCTATGTAGTGTCCCCCCAGGCCCCCCCCTGCGCTCTGCTATGCCCTATAAATCACAGCCGTGCTATCGACACGCATCGGGCGTGTTTACCTATGTAGTGTCACTCTTGCCATCCCCCCACCTCCTGCATACCTCCGGTACCCACCCATGTCCCTGCTGATTGTAGGGAAGGAACTCAGGCAGGGACCAGAGCTATGCAGGAGGCAGGGGGAGCAGCGAGAGTGAAACTACATAGGTAAACACAGCAGGGGGGGGGGGGAGGGGGGGCGCCTGGGAGGACACATAGCAAGAGGCTGTGCAGATATAATTCTTAGAATCCATCTCGGGTTCTCTTTAAAGTTTACATTGTAAAAAATGGCCTGGTCACTAGGAGGTATAAATCTCTGGTCCTTAGGTTAAAGTAACTCTGTGCCTACTACTAATGGGTACAAGAAGTGTTTGTTTTTTGAGTTCCAACCCACTAACCCAACTATTTAGCCACTTGAGCGGGTTTTCAAACACGCAGCTATCACTTTGCTAGCTGCATGTTTGTTGCGATTGCCGCTACCCGCCGTGAAAGAGGGCCCCCCCCCCGCAGACCCCTTGCGCTATGGGGTGGATCGGGACTCCCCCTAACGTCAATGACATTATCGCGATCGTTGCGATAGGGAAGCCCATACAGGAAATCCCGTTCAGGTATTTGCGCCGGTGGCGATCGGAGGGGTGGGTGGGAAAGCGAAGGGAGGGGGAAAAGGCTTCAAAAAACCCTCCCGCGGCCGTGCGCCACAATAAATCAGAACGCCTGGGAGGTTAAGGACCGAGCTAATTGAAATTTATGCCCTGTTTTGGTGGGCTTCTGGCTGGCAGGGCGTAGATTTCAATTAACCGCCGCCTTTTCCGCCCCGCAGATCGTGCCTCTCAAACACGAGTCTCGCCACGTCTCACAGGCTCTGCCTGTCTGACTACAGAGCCATGTGAGCCAGTCAGGAGCAGTTTCATTGACTCCGCTCCCATTGGCTTACATTGATAGACCTAGTTGGGAGCCAGTGAAAGCGGCTCTTGACTGGCTCACATGGGTCTGCTGTCAGAGGCGGCAGTCTGTCCTGGCGATGGCGGCGGGTATGTGCAGCGATTCGCCGGGATTCTGCGTTCCTGTACCAGCAGTCTCTGGTCCTTAAGGGGGCAGAGTCGAGGGAAAGCTGAAAATGTTTATACATGGGGCTTTCTCATAAACATGGATCGCTCCCACACCACCGTCCTCCGCTGCCTCTATCACTGGTACCGGGTCCAGTCTTCCGCATGCACAGGGGCTCCCTCCGTCTCTATACGCCTGTGCAGTACGGAGGGAGCGCACTGCGCTTGCGTCGACTGGCCGACATGACAGGACCCGGTGCTGGTGGACAGAGGCAGCGGAGAAAGGCGGCGTGGGCGTGATCCAGGCTTATGGAGCTGGAGGAAGCCCCAGGTATGTATAAATCTATTCATCTCTGGTTCTCTAAGTGGTTAAGTTAAAACTGACAAATGAAACTGTTTGAAAAATTGCTGCCTTTTCCGATCTGAAAATGTAGTTGTAGATTATAGGTATGACATCCGAGGATGGTAGTAAAATTTGCGTTTTTTTTTTTTTTTTTTCTCTCAGGCCTATAAGGACCAAATCAAGAGGGAGAGCATTTTGACTGCAACAAGCATTCTGAATAACCCACTTGTAAAGGCAAGATATGAACTGTATTTGAAGGTGAGTTCTTAAAAAAAATTTCTGTAGTGGGCATAATCCATTACTTGTCCTTGTCTGGCATTTGTCCTTGGACGAGCTGCATATTAGCAGCAAACCCTGATGTAAATGATTTAAATGCGGTTTGTGATTAAAGGCTTTCCTGAGATAAACTACAGCCCCTGCTGTAGATAAAACTGTTCTGCTTTTGTAGAGCGCAATTCTCATTGTAGGCTTTGGCATGCCTATTAAACCAAACTATAGTCTGTTACTAGCCCTGTATGACAAGTAACCAATCATTCTTATTTGAAACTGATAGGTTAATAGATTTTTCAACATTCCCTCACTTATCTCAAGCAGATCTGTGGAAATGTAAACAATTCTTAACACTCACCAGTCTTTCTGTACCCAACGAACTTCCAAATCTGTAACTCCACTCCTATTATGCCTGGTACACACCATGCAATTTCCTGTTGGATAGATGGGTTGAGTATATTTGCGACACGTCCAATCTGGTTTCCGATAGTTTTCTGATTGATTTTGTATAGACGTGATAGGATAATTGATCATAAAACAATCAGAAATTACTTGATGGAAATTAGCTATTTGGCGTGACCGAAAATTGCATGGTGCTTACCAGGCATTAGTCTATCATAAAGGCAAGGCTGGAATCATCTGGAAAGCCAGGATTTTTATTTAAAGGGAGCCTTAACTGAAAATGGTTTGCCTTACCTGGCTTTGACCAGGGTCCTAATGAGGCTTCCCTGACCTCTGAAGCTTGGTTGAATCCAGCGCTGGCTCTCTACCCAAAGCTGATATATTTACCCCTTTCTGATCCTGCAGGCGCACTAGTGGCTCTTCGTTCAGGCTAGGCAGAAATATCTGAGCCCAACCGTATCTTCTCTACTGTGCAGGCGCAAAGGACTTGCGCATGTGCAATAGTGGGTAGGATCGGGTTCCTTACCCAAAGAGCAGCTAGTGTCTGTGTAGGATCATGGTAGGTAAATATTTACCTTGCCACACTTCAGGGGGTCCTGTCGCTTAATTGGAGGGATGGAGGACGGAGAAGCCTTATTGGGCTCCAGAGGCTTCCCTCGCCTGAGGTATCCCCCCAGAGGAGGTTTTTAGATTAGATTCTTTGTAATAAAAGTAGCCTTAGCGACTTTCACTGTCCACTGTGTACAATTTGCCAAACATTCCATGGATTTAAACTAACTTGCTTTATTCTTGATCAAGGGTGAAAATCCATTTGAACCTCATACTGAAGAATCTGCAGCAGAAGCTGCCGTTGTTGAAGAACCTGGAGCTGCAGTGGAAGCTGAAAATACTGAGGAGGCTGTTGAAAATGAAGGCGAAGACTTCACTGCTGATCCTTTGACTGCAACTGATGACAATTAATTACCTGATTCAAAAATCTAGAGATCCATCCCTTTTAAATTGTTGTGCCATCTTGTTTTAAAATCTTTTGGGAAAGCAATCTGACCTTCCATGTTTGCTAAGAATGTCGTTTTTTTTTTTTTTTTTTTTCTTTTTCCCCCACTTACATTGAAATTTATTTTTGCAGTTTTTAGCTGTTATGTTTCAGGATAATCCTGATGATAAAATGCCAGTTTTATTTTCGGTCACCCTGCTAGGCCCTAGTATTTTAACAAAATGCTGTGAAGTCTTTGAAAATGTATTTGTATGACATTGACAGAGTTAGTGTTTATATTGTAGCTTGTGGCACCAAGTAATGTGGCAGTGTAAACTTATTTCAAATTTTTTTTTCTTACTTTTCTATTTGGTTTGCTACTTAGATCTGTGTCTCAAAGGTAACAAATAAATCTAAACTCCCAAAATGTGCTTGCGTTTTTTGTTGCTGATTTTAGAGTCTGAAATGTGCCAAAGACACTAAAATCCAGTAATCATACCGCCAAGGGTACTGAGACGAGCTCCAGGAGGTGGCATCAAGGGTGTTTACCCCCTCCCCTTCCATTTTCTGCAGTGCCTCAAATTCTTGTTTCAAATTGCTCATGCCTAGTTATTACCACTGATGCCTTGATGCTGTAAGCTCTTAAAGAGGAGCTGTTAGGTATAAGGTCTCAGAGAAAAAAAACACATATCAGTAGCTAAATATTGGCTGTACTTGAATTACATATGCATTTCACTGTCCACATTTGGATTTCACAGAATTTTTATATAGCATTTGCAGAGAATTATGCCCCTGACAGCTCATGGCAGGTTCCATGTTTGTCTCCTATGAAGCCAATTGTGATGTCCTATCCTCCCTGCTTCCTGATGATTCAACTCTCAAAAAAGATCCTAATGGACAACACTACTGTGCAGTGAATATTAGCCATGTGGCTTGGAACAATAGCGGACTCATGTAGTATACTCTAACCGGAACATGTGCCCTGTGATTTTTCAGTGCTGAGTTAGGCTGCTGTTACAAGCTGCTGTCACATTAGCCTGTAACTTCTCACTGTGAAAGCAGCCTTT
Organism: Hyperolius riggenbachi; assembly: GCF_040937935.1. NCBI lineage: Eukaryota > Metazoa > Chordata > Amphibia > Anura > Hyperoliidae > Hyperolius > Hyperolius riggenbachi. Next base: position 118,690,416 of record NC_090651.1, on the reverse strand, counting down.
GGGAGGGATAGGGAAATGAAGGGGCTGACCCAAGGTAGTGCAGTGGGGAGAAGAAGCAGCCCCAGAATGCTTTGCAGTATCTGTTATGCGTCCTGCTGGCCTCCTTAGGAGCTTGGGAATAACGAGCCTTGCTTTTCAGTACACATCAAAATAAGATTTTTAACTTCAGTATTGCCTTTTTGGCTTGCTTCTAAACTGTTTAACACAGGAGATTAGAGGTTTAAATTAGCTTTTGCAGCCTGAAAGTTAGGCTAGGTCCACACTAGACACAGTTGCAGGACGGACCCTGCGGTCCGGATCAGGGGAAGTACCCACCGTACTGCAAACTGATGAAAGTGCATCAGTGTTGCATCAGTTTCCGTTCAGGTTTTTCCCTGACCGAAAACGTCTCCATCATTAGGAAGGAGTGGGAGGATTTTTCTGGGCCAATCATAAAGCTCAGGCTATCCGTTTTTAACATCCGGTTTTTGCCTGTGGAGCTGGAGATGCGTTTTCTCATTACTTTCACTACCCCTGCGTGTATCCGTGGTCCTGATCCATTGCGTGAAAATGCAGCAGATCCGGACCTTTCCGTTCAGGTTTTGAAAACTGATCCCCGCAAACGCAGACAGATCCGTTTTTACTTGGGTGAGGCTGGCTGCTGTTTTGAACATTAGTATCCGGGACTCCGTTTTTCATCAGGTTTGAAAAACGCAGCCACGGATACGTTTCCGGACCTAGTGTGGACCAGCTCTTACTCTTTAAAGTGGAGCTGTCAGTATTTTTTTTTCTTGAGATAGTATGGCTAAGTAGATAAATACTTGCTCTACTTACATAACATGTGCTGCACTGTCCATGTTAGGATTCCTGTGAATTTTCTAAAGGAAAAGTAGAGAATCCTATTCTAGACAGTTTCCATATTTACTGTGGCTATTTTGAAGCCAGCCCTGATGTAATATCTGCTCTTAGCGAAGTGCCGGCAAATCAATGCACTTTCAATAGTCTCCTCTGCTTGTTTCAGCCTGAGAAATGTTGGCCAATCAGAGGAACAGAGGTGTGGGAGGGGAAAACAGGAGAGAAAGGGGCTTCAGCCAATCAGGCTGAATTAGTGAAGTCTGAGGGGAAGTAGAGAAGCAAAAAGACAACCAAGCATGCCCTGCAACTTCTCTTTTGTGTACCAAATAAGTCATGTAAACTGGGGTATGATTAATCCACAAAAGTAATAGATTTTAACTTTTGGATTGCCTGATTAGCATCCTTATTACTTGTTCACCAGATAAAAATAAAGAATTGATTTTATGCCCGACAGTTACTCTTTAAAGGGAACCAGAGCTAACCTAAAGAAAAGATTCTATACATACCTGGTGCTTCCTCCAGCCCCATACGCACTGATCACTCCCACGCCGCCATCCACTGCTGCCCGCATCTATAACCAGGACCCCGCTCTGCCGCCAGTCTAGCGTAGCAGAGGTGCGCTCTTTGCGTATCTCTGCAGCAGTGTATGGAGAGATACGTAGAGGGCGCACTTCTCCTGCGTAGCGCGGCTCCAATGACGTCACTGACAGGAGCTGGTTCTCCTAGATGTGGATGGCGGCGTGGGAGTGATTGGTGCGTATGGGGATGGAGGAAGCCCCCAGGTATGTATAGAATCTTTTCTTTAGGCTAGCTCTGGTTCCCTTTAAGGACGTTTCTCTCATAAGGGTGGTTCTGATGTGGCATACAGATTTCTTACCGCTTTTGTGCTGAAATCTTTTGAAAGCCTGTGCACTACACTAGCAGCAATAGATCCCTGTCCAGTTTTCTCCCCAGATTTTTTTTTTTTTTTTTTCCCCAGCCCAATGACATGAAAAAGTAGGTGGTGGGGAAGGAAGGTCACTACTAGGTAGGGAGTGGTGGGAAGGATCATGCTGGGTGCTTCTCGGTGGGGAGGAGGGTAGGTGGATTATGCTGGTTGGGGGGAATCGCACTGGGAACTGCTTATGTCTTGTACCTAAAAGCATGCACTACAGAGAGACTGTGAAAGGGCCAGTGCACACCAAAAACATCTAGCAGATCCACAAAATACTAGAGGTTTTTGAAGCAGATTTTCAGAGTGATTCTAGGCAGGTTTAGAGGTTTTCTAAACATGCCTAGTGTTTTGGAGCATTTTTGTGTAGCAGATTTTATATATTAATGTAAAGCTGTTAATGAACAGCTTCTGTAACAAACACTTGGAAAACCGCTCTGATCTAGCGGTTTTCCACTATTTTAAAGCGGTAGGATTAGCCATACTATGCCGGGGGGGGAAGACATAGGTAGATAAATACTTGATTTACAAAGAGACACTGAAGCGAAAAAAAATCATATTTGTATGTGTAGTTACAGCTAAGAAATAAAACATTAACATCAGATACATCCGTCTAATTGTTTCTAGTACAGGAAGAGTTAAGAAACTCCAGTTATCTCTATGCAAAACAGCCATTAAGCTCTACAACTTTCAAAGTCTGGAGAGGGCTGTTATCTGACTTTTATTATCTCAACTGGTTTCTTTTTCTCTGCCAGAGGTCATTAGTTCAGACTGCTCTGAAAGAATCATTTTGAATACGGAGTGTTGTGTAATCTGCACATATTATAGAATGATGCAATGTTAGAAAAAACACTATATACCTGAAAATAAAAATATGAATATTTTCTTTGCTGCTAATCTTCTAGTAATTATTCATAGTACACAACCAATTCATTATATTTTTTCGCTTCAGTGTCTCTTTAACATGTATTGTACTGTCCACGTTTTGATTTCAGTGAATGTTGTATAGTAAATGTAGAGAATTCTATTCCTGGTGGGGGCTATGTCTTTTGCCCACAGTTTGGGTTAATGCCTGATGTCATGTCTGCCCTTTACTTTCTTTTCTCCTCTAATCGCTGAGTCACCTCACCCTTGCTTGTAAACACAAGTGACCAGGGGATCCTGTTTCAGATAAGCAGCTGGCAGGGAGATAAAGGGAAGAGGAATTTATTATAGCTAAAACTCCCAGCATGCAGCTGTTTGGCACGGACTACTAAAGGGCCAGTGCTTCTTAAGTATGTGATAACTCCAAATCGTAACAGCAGAAAGTTTTGAATGCAAGATTAGCATCTTTATCACTTAATTCACTCAGACCAGTTGCTGTTAAAATTTGATTTTTATGGTGACACTCCTGCTTTAACATTGAGGCAAAAATGCCTCAAATCTAAAATGCTGCAGCCCCCCAAGTTTTCTTTTGTGGAAAAAAAAAATGAACCGCTCTGGTGTGCACCAGACCATTGAAATACATTATCCCAGCAGTTTTCAAACCGCTAGCGGTTTTTAAAAATGCTCCAGAACTGCTCTGGTGTGTACCAGCCCAAAGGAGAAACCGTGAGAGCAAAATGTGTTAAGAGTGAGACTAAGTGCAGAAGAGTGTCACTAACAAAATGCATCAGTAGTAAGAGGATTGCAAGCAGTACTAACTTCTGTGCCAGACATTGTATATGTTACGGCCAGAACCCGAAGTTTGGCCAGAACTAGAAGTGGCCGGCCACTTCGGGTTCTGGCCGGCCAATGCGCGAACTGGCCGCTGCGCTGCGGCCAATGTGAGGAATGAAACAATTCCTGTAAGGTTAATGTGATGTTGTGGCCGCAGCGCAGCGGGTAAATGTATCACATCTTTACTTTATTCAATGGCATTAAGCCGCCCGGCTTTTTCCCTCCGCCTCTCTCTCCTCCCCCCGCCTCTCTCTCTCCTTCTCTTTATGGGCACAGCCGGGCGGGGACACGCGTGTCCCTCCGGAGTCGTTCGTCGCGGCAGGGGAATCCTGCCGTTCTTGCAGAGCGGGTGCTGGCAGAAGCGATGTCTGCAGCCTCCCCGCTCTGCTCTCCTGCCGCGACGAACGACTCTCCTGGACACGCGTGTCCCCCGCCCGCTGCCCATAAGAGAAGGAGAGAGAGGCGGGGGGAGGAGAGAGAGGCAGAGGGAAAAAGCCGGGCGGCTTAATGCCATTGAATAAAGTAAAGATGTGATACATTTACCCGCTGCGCTGCGGCCACAACATCACATTAAACCTTACAGGAATTGTTTCATTCCTCACATTGGCCGCAGCGCAGCGGCCAGTTCGCGCATTGGCCGGCCAGAACCCGAAGTGGCCGGCCACTTCTAGTTCTGGCCAAACTTCGGGTTCTGGCCGTAACATATACAAGCTAGGTACACAGGAGATAAGTATTTTATCTATCATATTCCACTTTTACCACCTTCCATGTAATATTAAAGCATACCTACAGTATTCTTGAAAGACTGATCTTTCTAAAGCCCCATCTACACGGAGGGACATTGTAGCGATCCGGCGGCTCGATTAGCCGCCGGATCGCCTCTTCCGCGTGCCCCGCATTCGATTCCCCGCCGGCGCCGCTTATCTCCCGCACGATTCCCTGCCGTTGTCCTCTCGCGGGGAGCGAGCAGGGAATCGGCGGTGCGAAGATCCGTCCTGCCGGATCTTATCAATCGAGCCGCATCAGCGGCTCGATTGTTAAGGAGCATCGCGGCCGCATCTACGCGTGTAGATGCGGCGTTAAGATGTACACATGCAAAAGATCAGTTCCTGCAAAATGTTGTCATGGTCTATTTAGAGATCTCGCCTTGTGTAACAGTGAGTCATCTGCAGATCCGATCCACCAGGAAGCATCAAAGATTGAGAGAAATATCTTTAATATGGCTCTTTAGAGGTCTTTTGTGAAGTTTTTTTTTTTTTTTTTTTTTTACACAAAGATAGTCTGCAGAGTTTATCTTTGAGCTTTCACTTTTCAAAGAGTTATCTTGTGGGTACTCGGCTTTAGTATTCAAAAATCTGTTGTCCCTAATACTACATGGCAGTGGTAAAATTGGCCAGTCATCTGTAGATATTGATGTGTATGGTCCTTAAAGAGACTTATGCTGGGGGTACATGGTACGTTTCTGTACCGTGTATCGAGCAGCTGATGCCGGGAGCTGATAATATTCAGCTGGTCCGATGACCTCGCTCGATCCCCGCTGGCGGACAATGGCGGGGAATCGAGTGGCTGATAAGGAGCGCCGGCGGGGATTGATCCATGCGCGGATGAGTGGGGCATCGAGCCGTGTATGCCCAGCATTAGATGAAAAGAACTAAAGAGTTGATACTTGGTCCAAGACCCAGACTGATCCAACTGAGTCAGTTACCGCAGCTGAACAGCAGACCGCAGGATGACAGTGAGGGACTAGCATGTGTTCATGGGACTGTAGGAAGCCCCTGGTAATCAAATATTTAGGTCTTTTCATCTTTAACTGCCTTAGCGGTAATCTTCAGTAAAGGTGGGTACACACAGATAAGTCTTTGGAAAATGAAAGATCACAGTCCAATTTTACCCCCTTCCATGTAGTATATGAGCATACTCTACAGTCTATTGAGCTGAACTCCCCATTAGATAAATAATCTTTGCAAGATGCTGTACACATGCAACAGATCAGTATCTGCAAAAGATCTGTTCCTGCAAAATGCATTCATAGTCGATATCTGCAGATCTCATACACACCTTGTTTAAAGGGGCACTACAGTGAAAAACTAAAATTTTAAATGTGTGCAAACATAGACAAATAAGAAGTACATTTTTTTCCAGAGTAAAAAGAGCCATAAATTACTTTTCTCCTATGTTGCTGTCACTTACAGTAGGTAGTAGAAATCTGACAGAAGTGACAGGTTTTGGACTAGTCCATCTCTTTATAGGGGATTCTCAGGGATATATTTATTTTCAAAAGCACTTAGTGAATGGCAGTTGCTCTGTCCAACTGCCAAAAAACTGTAATGAGCAGGGAAGCTGGCCAGCATCATTGTTTAAATCCTTTTTTGTGAATATCTTTATAAAGAATAAAAGCCTTGCTGAGAATCCAGAGAATCCACTATGAAGAGATGGTCTAGTCCAAAACCTGTTGGTAATGTCAGATTTCTACTACCTACTGTAAGTGACCGCAACATAAGAGAGATGTAATTTATGGCTCATTTTACTCTGGAAAAAAAATGTACTTCTAATTTGTATATGTTTGCACATATTTTAAATTTTACAGTTTTTCGCTGTAGTGCCCCTTTAACGGACCATCACCTACAGATGGTGCATGTTACTAAAATAAATTAGTGTAAAGTGAAGCTGGAGAGAGAAGATATGTGCAGTTATTTTATAATGCCTGGTCACCTTTTATACAGTATATGCAGTCTTAAAATCAAAGGTCTCCTACCCTGAAGATGTGCACTCACGTTGACAGTGAGCTAGCTGCAGTATACGTGGCTGCCGTGTGCAGCGGTGGTCATAGGACAGTGATGGCTAACCTTGGCACTCCAGCTGTGACAAAACTACAAATCCCATCATGCCTCTGCCTCCCCGAGTTATGCTTAGAGCTGTCAGAGTATTGCAATGCCTCATGGGACTTGTAGTTCCACCACAGCTGGAGTGCCAAGGTTAGCCATCACTGTCATAGGAGATCCCAGCAAATCAGTCTGTACTGTCAGTAGGGGGTGGGACCACAGGGGTGTTAGAAGAGAGTAAAATTGCAAAGATAATCATTAACTTAAAGGCAGGAACCATCTCGGCATCTGTCAAACAAGTGTACATAGACATATCTACCTTATAAACATAGTAATGTTAGAATAGCCAAGACAAATCAATAAATAGACAAATTAATAAACAGGATTCCTAATAAGGGGTTATAAATACTACAATCGCAATTCTACATATGAATTGGTGGGAGCATATCTCTGCAACCAAATTGGTATTTCATGTCAGATGTGCGTTATCAAAATAGTATACATCTTTACACAAACACTAGCAATACAGAAATACTTAAATGTGTAAGATAATTATATGTAGTTGAGGCTAGCAGGTTAGATGGCTCTAAACCTATAGATCCAATATGGAGTTGCATGACAGATATGTGCCGTAAAATCCTATTTATAATCAGCACAGGGGGGATTGTGTGCCAGTTGCTGGGACTTTACATCATTTTTACTTAAAGTGGACCTGACCTCTTGCACAGGACAGAAGGAAAACAGAGAAATGCACCCTGGATGTATTTAGAGGGTTTAGCCTGTTTAATTCCCCCTCATTTGTGTCTAATCACAAGTTGTAATTTGATCTCTCCCCTGTGTCACATGACTGCCTATGGCAGAGATGGCAGATGAGCTCATTTGAAAACACAGGCTGTTAATAATATGTCTGCTTCCATGAATCAGGAAGTAGAAACAGTGCAGATTTATTTTAGGATTTGTATCAAGCTGTAAAAATTAGTTTGACACTAATAGACATTCAAACAACAAGTCGTTTGATCAGTCTTTTGATCTGGTCCATTATTCTATCCAGTCCATTGACCAGTCAAACGACACGTAAATGAGCTGTAATTAGCATTTCAAACGTTTTGTCATCTGTGTGCACACAGAGTCTGAACAACTTTTTGTTTGAAGGACAAGTCGTCCGGTTTGAATCGGGTGTAAAATCAGACGTGTGTACGCACCTTGAGTCTATCCAACCTTCTTCTGGGTGGACAGACATGATCTATCACTAAGGCCACATACACACATCAGACCATAGTCTTTTGAAAATGAAAGATCACAGACCAATATTACCCCCTTCCATGTAGTATGAGAGCCATACCTACACAGTCTATTCTATGGAGCTGAACTCCCCATCAGAAAAAAATCTTTGCAAGATGCTGCACACACAGATGCTGTACAGACACAAAAGATCAGTATCTGCAAAAGATCTGTTCCTGCCAAAGATCCGTTCCTGCAAATTGCATTCATAGTCTATGAGATCTGCAGATCATCATACACACATTGTTTAACTGACATTCATCTGCAGATCAGATCCACCAGGATGGATTTTCAGATCTGCAGATTATTGTCTGATCTGCAGATGAATGTCAGTTAAACAAGGTGTGTATGATGATCTGCAGATATCATAGACTATGAATGCAATTTGCAGGAACGGATCTTTTGCAGATACTGATCTTTTGAATGTCTACAGCATCTTTGTGTGCAGCATCTTGCAAAGATTTCTGTCTGATGGGGAGTTCAGCTCCATAGAATAGACTGTGTAGGTATGGCTCTCATACTACATGGAAGGGGGTAAAATTGGTCTGTGATCTTTCATTTTCAAAAGACTATGGTCTGATGTGTGTATGAGCCTTAAAGGGGAACTTCAGCCTAAACAAACATACTGTCATCAAGTTACATTTGTTATGTTAATTTAAATAGATAGGTAATATAATTTTTTTACCCACCCTGTTTTAAAAGAACAGGCAAATGTTTGTGATTCATGGGGGCTGCCATCTTTGTCATGGGGGCAGCCATCTTTTTGGTTGAAAGGATGTGACAAGGAGCAGGAGACACAGTTCCAACTATCCTGTGTCCTGATAACCAGAGGCGGGACAAGGTCCTCCAGCACCCAAGGCTGAGACACCAAAGTGCGCCCCTCCATCCCTGCCACCCCAGCCATCACACACTGATTGCTATTAGACTAAGAGGTGCCACAGGGCCCACAACCTCCCCAACACCTTAATATCTAGTTATCTGGCTTGCAGTCACTGCTATGTATCCCCTTTTCTTATTTCTTTCTGCTACAAACACAATTAGAAATGACAGCTGAATGAATTGTGCGCCCCCTCCTACACTGCGCCCTGAGGCTGGAGCCTCTCCAGCCTATGCCTCGGCCCGGCCCTGCTGATAACCCCTATCAGCTGCATGCGCTAGGCTTCAAGTGTCAAATTCAAAATGTAAAAAAAAAAAAATGCACCAAAACAGCAGAACGAGAACAACAGCATCAGAAATCCAATCATGCTTTGCACAGCATCAGGGGAAAAAAGCCCGGGCAGTTTTCTTCTGTGCAGCTAAAAATGAGCCTTGTGTAAGAGAAACAAAGTTCTGATGCTGTGAAACTGTTAAAGAAACACCAGGCCTTTTCAGTGCTGCTGAGTCGATTTTTAGTCCGGAGGTTCACTTTAAAGAGAACCTGTACTGAGTAAACATATTTAAAATAAACACGAGGTAACTTCAAATGAACATTGCATAGTTACCTTGCCATCAGTTCCTCTCAGAAGCTCACCATTTTCTTCTGACAATGATCCCTTCCAGTTCTGACAACATTTTGTCAGATCTGAAATATATCAGTTGCTGTCAGTAAAATATCAGTTGCTGTCAGTTATAGCTGAGAGGAAAACTGATGTACCAGGTAATGTCCATGTTTCCCTATGGCTCAAGTCGGCGATGTTACAGTTTAACTGTGTGCTGACCAGAAAGCTGTTATGGGTAATGGCCATTTTCAAAATGGAGGATGGAAAATTCCCTTGATCACAGTGAATAAACAGGACACAGGAGAGGAGTTTAGTTAAAGGGAAACTTAAGTCAAGCATAAAAAATGAGATTTACTCACCTGGGGCTTCCCTCAGCCCCCAGCAGCCGATCGGTGCCCTCGCAGCCCCGCTCAGATGCTCCTGCACCCGCCGGCGAACACTTCCGGTTTCACCGTCACCGGCCGACAGGCATGGGAACGCGAGTGATTCTTCGCGTTCCCAGCCAGTATATCGCCCCCTATGCGGCTATTGCGACCAGCTGGCCGCAATAGCAGCATAGGGGGCGATATACAGGCTGGGAACGCGAAGAATCACTCGCGTTCCCATGCCTGTCGGCCGGTGACGCCCAAACCGGAAGTGTTCGCCGGCGGGTGCAGGAGCATCTGAGCGGGGCTGCGAGGGCACCGATCGGCTGCTGGGGGCTGAGGGAAGCCCCAGGTGAGTAAATCTCATTTTTTATACTTGACTTAAGTTTCCCTTTAAGTGTATAAAGGATACCTATACCCACTGCGTCCCTTCGTTCCACCAGCATGTGCCCTATTCCGACTTTAACCACTTAATGCAAACTGGTCATATATATAAATGTCCAGTGTAGTTGTGGAGATTGCTCCACCAGTTTGCTACTGAATGAGACACATGTGGTATCATTTTAACCGTGACGAGTTGTAGAATACATTTTGGTGTGTTTTTAAGCTTGGACCCATGTTACATAACAAATAGGTAGGTACAAACTCAATCCAACATAAAAAGTCATTTTTAAAATTATTTTTGAAAAATGCCTGTCAAGTTTCCTGTCAAGTTACAGGCAGCCTATTGGGCCAATCAAAGTGCGGGGATAATGTCCTTTAAAGTGATTGGATCCGCAGGGGCTCAGGGCAGGACGAGTGGGGCTCTCATCATTGCCAATTAGCAGGCATAAGTTTGTAGCGCTCGCTATGCTACTCTGATAAGGCACGTCAACTCTGGTAAGGCATGTTAACTCTGATAAGGCATGCAGTAAGGGGAGCTATAGTGAAAGACAGTGAATCAACCCCTTTTATTTTTAATCGGCTCTGGTACACTTTAACTTATGGTTAGCACTGTTTATTGTAAAGCTATGATGGATGTAAATGGAGAAATAGTGTGTTTTTTTTCTATTTTCCTCAATTCCCTTTAAAATGCAAAGAAAATAAGGTAATTACACACACATATATATATATATATATATATATATATATATATATATATATATATACATACAGCGGCTTGCAAAAGTATTCGGCCCCCTTGAAGTTTTCCACATTTTGTCACGTTACTGCCACAAACATGAATCAATTTTGGAGGCTGAATAATTACGCACACGCCACTTTGCTGTTATTGATTTGTAAAAAAATGTTTGATTTTCGTTCCACTTCTCACGTGTACACCACTTTGTATTGGTCTTTCACGTGGAATTCCAATTAAATTGATTCATGTTTGTGGCAGTAATTTGACAAAATCTGGAAAACTTCAAGGGGGCCGAATACTTTTGCAAGCCACTATATATATATATATATATATATATATATATATATATATATATATATATATATACATATATATATATGTATATATATATATATATATATATATATATATATATATATATATATACTGTATATATATATATGTCACTCACTAAAAGCCTAATTTGTCCTGAAAAAAAACAATATATAGATCATTTGGGTGTGATAAGTAGTAATACAGTTATTGGCGAATGAATGGAAGCAGTGCTGATATGTGAAAAAAGCTCACAGGCTGAAATGGTTAATCTTAATGAAGCCTTCGAGTTTCCTCGGAAAGGCTGCTGATATTACTCGGGTCCCCCCAGCGGTTGCAGGTATCCTTTTGTTTTTCCTGGCGCCTCCATGGCAGTATACTGATAGGGTAAAAACTTGCCACAAGGATTCAAGTGTGAGTTCAAGATTTTTATTTGCAAAGCAGAGCAGGCTGAGGACAATGCATATGTTCCAAATAAAACAGAAGACTATACTGTAGGGTCTACTCTCCATGAACCTAACCATAATGAAAAGCTTGAAACTCTGCACGTGGTAGATACTGGAAGCCCATGAAGAGGAGATGCCTCTTGAAGAATGGCAAAATATAGCATCAGTTCAATTAATTGAGGAGGATTCTACACTTTATCACTATATTAGTTTACTCACAACGCTGATATGCTGCTGCCCTTCATTAGACTGGTAATTATGTATGGAGACAAAAGGGGGAAAAAAGGGGAGCTCTGTGTTGAAAAAAAAATGACTAATGTGCCTTTCGCTTGGTTTCTATGATGGCTGATGATTACCGTATATAAGCCAAATTTTTGGGTCCAAAAAATTGGCCCAAAAGTGGGGGTCTCGGCTTATACTCGAGTCCTAACATGCCCTGAGTGCCCCCCGCCATGTGCTCAGTGCAGTAGTGACCCCCCGAGTGCTGCCTCCGCCTTATGCCAGCAGAATACTTCCGGTAAAATGATGAGAAGTGAGGCAATGAGTAAAATGTCCCGGTGTGATGACATGTGCCCCCCCCCCCCGAGTCTCCAAACCTCCCACCTCAAGTCTCCAAACCTCCCCCGGCAGAGTGGAGCAATAGTAGTTATCGGCATTGTGTCCCCGCTGGTGCACACATGTGCAGTACGGCAGAAGCTTTCACTCACCGCTTAGGATTACCCTGCTTGCCTGTCGCCGACCCATGTCTATGACGCACGCTAGACGTGAGACGCCACTGCATAACGTCATAGACGCGAGCTGGCAACAGGCAAGCAGGGAAATCTGGGCGGTGAGTGAAAGCTTTCGCCATACCCCTACACTCTACACATGTAGCCTGTGTGTGCCGGCGGGAACACAATGCCAATAACTACTATTGTTCCACTCTGCGGGGGGGAGGTTTAGAGACTCGGGGAGGTGGGGCGGCCACATGTCATAAATAACGCCTGGAACATTTTATACGTCGCCTCACGGAGATCACACCGGCATATGGTGGAAGGGGCACTCGGGAGTCACTGCTGCACTCTGCATAAAGTGGGGGAACTCTGGGAGGAGGTGTCATGTTAACCACTTGCCGACCGCCTACTTCATATTGGCGGCGGCGGCAAAGTGGCAGCCCCAGGACCACGTAACGCAGAATGGCGTCAGGTCCTGGGGCACTGTTTTGCCGGGGATCGCGCGCTGGGATGCGCGCGCATCCGCCGGCAATAGGCTCCGCCCACCCGCGACAATCGGAAGCGCCGGGGGGTTGTTAACCCGACGATCGCCGGATAGGAAGCGTATAATACGCTTTGTAATGTTTACAAAGTGTATTATACAGGCTGCCTCCTGCCCTGGTGGTCCCAATGTCCGAGGGACCACCAGGGCAGGCTGCAGCCACCCTAGTCTGCACCCAAACACACTGATCTGCCCCCCGCCCCCTGATCGCCCACAGCACCCCTCAGACCTCCCCCTGCCCAGCTCCCAGACCACTGTTTGCACCCAATCACCCCCCTAATAACCCATCAATCACTCCCTGTCACTATCTGTCAACGCTATTTTTTTTAATCCCCCCCCTGCCCCCACCTGATCACCCTCCCACCCCTCAGATTCTCCCCAGACCCCCCCCCCAGACCCCCCCCCCCCCTGTACTGTATGCATCTATCCCCCCTGATCACCTGTCAATCACCCGTCAATCACCCATCAATCACCCATCAATCACCCCCTGTCACTGCCACCCAACAATCAGCCCCTAACCTGCCCCTTGCGGGCAATCTGATCACCCACCCACACCAATAGATCGCCCGCAGATCCGACATCAGATCACATCCCAAATCCATTGTTTACATCTATTCTCTCCTCTAAACACCCACTAATTACCCATCAATCACCCATCAATCACCCCCTATCACCACCTGTCACTTTTACCTATCAGATCAGACCCTAATCTGCCCCTTGCGGGCACCCAATCAACCGCCCACACGCTCAGATTGCCCTCTGACCCCCCCTTATCAATTCACCGGTGCATTAATTACATCTGTTCTTCCCTGTAATAACCCACTGATCACCTGTCAATCATTTGCCAATCACCTATCACCCATCAATCACCCCCTGTCACCCCCTGTCACTGCCACCCAACAATCGGCCCCTAACCTGCCCCTTGCAGGCAATCTGATCACCCACCCACACCAATAGATCGCCCGCAGATCCGACATCAGATCACATCCCAAATCCATTGTTTACATCTATTCTCTCCTCTAAACACCCACTAATTACCCATCAATCACCCATCAATCACCCCCTATCACCACCTGTCACTTTTACCTATCAGATCAGACCCTAATCTGCCCCTTGCGGGCACCCAATCACCCGCCCACACGCTCAGATTGCCCTCTGACCCCCCCTTATCAATTCACCGGTGCATTAATTACATCTGTTCTTCCCTGTAATAACCCACTGATCACCTGTCAATCACCTGCCAATCACCTATCACCCATCACTCACCCCCTGTCACTGCCACCCATCAATCAGCCCCTGTCACTGCCACCCATCAATCACCCCCTGTCACTGCCACCCATCAATCAGTCCCTAACCTGCCCCTTGCGGGCAATCTGATCACCCACCCACACCATCCGATCGCCTGCAGACCCGCAGTCAGATCACCTCCCAAGTGCATTGCATCTGTTCTCTCCTCTAAACACCCACTAATTACCCATCAATCACCCCCTGTCACTGCTACCCATCAGATTAGACCCCTATCTGCCCCTAGGGCACCCAATCACCCGCCCACACCCTCAGACCCCAGCCCTGATCACCTCGCCAGTGCATTACTTGCATCTATTCCCCCCACTAATCACACCTTGAGACACCCATCAATCATCTCCTGTCACCACCTGTCACCCCCTAGCACACCTACCCATCAGATCAGGCCCTAATTTGCCCCGTGTGGGCTCCTGATCACTCGGCCAAACCCTCAGATCCCCCTCAGACCCCCTTCCGATCACCTCCCCAGTGCATTGAGTGCATCTATTTTCCCCTCTAATCACCCCCTGAGACACCCATCAATCACCTCCTGTCACCCCCCTAGCACTCCTATCCATCAGATCAGGCCCAATACAACCTGTCATCTAAAAGGCCACCCTGCTTATGACCGGTTCCACAAAATTCGGCCCCTCATAGACCATAGAAGATTTTATTTTTTGTCAAAAGTTAGCGGAAATTGATTTTTATTGTTTTTTTCACAAAGTGTCATTTTTCACTAACTTGTGACAAAAAATAAAATCTTCTATGAACTCGCCATACACCTAACGGAATACCTTGGGGTGTCTTCTTTCTAAAATGGGGTCACTTGTGGGGTTCCTATACTGCCCTGGCATTTTAGGGGCCCTAAACCGTGAGGAGTAGTCTAGAAAACAAATGCCTCAAAATGACCTGTGAATAGGACGTTGGGCCCCTTAGCGCACCTAGGCTGCCAAAAAAGTGTCACACATGTGGTATCGCCGTACTCAGGAGAAGTAGTATAATGTGTTTTGGGGTGTATTTTTACACATACCCATGCTGGGTGGGAGAAATATCTCTGTAAATGGACAATTGTGTGTAAAAAAAATCAAACAATTGTCATGTACAGAGATATTTCTACCACCCAGCATGGGTATGTGTAAAAATACACCACAAAACACATTATACTACTTCTCCTGAGTACGGCGGTACCACATGTGTGGCACTTTTTTACACCCTAAGTGCGCTAAGGGGCCCAAAGTCCAATGAGTACCTTTAGGATTTCACAGGTCATTTTGCGACATTTGGTTTCAAGACTATTCCTCACGGTTTAGGGCCCCTAAAATGCCAGGGCAGTATAGGAACCCCACAAATGACCCCATTCTAGAAAGAAGACACCCAAAGGTATTCCGTTAGGAGTATGGTGAGTTCATAGAAGATTTTATTTTTTGTCACAAGTTAGCGGAATATGACACTTTGTGAAGAAAAACAATTCAAATCAATTTCCGCTAACTTGTGGCAAAAAATAAAATCTTCTATGAACTCACCATACTCCTAACGGAATACCTTGGGGTGTCTTCTTTCTAAAATGGGGTCATTAGTGGGGTTCCTATACTGCCCTGGCATTTTAGGGGCCCTAAACCGTGAGGAGTAGTCTTGAAACAAAAATGACCTGTGAAATCCTAAAGGTACTCATTGGACTTTGGGCCCCTTAGCGCAGTTAGGGTGCAAAAAAGTGCCACACATGTGGTATCGCCGTACTCAGGAGAAGTAGTATAATGTGTTTTGGGGTGTATTTTTACACATACCCATGCTGAGTGGGAGAAATCTCCCTGTAAATGGACAATTGTGTGTAAAACAAAACAAACAATTGTCATTTACAGAGATATTTCTCCTACCCAGCATGGGTATATGTAAAAATACACCCCAAAACACATTATACTACTTATCCTGAGTACGGTGGTACCACATGTGTGGCACTTTTTTGCACCCTAAGTGCGCTAAGGGGCCCAAAGTCCAATGAGTACCTTTAGGATTTCAAGGGTCATTTTGAGACATTTGTTTTTAAGACTACTCCTCACTGTTTAGGGCCCCTAAAATGCCGGGGCAGTATAGGAATTCCACAAATGACCCCATTTTAGAAAGAAGACACCCCAAGGTATTCCGTTAGGAGTACGGTAAGTTCATAGAAGATTTTATTTTTTGTCACAAGTTAGCGGAAAATGACACTTTGTGAAAAAAATCACTTAAAATCAATTTCCGCTAACTTGTGACAAAAAATAAAATCTTCTATGAACTCACCATACTCCTAACGGAATACCTTGGGGTGTCTTCTTTCTAAAATGGGGTCATTTGTGGGGTTCCTATATTGCCCTGGCATTTTAGGGGCCCTAAACTGTGAGGAGTAGTCTTAAAAACAAATGTCTCAAAATGACCTGTGAAATCCTAAAGGTACTCATTGGACTTTGGGCCCCTTAGCGCAGTTAGGGTGCAAAAAAGTGCCACACATGTGGTATCACCGTACTCAGGAGAAGTAGTACAATGTGTTTTGGGGTGTATTTTTACACATACCCATGCTGAGTGGGAGAAAGATCTCTGTAAATGGACAATTGTGTGTAAAAAAAATAAAAAAATTGTCATTTACAGAGATATTTCTCCCACCCAGCATGGGTATGTGTAAAAATACACCCCAAAACACATTAGACTACTTCTCCTGAGTACGGCAATACCACATGTGTGGCACTTTTTTGTAGCCTAACTGCGCTAAGGGGCCCAAAGTCCAATGAGCACCTTTAGGCTTTACAGGGGTGCTTACAATTTAGCACCCCCCAAAATGCCAGGACAGTAAACACACCCCACAAATGACCCCATTTTGGAAAGTAGACCCTTCAAGGTATTCAGAGAGGAGCATAGTGAGTCCGTGGCAGATTTCATTTTTTTTTGTCGCAAGTTAGAATAAATGGAAACTTTTTTTTTTGTCACAAAGTGTCATTTTCCGCTAACTTGTGACAAAAAATAAAATCTTCTATGAACTCACCATGCCTCTCAGTGAATACTTTGTGATGTCTTCTTTCCAAAATGGGGTCATTTGGGGGGTATTTATACTATCCTGGAATTTTAGCACCTCATGAAACATGACAGGTGGGCAGAAAAGTCAGAGATGCTTGAAAATGGGAAAATTCACTTTTGGCACCATAGTTTGTAAACGCTATAACTTTTACCCAATCCAATAAATATACACTGAATGTTTTTTTTTATTTTATCAAAGACATGTAGCAGAATAACTTTCGCGCTCAAATGTATAGGAAATTTTACTTTATTTGAAAAATGTCAGCACAGAAAGTTAAAAAAGTCATTTTTTTGACAAAATTCATGTCTTTTTTGATGAATCTAATAAAAAGTAAAACTCGCAGCAGCAATCAAATAGCACCAAAAGAAAGCTGTATTAGTGACAAGAAAAGGAGGTAAAATTCATTTAGGTGGTAGGTTGTATGACCGAGCAATAAACCGTTAAAGCTGCAGTGGTCTGAATGGAAAAAAAGGCTCTGGTCCTTAAGGGGTTTTATGACTGCAGTTCTTAAGTGGTTAAAGCGGACCTGAACTCAGAACTTTACTCTCTGCTCTAAAAGATACACAACAGCATGATAACCTTTGCAGAAAAAAACTTTTTTTGATTAACATCCTGTGCTTTCAAATGAGCTTATCTGCCGTGGCAGTCAGGAGACATTGGGAGAGATCAAATTACAAC
The DNA here is from genome assembly GCF_040937935.1 of Hyperolius riggenbachi. Lineage (NCBI taxonomy): Eukaryota > Metazoa > Chordata > Amphibia > Anura > Hyperoliidae > Hyperolius > Hyperolius riggenbachi. Next base: position 118,672,867 of record NC_090651.1, on the reverse strand, counting down.
TTGTGATTAGACACAAATGAGGGGGGATTACACAAGCTAAACTCTCTAAATACATACAGGGTGCATTTCTATCATTTTTTTATTATATTGCAGTTTTGTATAATCATATAAGGCTTACAGGGAGTATTGTGGAGAGTATAGCTTATACTCGGGTCAATCATATTTCCCTGTTTTTTTTAGTTAAAAGTTGGGGGGTTGGCTTATACTCGGGTCTGCTTATATTCAAGTATATATGGTATTATTTTTTATTTATATAGCACCAACATCTTCTGTAGTGCTGTACATAGTACAAAAAAAATTGTAGGTGTCATAGTTTCATGAGACAGTACAATCAGAACATACAAATACATACATAGTTGATGAGTGGTTTCAGACATCACCAGTATGTTCATATGATAAATTACAGCAGAATAAGAAACGCTTGGAGATCCCTGCCCTTGCAAATGTACCATCTAGAGAATGTCTATAACAATAATCAGCATAACAGGCGTGTATTGTATTGATCTCATCCAGAAACATGATGAACAGCAATAAGCGTCTCAAATTGGTGTTAAGACTCCGATTAGCTCCCAGGAGAGTAATGTAGTTAGTGGTTTCGGAGGATCAACATCGCTTCTTCATAGTAAAAGTTAATGGTTCTTAACTTTTGGTCTGAAGATTTCGAGGTTTTTTTTTACAATTTTTATATCTGAACATAAAAAACTGATACCTCTGAATTGGTTTAATGAGATTGTTGCTAATACTTCTGGAACAATCACAAACTACATTAATCTCCTGGGTCCCTCACAGAGCTAATCAGAGTCTTAAAGTGTACCTGAGATGGGCGGAAAAGTTGAGTTTTACTTACTTGGGGCTTCTTCCAGCCCCTGTAGTCTTTGAAGTCCTCCAGGCTCCCTTGTTTTTTCCCAAATTAATGTCTGCGACTTGCTGATTCATTGGCTAAAGCACATGCGCTGTCCTGTCATGTTACCATAGCTGGGAGCATTATGTGCATGTGCAGTTGGTAAAAACTTGTAACTGCACATGAGCAGAATGCTCCTGGCCGCCGGGGCAGCGCATGTGCTGTAGTGCTTTAACACCAGAGGAAAACATTTGTTGCCATTCATCATATTTATGGATGATAGCAGCTGAAGACAATAAATTCCTGTTATGCTGATTATCTTTACATGACATTATCACCCATCATACAAGGTGAGCTGCATAGAAACCAAGCAATAGGCTCATTGCTTACTTTCATACCAGGGAGCATCCCTCTCTCGTTTTCCCTTTTGTCTTGAAAAAATGGCATTGGCAGCAGCAGGCATATTTAGCCCATTTGCCCTGTAAGTCGTCTGAACTTTTCTCGGTTCAGGATATCTTCCTTGTCTATGCTGGTTTGCCCTTTGGACCTGGTGACATCTAGGCTATTTTTTTTAGCACTGAGACTATCTAAAAGAAGAGGTTTCCAGACCGATTGCTATAGTTTTGGGTATTCCAACATTCATCTGATATCTGGCACCATCACCCTCCACCACAGCAGCAATGACCTTCCGTCGCTCTCCTCTACACTATAAAATGAAAATAGCATGCTCTTGGCGAGAAGTTTGAAGATGCAGCAGTAGGATAGTTTTGGTAGGGTAGTATCTCCAAGCAAGATTACAGATGAAAATAGATACACAAGAAGATGACATCAGAAGAAAGTGCTCAGATAATAAAGTTTATTTTTTAAAACTTTAAAATACATAGGTAGAAGGTCAAAAGTGACCCTCTATACATACTTACTAAGAAGGGGAAGGACATCTGGAGGTTTTATTAACCTCCTTGCCGGTCTAATTCCTGCGGCCCTGCGGCCGCGGGAAGGTTTTTTTGCATTTTTTTTATCATGTAGCTAGCCTAGCGCTAGCTACATGATGCCCCCCTCCCTGCGACGTCCCTCCCACCCCTCCGATCGCCGCCGGCGCACTCGCCCATAAGGAAATCCCGCTCTGAACGGGATTTCCTTTACGGCTTCCCCATCGCCATGGCGACGATCGCGATGTCGTCATCGACGTAGTGACGTCAGCGGGAGTCCCGATCCACCCCTCAGCGCTGCCTGGTACTGATTGGCCAGGCGGTATAGTAGTGAAAAGAAAGGAAAAGAATTGCTGGCACTGCAAGAACCGTTTTGCATCCAGGGAGGAGGAGGGAGAGAGGGGAGCTGCTCAGTCCCATGCAGGGGTATGTGTAGAGTAAATCCTCAGCGTGCTCAGGCCAAAGTCACATCATTATACTGAAGAGAAGAGGAAAGCGCCGGCACTGCTGTCATATACTTTATTCCAACATCAGTAAAATCATGCAGTGATGAAAATCCTTATCCATACAAATTGGGGAAACACATACCGTTGGTGGCTGTGGATGGTGCGGTGGGTGCAGAGCCTGACAGCCGTTTCGCGCGATTTGCGCTTCTACGGAGGCTACAAGGAGGGTGCTATTGCAGGCTGACTTATAAGTCCTTCCTATGCCTGCGTGCGGCGATTTGCCGCTAAACACGCCGCTAAACACGCCACCCCCCTGGCCATCACGTCACGCCTCCCCATTGGCCGCTCACCGAGCGGAGACGGCTGGAGGCAAGTGACGTCAGTTACTTCCTGACTACGGTGGCTCGAAGGGGGAACACTGTATTAGGTTCCCCAGGCAATCTATGCGAGTCGGGCCATTTATGTCTGTCAGGAAATATTACTGCCGTCTTGTGGCCTAAATAAATATTGCAGCTATTGAGCTGCAAAGTGCATAAACAGTGCAGAATTGATGCTTACTTTAACCACCCTGGCGTTCTGATTAAATCGCCAGGGTGGCTGCGGGAGGGTTTTTTTTAAATTAAAAAAAAACTATTTCATGCAGCCAACTGAAAGTTGGCTGCATGAAAGCCCACTAGAGGGCGCTCCGGAGGCGATCTTCCGATCGCCTCCGGCGCCCAGAATAAACAAGGAAGGCCGCAATGAGCGGCCTTCCTTGTTTTGCTTATATCGTCGCCATAGCGACGAGCGGAGTGACGTCATCGACGTCAGCCGACGTCCTGACGTCAGCCGCCTCCGATCCAGCCCTTATCGCTGGCCGGAACTTTTTGTTCCGGCTACGCTGGGCTCAGGCGGCTGGGGGGACCCTCTTTCGCCGCTGCTCGCGGCGGATCGCCGCAGAGCGGCGGCGATCAGGCAGCACACGCGGCTGGCAAAGTGCCGGCTGCGTGTGCTGCTTTTTATTTGACAAAAATCGGCCCAGCAGGGCCTGAGCGGCAGCCTCTGGCGGTGTTGGACGAGCTGAGCTCGTCCAGACCGCTCAGCAGGTTAAATATTCAGAGCATACTAATGCATATAATAATTATTAAAACTTTAAAGTGCAAAACATTAGTGTCCCTGGACATACTAAACCAAATTTGGGCGTATGATATATAAAAAATACACAAAAAAATATATATGGTGGGGTAGTGGGTGAATAAAAAACAGGGCAAACATGATTGCCCATGAAAAAAGGGGAAATAGTGATGAATACACCATAACTGATTGGCCAGGCTGCGCACGGGGTCTCGGCGGGGGGGGGCCTCTAACGTGGCGGGTAGCGGGTAGGGTCGGTGATCGCAGGTAACACGCAGCAAGCAAAGTGCTTGCTGCGTGATTTAAAAAAAATTATGTAAATTGGCCCAGTAGGGCCAGAGCAATTCTCCGTGGCGGGTTACCCCGAGCTCAGCTCGGGATAACCGGCAATGAGGTTAAAGCCCCTCTTATTAAAGGGGGCTTTCAGATTACACCATAAGTCCTGCCAGGACCTATCCCCACATGAATAATGAACCTCTTGTCCTTGATCTCTTGTCTTGTCTTGTCCTTGATATGGGGCTTTGCAGGAAAGAGGAAAGAATGCTCTCCCTCGTTTGCAAGGTTCCCCCATGTCATGAACCATGCAGGCTGGTATTATTTAGTATGGTGGAGCCCTTTGCTGCCTTCGTCTGCTATTCTGGCTATACCAGCATGCATGGGTTATACTTATTGGCACCATTGTTTTACCCACCCTTGATTATGTGTGGTTGGGAATTTCATCCTATTTCAAGAGTGAGACTCTACAGAGGCTCCCAAACCTTAGTGCAGTCGGGCTTGTGCTTGCTCCCAACTGCTGTACAAGTAATAGCCAATAAGGTGACCATTGTGAGTACATGCTTTTCATCACTTACAGTTTCTTTAGCCATGAATAATACACTACTACGGCTTCCAGCTTTTTTGTTCTTTTGCCCTTGTGTGTTACATAAGTTGTTGTGTGTCTTGTAAGTTTTTGTTACATAAGTTGCTGCAAATGCAACCTGAATACTTGCTTCCATATGAGTAATGCTCTCTATGCTCATGACAGGCAGCCAGGCCGGTCTTTTGTGTGACACCCTGTATATTGTCTACCATTATATACTTTTGTTTACACCCTTGTCTGTATTTTTATGTACCCATGTTTGTTTCTCTAAAGCATCTACCTACCTACCCTCTACCTTAAAAGGACACTTAAGCCAACTGAAAATGAGTTTTACTCACCTGGGGCTTCTACCAACCCTCTGCAGCTGTCTGGTGCCCACGTAAACTAGCTATATGCTATAGCAGCATAGAGGGCGCTATTACAGCCAGGAAAGCGAAGAATCCCTCGTGTTTCTGGCCTGACGGCTCCTGTCGCCGAAATCGGAAGTGGCTGCCGGCGGGGCCAGGAGCATCGGAGCGAGCTTACATGGGCACCGGACAGCTGCAGGGGGCTGGTAGAACTCATTTTTTTCAGTTGGCTTAAGTGACCCTTTAACTATACTTGTACACTAACAAGTCCTAGCTCCTCTAGAAGCTGGTTTCTACCTTATTTTTGATATGCTGCATGTGAAATCCTCTGACTGTAAGCTTGATGGCACAGGGTCCTCTTCTATGTAATGCCTGGTACACACCATGCAATTTCACGTCAGATCGGCAGGTCGAATTGATGCTTTCTGAAAGGTCTGATCAAATTTCTGATCAATTTTTTACAGAAGCGATTGGAAGACCAATCAAAAAATCAATTGGAAACCTGATTGGACTCGTCAGAAATTAATGATTCAACCCGTCAGTCTTATAGGAAATCACGTGTTGTGTACCAGCCATAATGTCTTTGTAATTGTTTGTCTTTTGTTCATAATTGAATCCCCTGATTTCTTGTACATCACTGCACAATATGTTAGTGCTTTATAAATAAGGGATAATAATAGTAGGATTGGTGGGTTTATTTTCATAAAACATTGAATGAATTGCCGTGATAAGGGGTTTCAGTTTATAATTGTTTTAAATGTTTTTCATTCATTAAGAATTCAATTTTATAGTGGCCAAGAATCTACAAGGAAAGTAGAAGAGAAAGAAGAATCCTTGCTCTGAAGCAGCAGGAAGTTCTTGTGCCCACAGGTTAATTAATTCCATCTTTGGGGATTTGAATTGTCTGTTGTAAGGTTACTGTCACTGTTAAATGACAGATGTCTTGCCACAACTCCCTCACATCTTTCTTTGCGTTGCTGGGTTCAGTACCTGCCATAACAGGGTATGTTTCTTTAATAACTGTTACATTTATCCTTTGGAGATTTCCCCAAGATGTCCTATTGCTTTTGCAGAGTTCCCTTGACATTATTGTCTGCATTTTGCTGCTGTATTATGCGCGCAGATTTAAAGTCGACACAGTCCCAGTTGTATGGATGCTGGGTATGTGCTTCGCTGCCTCTCCATTTGTCGTAAATTTCTGTCTCTTTTCTAGCTTCATGGAGCATCAGGGATATGACAATGAGGTCCCTGATCTGCAATAGCAAACATCCCCTAACATTGAACATATGGTCTAACCATAAGCCTGCAAGCCATGAAATATTTCAGTGTTTTGAAGAAGCAAAGTGTCTGCTTTCTATTGTCTCTTCAGCAGTCACTCGAAAAGAAGTTTGATAGACCACGATGCAGTTAAAAGGCTGACATAAAATGCATTCATCTTGCTTTTTGAATTAAAGGAAAGCTAAGTTAAGATAGCTTATGAAAGGGACCATTTGAAAACATTGTTCAAAATAAACAGTATAAAAATTTTCTCAGCAATTTTGAAGATACTTTGAGTTGTGCTATTTGTAAGACTTACCTTTTGATCAGCACAGTTCTTGGGATTAAAGACGGCCATTTATAACTAGGCCCTATGAGCTTTTTCTTATTATTATATGTAATTGTGTGCTGGCTTATTCATGACATATGTATGGTTTTCCTTTTATTAAGCTTTCTTGCTTCAGAAAGTGATTATGCAACTCAACAGGCTTATTGAGAATTTTAAAAAAAATTCTTTAGGACCTCACGCTGTGAATATATGCTGGGCCTAAATTCTCAATGACATTTTACTATGACAAAGTTACAACTGTAATACACACAACCCTATAAACCTAATGGTTAGGGTGAGCTAACATTTTTGTCAATTTCAATTTTGCAGGGCCTAAATTCTCAATTAAATGTTATTATGACAAAGTTGTTACTGTAATACACACCCTTATAAACCCAATAACTAGGGTTGAGCTAAAATTTTCGTCAATTTCATTTTTGCAGTATAATTAACATTTTCACTAAAATCTTTGCCCTTTATGTCCAAAGTATTTCAAATCTTGGTGTCAAGGACACATTTTTTGTCATTTTGCGACATCTAACTTCAGCTTGTGATAATTTTTTAATTGCTCTGTGTACTAACACAAAAAATGCGTTGCTTTTTGGGGACATTCTATGGTTCCTTTGATTCCACTTTCTAAATGTGGATGTTTTCATCAATAGGATGCTTAGCACAAGTTCAGGACAAGTCTTTCTAGACCCCAAGATGGAGATGCTAAAGTGCAATGGCTTCACCCCTACCCCAATAGTTTGCTCAAATGATATTGAGAGCTGATGCCCTGTGCACCCCATCAGCCTTCAAATCACACCCTGCTTACAGCTCCTGATTCAATTCTCGACCTGATCACCTATTTAGCCATTAGCAGAGACAACGTAACACCTTGGTCACACTTCAAGGATCTTGATGAAGAAATCGCATCAAGCATCCTCTTCCACTGTATACCTCCAGCTAGAAGCCAAAATGTTACAAAACAACATTTATGACCCATTCCATTCTGACTTTAGGGAACTTCACAGCACAGAATCTACCCTCATCCAAATCTGCAACCACCTGCTCATGGCAAGAGACAGAGGAGAGTGCTTCAACCTTATACTGCTAGACCTTTCTGCAGCCTTTGATACAGTTGACTATGACATCTTGATAAGCAGGCTACAGGATATTGTGGCATTGATGGTATAGTTCTCCAGTGGTTCCAACCCTTCTTGAGTGGCAGAACCCAAAATGTGTCTATGGGGCCCTTCATGTCCACCTCTGTACCACTTAAGTATGGGGTGTCCCAGGTCTCAATCTCAATCCTTTTTCCCCTGCTTTTCACAATTTTACCACTTGGAAAACTAATCATAAACATGGCCTGCTATACCACTGCTATGCTGAAGACACCCAACTATATCTTTTACTTCAAGCCTGGTGTGACAGACCCAACTCCAGCTATAAACACCTGTTTAGCCAAACTACAGTAATGGATGAGTGACAACTTACTGAAACTAAATGCAGATAAAACTGAAGTCCTTCTGATCGGAGGGCAGCACATGACAACAAAACAACTTCACTTGCAGTCTTCACCACTGGGAATGGAAAAATCTGTGCCCTTAACTATAAATGAGGGTGAACCACTAACAATTTGAACACCAAGTGCATAGGTAGCCATATGCCATAAGATCCACCACCCATCCCTCTTCAGTGCCCAGAACTTATAGAACCTGCAGTAATAGTGCTGGCTCATCGTGCTGCACATTGGAAAGGGTGTTTAAAGCAGCTAGAGGGATGGTGATTGAATGACATATCCGACACACACACACACTCACACTTTCTCTCTCTCCAATTATCTGCAATAGGCTTCATTCAGCGTCTTTGTCTACAAAGGAGTTTATATTTTGAAAATTAAGAGCACACTCTCTCTCCTCATAGTGCTGATGGTGCTGCTACTGTCACTGCTTCTTTAGTTTTCCTTTTATTACAGCTTATCTGTAATATTTCTTATTAGTAAATTAATGGTGCTGGGCTGGATACCATTCTCACTGGCAACCTGACTAGAACATCACATCCTTCTTTTCCTATCAGCTTACCACCCTCTTAGCCTCACTTCCAACAAACATTAATATAAAAAAAAAAAAACCATAGAGCTAAAGCTCCATTTTTTACCAACAAGACTCCTCCAAGGTTATTCATCTGCCTGTGCCGTGAGGTCTAGCTAATTTTTCAGTAATGTGCAAGAAGGATCCGCAAACCAAATGCTGGTAGAAAAATGCTGTGATTCTTTATTCAAAAAATTCCACATGACATGGCAATAAAACCAGAAGGTTCAACTGACGCGTATCGGGCCTACAATCTGCCCTTAGTCATAGTTAAAAATGAACCTAGAAGGGGAAGGCTTTATGTAGGCAGGTGAGGGAACAAACTCCGCCCCATACCTCAATCAGCCTTCGCCTTAAAGGAGACACATACAAATATATACTATATACGTAAATACATATACTATATACATGAATACACAGAGAATGTAAAGTAATAATATCAATTAAGAAATTTATAGTATAAAAAGATAAACTGTCTAAAAACATCCCTAGAAAAGAAGCTTATATGGCCCATATCAAAAACAGGGGGGAAGAATCTGTTTACCAAAAAGGGGAGGGGGGGGGGGGAGGGAAAGGAGCAACTAAGCGCCAGGAGAAGGTGGAAAAGAGGAGGAAAATGGCAAGACTAATGATCATAAACTAAACTCAAGTCCCAACGGGTATTAAGACCCCTTGGGGTGCGAGTATCCATTTTGTGGATCCAATATGCCTCGCGCCTTAAAAGTAATTTATAAGTATCACCACCTCTCCTGGGACTTACCACCCGTTCAACCCCCTGGAAAATAAAAGAAGAAAGATTTCCTTTATGTACATTTTGAAAATGTTTTGAAACTGCCGATTTTTTAAAGGTGTTCCAGTTTGTGCCACAATAATGTTCAGCAATACGGGCTCTCAAATTGCGGGTCGTACACCCTACATATTGCAAATGACAAGCAGTACAAGAAATAACATAAATAACATATTTAGTATCACAATTTATGTATTGCTTGATTGGAAGTCTGGTACCTGTAGCAAAAGAAACAATGGAGGAACCCTTTTTGTGACATTGACAGTAATGACAGGTTGTGAACCCGCAGGGGTAAGAACCCACTGTGGCTAACCAAGTGGGGGGGCGGGACGAGGAGGGAGACTGAAAAGAACTGGGGGAAAGGATAGACCCAAGGGTGCGTGCCCTTCTAGCAGAGAAGCGGCACCCCTTCTCCAGGATGAACTTCAGTTTGGGATCTGAGTGCAGCACCGGGAGATATTTACTAACAATATTTGTAATCTTGTTGTACTCAAGACTGTACTCTGTGACAAAAGTCACCCTGTCATCCTGACCCCAATCCCGGTCCCTAATGCGTACAAGTATATATTTGTATGTGTCTCCTTTAAGGCGAAGGCTGATTGAGGTATGGGGCGGAGTTTGTTCCCTCACCTGCCTACATAAAGCCTTCCCCTTCTAGGTTCATTTTTAACTATGACTAAGGGCAGATTGTAGGCCCGATACGCGTCAGTTGAACCTTCTGGTTTTATTGCCATGTCATGTGGAATTTTTTGAATAAAGAATCACAGCATTTTTCTACCAGCATTTGGTTTGCGGATCCTTCTTGCACATCTGTGAATTGGTTTGGCTGTCCTGGTCCTGCACCTGCTGGTTTGAACAGAGGGGGTAGAGCGTTTTGAACTTCTCTATTGCTTCAAGTATGCCTGTCTTCATGCTCCCCCCAGAATGCGATTTTGTTTTACTCCACTAAGATGACTTTGGCATAAATCCACGTTTCACATCCCTGGATTCCACCATGGAGCTGCGCTCCAAGAATCTGTTGCCCACACACAAAGGGGAGAGCATTTTGCATTATGTTCCCCCCAACACAGAGACATCTGCCACATTAGTGGGTACCTGGATGGCTGGTCGGCTCATTCCTTCCTTTCCCGCTCTGCCTGGTGTGCGGGAGCAGCAGTGTGGTGCGGTTCCAACGCCCCTGGAGAAAGCAGGCCACGTCTTGGATCGGGAGGACCCCAGCTCTATTGCGGTTGCACTCTCCGTGCCTGGTGGTGAGCAGACTGGAGGGGAACTTCCGTCATCTGCCCTTGCTGCTGGAGGAACTCTGGAGGCGCACACTTCCCCCAGAGGTGACGTCATCACGGATTCGCATAGAGAGACGGAGCTGGCGTCTGGAAATCCGGCGCTGCATAGCTCTCCCAGCTCGCCTCTCTCTCTTCAGTTGCCTCCACAAGATTCCTCTGGTTCGTCTGGTTCGTCTATAGATCGCTATGACAGCCGCTCTACTACCGCTGCAGCATTTTCCTGTCCCAGGCTTCCATCCAAGATTGCATCTGAGGACTCTAACAACACTGAAGTCCCGGTGAGTGACTTGCACACACAGGCTTTTGTGCCACATTGTTTGGGGGCGATTCCTAAGTATACATGTGGAACTGATAATCATGCTGGTATATATGTAACCGCAGCCTCTCAGGCTCCATCACATTTAATTGCCACAAGTGCTGCTGCTGCACCACATGTTCTATCACAAACTCTGGCCTCCACTCAGAATATATCTGCTTATGCGGGCATGCAACCTCCTTTTATGGACTTCCAGAGACTGAACTTTGCTCCTTTTGTGCCCCCTAACATGCCATCGTATGCTAGTATGCCCACTCATATGTCTTTCCCTTATCACACATTGGGACACCCAGCAGGTCTTCTACATAGGCCTATGTACCTTGGACAATCTCAGGATTATTTGTCTGCATCTTTGTTGGGAGGTGTCTTACCTATGTCCTCTAATGCTAACTCTGGGTATTCTTTGTCTTCCATTGATCATGTTTTGTCCACCCAAACGGCTGAAGCCATACAGTCACCTGATCCACCTCTTAATGCGGATGCTGATTTATCCTCTAATGATACTGTGTATAATGAAATAGCTCTCAGCTCTACAGAGGTATCTTCAGGCCATACTGATAGCACTAGTGCACCTAGTTATAATTTTGATCCTGACGTTGGCTTGAATGCTTTCGGGGATCTGCTGCAGGATTCCGAACGTAAAAACAAATTTATGTCAGTTTTTTCGGGTGAGAGCAATTCAGCTAGTTTACAACCGGAATTAACGTTACATTCCCTTTGTACCACATTGGAGTGTCTAATGGACAAGGAGGTGCGTCTCTGGTGGGATGTTACTAGTTTAAAACATTACATCAATAAAGGCATTATTCCCAGAGGTTTAAGAATTAAAAAGATCCCCACTACAATCTACTCTGACAAATTTGTCTTAGAGTGGAACCAGATCCTTACGGACTGTTCTCTGCAGCTTATGAGACTCATAGTCTCTTATGAAGAGCAAAAGTTAGCAGATCTCAAGCTGCAGATTGACAAGACCAATCAGGATCTGTTGAGGTTTGACTCCTTGAGCCTCTATGATGAACTTAATTGTAAGCTTAAGAACAACATCAGTAAACTTGAAACCATCATTATGGAGACAAAACGAGTCAAATTCCTCAGAGATACCAATGACTACAACCGTAATGTAGTTTATGAATGGGGGAGGTGGGAATCCTTTTACAGGTCTCCCAAATCTATCTTGAAAAAGTTCACTCCTAAGAAAAACGTAAGCTTCAGTTCCCTCGACACGTCAGGCTCTCAATCAGATACCTCTGAGGTCCCTGACTCATCTCGCAGGAACTTGCAGTCTATTTTCCCCAATAATACTCATTCAATGGGGGACCCTCCCCCTCTCCAAACGTCAGGGGTTCCCATTCCCCAGCCACCCTATTACAAGACACAGAGGAAACCAAACAGAACCAAAAAACGGAAACAAAAAAGAAACGGGTCAGACGAGCAGGGCGCAAACATAGCAAACCGAGGCGCCAGGTAGCCCCGGGGGGTGATTCCTCCACACAAAATGTCATTAACCTTTCCAGTCACACTCTTACCTCTGACCAGGTTAAACTGTTATCTAGAGGTTTATCATTTGCCCCCTCCAACCATTTTGATCTGTTCCGTACTATTTTGGATCTCAATAAATTTGTAAGAAATTTAGTGGTGAAAAAGCATTTTTCTGAGGATCCTTTGGAAACAACTGAATCCTGTTTGCCATTGTCCAGGCCGCGGATAGAGATCGAGGATGTTCCCTCCTTCTGTGACCTTAGAAATTGTGTGGCATTACAGGCTTTAGATGACAGTAATCGCTCTGGAGTTGATATTAAACAGGTGACACCTATTAGGGTTTCCAATCCTTCCTTTTATCCAGTTAATGCCAGGTCCCCTGAACTTGATACCTTCCAAGATCTTATAGAGAAGGAACTTACTGGTTTGTCGAGGTCATCCAGGGCGGCGTCTGACCTCTCGCCCTCGGAGCGGCAGGCATTGATTTCTCTGCAGAATAACACTGACATTGTCATCCGCTCTGCGGATAAGGGCGGTGCGGTCGTTGTCCTGGATGTAGCTGACTATCGATCGGAGGCCCTTAGGCAGTTGGGGGAGGCAGATGTGTATCGACCCCTACTCCGCAACCCTACATTGGACTTTGTTGGTGATCTTCGGGAGCTCTTGGAAATGGGACAAAACTTGGGTGTTATTACTAAAAGGATGTCAGAGTATTTATGCCCATCCCACCCCATTGTCCCTGTTTTCCATCATCTCCCGAAGATACACAAACCGGGCGCTCCCCCCCGGGGCCGACCTATTGTGGCGGGTATTGGCTCCGTGGGCGAGCGCCTCGGTGACTGGGTCGATTCACATCTGCAGCCCCTTGTTTCGAGATTACCAGGTTATCTACAAGATACACGACATGTTTTGTCCAGCCTTGCAGACTTTGTGTGGGAGGAGCACTTTCATTGGGTTACGTCAGATGTTGCCTCTCTATATTCCTCAATTCCACACGAACTTGCGTTGAAGGCTTTGGACTTTCATCTTAACAAATACTCTGTTTTTGATGTTTCTTTGCGTTTTTTCCTCCGGGAGGCCGTGGGGTACCTCCTCACACATAATTATTTTATGTTTGATTCGGGGTTCTACCTCCAGAGATGCGGAGCTTCTATGGGGGCAAAATTTTCCCCATCCCTAGCTAACCTATACATGGGGTGGTGGGAGGAGCTCCGCATCTTTGGGGATGAGAACCCCTTTGCCTCTCATATCCTTTGGTATGGAAGATTTATAGATGATTTGCTACTGGTGTGGGGGGGTCCCCCCGGCCTCCTGGAGGATTTCCTAGCCTATGTGAATGATAATGAACTCAATCTGACATTCACCATGAGTCATCAAGATACACAAATAGATTATCTAGATTTGACTCTGACAGGGGACCGTTCACTCCACCGAGTCTCCACTAGAACATTCCGTAAACCTACAGCGGGTAACTCCATACTTCTTGCCAGTTCCTGCCACCCAGGTCATACCATTAATGCCATCCCCACAGGGGAATTCACACGGGCAGCTCGTAATTGTTCTAATCCTGATCAATTGGAGCAAGAATGTCTTTTGGTGGAAAATAGACTTAAACAAAGAGGCTATACCAAGAGACAATTGATTAGGGGACGTGCTAGAGGTACTAGCAAACCACGCAATGAACTTTTACGCATTAGGGACCGGGATTGGGGTCAGGATGACAGGGTGACTTTTGTCACAGAGTACAGTCTTGAGTACAACAAGATTACAAATATTGTTAGTAAATATCTCCCGGTGCTGCACTCAGATCCCAAACTGAAGTTCATCCTGGAGAAGGGGTGCCGCTTCTCTGCTAGAAGGGCACGCACCCTTGGGTCTATCCTTTCCCCCAGTTCTTTTCAGTCTCCCTCCTCGTCCCGCCCCCCCACTTGGTTAGCCACAGTGGGTTCTTACCCCTGCGGGTTCACAACCTGTCATTACTGTCAATGTCACAAAAAGGGTTCCTCCATTGTTTCTTTTGCTACAGGTACCAGACTTCCAATCAAGCAATACATAAATTGTGATACTAAATATGTTATTTATGTTATTTCTTGTACTGCTTGTCATTTGCAATATGTAGGGTGTACGACCCGCAATTTGAGAGCCCGTATTGCTGAACATTATTGTGGCACAAACTGGAACACCTTTAAAAAATCGGCAGTTTCAAAACATTTTCAAAATGTACATAAAGGAAATCTTTCTTCTTTTATTTTCCAGGGGGTTGAACGGGTGGTAAGTCCCAGGAGAGGTGGTGATACTTATAAATTACTTTTAAGGCGCGAGGCATATTGGATCCACAAAATGGATACTCGCACCCCAAGGGGTCTTAATACCCGTTGGGACTTGAGTTTAGTTTATGATCATTAGTCTTGCCATTTTCCTCCTCTTTTCCACCTTCTCCTGGCGCTTAGTTGCTCCTTTCCCTCCCCCCCCCCCTCCCCTTTTTGGTAAACAGATTCTTCCCCCCTGTTTTTGATATGGGCCATATAAGCTTCTTTTCTAGGGATGTTTTTAGACAGTTTATCTTTTTATACTATAAATTTCTTAATTGATATTATTACTTTACATTCTCTGTGTATTCATGTATATAGTATATGTATTTACGTATATAGTATATATTTGTATGTGTCTCCTTTAAGGCGAAGGCTGATTGAGGTATGGGGCGGAGTTTGTTCCCTCACCTGCCTACATAAAGCCTTCCCCTTCTAGGTTCATTTTTAACTATGACTAAGGGCAGATTGTAGGCCCGATACGCGTCAGTTGAACCTTCTGGTTTTATTGCCATGTCATGTGGAATTTTTTGAATAAAGAATCACAGCATTTTTCTACCAGCATTTGGTTTGCGGATCCTTCTTGCACATCTGTGAATTGGTTTGGCTGTCCTGGTCCTGCACCTGCTGGTTTGAACAGAGGGGGTAGAGCGTTTTGAACTTCTCTATTGCTTCTAATTTTTCAGTAAGACTCCTCTAAGGGCCTTCTGCCTTTGCTCTGAGACTGAGCTACTTGGCTTTACAAAGACAACTTCAAGGATTTAGTGAAACTGTTCTGAGGTCTAGTAGTATTGTAGATGATTTTGTCATATACACCTAAGGTTTCTAATTTTTTATTACTAAGACCTATTTGTGCTTTGCAGTGCCATGCCATGCAATTTGGATGTCATGTGAAATTTTTTTCACTCTGGAACACTGAGGCCTGAAGCTCTAATTTTAGATAACTGTGACAGATAGGGATGATCCCATTTTTTTTACATACATTTGGCTGAATACAACAGACAGCTGTTTATTCTATGAGTGATTTCAGCCAGTTAAAGAGAAAATTTTGACCGTTATTTCTTCTATCCTGTAAATTCCTATAGCTGTTCTAATGTGCTCTGTCTTACTGCAGCCTTTCCTAGTTGCACAGTGGCTGTGTTAACTCTGTTATATGATCTAATCTTCTCTCCTCTGTCGGGTCTGTCGGGCTCAGGCAGTCAGGCTGGAATGTGCTGTGCTGCTTGTGATTGGATAGAAGCTATACACACCCTCTCCAGCCCCCCTGCACACTCTGTATGACTCACACACTGAGCTACTCTCAGCCTATACCTTGCTATGTCTTTTGTTTGTAAACACTGCATAAAAATGGCAATTACAAGCCAGGATTGCAGCAAGGAGTGGCAGAAACAGCACAGAGGGGCCCAGAAGAACATAGTGAATAGAATGGTATGCTTTTTATTGTAAGATTTTTACAGTACAGATTCTCTTTAATGTCTATTTAAAAGCAAAATTGAGTATGAACTGTTGGATGATGAGGATGGAACCATTTGTTGCCTGCAGAGTAGGATCAGGAGGCAGTATGTGCACAATGCAATTATAATAGTTTTGCCTGCCTGTAAGGTGGGCATTTTGAGAAGGTAATGTGCCAAATTTAAACCCAGATAATTAACATCCTGCACTTTATAAAAAACATGACATACATATGACAAATGTGAGTAGGTTTTAGAGAATCTTATAAATTCAGTAATTCATTACATATTGGGACAGAGAACATTCAGTCAAGTTTCAGTATAGACTGGTGCAGCTGCAAAACCACCCCAAAAAAAAAAAATCAAGGGGCGCTATTGCGAAAAATTGCAAAATTTAAAATGTATATCTACATATACATACACTTAACCCAGAGTAAACACATGGATTTATTTTTTTTTTACTTTCTTTGTAGCTGTCACATACACTAGATATTATAATCTGACAGTCCCAAATCTCTTACTGACAGGTTTTGGATGTGTCCATCTCCTCACGGGGAATTTTTCTGTTTAAAAAGCACTCCCAGGAAAGTAAAGTTCTAGTTACCTTGACTACCCCTGTGACACTATTCTGGCAGCTGGACTGTGCCACTGCAATTCAAGGAATGCTTTTGAAAATAAACAAAATCTTGAGAATCTATGAGGAGAAAGACTAGTCCAAAACCGGTGGGTGATAATAATGTCTACTGTACGTGACAGCTAAATAGGAAGTACAAAAATATATAGTGCATTTACTACAGGTCAAATGTACATCAAATAGGTATGTGTAGATATCAATTTTAAAATTTGCAACTTTTTTTTTACCAAAGTGCCCCTTTAAAAGCAAACAGAGTACCAATACTTACTGGCCTTGGTGGTTCACAATCAGCAAAATGTAATTATTTGAAAGTTTGATGTATTCTATTGTTTGAAGATGTATATTGACACACAATTGTACAAAATAAATGATGTATCTACATACTGTACAGTACATTGTACCTATATTGTAAATATAAATGTACAACAATCTTTTATAAAAAGGAAAGGAAATACTGAAAGACCTGCACGAGGAGAAGGACTAGTCCAAAACTTGGCAGGTCTTTCAGATTTTTACTGTGCAAAATAGGAGAAAGGTATTTAATATGACAAATGTACATCTTATAAGTATGCATACACATGTATTTAAAATTTAATTTTTTTTTTAATAATAGTATTCCTTTAAAGGGGAACTTTATCGAAAGATAGTATTAGGGAAAAAGAAATAAATACATTGCAAAGTGAGAAGTAAAAAAATTGAAGATAGATCAAGAACAGCTCCCCACCACTTCTGGAGGGGGATTCACCCCTGCCCCCCCCCCCCCCCCCTCCCGGAAGCCTGGCAGAGGAACGGCTGCTGGCTTAGCGGTCAGCTAGAGAAACAATCTGGAGGTATTCCCTAAATGTTTCCTGTTCTCTGGAAGTGGAGAGGGACAGCAAAAAGTGTGGTGCAGAGGGGAAAACGAGGCATAGAGAAGGCTGTTAAGGAGATTGGTCACATTTTGTCCCTTTGTTCACCACTTTGCATATCCCCTGCTCCATCTCTAAGCTGGCCTGGCTCTTACTGCTGCCACTACAGGATAGGCATCTTCAGGACTTTGCTGGCCAGGTCCGGCCATTTTATCACTCTGGCAGGTAAAGTCAGAAAATGTAATTTACCGCACATGCTTCTACGCACATTGGCTGCCGGCCGCTTTTCACATTGGCAGGCCAGATCCCTAAATGGTTAACTGGCATAACATATACAAAGGTCCAAAACTGAAGATTTAGGATTGACCTGTGATTGCAGTTGTGGTGTTTGAACTTTGACTAACACATCTTTAACACATCCCTCTCTCACTTTAATATAATCTGTATGTACTCTGTTTAGTTACTTTATCTTAGTGCATCCTGTATTACTGACTCTTTCATGTCAGTCGGACTTTACAAGGTATGTGAAAGTTTCTCAAGAAGGTTTATCTGGTTGTAAATAACTTTTTAAAAAACATTTTAATGAATTTGATTTGTATTAGCAAAACTAATTCTAAAACTCAATTTTGCTGTTTAACTGTATTTAATGCATCTTAATCACATTTATTTACATTAGCAAAACACCTCCTTCTAATGTGCAAATTAATTGGGGTGTTTGCAGGAAGATTGTGTTTATACGGTCCCAGATATTCCATCCTGGGATTTTTTATTCTCCCTAAGACAGTGGTTCAAGTAATAAAACAGATCCACTCTGGAATTTTCTGCTCTTCCTGCGAAAGGTGCTCATGTGAAACTAAAAGGGCTAATTATTAAGCTCTACTTCGGGAAGAATAATTCTTTGCTGTGTTGGACGGAAAAACAATGGTATCTGAACTTTGCGCTGTAAACAGGTTTTCTGTTGTTTTAATTTGGGGACAAACAGTGTGTGCTCCCTGTAGAGAGGATTCTTAACTTTAAGTTCAGTTAGTAGCCCATCTAATTTCAAAATTTTTGTTTTTTTTTATCTGTTTTCTATACATAGTATAAATAGTTTTTGAATAGTGTGTACAGCACGAGTAGTCACCGGTGTTGATAAATTATAAAGACTGTCTCTAATGTGATCAGGATTTTCCAAAAGCTTTATTTCAGTTGACCACCCATTTACAATTCATACAATGATATACATTGCTTTGTAGGAATTTTCACAGATTTCACACCACTTAATTCAGTCAAAGTGATCAATGCCAGAGGAAACCAAGCCCTTGTTAAACAAGGGGGGCATACAAGGTCCATACAGATACTGCCTCTGATAGGAGTTCAACTCTTTAAATTAAAAGGCATGGGTGCTGACCATCTAACTACTCTAGTAATGTTAAGTTTCTAATAGATTAAATACACTCAAATATGCAAGATAGAAATATGTATACTAGATTGCAATGGAAGACTTCTGTCTACAACAATTCCTGTAATACCCTGACCCATTTTTTCACCATTGGTAGCAGCCTGTGTTGCCTTTTCTACAAACCCAGACCTGCCTACATGCTGGTCCTTGAATGTCTAAACTCATGGATTTACTAGCATAGTTTCTTTGATTTCATTTAAAGCCAAATGTTTTGTGGTATTTAGATAAAGCCAGGATCTCAATAACTTAAACTATTATTTTATTGATGTCTAGACTGGTTCCATATTGGGGAGACATTCTTCTGTGCCCTATAACTCACATGGATGCCAGAAAAGACAGGATTGGGGAAGCTAATTCACCTTAACAGAAACAAGATCGGTAAATATTTTTTTTGTACAGTTAGAGAGTAATAGACCCTCTTTCCATTTTTATATATGTCTGCATCCAGGCCCGTTTCTAGGGCCGTGCGGCCTGTGCCGTCGCCCGGGGCGCTGTTTGGAGCTGGTGGGAGGTGGGCGCTGTAATGGATGGGGGAGCCGGAGGGGAGGGCAGCCTGACCTCTCCCTCCCTTTCCTGGGCCGCCCTCCGTGCTCCCCCTCAGATGCAGAGCGAGCAGCCAGGGAGGAAGCGCTGTATACAACATACCTCCCTGCGTTCCAAGCGCTGCTCTCTCACCGCCGGTCTCATCCTCTCTGCCTATACGATGATACACACGCTGCTTCCGGAAGCAGCGTGTGTATCATCGTATAGGCAGAGAGGATGAGACCGGCGGCGAGAGAGCAGCGCTTGGAACGCATGGAGGTATGTTGTATACAGTGCTTCCTCCCTGGCTGCTCGCTCTGCATCTGACGGGGGAGCAAGGAGGGCGGCCCAGGAGAGGGAGGGAGAGGTCGGGCTGCCCTCCTCGCGGCTCCGGCTCCCCCCTCCATTATGGGGGACAGCTACCTATCTAACCTACCCTGGGGGGCACCTACCTAATCTAACCTACGCTGGGGGGCAGCTACCTAATCTAACCTATACTGGGGGGCAGCTACCTAATCTAACCTATGCTGGGGGGCACCTACCTATCTAACCTATACTGGGGGGCACCTACCTAATCTAACCTACACTGGGGGGCAGCTACCTATCTAACCTACACTGGGGGGCAGCTACCTATCTAACCTACACTGGGGGGCACCTACCTAATCTAACCTACTCTGGGGGGCAGCTACCTAATCTAACCTATACTGGGGGGCAGCTACCTAATCTAACCTATACTGGGGGGCAGCTACCTAATCTAACCTATACTGGGGGGCAGCTACCTAATCTAACCTACACTGGGGGGCAGCTATCTATCTAACGTATACTGAGGGGCAGCTACCTATCTAACCTACACTGGGGGGCACCTACCTAATCTACCCTACTCTGGGGGGCAGCTACCTAATCTAACCTATACTGGGGGGCAGCTACCTAATCTAACCTATACTGGGGGGCAGCTACCTAATCTAACCTACGCTGGGGGCACCTACCTAATCTAACCTACGCTGGGGGCCAGCTACCTAATCTAACCTATACTGGGGGGCAGCTACCTAATCTAACCTACACTGGGGGGCACCTACCTAATCTAACCTATACTGGGGGTCAGCTACCCATCTAACCTATACTGGGGGGCAGGTATCTATCTAACCTATACTGAGGGGCACCTACCTAATCTAACCTACACTGGGGGGGGGGGGCAGCTACCTATCTAACCTACACTGGGGGGCAGCTACCTATCTAAACTATACTGGGGGGCAGCTACCTAATCAAACCTACACTGGGGGGGGGGGGGGGGCAGCTACCTATCTAACCTACACTGGGGGGCAGCTACCTATCTAACCTATACTGGGGGGCAGCTACCTAATATAACCTACGCTAGGGGGCAGCTACCTATCTAACCTATACTGGGGGGCACCTACCTAATCTAACCTACACTGGGGGGCAGCTACCTATCTAACCTACACTAGGGGGCAGCTACCTATCTAACCTACACTGGGGGGCAGCTCCCTAATCTAATCTACACTGAGGGGAAGCTACCGATCTAACCTACGCTGGGGGCACTTATCTAACCTGTATTGGGGGCACCTACCTAGCTAGCCTATACAGGTGGCAACTATACTGGCTACCTATATTGCAGGCACCTACCTAAATAACCTATACTGGGGGCACCTACCTATCTAACCTATGCTGGGGGCAACTATTCTGGCTACCTATATTAGAGGTACCCACCTAGCTAACCTGTACTGGGGCACCTACCTATCTAACTTATACCGGGGGCACCTGCCTATCTAACCTATACTGGGGGCAACTACCTGGCTAACCTATAGCGGGAGAAACTATACTGGCTCACTTATGCCTGGCTACCTATACTGGGGTACCTATTCTTGGCTACCTATACTGGGGGGACCTATACTAAGTGCAACTAGACCTGGCTAACCTATACTGCGGGCACCCATACCTTGCTCGGGGGGGGGGGGGGGCAGTTTTTACACCCTCGCCCTGGGTGCATTTTAGCCTAGAAACTGCACTGTCTGCATCACTGTTTGGGAGAGGCAGTGAATAGAACTGAAAATAATCTCAATGGAGAAAAAACAGTAACAACAGGCTCATTAGTTTGTACCCTTCCCCTCTCTATCCATAACTAAGAGATAAGTATTGATGAAGATACACGTATATCTCGCATCCGTCCCTTTCTCACTCAAGACACAACCAAAATGTTAATACATGCTCTTATAGTTTCTCGTCTGGACTACTGCAACATACTACTTTGTGGACTACCTTCTAACAGACTGGCCTCTCTTCATTTAGTACTGAACTCAGCTGCTCGTCTCATTCATCTATCTTCTCGATCTTCCTCTGCTGACCCTCTCTGTCAAGCTTATCACTGGCTTCCAATTAACCAGAGGATCCAGTTCAAACTCCTAACCCTAACCTATAAAGCTCTCCACAATCTCTCTCCCCGGTACATATCTTCACTAATTTCCAGATACAAACCCAATCGCAATCTCAGATTTGCACACGATCTTCTGTTGTCCTCCTCTAGAATACCTCCTCACATTCACGCTTACAAGATTTTGCACGCGCTTCACCCCTTCTCTGGAATGCCATCCCACAACACATCCGTCACTCGCCAACCTTTGTTGCCTTTAAACGTTCTCGAAAAACGAATTTGTTCCGACAAGCATATGCGCTACCTTGGGCCACTTCCCTTTGTCCTAAGACCAAATTGCATTCCTTCTAGGTATCCTAATTTAAACACACTGCCTTTATATATTTTATTGTATACCCTCCTCTTGTTTCCCCCCATTCCCTTTAGATTGTAAGCTCGCAAGGGCAGGGCTCTCTCCCCCTTTTGTGTCTTGGAAATCATTATACATTTTATGCATCATGTTACTTTTATCACTGTCATTACCAATTCTGTATTTTGTATTCTGTATGTTGTATTATTTGTTGTATTTTGTCACTAATTATGTATCTTGTATATTAGTGTACATCATTGTCTGTATTATTATGTGCCCCATGTTTGTTTCTTACTTTGTACAGTGCCACTGAATATGTTGGCGCTTTATAAATCAATAATAATAATACACTTGCAGACTTTTTTTTTTTAAATGGTCAGCTGTATACTTTGCAGGTGTGAACTGCAGTTACTTAATGCCTGTCTAAATCTTACAAAGAAAGGCAAGAGCATTGCTAGTGCACTAATAATTAATTATTATTTATTTATTTATTAATTCTAAGGTGACAGATTTTCTTTTTCACTAACTTTTTGCAAAACTGTATGCTAGTTACAAGTTGCAGCGTATTTATATGAAGCAATACCAAGAATCGTACAGCAGAGGGCAGCAACAGCCAGCGTATGCAATTGTATCTCAACCTGCCATGACATTATTGAACAATCTCCCATAATCTAAATTTGTTTATGAACTGCTATGTGTAATCCAAGACATTCAAATGAATGAAAAGGTCTGTGGACCTTGAAGATCTCATTTCTATGTATGTAGGTGTTGCCCCCTTGCTTTATTAACAAATATAGTATTATATTGCAATTTATTTCACATTACAAACAAATGTATCAGGATTTTTGCCCCTTTGGCTTATCTTCAGTTGTGGTATTTAAAGAGCTTGACTTCTGTAAACCCGGATTTTGAAAGAAATAGAGCAGGATAACAAGTCACCTTATGGTGGCGCCTTCAAAAGGCAACAAAAAGCTTTTTATCACCATATCTTGTATATCTGGTGTTTGGATGGTTTAATTAGTCATGTCAAGACTTAAGCTGGCCATACACTAGGCCGATAACCCGCCGATCAACAGCAGATTCGATCACTGGGATCGAATCTGCTGTCAAATCGGTCACGCAACAAGCTAATTTTCGATCTATTTCGGCCCGAAATAGATCGGTCCCATCGATCGCGCCGTGCGGAAATTTACCATCGATCGCCGCGGGTAAGAAGCGCATCGCTAGCGGCGTACGACCGACGCAGGTATACATCACTTGAAGCTGGCTCCCGGCATCTTCTCCGCATCACCTCCCGGCTCCCGGCTGGCATCTTCTCCGCATCACCTTCCGCATCACGACATCCGGCATCCGCGTATAACTTCCCGTGTCACTGCAGTGACAGCGGAAGTACAAATAGAGGGCGCTCTATTTGAACTTCCGCTGTCACTGGAGAAGATGCCCGCCGGGAGCCGATGCGGAGAAGATGCCCGCCGGGAGCCGATGCGGAGAAGATGCCCGGGACCAGGCTTCAGGTAATGTATGTGGGGGCCTGGGGGGCGACAGCGGCAGCTCAGCAGATGGTGAATCGGTTTCAGGCTGAAATCGATTCACAATCTGTTTGCAGTAAAGGCAGCCATACGATCCCTCTCTGATCAGATTCGATCAGAGAGGGATCTATCTGTTGGTCGAATCTGACGGCAAATCGACCATTGTATGGCTACCTTTATCTAGTAACAAGTGACACCTCTTTTATTGACAACAACTTTGCATGATTATTAACGTGAACCCCAGGTGAAAATAAACTGAGATAATTATATTTGTCCTCCTACTCCTAAAAATGTTTTTTTTTTATATATCCTATGGTTTTGTTTTATATTTAAACACTTACAAAGTAGACTGAATGTTTTGTTGCCTCTGCTCTGCGGCAGTTTATTATGTGTCCCAGAGGTTAAAAAAAGGTAAATAGTTCTTGTATTTTATCTCCTTCTGCTCTTTAGAAATAGTATTCTGCCAGGAAAACTTTTATGGCTCTAATCTGCTTATCAGTGATGTTTACTATATTCCCAAAAAGGTACCAACAAGACAGAAGCTGTCACTTTCATGCCTAAAAATGAACTCTTTCAGGCAGCAAAGTACAACAAGTAAAACAGCCTGGTTATTTATATGTTTTGCACTGTACATACACATGTTTATCTCATCATGTCACATGTCACCTTGGGTACATTTTAAGAGAGGTTTTGGACTATTTCTCTAAAAAGAACTTTTGTAGCACATGCAGGTTTTTGAAATGCCTACATAATCTGCTTGAGGCCTCTTTTCTATGAGCAGCTGGAGGCAGTGAATTCAACACCTGTCAGCTGGTCCTGCTCACTGGCCAGGCACTTGCTAGCGCTGTGTAGGCGGTGGACAGCCCACCACCATGTATTGCATCATCACAAGATTTGTTTTTCACCCCACCAGGTAACCCCACCGCATGTCTAACATCACACGTGCAATGTCACCAAATCATGCTATTCATCTGCATGTAATTGCAGAATGGCGTTTGTGACCAGCAGCTGGGCAGCTGAACTGCTCAACAAATGAGCAGTTCAGCCATCTATGGAAAAGAGGCCTGATACATATATATTTTGTGGGGTTTAATACTTTATAATTCATGATAGATCCAGTTTAGTTCATAAACTATACAATTCATGGTAGATCCTGTTCTAGCACATCTATGAAAAAAACTGTTCAACAAATCTGAGACAGCTAGGAATGTTTTTCATCCAGGGGCGTAGCAATAGGGGTTGCAGAGGTAGCGACCGCATCAGGGCCCTTGGGCCAGAGGGGCCCCATGGGGCCCTTACTAAACCAAAGTATAAGCTGTTTATTGGTCCTGAGGTGGAAATAATCACTTCTATAGATGCTTTGAATGGTAGTAATCATTAACAAACTGTTCCCCATCCACTTCTTGCACCTCTAATACTGTAGATGACCTTGGCAGGTTTTGGTGCGCCGTATCAATTGTTACGTATAGAGTGCTTGGGGGGCCCAATGTAAAACTCGCACCGGGGCCCCGAGCTCCATAGCTACGCCACTGTTTTCATCAAATAGCAGTGGTTTACTCTGCAAATCACCATGAACATTGCTTATGTTCAGTGGTTTACACCTAGAAAACACAGATGATATCAAGTGGACCGAGGTAGCCATGAAATTTCTGCTTTTGCAACATTTCCAGATTTACCAACTTTAGAAGCAGAAGCAAGAGAAACACAGCTTCCCAAAGCATTATATTTTAACGGTTATGTGCAAATAAATTAGGCATTTTTAGGCAACATTTGATTTTGTTTGTATTTGTGTTGCATTAATGTTGTTGAGTTGAGTTAACA
Organism: Hyperolius riggenbachi; assembly: GCF_040937935.1. NCBI lineage: Eukaryota > Metazoa > Chordata > Amphibia > Anura > Hyperoliidae > Hyperolius > Hyperolius riggenbachi. The sequence continues at coordinate 118,647,517 of NC_090651.1, read as the reverse complement.
TTGTGTTTACATTGCATTCACATTAACCTTTATGTAGTCACAAAAGCACGTCAAATGCAGCATAAAATGACCTTCTACACAGGGGTCTCCAACCCCCGATCCGCGGCCCACTGCCGGTCCATGGGCTGTTTGCTGGTGGTCCACGGGTCTGGCCTCTATACTGGGGCAAACATACTAGCTATACTGGGGTAACTATACTACCTATACTGGGGCAACTATACTGGGGCAACTAAACTCCATATACTGGGGCAAATATACTAGCTATACTGGGGTAACTATATTACCTATGTAAACTCCCTATACTGGAGTCCTATCCTATACTGGAGTCCAGTCCGTGGGCTGTTTGCTGGTGGTCCGCGGGTCTGGCCTCTATACTTTGGGCAAATATACTAGCTATACTGGGGTAACTATATTACCTATACTGGGGCAACTATACTCCCTATATTGGGACAACTATACTCCCTATACTGGGGAAACTATACTCCCTATACAGGGGCAACTTTACGGGGGGCAACTATATCTAGATGCCATATAACTGTACCTGGCTACCTACTTACCTATACACTCCAAATTATTTTGTCGCCACACCCGGTCCCCAGAGAAAAGTTTGGTCTGGATAGTGGTCCCCGGGCCGAAAAAAGGTTGGGGACCCCTGTTCTACAGTATCTCAAAAAAGTGAGTACACATCTCATATTTCTGTAAATATTCTATTATGTCTTTTCATGGAACAACACTGAAGATATGACACATCGATACAATGTAGTCAGTGTACAGCTTGCATAACAGTTTAATTTTGCTTTCCCATCAAAATAACAACAAACAGCCATTAATGTGTAAACAGCTATCATCAAAATGTGTACATACCTACGTTAAGAATGTCAGAATTCTGCCAAAAGTGTTAATATCTTTAACCATTATTTTCCAGCACTGCCTTAACTCTCTTGAGCATGGAGTTCACTAGAGAGTCATGGGTTGCCACTGGAATGCTCATCCATGACGACATCTCACCTTACGCTCTTCCACCTTCTGTTTGAGGCTTCTCAATAGGGCTTAGTTCTGGAGACATGCTTGACCAGTCCAGCACCTATACCCTCAGTTTCTTTAGTAAGGCAGTGGTCATCTTGGAGGTGTGTTTGGAGTCATTATCATGTTGAAATATTGCCCTGCAGCTCAGGGAGCGCATCATGCTCTGTTTCAGTATGTCACTGTACATGTTGGCATTCATGGTTCCCTCAATGAACTATAGCTCCCCAGTGCTGGAAGCACTCATGCAATCCACAAACTATTACACTCTCACCACCATGCTTGACTGTAGGTAAGACTCACTTGTCTTGTACTCCTCACCTGTTGGCCGCCGCACATGCTTGACACTATCTGAACCAAAGTTTATCTTGGTCTTGTCAGAGCATAGAACATGGTTTCAGTAATCCTTGTCCTTAGTCCTTTTGTCCTCAGCAAACATTTTTGTGCATCATCTTTAGAAGAGGCTTACTTCTGGGTCAACAGCCATACAGACCAATTTGATACAGTGTGCAGTATGGTCTGAGCACTGACAGGCTGACCCCACCCCTTCAACCTCAGCAGCAATGATGCCAGCGCTCACATGTATATTTGCAAAAGACAACCTCTTGATACGACGCTGAGCATGTACACCCAACTGCTTAGGTCTACAATGGTAATGTCTGTTATGATTGGAATCTGTCCTGTTAAACCACTGTAGGGGTTTGGACACTGTGCTGCAGCTCAGTTTCAGGGTGTTGGCAATCTTCTTATAGCCTAGGCGATCTTTATGTAGAGCAACAATTATTTTTTTAAGATCCTCTTAGAGATCTCTGTCAAGTGGAGCCATGATGAACATCCAATGATCAGTATGAGAGAGTGTGAGAGCGATGACACCAAATTTAACAAATTGTAATACACCTGCTCTCCCGAAGAAGGAAAATGTCTTCTAACTGGACAGAATTTTAACACTCTTTACTTGCAAGCGGTTTAGACATTAATGTGCGTTTAGTTATTTTAATGGCATAGTAAATTTACATATATATAAACTGTACACTGACTACTTTACATTGGCTATCATTCATAAAGCATTTCCGCATGCGGAGATGCTAAAAACAGCTCACTTTACGACCTCTTAGCAAAGTCTCCATTCATAAAGGCTCTTTCCGCATGCGAAGCTGACATTTCCGAGTAGAGCGATAAATCACCGCCTTGTGCGGTGTTTATCATAAAAAATGTAACAAACTGTCAATTCATAAAGATTACCGCAAGCGGTATGAGGACGGGGAATACCGCCCCCTCTGATGTGGCGATAACAATGTTAAGTTAATGGAGACACAGACCTCCCAGGCAGCTGCAGTAGAGCAGAACACGGAGAAATGTATCAACTCGGCAGCTTCTCCTGTTTCCGCAAGCCTACTGCCTGCCTACCACCAGCCTAGTTCGGGAAATCTCTGCACTTCTATCGCAACTGTATCCTTTTCTATGAATGCCCACACAGAAGTCTAAAATACCGGCAGCGGTGTTTTTCCGCACTGAGTCTCATTACCGACAACGCCTTTATGAATGATAGCCAATGTATCAAAGTTTCATATCTTCAGTGTCCCATGAAAAGGTATAATAAAATATAAAATATTCAACCAAATAGATATATAGAGTGATACAATATATACTGTATGTACGGTATGTATAAATACAATTTATGAAAAAAATTATATATATATATATATATATATATATATATATATATATATATACTGTATGCTGCTCCATTAGATCCCTATGATTATCTTGGTGTGCTTGGTGATTACTATATGCGCTTTAAAAATGCATATCATTTCCATGTCCATTAGCTCCTTTAATCTTCACAAAGTCTTATTTTAAAGGGTTTAGAAAACACTATATTTCACTTCTACAGAATTCCATTATTAAAAGTCCAATTCAGTAACTTTTTCTTTCCAAATTCTGATTATCTGCGCTGATTCCCAAGCTTTGTGCTTTAAAACATGTATGTGTCATGTCAGCATAGGTTGTGTGCCACTTCTTCTCAGCAGCAACCATGAGTTATGACTATGTAATGGTTTTTATTTGTATGGTGCTACAACTCACTAACATATGCAGTCTTACCACGGTGTGTCACACCATGAATAGGGCTTGGGACCACTGCCTTTTGCCATCGTCATATTAAGCTAGACTTCAAGTGACTGCTGTCATGATACATCAACCTGCTAGGGTATTGGAGATACTGCTATTTTAAAGACAGTGCAGTGACCATTCATACACATTGTTATCTCATAAATGATCTCACCCTTAATAGTTGTGGTAAAAAAAAATAAGGTACGGTGAGATAATTTACGAGGTATGTTTTGTAGATCAACCCTTGATGACAAAACCCATGCAAGATTGATTACTATTACAAACAAAAAAATTAAATAAATTTTTTGCAAATGAATTTGCAGATATTTTTATGACAATATTGTTAAGTGTGTGAAGTCGGCAGAATCAGCTGGTTCTGAAATGTCATACTTTGGAAAGAAAAACATTGAGGCTGCATTCACAGTCGGACGTAGCGGAGCTTCGTTATAAACTCTTATAATGCAGCTTACCACACTGCAATGCTAATCCTATGTATCGTTCACAGTGTAACATTAACGTCGCATTGTAACATGTAGCGTTATGGTAATGCACTGCTTGCAGTGCGTTACCTCTCAACGCACACGTTACCAGGTACAGGAAAGCATACTTTTCATTGCCTGTATGCTTTTACTGTACCTACTGTATGCGATAGTAATGCAGCATTAATGTGCATTACCACTTGCATTGTGACTTTAACTTCGCATTACAACGCAACGTCCCTATCACGCTGATACGTGATGAGGTAGCATAACTAGTGCAATACACAGTAATAATGAGTAAGGCGTAGTCAGGATCAGGCTGTAGTCGTACACAAAATCAGAGGTATCGAGGTACAGAGTAGCTAGGCAAAATCGTAGTCAAACAGGTAGGGTCATACACGTAAGTCAGATGTCAGTCGTATTGGAAAGATAATCAGTAGAATAGTCAGGGACAAGCCGAGTCGAACACGAAAATCAGATGGCAGTGGTACAGAAGGACCAGACAAGAGCGAGGTCAAAAAGCAGGCAAGAGGTCGCTACACAGAATGATATACAATAAGATGTTACTTCAATATATTACGATAAGATAATATACAATATAACTACAAAATAACAAGACTGACAGAGTACATATATATTGTGCGTCTACACAATATATTAACGTAGCTGAAAACATCACTAGCTAGGCCAAGAACCAGAGTACTGATTAGTATCAAGGCCAGTGAACGACTGAGAGCTCTGGCCTTAAATACACAATAGACAATTCCCAAAACCACTCCCCGATTGGGAGCCCCTCCTGCAAGGTGATGTCACCTCATGATATCACCTTCAGATCCACCTCCTTAGCCTATAAGGTACAACAGACAGAGGCGGGACAAGGTCCTCCAGCACCCAAGGCTGAGACACCAAAGTGCGCCCCTCCATCCCTCCACTCTAGCCGTCACACAATGATTGCTATTAGACTAAGAGGTGCCACAGGGCCCACAACCTCCCCAACACCTTAATCTCTAGTTATCTGGCTTGCAGTCACTGCTATGTATCCCCTTTTCTTATTTCTTTCTGCTTCAAACACAATTAGGAATGACAGCTGAATGAATTGTGCGCCCCTTCCTACACTGCGCCCTGAGGCTGGAGCCTCTTCAGCCTATGCCTCGGCCCGGCCCTGACAACAGATCTCGCGCGTGTCCGTTTGGACGCACTGCGCACACGTGCGCTCGGATTCACCGTCGCAGGGGTGCTGGGGATGCCGCCGGAGGATGACATCACAGAAACTCACCTGCACGGACCTTGCCAGAAACGCCGTGGGACCTGCCGCTGGAAGGTAAGATTGTTGCAGTCCCACTGTGAATAAGGCCTAAATCATTTTATTATCATACATTTGGGCCTTGTTCATACTAGAACAGAACTGGACAGATAGACACAGAACATTTATATTGTGCTTTTCTCCTGGCGAACTCAAAGTGCCAGAGCTGCAGCCACTAGGGCGCACTCTATAGGGAGTAGCAGTGTTAGGGAGTCTTGCCCAAGGTCTCCTCACTGAATAGGTGCAGGCTTACTGAACAGGAAGAGCCATGATTTGAACCATTGTCTCCTGTGTCAATTTCTCAGAAGCAAATATAAAAAGGCATGCAGTTATGTACACAGTTCTATACATGCATGCTCCACGCAGTATGTACTTATGCACATTATCAATAGTTTCTTATTTGGCAAGTGTTACATGTTTGAAATGTGTAAAAATGCACACTGCTATGCAACATTCAACACAAAACAAAAGAGCCGCACAATAAAGCCTCCAAAAAATGCATGATTTATCAAATAAATAAAACGCCAGGAAATGGCAGGAAAAAATGCAAAAATCCTCTGTATATTTGAAATCTTATTCCATATATTTTATTTGGGATGTATTCCCAAGAATGAAAACACTTAAAAACACAAACGATCACTAATCAGGCCGTCAAGTATCACAGAATGTATAATACACAACAAAGGGACTAACAATATTAATCATTTATCTGACAATTGTGCTAACCACCAGAGTGGATTCTCTGCCCAATAAATAAATTAACTAACCTATACAGCATGGCTCCATGAACACAGTGACATAAATAAAGTGCTAGTTTGCAGTTAAGCAGAGGCGGCCTTAGAGTATGTGGGGCCTGGGGCGAATGTCATATGCGGGGCCTAGAGACACAGATATGCTGTGTGTATGTATACATACATACCTAATGGTTAACACTGTCGCATTGAAGCGCTGGGTCCCCAGTTCGAATCCCAGCCAGGTCAACATCAGCAAGGAGTTTGTATGTTACCCCCCCCCCCCCCCCGCATAGGTTTCCGCTAGGTACTCTGGTTGTGAATGATAGGATTAGATTGTGAGTCCCTCTGAGGACAGTCAGTGACATGATTATGTACTATGTAAAGTGCTTCAGGAGATGTCAGTGCTATATAAATACATAATAATAATATGGTAGGACATTAGACTATGACTATGGTAGGGCTAGATTGTGAGCTTCTCTGAGGACAGTCAGTGACATGACTATGTACTCTGTAATGTGCTGTAGAAGATGTCAGTGCTGTATAAATACATTAATAATATGGTAGGACATTAGGCTATGACTATGGTAGGATTAGAGTGTGGACTCCTCTGAGAACAGTCAGTGACATGACTATGTACTCTGTAATGTGCTGCAGAAGATGTCAGTGCTATATAAATACATAATAATAATATGGTAGGACATTAGACTAGGACTATGGTAGGATTAGATTGTGAGCTCCTCTGAGAACAGTCAGATACAATACTATGTACTCTGCAATGTACTGCAGAAGATGTCAGTGTTGGGGGGGGGGGGGGTTACAGACTGCAAGACAGGATAGAAATGAGAGGAAAGAGAGCACTAGATAGCTGTGGGAGACAGAGATAGAATGTGATGGTGAGGATGGAAAGTGTAGAAGGAAAAGAGACATTTTTCTTCCCAGGATTGCAGTTTGAGCTGTTTGTCTTTCTGGGGGAGGAAAGACGTATATAATCAGCAGCAGCCCCCATCCCCTCTCCCTCCCATAGGTCAGCTTATCTTTATTGCAGCTATTTGGCTGTAAATATTTTAATAATGGTTTACTAGCCTGTGTCTTCTTCCCCATACACTACTGATAGCATCTTACATCTCTCAGCGAGTCAGCGGTGAGCTCTTGAATCTCCCGGCATGTTTGTGATCAGCAGCAACCCGGAGAGGAAGGGGGCGTGGCTGCAGGTCACAGTGCCCTACAGAGAGAGGAGGAGGAGGACTCGGGGGAGCGACAGGCATCAGCGTCACTGTGAGTTGTCTGCAGCCCTGTCGCTTCCTGCAATTCCTGACTACTAGACCCAGCCATCTGCGCCTGCCCACAGCAAACGCAGATGTGACAGGCTTGTTGCCTTCTTTTGTAGCCCAGTGTGCAGCGCAACTGCCGCCCTGCTGCTCCATGACAAGAAACTGTCATGGAAAAGAGGCTCCTGCTGAGGGTGCGGGGCCTCTTCAGGTGCGGGGCCTGGGGCGATTGCCCCACTTGCCCCCCCCCAAAGGCCGGCTTTGCAGTTAAGACTTATACACCAACACGTTAGTGCTGATCTAAGTATAACCTTCAGTCAAAGCCAAATTCATAATAGTATGACAATAAGTAAGCAGTGTCCCTGTGTACAAAATAAGACAGTTATGTAATGAATATATATATATATATATATATATATATATATATATATATATATATATATATATATATATATATATATATATATATATATATATATATATGAAAATGATAATCAATGGCTTGCCTCACCCTGGTGTCTGTCTAGTGGAAAAATGGATGGAGTCCTAAATAACCGATAGCTCCCAGCACCTGCTGAGTATCGAGAATTCTGCCCGCTTTGTCAGAGGTCACTACTATGGCATTATGCAAAGCACTAAAAGGCAGTGCACAGATGCAAGCTGTGTGGGACACTAACCTAGGCTGCACAACACGTGGGGGTTGATTCACAAACTTAACTCATGAACTATCTTAACATACTTATTTTGAACTCAAGTATAGGAAGAGATAATTCATGAGATAAAGATATAAGGAGAGACAAATAGGGGGTTAAGACCAGGGGGGCTCGGATACCCCTTTTTAAAATCCGAATTGATTCAGATCCGGATACCCAGATATCCGGATCTGAATCAGATATCCGAATCCAAACTTTTTGTTATCCGAGTAAACTCAGATATCCGAATCCACTATCTGGCCGGATTCGGATATCCGGATAGAAAACCGGAAGTGAACGGAAAATGGCTTAAAATGCTTCCAAAAGCCGCTTCAAATGGCGAAAAAACTCTCTCTTTCTCTCTCTCTATCTCTCTCTGGCCCATATGCAATTAACTTTTTCACCTGAGTTATTTCCTAGGAGATCATTTTCATCTTCTCTTTAAACTAACTTTTCAGCATTTTACAATTGAAAAAGTACCCAAAAGTTAGTGAAAAATTACTATCAAATTTATTTTAAATATTGTCTTGCTTGATGGTGGCTTAAAATGCATTTTATGAGAAGTTGTGAAAATATCACCAAGGTGAAAACTCAGGAGAAAAAGTGAATTGCATTTGGGCCCCTATCTCATACCTTCGAAAGGGATTTCTGCCATTGAAGGTTATTTTGGCTTCTGCTTGGATATCTGAACTAACTATCCGCCCGGATTTCGGATTTCAGATGGTTCGGATATCCGACATCTTGCTGAGCACCACTGGTTAAGACCAATAAGGAGGGATAACCTCCTTAACCTCAGCTCGTCCATTACCGCCGGAGGGCGCCGCTCAGGCCCCGCTGGGCCGATTTGCTTATTTTTTTTTTTCAAACACGCAGCAAGCACTTTGCTTGCTGCGTGTCCATTCTGATCGCCGCCGCCAACCACCGATGCACCACTACGCGCCGCGATAGAGCCTCCCCCCCCAGACCCTGTGCACAGCCTGGCCAATCAGTGCCAGGCAGCGCTGCGGGGTGGATCGGAACTCCTGATGACGTCACGACATCGATGACGTCATCGCGATAGTTGTCATGGCGACAGGGAAGCCCTTAAGGAAATCCCGTTCAGAACAGGATTTCCTTACGTGGCTACACGCCGGCGGCGATCGCAACTACGCGCTGGACGCCACAGGGAGGGAGGCATCATGTAGCTAGCGCTAGGCTAGCTACATGGTTTAAAAAAAAATTAACAAAAACTTCTGCGCCACCACCCTGGCGCAGGTAATAGAACGCCAGGGTGGTTAATCAGTTATAAAACAAAAATTTATTTTTCCGTTTCTATGACTGATTTTTCAATATTGTCAATGTATGCATTATTATAGGGGTCTGACTGACTCCTTAACAATGAATGATAAACACCATTGCCTTTATTCAATTCACTTTTTCTCCCAAAAGTGCCAATACATCTAGCGATGTATGGGCAAATCGACCAAGAGACAGATCTTTCTCTGATCGAATCTGATCAGAAAGAGATCTGTTGGCTACCCATACACTGCAGACCGATTCTCAATCGGCCTTGTGACGCTGCATTTGCCGCCTCGCCGCCATCATCGCCCCTCCTCCTCAAATGTTAATGTATCCCCCAATGCCCATGCATTAAAATCTCTCACTTGTCCAGCTGCTGCGAATCCATCTGTGAGGAAGGAGGAGCAGCTTGACTTGCGATAGCTAGACATGTGAGAAATTTTAATGCACCGGCACTAGTGGAACACATTAAGATTTGGTGGGACAACGGCCAGGGATCTTGTTACTTGTCCCGATATAACAAGTTGTTACCGCCGCACACCCAATCAACCACGTCAGCTCAAGGTCTTCCAACTTGCTTGATTGATGCATTTGACCGATTTTGGACCACAATCAGTTGAATTGTCGATAGGACATGCTTGTTGCAACACTAATTTTCTTCCGATTTCGATAATTATCAAATCGGATGGTCAATTAGGTGCAAAATCACTAGCTATATGGCCACCTTATGATTCCTCCTAGGAAGATTCTTCATATTCTGTTTAAAATAAATTTTCAGCACTCTGCAATTGAAAAAGTACTTAAAAGTAGGTAAAAGATTTTCTAGCTGGTTAATGGCTTAAATGGCATTTTATTGATAAGATGTGAAAATATTACCTAAGAGAAATCTTAGGAGAAAAAGTGAATTGAATGAGGGCCCAGAAATGTTCTACTCTGGCCAGAACTGTAGTAGTACCGGGATTCTCTGGTAAGTCTGTCCTAAAAATCAATGATGGAGATCAGAAAATAAAAACTATAATATTAAATGCATTAAAAATTTCATAATGATGGTGGGTTCTACATTTTTTACTCTGTAAACTATGGCCTTCATTTGTAACACAAAGCAATTCCTTTTAATAATGGTGATTCCTGTGCCCATTCATTTTGATTCAGAATCTGCTCCATTGAAATGTGCAGCTTCCTTTCTCCTTGGCTACAGTGTGCCACTTCTGGCTTGAGTATTATTATTATTTATTGTATTTATAAAGCGCCAACATATTATGCAGTGCTGGACATTAGTTTAGGTTACAGACAGTATTTAGGGGTGACATACAGCAATATGACAATACAGGAATACAAGAAAACAAGATCACACACCATAGTATGAGTACAAGGTAATGCTTAGTCAGTCACTGGATGGGAGCATAGAGATTAGGCAAGTTAGGTTCACTCAAATGCATAGCATGGGTTTACAGTAATGGAGGTGCATGATCAGGTAGGACACAAAAGGAGGAGGACCCTGCCCAAAGGCTAGGGGGTTCTGGTAGATTTGAGGGTTTACTTTAGGTTAGACATCAGTTTGGGTTATACAACATGAGAGGGAGTAGGGGTAGGCGCTACTAGCAGAGATTATGATAATGCACAAGGGGGGAGGTGATCCAGTAAGATCAATGTCTCGATGTCTAGTGGTTTTCCCCAAAATAAAATTCTTCCTTGAGCAGTACATACAGCTTGTCTGTGAACTGAATAGTATATCTACAGCAATCATTATAAAATTGCAGTTGAAAGTGATCTCTGAATGTGCATACACACCTTTGATGGATGTTGCTCGTTAGGGATCAGGACCCAGTCCCCTTGAGCGACATCGCGGGGCTAGGCTCTACAGATGCGTGTCAGCTGTGTAGCTGATGACGCACTCTGTTGCTAAGGGAAGTGAAGGGATGACAGAGTGGAGTGGGCCTTACGTCACGTGGTGGGTGGGGGAGTGGCATAAACAATGTGATCAGCCGTCGCTGGGGGTGGGTTTATCCGTTGGGTGGATTCCTTGAGAGTTTAGGGACTGCTTTACACATGCTTGATTATTGGTTGAGATTGAGGTTATTATCGGCTGCCTCAGCCAACTTTAGACAGGCGTGTTTATGAGCCTTAAAGATCATCTTAGGTTACAGACAATTAATGTGTGTACTTAGCTTTAGGCAAGCGGAGAAGGTTTAGGCATTTGTAGGGCTGTAGGTTTAGGTTAGTTAGGTATTGGTTTAAGATTGAGTTGAGAAGGGAGAAGGTTAGGGTAGGCACTGAGGTGGAGGTGAGTTGATATAAGGCATGGCGAGGAATGGGCATACTTTGGGGTTTTAGCTTGATTTGGAGCTATATAGGCTGTGAGTATATTAATACAATTGGACTGCACTGATCTATCCTGAGAGCTTGGCACCTAAATAAAACCAAACTACCAACTCTGGAAAGTACAATACTCTTTGAATAGACAATGACTTTATAACAATATAATTAAAACATTAACGTAATAGTAATAGTAAAGAAACAGTACTCACATAAAAGAAAATCCAATTATTAAATAAAAATTATACTTCAGGTCAAAATACAGTGCTTCCAAAATTCACATGCCCAGGTTTTGTTGGTTAAAAATTCTAATATAGTTTTTTTTCAATCCTTTCTTAATCAAAATATTTATTTTGGAAGGGCAGGCTCTTCAAAATTATGACCATTCTTTATGTAAAATCCTCTAACCTGAAAAAATAAAACACCCATTTATTGTCTAAGCTGAATTTTACCTTGTTAATATATTTTTTTGCCATTCAGACATCTTCAGTAGAACCGTACCGCAAGGACAAAACTCTGATATTTTTGACAAGTATATCATTAGACACTAAAGGATTTGCAAGGAGTTCTGCTGAGAGCTTACACTTTTCAGACTTTAATTTGATTCCTCACATAAATAGATCAAGGTATAGCTTAAGGGGTCGGTAATACACTGTAAGCCGTTTTAGCAAAAATGGTATCATTTAGAGAAAAGTTGTTCACTATTAATTTTCCATTTGTATTCATATTTAGGTAACAGATGTAGCCTTGCTCCCCAGATAACACATATTGAATTGTAGCACAGGATATCACAAAAAATGTATAGCATTTGAGAATGGTGTTAATTTCAAATATCACCACATAATTTAACAGAGAGAACAAGAGTCTGCCACACAGTATTTATTAATCCACAAGGGAGGCATAGGTGTAAAGGGCTCTTATTTTCTTTCCAAATTTCAAGCCCTTATTTTCCTGTGTCGCAAGAGCTGAAGGTACCTGTTGATTTCAAGATGCAACAGCTGATGAATTCATACTCACTGTCGTACATTTCACAATTTTGTTTTCAAGAAATTATTCATCATAAAACTTACTGGTGCGATACATGCAGCCAGAATTCTGTTCAGACAGACACAAAGGAAACTGGAGCAAGGGTGGAGCAGTTAGTTAGACCAGTCTATCAGATCTTAAGTGCTACATGAGTTGTACGATGGTGGTAAGAGGTGCCCAAATGATGGGTAAAATTAGGTTAAAGGGATACTGTAGGGGGGTCGCAGGAAAATGAGCTGAACTTACCCGGGGCTTCTAATGGTCCCCTGCAGACATCCTGTGTTGGCGCAGCCACTCCCCAATGCTCCGGCCCCGCCTCCGGTTCACTTCTGGAATTTCTGACATTAAAGTCAGAAAACCACTGTGCCTGCGTTGCCGTGTCCTCGCTCCCGCTGATGTCACCAGGAGTGTACTGCGCAGACACAGACCATACTGGGCCTGCGCTGTGCGCTCTTGATGACATCAGCAGGATAAAGGACACGGCAACGCAAGCGCAGTGGTTTTCTGACTTTAAAGTCAGAAATTCCGGAAGTGAACCGGAGGCGGGGCCGGAGCATTGGTGAATGGTTGCGCGGGCACAGGATGTCTGCGGGGGACCATTAGAAGCCCCGGGTAAGTTCAGCTCATTTTCCCCTGACCCCCCTACAGTATCCCTTTAAGACCAACTAAAATAAGAAAAAGAGATGACTTACCTTAATAACGACAAGTTCATATAAATACGACTTTCAATTAGGGCAGGCAACGCGTTTTGTAGGTCAACACTAACTTCCTCAGGCCAAGTAAAGTGTCAGCTAAGTGCAGACAGCCACGAATGGAGCACCTCTAAAGGTGCCTATACACGGTACAATAAAAACATTCAATTTTCCCGTTTATTCGATTGAAACAAATGAAAGTTTAAAATAATCTTTTTTCGACCAAGAAAAGATAATCGATTATTTCATTTTTTTCAATAAAAATCCGATTGGACATGTTGGAAAAATCTTTATATTCAGTCTAACGGAAATAATCGAACAAAATAATCTAATAAAAAAAAATTGTACCATGTAATAGCACCATTATTGTTTTTTTTATTAGCCCCATAAGACTTATTTTAGCCTTTTCAGGACCAAAGGCAGTGGTATTGTTTGGCACATGTGAGTATTATGGTACTTGTTGCAATTTTGGATGGGTATTTTACCATGAGTCCTCATGTATTGTTAATACCTAGCATGTGTTCATAATAACTACTAATTTTATTATAAAGTGATTGGTATTATCCAGAGCAGAACTGATCACAGTGACTTTTTAACCATTTAAGCCGCCTGATTGTCAAGTCCAGGCGGCTGCTGCTGTGCTACTGCGCGCCTGCGTGCCACTGTTCCACCCCCCAGGTATCCCGCAGATCAATGAATAGGAATATTGATCTTAGTCCCCGGCAGAAAAAACGACGGCTTCTTATCAGAGGCCGCTGTCTTTCTGACGAAAAAAAAAGTTTCCCGTCCTCCTTATGCTTTCTGGAAGTGAGCACTTCACTTCCAGGGTTAAAAAAAAATTCACTGTTGTCATCTTGTGGCCAAATAGTAAAACTACATCTACATACACTTTTTTGATAAAACAAACCCACATTATTACATTTAAAATTAACTGTTTAACTCCCACACCAAAAATTACCCAAATAAAATGTCTAATGAAAAAAAAATTACAATTAAAAAAACCAAAAACAAAACATAAATAGTTACCTAAGGGTCTGAACTTTTTTAATATGCATGTGAAGAGGGTATATTGTGAACATTTTTTTAAATTATAAGCTTGTAAATAGTGATGGATGCAAAACTGAAAAAATGCAACCTTTTTTTTAAATAAAATATTGGCGCCATACATTGTGATAGGGACCTCATTTAAATGGTGTAATAACTGGGAGAAATGGGCAAATAAAATACATAGGTTTTAATTATGGTAGCATTTATTATTTTAAAGCTATAATGGCCGAAAACTAAGAAATAATGAGTTTTTTTCCTTTTTTTCTTAATATTCCTGTTAAAATGCATTTACAAAAACATTATTCTTATCAAAATGTACCATCCAAAGAAAGCCTAATTGGTGGTGGAAATAACAAGATATAGATCAATTCATTGTGATAATTAGTGATAAAGTTATTGGCGAATGAATGGGAGGTGAAAATTGCTCTGATGCATAAGGTGAAAATTACCCGGGGGCTGAAATGGTTAAAGCAAACCTGAACTGAAAAATAAAAGTCAAAATAAACATACACACGGTCGTACCAATACTTACCTTTAGCTTAGTCTGGATCTCTTTCTCCTCTCCTGTGTCCTGTTTGTCCACTGTGATCAATGGAATTCTGTATACTCCATTCTTAAAATGGCGATGACCCCGTAACAGCCTGTCTGGGCCCTGTCCAGGTCAGCAATCCGTTAACCAGTAATATTGCTTGAGCCATTGAGAAACATGGACATTACCTTGCACATCAGATGACCTTACAGTTATAACTGACAGCAACTGATATAGTGAAAAGGGCCCTAAGGTTTTCAGCTTCTGGAGACAACTCTTACTAGATCTAGTCACAACTGGAAGGAATTGCTGTAAGAAAATGGTGAGCTTCTGAGAGGAACTGACTGCAAGGTAACTATGTAAAATTCATTTGCAGGTACATCATGTGTATGTCATAATTTTACTCGGTTCAGGTTCCCTTTAAGTATTCTGCAAGGTCCTCTGATTGATATTATCAATTCCTGCAGAAGAGATATGGGAATTGTACAGTATTTTGGAGACATGATGCCGTACCCAATATAGATTCCCTGTAAGCTCTGCATTTGCAAGTAATCTTTGTTTTCTCCATACTGTGCACATTCCCTAACCCCGCTCTGAGCATCTGGTGGCTACAGAATGGGGTGCAGACAAAAGAAAAATGGTTCTGAATGGGTTAGGGTCAGACCAAATTGTGTTTGGGCTCCATGCAGCTATTATTTCTGTTTAAGCATTCATGTAAAAAAGAATTCTTGGAAAAAAGCTGCTAGAAAAATATCAGTAAAATTACTGATATTCTACTACTTAATGTCAATATTAAATTACTGGTATTCTTTACCAATATTTTACTATGTTTTAACCTAACCCTACTCTCACACAGAACCCTCCCACTAGCGATGCCTAACCCTAAGACCTCCCTCTACCAATGCCTAACCCTAAGACCTTCCTCTACTGATCCCTAACCCTTAGACCTCCCTCTACCGGTGTGTAACCCTAAGACCTCCCTCTACTGATGCCTAACCCCAACACTTCCCTCTAGTGACGCCTAACACTTAGATCTCACTCTACCAATGCCTAACCCTAAGGCCTCCTTTTACCAATGCCCAACCCTAAGACCTCCCTCTACTGATCCCTAACCCTTAGACCTCCCTCTACCAGTACATAACCCTAAGACCTCCCTCTACTGATGCCTAACCCTTAGACCTCCCTCTACCAGTACATAACCCTAAGACCTCCCTCTACTGATGCCTAACCCCAACACTTCCCTCTAGCGATGACTCACACTTAGATCTCACTCTACCAATGCCTAACTCTAAGACCTCCCTCTACTTATGTCTAACTCTCAACCCTCCCAGTGGTGCCTAACACTTAAAGTGAACCTCCAGACTAAAAATCTACTCAGCAGCACTGAAAAGGCTTGGTGTTTCTTTAACAGTTTCACAGCATCGTTTTATTTACCAAAGCCTTATTTTTAGCTGTACAGAAGCTAAGCTTCGCCCCATCAAAGAAAACTGCCCGGGCATTTTTCCCCTGATGCTGTGCAAAGCATGGTGGGATTGCTGTTGTTGTTCTCATTGCCTTGCAACTGGGAGGGGTGATCAGGACACAGGACAGTTGGAACTGTGTCTCATGCTCCCTGTCACCTCCTTCAACCAAAAACATGGCTGCCCTCATGAAATCACAACCATTTGCCTGTTCTTAAAACGGGGTGGGTAAGAAATTCTATTACCTATCTATTTTAATTAACAAAACTAATGTGACTTAACGACAGAATGTTTGTTTAGGCTGAAGTTCCTCTTTAACCCCCCTCCTGACCTCAACCTACCCCCATTTGGGTGCCTGGAGGTGCCTTCAGAAAGCCGCACCTACTATGTAATGCCAAAATTTGCATACCGTCATGCCTCGGCACCCGCAATTTTATTGGGCGCCTCTGTGCACCCAAATTTTCCTGCATAGCCACAAATGGTGTTTTTTTTATAATTTTTCTTTTAGGGCTTTTACTTTTTCTGTAAGGACTCCTGTGCCTTTTTTCCCTGTTTTTATTCTCTCGTCCCTGCACAGAGGGGCAAATAAAAAATAATCCAAATAGAATAAAAGAAAATACAGCACAATGCTTTTAGCATCAGATGCCCCTAAACTAAACAGTCCAAATGTAGAATGCCACATATAGTCCTCGATTCATAAAGCATTCCCGCATTCGGAAATGCAGAAAACCGCTCACTTTACCGACCACACAGCAAAATATGGATTCATAAAGGCTTTTTCCGCATGAAAAGCCGACATTCGCGAGCAGAGTGATCAATCACCGCCTTGCGCGGTGATTATCATAGCAAAAGTAACAAATGTCAATTCATAAAGATTAGAGGTAGCGGTATGCGGACGGGTATTACCGCTACCTCTGATGTGGCGAGAAGCATGCGGAATACAGTGCAGTGAATGGGACAGACCTCCCAAGCAACTGCAGAGAGAACACCGCACGGAGGGACTCCGCCTGCTTCTCCTGTTTCCGCATGTCTCCCGACAGCCTAACGCCTGCCTACAGCGGAATATCTCCGCACGCCTGTCACAAGTAGCAAAATTTTTATGAATTACCACCCTGAAGGCGGAAATACCGACAGAGGTGTTTCCCCGCTCGACGTTACCTTCCCGACAGCACTTTTATGAATCGAGGCCATAGGGTTTGTTACAGGGCCAAAATGAGAGGCATGCTATTTGCTTTGGTAAGCAGTTGGTTTTGTTTACAGCAACAGCAATGTTTACCTATGTGTCTATTTTATAATATACCCAACTAACATCTGCTCACTTGAAATATCAAATGACATAGAGCTCAAAGCTATACTGTGCGAGAGACCGGAGAAGTATCTCCTTGATTTAGCACTATTATATTGATCAGTCATAAGGCCAATAAAAATATGATGTCTATTTCAGAAGGCATTACAATGAAAAAAAGAAAAAGAAATAAAAACATTGGAGAATGGAGTGGAGGGATTGATTCCTAAATGTACGTTTTGTGTTTTATTAAACAGGGAAAATATTGCACGTTTCACTCTGCCTCTCATGTCTATAATGCCGATGGTGAAGAGTTGATTGGCATTTGGTCATTATTCCTTATAAAGCGTATCTTAGCGCTAACTCTATCTGACAGCTATTTTTTAAGGCTGACAGCAACAATACAGCCTAATTCCCAGTGAACTGCTCTAAATACGTGGTATTGCAATCAGTTTAACAACCCCTGGAGGCGAAAAAATCTCTTCTTTGAACAAACACTCGAGGGAAAGAAATCTAAGATTTATAAAGGCCAAAAAGTATTCAAAAAAAGGGCCAAAGTTTATAAGTGAGCCGATAATTGATGTTTCCTTTGTTGGAAGAGAAAGCTGGAAGATGCTTTAAGAATTAATCTTTAGCACACTCTAATCTCTTCTAACAACTACGATCCGAGCCGAATATAAAAGGACAAACTGCCGAGAATGTCAGCTGCTGCAGTGTTAAGACAATGGTACTTTAAAATGGCAAATAAAAACAGTTTATGATCATTGGAAGCATTGCACAGCTGCTTAGGCTCACTAATTATGCAGCGCAAGATGCATAGAAGCAGCTTGTTTAGGAGTGCATAAACAGAACATTGCAACAGCCTAATAAAGCTAATATTGTTTATGTCAGTAAGTTCTGGCATTGTTCTTTTGAAATACTTGTTCGGGAGGCAAGTAAGAAAATAATTGTATGGTAACAAGGCATAAACAAAGAATTTGAACTAGATCAGAATATATATATATTAGTCCAATCCACATAAAGCCGCGATCACAATCCACATATCCTGTGTAATAAATGTGTTAGACTCAGGATCCCTGATCACTAGTGATCTGCAGTATCACTAGTAATGCAGAGGCTAACTGATTATATGGTGATCTGCAGAATCACCAAATAATGCAGGTAATAGCACAGGAATGAACACACAAAAATACAATTCAAGATGAGAGAAGCTTTGTGGAAATATCCACCACACTGCGATTCCTCAGAGGTGTGGTTACCTCTGAATGGGAACCCCGTGTGTGAGATCCTCCAAGGGAAGCAGTGGAGGAGTCTCAGCCTCTAGTAATAATGGTGTACTAGAGGCCAGGCGTCTCAGAGAGGCGAATTTATAACGGAAACCCCTCAGTGGGAGACGAGCCACTGAAGAGAGGAAGGTCGGACAGAAATAGGTTCAGCAATGATACAGGCAGTGAGGTACAGAATCAGGAGACGGATATCAGAGTCGGAAACGAGCCAAGGTCAGCAGGAGGTCAGAAAGGCAAAGTACAATATCAGAAGGCGAGAAAATAGTCAAGAAACAGGCAAAAGTCAAATACAATGAAATCAATCAGGCTAACTGCGTGTGCAAGTAACGGGGTCCTGCCGCTCTTTACACACTGGGAACTGACTAAGGTCTGAGCGCTAACACAGGGTGTCGCAAACACAGACGAAGTGCCAGTGTCAAACACTTCCTTATATACTGCCTGGGACATGAAGGACCTCCCAGAGCTGCAACCAATCAGAGCAGGCTCAAGGACCTGCCTGACCTGCCTGGCTCAAGGACCTTTCTCCAAGTCAGCTGGCACATTTCTTCATAGTATAAAAGGGAGGCCGGTGTGCGCGCGCACTCCCTATAGTGGGGTAAACAGAGTCACACAGAGTAATATGCCGGTGAGTTTGGTGCGATGTGCCCGCACGGACTTGCGGGGAGGATGCTGACAGAGTTCCGCATGCCGCAATAGAAGGTACGCTTACCGGAGCGGATGCAGCCAAAGATCCGCAATCCTTCCGAGAAACACCGCCCAGCGGCGTATTCGTTACAGTATCCCCCCCCTTGAGGCGTGGACTCCGGACACGACCCACCTGGCCTGTCAGGATGAAGTTCATGAAATCGTTTTTTAACTTCGTCTGCATGACAATGACGTGCCGGAACCCAGGATCTCTCCTCCGGACCGTACCCTCTCCAATGTACCAAATATTGAAGTGAGTTACGGACCTGTCGAGAATCCAAAATTTCTTCGACTTCGTATTCAAGTTCACCATCTATCAGTACAGGTGGGGGATAGGGGAGAGGAATCCGTCTGTGGAGCCGGCTTCAAGAGAGACACATGAAAGGTTCTTACACCTTTAAGGCAAGGAGGTAAGTCTACTCTGCAGGTAACAGGATTAATCTTTTCAGAAATTAAATATGGCCCAATATACCTAGGCCCCAACTTTGAGGATGGCTGTCTCAAAGTTATATGCCGAGGTGAGACTCAAACTCTGTCCCCAGGTTTAAACTTCCATTCCATAGAGCGTCTCTTATCTGCCTGTCTCTTTTGTGATACAAATGCTTTATTCAAATTTTCCCTGATGCTGGTCCAAATCTTCCTAAAAGATTTCTGCCATTCCTCCAAATCAGGGAAAGGAGAGGCTATCACAGGAAGAGGAGAGAATTTAGGCAGCTTCCCGTTGACCACCTGGAAAGGAGCGTAGCCTGATTATCCATTCCTGAGATTGTTATGTGCGAATTCTGCGAATGGCAGAAATGTCGCCCATTGGTGTTGGGCATCTGCCACATAACATCTCAGGAACTGTTCCAGGGATTGATTAATCCTTTCCGTCTAAACATTGGTCTGTGGATGGTATCATGACGAAAAGGACAAGGACATTCCCATGTTTTTACAAAAAGCCCGCTAGAATCTGGAGACAAATTGGACACCTCTGTCCGAGACAATATTCTCGGGAATGCCATGCAGTCTAAAAATGTTCTGAATGAAAAGATCTGCCAATTCCTGAGCAGTGGGGAGACCACTCAAGGACACAAACTGGGCCATTTTGCTAAATGTATCTGTAATTACCCAAATGACAGTCTTTCCATTAGAAACGGGGAGTTCTCCCACAAAGTCCATGGAAATGTGTGTCCGTGGCTCCCGAGGAGAAGGCAGCTGCTTCAAAGTTCCAGCCGGAGCCTGCCGAGAGGGTTTGTTCCTGGCACAGACGGCGCAGGCCTTCACAAATTCCTTACAATCGGATGGTAGAGATGGCCACCAAACTGACCTTGACAACAGGTCCTGGGTCCTGGCAATACCAGGATGCCCGGCATTTTTGTGTTCATGAAACAGTTGTAGAATTTTAAAACGCAAATGTAGGGGAACATATAAAACCCCCTCTGGTTTCCCTTCAGGAATTTCAGACTGAAAAGATCTCAGAAGACCAACAAGATCTTCGACCATTTCAGTGGCTGCTAGAATGATCTTTTTGGGTAAAATGGACTTAAGAGAAGGAGTCGGAAGTGTCTCAGGTTTAAAACAGCGTGAAAGAGCATCCGCCTTGACATTCTTACTCCCTGGTTTGAACGTTATAATGAAATTAAATAGAGAGAAGTAGAGCGCCCATCTGGCTTGTCGGGGGTGAGTCGCTTAGCTTTCTCAATATATTGTAAATTTTTGTGATCAGTGTAAACTGTTATTACATGCTCTGCTCCCTCCAACCAGTGGCACCATTCCTCGAAAGCCCACTTAACAGCCAACAATTTCCTGTTACCCACGTCATAATTTCTCTCCGCTGGAGAGAACTTTCTAGAGAAAAAGGCACAGGGATGAAGCTTGCCCTGAAGCCCTGAATGTTGGGATAACACTGTCCCTACTCCAATTTCCGAGGCGTCCAGCTCCACAATAAATGGATAAGTGGCGTCCACATGGTGCAATATAGGAGTGGAGCAGAAGGCTGTCTTCAAAGAGGAGAAAGCAGCACATACTTCCTCTGACCAATGAGTGGCGTCCGCACCTTGCTTTGTCAAATTAGTTAGTGCCGTTACCACCGAAGAAAACCCTTTGATGAATTTCCTGTAGTAGTTAGCGAACCCCAAAAACCTCTGCAGTGCTTTGAGCCCAACTGGTTGAGGCCACTCCATTACTGCAGATACCTATTTGGGGTCCATAGACAGGCCCGAAGTAGATATAATATATCCCAGAAAGGCCACCTCCTTCACCTCAAAGACACATTTTTCTAGTTTAGCAAACAAATTGTTCTTTCTGAGTTTTTGAAGTACATATCTGACATGCTGACGATGCTCAGTAAGGTTTCTTGAAAAAATCAGAATATCGTCAAGATACAGTATATGACTACAAAGCGACCCAATACTTCCCTAAAGATCTCGTTCACGAAGTCTTGGAAGACGGCGGGTGCATTGCACAACCCGAAGGGCATCACTAAATACTCGTAATGCCCGTCGGGAGTGTTGAACGCCGTCTTCCATTCGTCACCCTCTCGAATACGGATCAAATTGTAAGCCCCTCTTAAGTCTAATTTTGAGAACAGAGAGGCCTCGGAAACTTGTGTGAAAAGATCATCAATAAGTGGGAGTGGATAGCGATTTTTTAAGGGGATTTTATTCAAACCCCTGTAATCAATACAGGGCCGCAAACCTCCATCCTTCTTCTGTACAAAAAAGAATCCTGCACCAGCAGGAGACTTTGAAGGACGAATGAAACCTTTTTTCAGGTTTTCCTGAATGTATTCCCGCATGGCAAGTTTTTCTGGACTGGACAAATTGTAAAGGCGACCCCTGGGAGGGATGGTGCCTGGCCTCAAATCTATTGGACAATCAAATGGTCTATGAGGGGGTAATTGATCTGCTGATTGAGGACAAAAAAACATCCGAATAATCTTTATATTGTGGTGGCACCCCTTCTACGTGAATGTTTGTGGTACATAGGGAAACATTCTCAATACAATGCGATGAACAATGGGGAGACCAAGCAGTCAATTGCCCACTACTCCAATCAATCTGTGGAGAGTGCTTCCGTAGCCAAGGTAATCCCAAAATTACCTTGGAGGTAGACATTTTAAGAATGTAAAATTGAATGACCTCCTTCTGTAATACCCCTACTTGAAATGAAAGAATAGGGGTTAGACACAGTGGGGACTTTCCTTGCAAAGGGGAATCGTCTATTGCCGTGACATATACATGTTTCTCCGCGAGAAGAACAGGGATATTTAAACTTAAGAAAAAATTTAAGTCAATAAAATTGGCTGCTGAACCAGAATCCACAAAGGCTGTGGTAAGAAAGTTTCGCCCCTCCCAAATTATGGAGCAGGGCAATAAAATGTTCTCTTGTTGTGGAGGTAAAACGGGTTCGCTTAGGGTGGTACCCCCAATCACACCTAAGCGAAATTGTTTTCCGACTTTCTACCACAGGTTTGTGCACGGTGTCCCTTCTCTCCGCAATACAAGCAGAGACCTTCTCTGCGTCTCCTGGTTTTCTCAGCCTCAGTAAGACGCCCATGGCCTAATTGCATAGGCTCTTCAGCGTCCCCTGTGGATGAACTGCTTGCACCAGAATCTCTAGGAAACAAGGACAATCTGCCTTTCTTATGGTATCTGAGGCATCTGTCTATCTTGATGGAAAGTGTAATGGCCTCATCTAAGTCTTTAGGTTCCGGATGACTGATCATCTTATCGATGACAGGCTCTGACAATCCTGATAAATACCTGTCTAGAAGTGCGTATCGTTCCCAACGCGAGGAAACTGCCCACTTCCAGAACTCAGAGGCATAATCCTCAGCTGTAACATGTCCCTGCCTGAGACTTTTAAGTTTGCGTTCAGCTGTGGCGGCCACATCTGGATCATCGTATATGACCGCCATAGCCTTAAAAAATCCCTCAACAGAGGATAGAGCTAAATGACCCTCCGGTAAGCTGTAGGCCCAGATCTGGGAATCTGCATGCAACAGGGTTTTGATGAGAGTAACTTTCTGTAACTCAGTTCCTGAGGACTCAGGTCTCATCTGAAAGTATGATTAAACCCTGTTGGCAAAATTCCGAAAGTCTGACTGAGAACCTGAAAACCTTTCCGGAAGTGCCATTTTTGACTCCCTAGAACCCGGGGAGGTAGGACATTAATTGTGCCTGCAGCTTCTGAACAGCCTCAGTCAACTGATTAATTTGTGCTTGCTGAGCAGCAACAGTAATTTTCAACTGAACTAGTTCAGCAGACATAGGCCTCAATTCACTAAGGTTAACTCCTGTCTTTAATAACTCTTCTGAGCTGTTTTACAGTTATCACAATTACATCACCATGGTGATAACTGTAAAACAGCTCAGAAGAGTTATTAAAGACAGGAGTTAACCTTAGTGAATTGAGGCCATAGTCTGAAGCTGGTTGGCAGCCCCCTCCATATTACTTCTCTATGGTCTGTGTTTATGTAATGAATGTGTTAGACTCAGGATCCCTGATCACTAGTGATCTGCAGTATCACTAGTAATCAGAGGCTAACTGATTATGTGGTGATCTGCAGAATCACCAAATAATGCAGGTAATAGCACAGGAATGAACACACAAAAATACAATTCAAGATGAGAGAAGCTTTGTGGAAATATCCACCACACTGCGATTCCTCAGAGGTGTGGTTACCTCTGAATCAGAACCCCGTGTGTTAGATCCTCCAAGGGAAGCAGTGGAGGAGTCTCAGCCTCTAGTAATAATGGTGTACTAGAGGCCAGGCGTCTCAGAGAGGTGAATTTATAACGGAAACCCCTCAGTGGGAGACGAGCCACTGAAGAGAGGAAGGTCGGACAGAAATAGGTTCAGCAACGATACAGGCAGTGAGGTACAGAATCAGGAGACGGATATCAGAGTCGGAAACGAGCCAAGGTCAGCAGGAGATCAGAGAGGCAAAGTACAATATCAGAAGGCGAGAGAATAGTCAAGAAACAGGCAAAAGTCAAATACAATGAGATCAATCAGGCTAACTGCGTGTGCAAGTAACGTTGTCCTGCCGCACTTTACACACCGGGAACTGACTAAGGTCTGAGCGCTAACACAGGGTGTCGCAAACACAGACGAAGTGCCAGTGTCAAACACTTCCTTATATACTGCCTGGGACATGAAGGACCTCCCAGAGCTGCAACCAATCAGAGCAGGCTCAAGAACCTGCCTGACCTGCCTGGCTCAAAGGACCTGCCTCCAAGTCAGCTGGCACATTTCTTCATAGTATAAAAGGGAGGCCGGTGTGCGCGCGCACTCCCTATAGTGGGGGAAACAGAGTCACACAGAGTAATATGCCGGTGAGTATGGCGCGATGTGCCCGCACGGACTTGCGGGGAGGATGCTGACAGAGTGCCTGCATGCTTACCGGAGCGGATGTGGCCAAAGATCCGCAATCCTTCCCAGAAACGCCGCCCGGCGGCGTATTCGTTACATCCTGCTTGTCCACAGATAGGAGGTATAGGATTTCCCTGTAAAAACAGACTTCACATAGCACAGCACTGCATGAGATGAAACACCCAGTGATCACTCCAGGAACGGAGTATCAGGCCTCCGCCAGAAACACTTATTGCTTATGGGGTACTGCACCACCGTAGTGGGTCACACTCACCGTGTTACCTCTTGATTATTATGCACCTAAGCTCTCCAATCACCTGGGCACCGTACTCCTTCAAACCAAAATCCTTTAAAAGATAAAAAGCGTGACTCGCATAGCATAAAACCTTACAAATGTATTGCTAAAATCTGCATACAATCTGCGTACCAGATAAAATAGGAAGAAGCGCTTATCTGATTGTGTCAGCCACCGCTGCGGACGGATCCCGCTGCACGCCTCAGTCCCCGCTTAGCTCCACCAACTTCCTGGATGCGTCCCACTTGACTCTAAGCTCCGCCCTACGCGTTTCGTCAGAATGACTCATCAGGGGCCCAAGTAAGAAAGGGCCCCTGATGAGTCCTCATGGAGGACTCAGACAGTGGGGACTTGAAGGTGGTGGAATAGTGAGTAAAATCGGAAACCGTGCGCGGCAACTTGATATGCGCGGTGGCACGCTATGCTCCTATTCCTATATGCATCAGTGTGAGACTGTATACCACACAGTGTGTCCCCTCTGGATGTGACTATTTTTTATGATTTTTAACAGGAATACTCACATATATCTGCATGGAACAGTAGTATTATAGATAAAAGTAAGCATATATTTACTCATTACTTTTTTATCTTTTTTCCCCATTATTTTTAGTGGGTCACCAGCAGGCTCTCAGTGAGTATGAGAATATTTTTTACAATAAACTGAAGTGGTATAAAGATTTAAATCCAGCGCTCCTCTGAGTTTATTTTAGCTGTGCTCAGTCCCGTTGTTCCCCATCCTCTTGTTTCATGCTGCAGAGATGCAACGTGTCGGGTTTGAGCATGGTCCCCTGTGAAAGAGGCCTTAATTTGCTGGCAGCCAATACAAATTGAGCTGTTAAAAAGAAATGTGCTTGCAGTTGCAGTGACGTTCTACAATAACGTTTTTCAGCCAATAAGCATTATTTACAGCTTTTCATCAGGTGCAGCTCTGAATACTTACAATGTATACTAGTTACTGATCACTATTTTGTGGGCTTGTTACGTATCTGAAAAATTTGGATGAGGTTCTCACATAAATCTGTACATCTCTGGTCTGGTCCAGTCCAGTCTGTCAGTTTTGCATCAGTCTTCTATCAGTTTTACCTGACTGGACCGGAAATGTACACCTTTGATGTGTAAACACACCCATAGAAAGCTGATACAAAACTGACAGGACCGGTCTGGAAATGTACAGATTTAGACCTGGGACACACTAGAAATCGCAAAACGCTATCGCAATCACTAGCGCTTTGTGTAAGCTCTTTGCAGGTGATTTCAGCTGCATTTTCCGGCGATTTAGCTACACCAAGCATTGCTTGTTAGTAGGAGGGCTTTTCGGTCCCTTTTATCCCCACTCCGAGCTGCTTGGTTACTCTGTTAAGCTATCTCATATACTATGTATTTTTTGTACACATGCTTACAAAATGCTGCATGTCTTGCGCTTGCTGTTTTCAAAATCGCAATTGCTCTAGTGGGCTCAACACCATAGCCTTGCATTAGCAAGCTTTTTTACAAGCCTGGCAAAATCGCTCCAAAAAGCACTTTAATGTGCCCCCGGCCTTATGTATGAACTTATCGATAGAAACACATACAAAACTGATGCCAACTGTAAAAAAACTGACAGGACAGGACTGGACACCTTTTTATATGTGAACCAAGCCTAAATCCTTGTCCTATCCTAAACGTATGCATGGCCAGTCTTGGACGTTTAGGCAATAACATCATTTTGAATTTCCCCCCTCAGGTGCACTGCGGTACTGTATATTTTTCTTTTGCCTTGTAACGCTTTTCTGCTTTGAATATTTACAATTATCGGCTTCACAGATTTGTAGAATGTGCTGAAATGGTTTAATTTCTCACCTCTTCCCAATTTAAACAATAGTGGCAATGGTTTAATTGCCACCTTTTTTTTAATTTAAACAATTGTTCCAATGATAGTAATTGTCACCTATTCCCAATTCAAACAATTAGGTCAAGGGTTCTGCATGTGGACGATCTTTAAATTAACACTTCATTGTTATGTGTGTTACTTTTCACGTTGGGAGAGGGCTCTTTATCTGGTGGCGCGGAGGGTTGGAGGGAAGGAGGGCACCCAAAGGTGGCACATATTTATGTCATCCATAACAACTGATTAAATAATTCGGCGTGTTTAGCACCATTCTAAAGCAGATAATATTTTAATAGCTGATTGCAATAAAGCAGAGAACTATGCAAATCCTGAGGACACTCACCCAAGAGGTAAAACACATTAATGTAAAGACAAAATGACGTTAAGATCATGGGTTGGTCTTATGTTTGTGTATGACTCTTTTTGTCTGAGTCTTCTGTAGAAGAAATAGTATTGCAGAGCATGCTGAAAGTCATTAGGGAGGGGCTTTTCATGGTAAACATTGCATCTGCATCTGTACGTTTTGAAAAATTCAAAGAAGACAAATCGAGAGTCGCCCTTGATAGTGCAGTATCTTAGAAGCTTAGATATATATGAATATGTCAAAAGAAAGGTACCCAGAAAGGTGAGCTACCACTAAGGCAACCACTGTAACAGCAGGTGGGGAGATCAAACCCGACCCCACTCGGGTTTAAAAGGTGCTCTCTGTAAACAGAAGAGAGATGGGGTAACACCGTTCCACCAAGGTTGCATGTAGATATTTTAACAGAGGCGCCAGATCAGGAAAAAATATTTAAAATCGGTTAAAAAAGGGAGGTAGTAGGACTTTTTTTCCCCCCAGAAGGCTTGTAACAGTCAGTTATCAGCAAAAATTCACTTTATTCGTAACGCCAGATTTTGCAACGCGTTTCACAGGTCTATGCCCACTTCATCAGGCTATAACAGGAGCAACTGTTAATTCTGTAAAGCTACGCACACTCCTTGAATCTATGTGTGCTCCTTTGAAGTACCGCCTGATTGCATGTAGAGCGACCACGATACTTAAATAGCACAACCGCATCTACGTTAATTAATGTAGTAGCGGACACACTATTAAAGTATCACGGTCGTGCTACATACAATTGGGTGTTAGTACAAAGGATTGTGCGTAGCTTCAAGGAATGCGCGTATCTTAAGAGCACACAGTGGCGTGTGCTCACTGGATTGATCTGCACTGCTTAGTGTGGTAAATGATGATTAATCAACCCCCTAGTCTTTTCCAGTCTCCCCTGTCCAGAGCCAATAATTGGCTCTGTACGGTGGGTTCATCCAAATGTGGCTTGTCTACAAGTCATTACTGTAGCATACATGCACAGGGGTAAGAGGTTCCAGTCCCACTCCAGAAATAAAAACATTTGAGATTAATCCATTAATAAATGTAATACTTGTAATGTTATTTATTTTATTTCCTTACATCTGCAATATGTTCGTTGCACTCTTCGTCTCCTTCGACTCTAGTTACAGAGCACTATATGTGAGCACAGTGGACCATACAAAACAGACGGGTTGCCTCCCTCGCTGTCCTCCTGGGTGCCTCTGTTTGCCTGCTATTGACCCCAGTAACAAGTCTTCGGTTGTGTCAGTAGGGCTCTTCTGCACATGTGTAGCCCGACCGTGCGCATGCCTGCCGCATTCACGTCGTGACTGAAGGTGGATTACTGGGGCCAATAGCAGGAAAACAGAGGCACTCGTGAAGATGGTGAGGGAGGCAACGGCATCCATGGGGTGAGGAAGCCCCAAGTATTAATTCTTTTACCCCCCTCCTCTCAGGTTACCTTTGGCCACAAAAGTCTGACGGTAATGTGCTACTGACTTTGCGGCACAGCGAGGCACGTTATGTGTGCTAGGCCCCATTGTCTTGCATTGTAGTTGTGTTACCCTGTGGTAAAACAGGGTAACACAAAGCACAGGTGCAAGGTAAGTGTAAAAGCGGCTTCAGGCATATTTCACACATGGGGCCATTTGCAATTCACTTTTTCACCTGAGTTTTCTCCAAGGTGGTATTTTTAAACTTGTAAATAAAATGCCTTTTAAGCCACCAGAAAGCAAGAAAATATTTAAAATAATTTTGATAGTACTATTTCACCGACTTTTTAGTACTGTTTTAGTTGAAAAGTGCTGAAAAGTTATTTTAAATCGAAAATGAAAAATTATCTCCTGGGAGAAAAGTCAGGTAAAAAAGTGAATTGCATAGGCCCATGGTGCGATTTTCCTGTGCCATGAGAGACAATTTCACACACCCTGTGGCAGACTGCACTGACAGGGTAATTTGTCTAGCTCCGCCCCCAACTCAGTGACATGCTCCCTACTGGTTTTCCATCGATCTGCACGTGCGTGACGCATCGCTATCTGAACAATCTACATAGATTGTTGTTGTGCCTGGTGTGTCATTGACGCCAATGCAATTGCATGCCGAGCACTACCGCTCGTACCGGTCAGAAATGCACTGCAGAGTCTGCGTTGCCTTTGCATTATCTGAACCACTTCCATTGCCTCGTGTGGCACCGCAGGTACAGTTGCCAGTCTCATAGAGACTAATGGCCACTACAACGTGGGAGCGGCTAGGGAGAGTGGAGTAATGCCCCACTGTGCAAGGGGCCTTAAACTACCATGCAGCTAGACATTAATCCTGTTTGTATAATAATTTAGTGCACAGTATAAAATATGACATACGTTTTTCTGTGTGTGCGTGCGTGTGTGTGCATGTGTGTGCGTGCACGTGTGTGTGTGCATGTGTGTGTGTGAGCGTGTGTGCGTGCACATGTGTGTGTGTGCATGTGTGTGTGTGTGTGTGTGTGTGCGTGTGTGTGTGTGCACATGTGTGTTTGTGCGCGCGCGTGTGTGTGCATGTGTGTGTATGTGTTTGTGCATGTGTGTGTGCATGTGTGTGTGTGCATGTGTGTGTGTGCACGTGTGTTTGTGTGCACGCATGTGTGCATGTGTGTGCATGTGTGTGCGTGTGTGTGTGTGCGTGTGTGTGCATGTGTGTGTGTGTGCATGCACATGTGTGTGAGTGCGTGCATGTGTCTGTGTGTGCGTGTGTGTGTTTGTGCGCGTGCGTGTGTTTGTGCTTGTGTGTGTACATGTGTGTGCATGCGTGTGTGTGTTTGTGTGCGCGTGTGTGTGTGCATGTGTGTGTGTGCGTGTGTGTGTGAGTGTGTGTGTTTGTTTTTACTTTGCCTAACCTTATAGCCCTGGTTCACTCTTTCGAGATTTTTCATTGTTAGCAAAGGTAAATATGAAACTATACCATTAGGCAGGGAACACACTTGCTGGCATTGTGTGTGTTTATCTGCAGACAATAAAACATGCTTTGAAGTCAATAGCCACGCTTGGGAAATGCATGATGTCACCGTTCATTCTCATTCTGCATTTGCATTTTTTAACAGCTTTCTGCTTTTTCCCACAACGCAAGCATTTGCTATTACAATTTATCCCCCCACATACGAAAAATTATATCCCCTAACATGCAAAAAAATTGCAAACGCACTGCAGCAGAGACCCAGAAATAGCAGGGAAAAAGAAGCCATACAACTACTGAATTTGAGGCAGGCATTACAGAGAAAGTTCTCTTGGAAAAATCAGTCACCTGGCCCAGAGATCATTGGCCAAACTCCAGTGCTGCCAATAGAATGAGAGCTTCTTTCTCTGTCTGGGCTTGCTTATGTACAGTACAGTGAGTGCAAAAACTTTGGAGCAAAAGAAGAGCAACCATTCAGTCTTCAGCAAAAAAGATACTTATTGGTTGTTTTAGGCAATTGCTCCACTTTTACTTCAGTTTTCCTTGGGCCTGTCTTGACCAATGAACCCTACAGAATATTATGCTCTGCCAAGCTGCCTGATCAGTTTGCCCCTGCAGACGGCACTAACACACAGAATGGAAGGCTTCCTCATATGGCATGGCTGTCATTGGTGATATGCATATTATAGTCATTCCATAAATAGTACTCTTCCATTCCATGTTTCAGTAGGAGGATACAGCAGCAGTCTATTCAATCAGTCAAGCAGAGCACACCACTCTGTGCGTTATGGCTAATTTATATGCTCCTTCGCAGTGTATGGAATTATTCACAGCTTGCACCTTTATTGGGCAATACTGACAGTGTTTTATTAAGTTATTCAGCGGACAGAAAAAGACAAAAACACAAAAAAGTACTCAAACTAATTTCCTAGTTCTAAAAATAGTTTTAATTCTTTAAAAACAGTTGATGACGCTAATATAGAATTTTTACGCCCTCTTTGTCACCAGATATGGCAAGAGAGGATAAATATAAATCTGTAGTAGACAATGAGAACAGATGCATGCTAGCACATGCCTGTGCACAGTAATTCTGGCGATCTGTAATGTACTAATTAGGGGAGCCATCCCACAAGTCCCCTTCCCTCTTTCTCTTGCAGAGTTTAGCAACTGGAAGCAATGCTGTCTATGTATATATTATTTATCTCTCTCCATTGCAGTGTCATATCATCCTCCTGGTTGACACTGTCCTGCAACGGTGTTCTGACCTGATGATGTCACAGTGACTTGGGGGACACAGCAGTGGGATGCTGGGTATCTGTTTAGGCAACAACTTCCTCTGTACAAACAATATATAAGGCCAATGGTGCAGGCAATCCTATGTGGGATACAAGTTCTTCTCAGTGCAATAGCCCCTTGCATTGATTGTTACGTGTCTAGTGTCTGATTCAATTCCCCTTTTCTCCTAAATTTTCTTCTAGGTGATATTTTCACATCTTATTAATACAATGCCTATTAATCCTCCAGCTAGCAAGAAAATACTAGAATAGAAGAATCATTTTGATAGTACTTTTCATCTACCTTTTGGTACTTTTCCAACTGCACAGCGCCGAAACGTTATTTTAAACAGAAGACAAAACATGATCTAGGAGAGAGCTTAGGAGAAAAAGTGGATTGGATCAGGCCCAGTGTGTTCTTTCAAAAACATTTTGTACTTGTCTTAGGCTGCTTACACACAGGGACATTACAGGCGCAC